>NC_141701.1:47655596-48255596 GCF_971803275.1 Cyanistes caeruleus
CCAAGCTTTGAGGCTCACTTTTGAAACAAGTCCAAAATAAATGCACTTTTAATATGACTGACTCAGTTAAAAATCACGAACAAGATCCATGTATTAAATGAAAGTTTAACTTCCCCACACTTAATTTAAAAAAATTTTTAGCTCTATTTCCCATGCACAAGTTTAAAGCTACCTACAGCATAAACTAACATCCATTCTACATTTCAACATTATACATCAGCACAAAACCCGAAAGTTCTCTGTACCAATTCACAAGGTACAAAGAGAAGCAAAACATGAAAAGGAGAAATATTCTACTAAGAATAGGATGCTCTCAGAAACACACTGTACCTTGACATGGAAAACAAAGCCAAACTACCATGGAAGATAAAGTGCTGAGAAAAGCTAAGCTATTTGACATTAATCACTATCTTTCTTATTATATTTATACAATATTAAAACATTTAAAATAGAATGCATTTGTTTTCATATGAAAAATTTAAAACTTTGGAATGCTCTTCTCAGCACAATTTTTAAGTTTTTTCTTGGGATATTTATCTCCCTATTATTTATACAGGTCAGAACTCAAGAAACAAGAGGTTTTCCTCTGAAAATGAAATTGGTTCCAAATACCTATTTAACACCAACTAAAAAAAATACTATAGAAATCCACCTCCATTTATTGTGGTACCCATGCACTTACCACATTCATTTAATTATCCTCACCAAGGAAGATGTATGTGAACTTTATTAATTCTTGCATACATAGCACATTTCTAACAATTCTAGCTATGCACACAAATGCATCCACATTTATATACTATAAATACATGCATAACTTTTATAAAATAATATAAAAATTACATAATATATCTAGGTATTTGAATATTAGGGGAATTTAGTATTAATACAAGGCACCACATCCTGAAGCTACAAAAACTCCAGTTTAGGTGGAGCAGGGAAGCTTAGATGAGGAAAGATAGGTCTTTGAGGTTTCAAGCACAACCTATTATGCACTGTTTGTGACCCACAGCAGCAACAAGCTAAAGATGAGGGGTTATATTTAACCGTGTTTTAATGCACTTAGTGCATTTAACAGATCAGTAATAATCATTGTTCTATATCAGATTAGAAAAACAAAGTAGCAAATACAGAAACTTTAGTTTCATTCAGAAAGAGGCAAGTGGCAGAATTACAAGATCAGCAATAAAAGAGATGAGAATCACTGAAGTCTTGAAGAATATAAAACTCGACTCTTTGATGAATGAAACTATTACGATCACCTTTGGACAGGGGGAGAAATCGAAACATTTATACTGGTTTCATTTTCAACCATTTCTTCCCAGGCTGATAGGTAAAATATCTAATTCTGTGCGCATTAGATATTTTAGATGAAACTACTCCTTCTGTGATGGGAGACAAAATTCCTTTTCTGCATGCTTGAGCAGTGCTCAGATGGAACTGCAACCAAAAAAGAAAATTAAATATCTGTTTTAGATTTAAGTGAAACCCCATGTATGGGAGGAACCCACACAGCATTCAAATCGCTAATACTGGAAACATTTTCCAATACTTCCAAGAAAAAATTTGTAAAGGAGGGAGGATTCTGGTTAAAACTACACAATACCTCACATTCTACCAACTGTCAAACTGACCCAGTCTGAACTACAACTTGGATCCCTCCATCAAAGGAATGGTCTGTCACTCCTAAAACATTCACCCACCAAAAAATCTCCAGCACATGCCTATGAAAAAGATCTTTTCCCCATGAGATCCCTGCATCTCACCTTGAGATTATGGTCACACAAACCAACTACCACAAGAGCTGAGGAAAAGCACTGCAGGAAAAACCTAACCAAAAATATTCCACACCTAGGTAACAGACAGGAAACAGTGCTCCTGGCTAATGCTGTTACATAAGTAGGAAGAATTCACTTTAAAGAAAGAAGTTACCAAGTCAGACTCGAAAGAATTGTCTACTGAATGCCAAAAATACGCTCCCTTCACTTGGTCCTTGACATGTTCTCTTAAAGACCTTTTATAAGTACTGTAGAAAATGGTAAACTTTTATTTATCCTATCAATACTTCCAACCACCACTTTTACTTTGTGAAATTATTCCATTCCACAAACATAGATAATTAATTATGTTTACTTTTTAACTATCAGTCTTGATAGCTATGTTCTAAGGGACTAACCTAGATTTTAATCCTATATATTAATAATAGGTGGAATTTACACAAATTTAGAGCCTTATTTTTCCAACTTCTCTCAAATGAAAAGCTGAATTTAGTAGCAAACACACACATTTCTTCTTTTGTGTAAACTATACTGAAAACTCCACCCCAGGATAAAGTATTATTGAAGTCTTGTTAGTATGACAGCTTTGAAAAATACCATTTATCCATGGTGTAATAAGGAAACAGTAACACAACTTTTCTTTAAAGTTCTATCTATGCAGTAGTTTTCAAAAGCTATCTTAACTGAAAATTGAATGCACACATACAGAATGCAGCTAGTATAAAACAAACTATGCATTAAAATGAACTTTTACAGTTGAACTGCTATATAATAGCTGAAATACAAACTTCCTTCTAGATATACTTCTATTAAGATATAATTAACTGTTGCATATATTGACAAATACAATTTAATACAACAACCCTAAGAGTACTTTAGAACTGTATGGTTTACTTAACAATTATCCAGAAATAAGTATTTCTAAAAAACTCAAATTCCTTTATCAATTCAAACAGTCAAGAAACGAAATGTTGAAGTATTTGCTATTTTTATCCTATGTCAAGGATAAAAGATTCCATCTTCAAGATCTAACTTATTTATCAAAAATTTTATTGGCAATATTTTACAGCCATGACAGGGAATTTCTTAGGAATTTGGAGTTACCTGAATACAGCATTAAACTGAGCAGACTTCTAGCTTCATTCTAGTAAGGTCTTCCAGCATTAGAAAGACGCACAGCTAAGCAACATCGACATTTAGGAAATACAACTGCATGCAGATTTACGGATCTTCTGAAAGAATACCACAGTTCTACCCTCATGTGCACTTCTTTTCCTTTTACATATGATAAAAAATAATCTTTAAAAAGAATCTGTACCTCGGGTTTCCTCTTAGTGCAGCATGGTGAAGAGCATTAAACCCGTTGTTGTTGGTGATAGTAACATCTGCTCCAGCTTCTAAAAGTACAGCAAGTATATCATCACGCTTTTTACTTATTGCATCGTGAAGTGGAGTGTCTCCTTCAGAATCCTAAAACCAGAAACAGCTTATGTCAATTTTTGCATACATCCACATTAAAAAAATGCTAAAATATCACTAAAAAAATTGACTACACAAACACAAAACAGCTCTTCCAGACCCGAGTGTTGCTATACTGCAGAGTTCAGAGCAAGCTGCTTCTTCTCGTCTTGTTCCAGTTTTGCAAATGCTTCAGTGGGAAACCCCACCCTGAGCTCCACCATTTTACAGTCACACTGCTGCCAAAACTACGCTTTGCATCCCACAGTACTGAAGACACTGGGGTAGATAATAACTTCTCTATGCTTCTTATCCAGATGGCATTGATGCCCAAATTACAATTTATGAGTAAAAGGACAGCAACAAAAACTAAAATGTGACAGAGGGAAGACTAACCAGGTGGAAGGAGGAATGGAATTTTGAGTAATAAATGCTAAGTTCATCCAGCAGTTAACCATATAGAAGACAATACCAAAATTACACTGTGAAATTAAAGCACAGGCAAATCAAAATAAAATGCAGTCCAGGTACCAAAAGCAGGCATATCTGTTATTTCAACTGAAGCATATAATTTTCCATGATGGAAAAGCCAATGTCATAATGGAAAATTAAGCTTTTAACTTTTTATGGCTAATACAAGGTTATATTACACAAGGTACATAATACTTTACTGCACAATTGAACAGGTAAAAAATTTAAACTTTTAGCTTGATGTTTTATTTTTCAAATATCCCAAATAAGGAAAAAATACTTTTTACCAAAGAAGAATTTTGTACATTACTTATTCAATAACTCAAATGGCTGGACTGAAGAGAAATGCCCTAGACTAACAGCAAGAAAACACATCTACTTAAGCTAATTTGCAGCTACATAGGCAAAATCTCCAGATTTATGCTTCAAGTAAAATTCTTGCACCATGTAAGTCAGGAAGTCTTCTGCCACCAACACTGACTCAACTGCAAGCTGACTAACACAGAAACTGAACATTTTAGCAATACATTAGTACGAAAACAGATCTCTGTTTTTGTACAGTGAGAATCAAAATCTGCCAAACAAAAAGTGCCAGAATATGGAAACACTTGAACCAGTGTGAGCCAATTTGCCAGAACTAAATAATGTAGCTTTTATTTGGTTTAATTGATCATATTTCCTGAATTTCCAGTTTACAAACTAACATATGTTTCTGTTTGCACTGTGAAGTGGCCACAGTAGTAGACTGCTGGCCAGTTAAATTCCAGTCATGCCTCAGACTTACTCCCCTCTGCTCTCATTGACAAAATCATTCACCTACTCATATTTGCACATCACAGTTCCTCAGCACACATGCTGAATCTGAAAGTTCATTTCTTTCAATAGCAATTATATTTTCCAGATGGAGTATCTTTGCACCATTCTACTGATTTTTCAACAGTAACAAAATTCTGTAATTTCAACTTAAGAAAATCCACTTTGGCTACCTATATGTTCCTATGCGATTTACAGTCACCCTTAACTGATGTTAGCACATCAGATTCCTTATAATACCTACTGTTACATAATAATTATTACATATAATACTGTACAAATACTAAACAGGATCTGGATGGATATAACAGATCAACCTCAGCAAGATCAAGGCAGCACCTTAAAAGTTAGGCACAAGGAGATAAATAAAAAATCACTAATTAATTTCAATGAAGATTTTGCTCATCTTCTTTTATGTGGATATACAGCTCCAAGAAAATCTGATTATTGGCATTGCAAAATAAGGAGGCAATATCTTATTACTGTACATCTTGATTTCCCAGGCCACTACAGCTTTTTCTGATGCAAATCTCTTCAAACTCACCCATTCTCATTTGTTTTACTAATGCAGTTGATGAAGCTGCATTCAGCAGTGTGGATACCTGCTTATTGGATAGCACAGCTCCACACTACCTTCCAAACAGGACATTGTACTTAAGCTTCCATCACATTCAATTACAGATGAAATTCCCTGTGAAATTATGGTACTTGAGAGCCTACACATGAGGGCTTTCTAGATAAAAAGCTGAATATTTGAAAATGAATCTGACTAAATAGTACTGTCAATGATAAATCAACTTTGGAAAAGAAATAAAAGGTTTCTTTTAACAAAGCATTCCACAGTATCACCAGTCTGCTAAACTGTAGCTTGCAGAAGGAGGACGGAGTTGTGGGTTAGATATAGGAGTAATTAATCAGGAAGGAAAGTTAACAATTAGAAATAACTACAGACTGTGAAAATACCAATTAGTATCAACTGTCTAGAACAAACAGGTGTCAATCTAACTGTCTAGGAAACAAACAGACTTAATAGAATTTTGGTTACAGTTGATCACATGGTGAGTTAAAGGTTGAGACAGACAACTTTACAATGTCTGTTCATTTCAATCCCATTTTCCATAGTTTTTCCATCACCTACTTCCAGCAAATCATGCAATTCAGTAGCTGAAAAGTGATCCCACACTGAAAGTTTACTTTACCTGGAGACTGGGGTGGCAGCCGAAGTCCAGTAAAGTCTTGACAACTTGCAGATGACCTTTGTTGACAGCAATATGGAGTGGAGTCTGCCTGCGCTTGTTGCGAGCGTTCAAATCTGCACTGCCTCGGTGCAAAACCTCAATCACAGCACCCTCGTCACCGAAAGCTGCGTGATGGACAGCCCTGTCTCCATCCTTGTCCTAAAGTGGAAACATTCATTTACCTGGTATATTTCACATTTCCTTTGCATTTAAACAAGATTATTTCAACTAACAACAGCCCATATTTGATGTAATAAGAAAAATAAACTACCATGATACCATTAAAATACCTAACTAAATAATTGCTCAAACTGCAGCAATAGAGGATGAAGAATCAGTTCATATATGAACACACATGTTCTACAACATATGATATTCTACAACATATAGAACTATTGCCCTGAATCTTTTTGTGGTTTGCTCATCAAACTCAAATGGCTTCATTTGGGTTCTGACTACAAAACAACCACTGTCAAGAAAAAACCCAAACCAAAGAACCCACACAAAATCCAATGCCGGAACAGTATAACACTTACTCTCCTGGGGTAGTTCTTCCTGTAACCTGACAAGTGTTACAGATTTCAAACCACAGCGCAACACGAGTATTTCCTTGTTTATACAATTAGTATTTATTAGGATTTATTATGTGTCTTAGTTTTCACTTAAATAAACCTTCTACGAAGGAAATTTGTGACTGATGCTGACATTAACTAGAAGTTCTGATTCTGTGTTGATGATTCACAGTGTTAAAACTCTGATTCAGTTTGTTTCAGTTTCACCCAAATTAAGAATTAAAATGTGAAAGTCAAATTTGTCAGTTTAGGCTATTTTAACACTCATAGAAGTTGACTGTACAACATGAAACATTTTAAAATATCAATCAAGTCATTTCAGCATTAATAACAGTATACAAAAGATAAAACTAAAATGGAAGTTACACATGATGAAATTACTTCCGTAAGATAGTTTCTGAATATTTGTGCATAGTTTATATGACCATGCATTTGTAGGACTGAATTTTGAAAACAGAGAAACACTGAAAACTGTAAAATAAAATCATGAATGATCAAGGGCTCACTGCCTCTCTTCAGCTAGCTTCTCATCAATTTGCTTCTTTGGCAACATCTTTCAAAAGTAAAGTTTTTTTTTATTCTATAACAAATTTCTAATATATTTTAAACCAATTCAAAAATTAGTAGCTTTTAGCATAAACTGTATTTGCACAATGAGACTAATTATAGCATTTAAAATGGCGGAAGAAGATTTATCCCCCAATTATCAAATGCACCTTTTTGAAAACATGGATATGGTTTTCAAGATGGTCAACAGATTTTGAAAAGATACTTTTATTCCTTCCAAACCAACTCATGCTACAAAGTTGCCTTCTCAGATAGCAGGATTCCTTCTCAGGCACACCTAACATGAATGAACAGTCAAAAGAAGCCATTTGGAAGGGGAAAGGATCAGAAAGGGGTTCCTCTCTGTATTTTTCATCTGGTTGTAAGGATCATTATGAGGCAAATCTTATTAAGAGTGTGCCAATACTCCTAAACTGGTTCAAGACTTGTATTTACAGAGCACTTGGTTTCACAGAGGTATAGCAATCTGTCTTTTCGTATTTGCAGTCTGAAAAGTACACCAAGACATTTATGGATGAAACCCTATATAATTATTGAATGTTTTCATTTTACCATATTTCAATTTCAACAACAGCCTGATTTTATTAAGTCTTAATGTATAGAATTCCTACTTAAATGAGCAGAGGTCCAGGATCATGCAAGCCTTTTTTTAGCTCAGCATCAAAACAAATCATCTCAGGAATTAAATCCTACCCAACAGCAATAATTCATCTAGAAAAAGCTAGCAACTAATAAATCATCTGTTCTTAAGACTTACATTTAGATATAAACATAAATATTAAAAGCACTACATTTTTATACATGCCAACAGTATAATATTGTCAGTACTGTTAATATAACTGACAACCATTACTGCCTGCAGCTACATATTTTTACTATGCAATATCTACATCAGGTTTTTTGAGCTATGTCAATAACCAACTATTCTCTGACTAAACAGAGGCCACTTGTAGTCTACATGAAGACATCAGAGAAAAACACACGAGACAAAAATCAGGATATGCCTAGAAAATATCATCATGAACGTATATACTCTGCAGTAACGACTGAAAAGTGTAAAAATGTCTGACTTAGCTATAAAGCAAGGAAAGTAAGGATTTTTATCCATTGCTTCTATGCCTCTGACCACAACAGTGAACTAAATGGATTACATTTTTGCTCTTTGCTTAATGGGATGACTCTTCTGAATTTTTGCATTTTTATAAATAATTATGTTTATAAACATTATCTATATGTGTATATAGATATAAATATTGACAAACAGATTTTTAAAGTCTGAAAAATATAACTAGTAATCTAAAAATATTATGAAAATTATTAATATTATAATAACCAAGGCAATTATATAATCAAGTGGGAATACCGCCTTCACTTAAGCACCACAGATGTGTGAAGACGGCTTTAAAAGTCAAGTAAAATCCCTGGTAATTTTTTTATGCTAGTGTGATGGCACTTCTGAAGCCTGAGCAAACATGAATTTTTTTCATAATTCTAGTGCTAGCACATTACCAGGTGTATTGTCTTCAAACTGTTTAAGTAGTATTTCTACCTACCTCTTTAATGCCTCTAACCCTCCCTTCAGTCCACTACTAGAGTAAAACATGACAGCTCTGAACACCACAGTACAGACAAAAAGCAGTTCAGTCTAATTTTAACAGTATTTGCTTTGTACTGCAGTGAAAGCACTACCTCTAACATGAAGTTACTTCACACAACTCAGACCACAGCAAGCATGTATTGCATCAATCTAAGCCATCTTTAGAATCTAGCATGAAAAGCATTATAAGTTAATGGTGTATCTGTAAATATAAAATAATTTTAATTTCAAGAATTACATTGCCTCATTAATGTTTTAACATTCTATAACTTCTGCATATCAAATATAATATAATGCTAGATGCCCAAGCATGTGAAGTTATTTTTTTGTTATGCAAACAACAACTGGGTGCACAATTAATTTCTCAGCATCCCACTAGGCTTCAGTTTTTCTTCTTAATAAATCAAATTTGACAGATGCTTCTTGTGCCTCACAAAACGAGAAATGGTTGCAATATCAGTGCATTCTGTGTAAATAATTGAGTAAAAATCAACTCAAAATGCAAATATCACAGTATGCTGATAGATAACTTTTACAAACAATTATTCTAAAAAAACTAAACAAGAGACACCCTTCCGTTTTCAGTGAAGTTTAAAAAAATGGCACTGAAAAACTGGAAGGAGAACTGGCAGTTTCCACCCAAAGATACTGCTACTGCCTTCTGCTTAACACCTTGTTTCAGTTACAAATTGAAAGATTTCTCCTAACTGATCTTTGTATATATTAGAAGCATGGCAAGCATTTGAAGCTGAAGGTGCAGCATCTGACATCTTTTTCCCATTCTACTGTTGAAATGAAACCAAAGGAAGGAAAGAAAGAAGGGGCTTAATCGCATTATAGCTCACATAGCTCTATTATGTTAGTTGTTACATTTCATTTAACAAGAAGTGTTAAAGAATTAGATATTGAACCTTTACAATAGGATTTAGTAGGAGTCTAATTTAGGTACACAATAAAAGCAATTTTTTCACTCTCTCTGGCATTTAAAAAGGCAAGTTGAATAGAATTGTCATGCATGTAACAAAGTTTAAGGATACACAAATCATATTTTGAAATTTTTATGTTACCTCTGCTTCTACATCCACATTCTGTTTCAGAAGCAACTTCAAAATGTCGACATGGCCATTCTGGCTTGCAGCCTGCATAGCTGTGTGTCCAGCACATTGCCCATTCACCTGGAATGTCAACACTTGCAGGTGAATTTCAAGACACACACACACACACACCTGCTGTGAGGCTGTTTAGCAGCAGAAAACTTAAAGCAACAGCACAAGTAACATAGTTTCAAATTAACAATTTTAAGATGCCTTTTTAGCATATATAGATCTCCTAGGTCTTGTCTATTTCATTTCTACAGTATCTAGACTGAAGGAAAAAGGAAGAAATGGATTCATAACTAATATTAAGACATTAATGATACTTGGATTAAAAACATTCATCTTTGGGTGACTCCTGCAAAAAAACAAGATTTTTGAGAACAAGTCTCAGATTTATACCTTTGCTCTATGTAGGATTTAGTCCTTTGCTCTATGGTACTATCTCAGTACTATCTCAGGCAGAGGAGAAGCTCCCAGCAGCTTCTCTCGAAGAAATGACTTCTGTGGGTGGTTCTTACTGCTTTCCCTAAATGTCAAACTACCACATTCATATAACTTCCTTGCCAAATTTATGGCAACAACAGGAGAGAGTATGAACCCGTGTTTTGTAAAATCTTAAGCTAAAAATCAGTGCTCAGAATCAAAGAAGTTCAGACTCTTAACTGCAAGCATTACAGCTGCTGTAGTGAAAAAGTCTGTAACTTTAAAATATGTTCCCTAAACAAACTCCTATAATTACTAAGCATTTTCTTTTCGACTTTTCACTATTAGACAAGTTGGTAAAAGGAATCTGATAGAGCACAGATTAGATGAACTACCTTGTGAGTTAATAGAACAAAACAAACTCACAATAACAGCAAAAACATCCTGAAAAATCTACCCTCCTTCCTTCTATCCCCCTTGAAAAAAAGAATTTGAAGACTCCTCAGTAATTGTGACCGTTTGGATCTCTGCACCAACTCTGGCAGCCAGAGGTTGAAAAGTATCTTAATTCATGGTAGACAAAAGAATACAAAATCTGTCCAGCAAGAAAGTACGTACAGCTCTGTGTTCACACAGCTCACACACATTTCATAGGACAACAAATGAGAGGAGAGACACTGGAAGTAGCTGTACTACTTCTCAGAAGACACACTACAAACTGGCAAGAACTATTCAGAACAGCTGCACTTCCTTTATTACTAGAGACCCCCCAAACGAGACACTCCCAAAACAGAACACTTACATCTACATCTGGCCTCTTTAGCAAGTCTTCCACTTTAGCAACGTCTCCATTGGCAGCAGCTTTAACCAGTTCTTCATTGAGATCTCCAGATTCTTGTGTTTCAAATAGTTTTTTCAATAGCTGGGACAATCTCTCTGTAATTGTTAACCAAAGGACAACTAAGATTACAATCCTAATTGCACAAGAACAGAAAAAAAAAAACCCAGCTACATTTGTTGTGTTTCTAAGGCCATGTACATAGTAATACACTAACGATCATAAAATAGCAGCTGTAAAGTTACTGAGTTTGAAATAAGAGCTGCACTCCAGTACCCCTGACACAGTGGAGACTGCCACATGAGACACTTCAGAAGAAAGATGGTTGAACCACAAATAGCTTTTCTTCCGCAAAATACAAAAAGGTGGGACAACATAAAAACATGAACTTATGTACTCCTATAATAGACTTTCTAACATCAGGTATAGCCTGTCTTCTGTCATTTGAAACACTAAGTTGTATTACTCTTCTAGATAGTTTTATGGCCACTATACTCAGATCTTTATGGAGAAAACTCACTGTATCTATGCCTCCTTAGGAAACAATCTAGGAAACTATGTAGAAAGTTTTCTTGGCATTAAAGCAAATATGTGAAGAGGAAAGAACAACTAGCTATGACTAAAAAGAGGGAAAATTCTAGTTTCAATTGACCTATGAAACTGCCAACATAACACAAAACATGCTGGACAGTCTTTCTGCCTTGTTATTATATGAATGACAGCATGTTCAACAAAACTGTAGTGTGATTACATAGACACCAAAAAATCCCACTGTAATTACAGGATGTCTGTCTAAATTTTAAGACAAAAATTTTAAAGAAATAAATATCCTGAGTTATAATAACCACCTGCAACAGATCCTTCACCTATGCCTGCTATCTTAAACCACCTATTAAACAAGGAGCCTGCTTGTTACTGCCAGTGACGTTCTCTTCATGCCTTAGTCCCTATTTCAATCTTACGTCCCTTCCAACCACTCTGAAGTCCTTAGAGCGGACCTCCAAAGTCACCCCTGCACTGTGACCAAACAGAAGCACCTGATCAATATAACAACATCTCCATATTGACCCCAAGCTTTTTTCCTTGTCTTTCTTAAGTACAACTTCAATTACCTAAACTCCAAGTCTATTATTAACCTTGCATACAAACGATGTATTAGTACCTAGTAACATTTTTTTAATTAACACAATTACTTGCCATACTGGTTATTATATTACTGGTTATTCTTCAAACTTACCACCAGATGCATTACTTATAGCAGATCCTGCTGATGCCACCTTTGAGACAGCTGCTGGATTATAGGTCCAAGATGTCCCACAAACCTCTACCTTTAAGTCACTGTCTGAATAGATCTGCTGAACCCGACCAACTTTACCTAAAGTCTGGATTCAAGAAAACATCAAATGCAATTAAAACATTCAGATTTCTAAATATTTTATTTTTAGTATTATACAAATTTTATGAAGTCCATTATTTAGCAGTACAATCACTACCACCTTTAGATAGGTTTCATTAGGCTAAATAAACTGCTACACCTGAACAAGTACTACACTGCATTTGACGAAAACTTAGAAGAAAATCCCTTTTAGACTCCTGCAGCTTACAGGTATATTACCAATAATAATCAGAAATACTGTACAAGCTTTACCATTCTATGAATGCAAACACACAGCTACTCACCGGAAGCATTGCTTCAGCCCACTCTCCATGACCTCTCTGAAGAAGCTTGATTCTCTCCAGGTCATAACATACTTGAACAAGATCACCCACTTGGAACTGAGAGGTTCCTCCTTCTGCACCTTGAGCAGCATCTCCACTTCGAACAACATTGGCCTTGGTGAGAACAGCTGGATTAAATGTCCACCTAAAGAATGAATCATTTAGAGTAGATATTGAACACACCAAGTGAAATATATGTTTAAAAAATATCTGTTGGGTAAACTTCTGCTTGTACACCTACAAACTTTCTGTGACTGGAAACTATGGGTACTGTATTTGCTGTTACTCATTTTTTGTCCATAAACTTGCCTGTGGCTCATTAATTCATTAATTGTGGCTCATTAATTAATTTCAAGGATAATCTTTAGAGATATACATTTGTAAAGGCAATTAAGAAATATCCTGCCTAAGGGGAAGCAAGCTGACAGCAATGTTAAAGTCCCGAAAGTAGCTATACTGTTGCTTTATTTTTCCAGAGACGGGAAATAACTGGTTGAAAAGCAGCACATCCAAGTTGTCTCACAAGGATTGAACTGTCAGGAAACAGCATGGGAAGAAAACAGAATTTTGGCCTCTCCCCCAGATCAAAAGATACAATATTAAGTTATAACAATACTTTTCAATTAAATGGATGTCCCAGACATACCTCATTTTTCAATCAAATTATCCTATTGGTAGTATAAATTTCACTGATTTAGAGACATTTAGCTGTTTTGTCAGGGAGGAGACCACAAGACAAAGCAGCTCCTGCCACTGACTTTGCTGACATGACTGCCAGAAGAAAAGCCATTTGCATCCCTTTAACTGGGGAAACAGCTTTGTTTGCATTACTTTGCAATATTAACAAACATCTTGAGGGAAATCCTGAATGAACAATATACTGTTAATTTTTTTTGGACAAACTGAACAGGTCAAACTCCATATACAACTGAAATGATATTCATCAGCAACTTCTTAAAGATAAGCCTAACACTTGAGAGCAAGAGAACAGAAAGCCATGTGGCCGTATCAGATTCAAACCCGACTGCACAGCCAGGTTTGAGCCTTGTTAGCATGGATGCAGCTAAGCAAAATTCAAACCTAAACTACTATCACGGAGTGGTTCTGGCTTGTCCAACACCTCCTATTCTTGGTCTGTATTTACATAAACAAACATTCCTTTGAAGAATAAGACTAGATACAGATCATGCCAAGGTGACTCTAGTTTAGACAAGATCCCCTCAAAGTTTGTTACCTGTCCTCTTAAACTATTTTCCTGAAAATCCACAATGAATTGCAATTACCTTGCCTTTGAAACTATGGGATATATAGCTTTTTATTAAAAATGAAGTTACTGCTTAAAACACTACAATTTGCAAATAAAATAGTCTAGAACATAATTTCTTATTTTGGACTCAAATTTTTACCACGTGAGAGAGGCAGCAAAATTTCTACTCCCACTAAAGCATCCTCAAAGTTAAGTCCTCATTACTCAGCTAGAAGGAAATCTTAATATGCTGACACAAAAGGAGAAGAGAAAGCTTCTGGCACCAAGCAATCACAAGCACTGAAGGCAAGGGACGTTTGTTAGAAGCAACAATGAAGGCTACAGAACAAACCTGTTGCCACTTGGATATTGTACTACAATGTCATGGTCCTCATCGATGCCACAGACTGTTCCAGTTGTTGTTAAAGTTTCAAACATGCCATCAGTCCATCCTCCATGACCATGCTGTAAAGACTGCACAATTTCCAAGTCGAGGTCAATGTTTACAAGGTCACCTATTTGCAGCCCACCAGGGTTTCTGTTACCATTTTGCTCACCTGAAAGGGAGCAAGAAAAAAAAAAAATTTACATCATCATACTAATTTTCCAGGCAATTTAAAGAACAGAATTTCTGAGACTCACAGAATTGTTACAGTTGGAAAAGACCTTTGAGATTTTCAAGTCTGACCACCAACCTAGCACCATCACATGTTCACCATTGAACCCTGTTCCAAGTACCCTATCTACATGTTTTCAACACTTCAGGGATGGTGATTCCACACCAATGCCTCCACAACAGTAGTGGCCAACAAATAAACTTTGGAACCTCTGGCAACAGAATTTTATGCTTCTTTTTGAGTTTTCAAGGCAAGTATCAGTGACACTGGCAAATGCTAAATACTTGTGACAAATTCCACTATGGGCTCTAACTGGGATCTTAGAAACTATGGTGTTAGACAACTGGACACATAAAAGCTCTGGTGTCAATAAAACAACAGTGTTTTTGTGCAAGGAGTTAGATTTATTAGATCTCTTAATATTTAAGCCAGTTCTGTAAGAATGAGCAGCTACGTTTGGCTCTTTAGAAATATAGTGCACAGGATACACAACACAATTTGTAACTTAATGAACACTTAAAAATTCCCTTGCCATCCCCTTGGCACACTGACAGCAAACGCAATTTAGAAAAGCATGACAGTTTATCATTAGTGCATAGAAATTACACTATTCACATTTCACTAGTAAGGACAGTCCTTTTGGATGACATTTAAAAAGGAAATGGAAATCCAGAGTGAGTAAAATTAATACAAATCAACATAAATTTACTTCATCTTCAACTTACCTAACACAGGACAATGGTCTCTGTAGAAAGAGCCTCCTTTTGCATCTTGAACACATTTCAGGTCAGACTACGGAGAGAGATTGAGACAACTTTAGTCCTCAGTGACTGAGTCTCCAGGTCAGTGAAACTAGAACTGAAATATTTAATTAAGAAAGACTGAAAATTATGTGTACAAAAAACACATTCCATTACGCACACAATCTCAAATACTTTCCAATCTATCAGCCGTGACATTCTCAAGACTTTAATAACCTTTACAAATATAAGAGGCTATAAAGGATGATAAATTTTTAGTTCATAAACAGGAATTAACACAAAGCACCTTTGCATTGTTCTAATAACTTATTTTTCCTTTAAAAAAATAATTCTTTGAACACAAGCAAGGAAACATCATTTAATGCCTGCCAGTGCTGCCCACTCTTCCCAACACTTTTTGACAGATCCATGTTTAACTTGAAGAAAACTTGTCACTCAGATTCTATAAAATGAAAACTTTTCAATTAAGAATATGCAGAAGAGTATTACTTCAAAAAAGCCAACAAAATACTACACTGAGCTAAAAATGTTCTTTTTAAAGAGAAAAGTTCTAAAGCTCATCCTTCATAAAACTGTTTCATATTATGAGAAATAGAAATTTCAAGTGTGGTAACCAACTCCTGTTCATAAAGCCAGAGGATTTTCTATAATTCTCCCTTCCTTTAGTTTTTTTTCCCTGTGCAATGCTTAATTCCAAATAGCTATCATCTGCCATTGATCCTTATGAAATGATTCTAACTAAACAAAGGGCATTTTTGTGTGCAAAGTAAATTAGGAAGGAGATCAGAAACTGTAAAATGTGTCAGAATATTCTATGGCATGGGGGAGGAAGTGCAGGACAGGTGGTGGTAATGATATAATTAACCACAACTGAACAAATACTTGAACAATTCTTTCACTCATGCCCGAGATTTACTAACAGACTGTCCTCCTGCAAAAGGATTAAAATGAAAACTCTGAACTCTTTCAAATCATCAAGGCTCTGATGAGCACAACACCACCCTTGGCAACTGGTAAGCAGTAAGAAACAATACAAAATTCAGTGTATGTCCTGATCTACGAAGAATGTACCACCACTTTGGAAAAATGATGAAGACAGCCAAAGGAAAACAATGAGATTTCAGCCGCTCTTCAAATCCCCAGAGAAACCAGAGCAAGAGCTTGCTCAGCGCGGCAGCAGAAGGCCTGCGACAGGATGCTGCCACCCGGTGGGCAGGTGCTGGGTTTAGCCCTGCCGCAGACAAAAGGGCTGTGCGGACCATCCCAGATGGCAAACTCATTCAATCCCCGAATGAGGGACATTGAATGTGCCCGGGAGCACTGGGTCTCACCCACTGAATACAAGTCCTCCGTGTCAGGCAACAACCAGCTGTCTGTGAAGGAGACAAGGAGGGGTGCACATGCAAGAGCTGCTGTCACATTCTTCAGAACACTAAGAATAGAGTGCATGAGAGTTCAAAAGCTCTCCTCCCTGCCAGGCAAAATCAGGATGAAAAATGGCTTGTGTTACAGAAAGTGTTAATGCTGAGCAGTCGGCTAAAACCTAGCAGAAGAAACAAAATGTTCATTAAAACCTAATTACTATTTTACAGCTGACATTACTAGGAAGCCTGTTACAGTATCACCAATTTTATAGAAAAAAAAACACTCAGAAACTTGCACTTGTATCTCGCCCTGCCTATGCCCTGCACACAGTTTATTTCTGGAGTATAATGATATGTTTGGTTGAAAAACTAAGTGGTAGCTTGGCATCCAACCTCAGCTTCACAACTGTCTTCCTTTCTCTTACATGATGTAGTCAATGTTTTATTGCTAAAGAATAAAACAAGAGTCTGATCAAGTTCTGATATTGCAGAAAAGCAAGAGAACGTCTTTTTTTTTTTTTTTTCCCAGAAGCCTTCAACAAAATAATGGAGTACCCAAAACATACAGAAAGATGAGACACTGACAGATGCTAAGGTAGTACAAAAGAAACTTATATACTGCATATAAGCAGAGTGCCTTCAGCAACCGGGCAAACAGCAATACTAAGAATAGCACTATCGACATGATAAAGGCCTGCAAATGCCTTTAAAATATAACCAAACCCAAACAAGATTCTGGAGTTTTAAGACAGAAAACTGTACTTAGTTGTACTTCAGTGCCACAAAAACTGGGTAAGCAACTACGATTTTCCTTCTAGCACTCGGCTGTTCTACTTATCAGAAAAGGAAAATAAGCTTTGTCCTGCTCAAGTAATTTAAGTAAAAAATCAGGGATGATGGTAAGCTCCTGGTCACCCTACTCTGAGGACTGCATGGCAAGAGGCCCCCCTAGTGCACACGGAGCAAAAACACACATGGATGGTGCCTGGATGCACCAGGCTTCGCACTATAGAGAACCCCACTGGGATTTCTAAAAGTTATGAGTCACCCTGAGACTTCAAAATCAATCAAAATAGCAGATTGTTTGGAGATGAGATGTGCTAGTGTACGAAGGAAAGTACCAAAACAAGGGATGTTAGAATACAAGTTTTAGACTCACAGTGACACCACCAGAAAAAGAAGTAACAACTGTGAGGCTGGGTGTAATGTAAATATCTGGTAAAGAGAAACAAATCAGCTTTTCCACAACGACTTGATGGAGAAATTGTTTGATAAACCCCAAATAGTATTCTTACAAAAAAGAGAAAAATAAGCTATAGATTTTGTAGAATTTCTGTACAATTAGAGACAAAAAGCCCAGTTAAGCAGGCAATCAGTGAGAACTTAAGGAATCAGACACTGTAAAGCACAACTACCAGGTCAGTACTAACAGCTGATGCACATGACCAATGGGCAGTAATTGGTTTTTGCCTACAATGAAGAACTTCAGTCTTCTAGCATCCACACTTTAACTTACCAAAAATCTTCATTCCAGCAGTATGTGACTGTATTACATAGAGATCTCACAATATGCCCAGTCAAATGGGAAATACAGTAAATGTAACACTTTACTTTGACATACCATCCAATTACACCAATAAAATAAACAGCAGCAATGTCATCTTCATAAAACTGCGCAGAATTAGAAAATGTAGAGCAAGGCCATCAGTGCTGGCAGATGGTGTAAAAGCACCATTATCCCCGACCTTGAGAAGGAAAACAAAGCTGAAGGAGCAGCTGACTACAGAAATAACTATCAAGTTATTCCGATCAATATGGAATGCCATCCATCAAAAACAGGGAGGGAGGGTCTACAGACTTGATAAGAAAACTAGTGGTGCTGCTGAGAAAAAAAAGCAATGTTTGATCCAGATGCACTGTTACAGAACCTAACATCAGCAGCAAATACCAGGGGAGAAATTAATACTGATCTTACAGATACACCAGCAGGAATAGTGCCACAGCTGCCATTTTTTAAGGTAGCAATGAATACATACAGTAAAGGTCACTGTAACTCTTCAAACTTACAGCAGCTTTTGGCAAGGAAATCAGCCCTTCAGAGGCAAATGGAAAAAATTCAGTGCATGCTGCTTTGTCACCAGATTAAGGCAAGAAGAGACTGGATAAATCCTTAAGTTTTAGCTAAAAGTTTATAAGAAATACCATTATTTCAAATTTCATGAACTCAAATCCTTCTCAGCTTTAAGAAGCTGGGAAAAGTGAAGTAATAAATGGAGAAGGTAGAAGATAGTAGAGAAAGTGACTCAAATGACAAAGTGTGAGACACAGAAACAGCAGTAACAATTTCTTACAGAGGAAACCAGATCTCAGGCAAATCCTGAGTGAATGGTTTGTAATCTTACTATTTATTATAAGCACTTAAAAAAAGCTTTGCATGTGTAACTTTTTTTCATAAAGGAAGATACAGTCTTCCTTGTCAGTTAATCCTTTAAATAAAATTGCAATATGATCAATAGGTACATTTCTGCTTAATGGAAATATTTTTCTTCACAACACAGAAAGATGAAAACTTGGTTGAGAGGACAGGAGAAATGTAACTACATCAAAAAGAAGCAAAACAATCTACTGACAAATGCAAATAAATGCACAAGGTAAATATAAATATCTCCTTCCTCTCTGGATTCAAAAACAACTGACCACCTAAGTTTTCTTATTGACATCTAACTTATACTACAGGTAATGTATTAAAAAACACCTCCTGCTTGCATAAAGGTGTCCAAAAATTCTTGAATTTGTTTTTTAAAAACAATTATGGTCAGCACTGAAAAGAAACAGAAGGACACTAAACTAAGAAAATATTCTTGTTGTTCCTTCCTAAGTATCTTATTTTAATTGTTGTGGTGACAAGATAAATGACTAGAGGACTGATGATCTGACTGACATTAAGATCTGACAGTTTTAACTACAGTGGAAGGCATATTTCTGTATATTTTGTAACACTCACATATAATGCCTAGTATACCAAGAAATCTACATTGCTTTTATTTAAAAAGAAAAGTGTTAACAAGCAATTCTTAAAATCCTCTAAAGCAATTTCAAAGAATAATTTCATGGGTATCCAAATAAAAGTTGATGAAAAGACATTAACTATCAATCACCTAGAGGCACACAATCTCAACTTCCCTTATGAACTCACTATTCGGAATTGTGGAAAAAAAGTACACCAACACAGATGGTGTGACAATACCATGACTTACAGATCACTGTGACAATGATGGTGACAACTACAGATACTTCTTTCAGAGGCTACACACATGAAAGCACAATCCTACGTAACGAGAAACAAGGAGAGGCTAATTGCAGCAAAAAAAAAGGCAAGTGGTACAGAGCAAAGAAATTCTGAAAGAAAAATATTCCTAAATAATGAAACTGATTTAGGACACTTCTGTGGATGGAACTATTTTCCACTGAAAACCAAGGGAAGTTGCCAGCTTTACATCCTCAGCTCACGTGATACAAAGAAATAAAATCCAGACACAAGCCCCAAAAACAAAATCACAATCTTCCCATTAATTCCATATGACCTCTATTTCTAAAGGATATGTTCAAACATTTTTAAAGCAGGTTATGTGGTTAACAGCTCAGTTTGGCTCAGGACTCTGAATACACATGGGTAAGAAATGTGATTAGAGTAACCAACCGGATAAGCCAACAGTAGTTCATTCTTACTAAGGATGTAGCTAACATTTTATCTGATCTAACAGCATCATACATTTTGGGAATTTGTGGCCTGTGGCAACAGAAACTCCCAGATTTAAATGTCAGACTTCACAAAAAAAAAAAAAAAAAAGGCAAGATGCACTTCTCAGCCACTTCATATATAAACAGTAAACACAGCAAACACAAATAAAACCTCCAAGTATCTGACCACAAATAAATGCATGTTTTCAGACAGCACCTGCTACCCCACCAGCCAAACCTCATCCCCCCCGAGGCTGGCAGGCCAGATAGATTAATTTTGAGGACCAGATGCCGCCTATCAGCTATCAAACAAGAACACTGACTTACAATAATGAGCTGTGTTTCTTTAATCAGCTACATTAGCATTAGAGTCAAGTGTTATCCATTTGCAAGTCAGGGTCTCTTCCCAGCTGTATTTACATGGGTACACACTCTTGAGTATTGTTGATTCCACATTTTTTGGACCTTTAAAACCAATTTC
Organism: Cyanistes caeruleus; assembly: GCF_971803275.1. NCBI lineage: Eukaryota > Metazoa > Chordata > Aves > Passeriformes > Paridae > Cyanistes > Cyanistes caeruleus. The sequence continues at coordinate 47,676,378 of NC_141701.1, forward strand.
CAAGTACCAAAACAGGTTTGCCCCAACTTTATGTGAACTTCCTGGCAGTCTTAGCTTTATGTAACAGCACACAAATAGTTGTAAAGAATAATAATGAATTGTACACTTAACAAATTATTAATCAGTTATAAAATTAAGCATTACATTCAAATGACTCCCATAGATATCCAAGAATCCATTCTGTCTGAAGTGAAAATTGCATTTGATCAGAACACCAAAGATACAATTAGTGTAAGAATGGATTACAATCAGGTAAGCACTACTTACACAGCCTCAAATTATCCTTTCTGTATGTCCACATGTACATATATTTTCTCTATTTTCCTAAATACAACATCTTTGTATGTACTCTCACACACAGTTTAACGGGATTCTTTTTTTTAATTGACCAAATATTTGCATTTCTACAAAACTTGTGCGAAAGGTCACCATCACCCTGTCAAATTTATAGCTGCAGTATTTAATGGAGTTTTCTAGAAATATTTAACACTTTCAGAGGTGACAAAAGTTTGGAAACAGAATGTAGTTGATTTAATAATAATATATATTTTTTTAAGGGAATAACTGTTTCAAAGCAGAATATAACTTATCTCAAATATACTTTTTTCCTGAAGGAATCTTCAATGATTCCACAGCACTTTTACTACATAGATCAAAAATTTTAACATAGCAACTGAAGTCATAACAGACACAACAACAAAAAAAATCAGCTGATCTGTATCCTGTTCTATCCAGATCTTATAACTCTTTCTTTCCCATGTATCACAAGAAGGAAGATACCAAACATTAATTTAATGTTATACTACAAAATACAACACACATTCATTTTTGCCAGTATATAAAGAATTTTCCTTAAAACTAGAGGACACCATGAAGCACATGATTTAATACTGATTCATATTTTATCTCTAGGATCTTAATGCATCAGAAAAGCTGACCTGCACTAAATTAGTTTATTCTTTTTAAAAGTAACACTATTGTATTTACCACAAAAGTGGTATTTATTTCATTTTAAGTATAAAAATAAACTTGAAGTGAGGCTATATAAGGTCAAATAGTTTACATTCAAAAAAGTAACTGGTCATTGTCTAACATTTTATACTGTTACACATCTGACAAAATGACACTTCAATGTTAAATTAACATGATTTCCCTCTGCACAATCAAACAAAAATCATGCAGAGAAAATGCTAATTAAAATGTTTTAAGCAGTTGATAATCAAAGTAACCTTTCCTTGACCCACATTAGGATAAGAAAACCAAGCAACAGAAGGCACTTAGGCTAGAGTCTGACCCATTTTCTCTCTAAAGCTAAAGAAGTTGCTGGAGAAGCTTCAAAAGGAAACAGAAAAATTTACCACTAAAGCAAATTAAGGTCGTAATTTAATTCAACACCTTTCCATTTGCAAAAAGAAAATTGCTCTCAATAGCACTCCAAGTGTTGACAGTAATTTAAAAATTGCAGATCTTGCAGTAATCACACCAAATTTTGAACTCTGCTGAAGAGTTCAGGAGTTGAAGAACGGGATTTTTTAAAAAGTTTGTAACTACGCTTGCCAGTCTTTTCTGAATTTTAATTTAAACACAACAGTAGCACAGAAAGATAAATGTGTGTGATGCAAATATTTACTGTGGCAGGAAGCAGCTCTTAACTTCTAGTTATTCACATTAAATAAATTCCCAGATCAGACTTTCTTACTAATACATATGCATGACCCTTACAGCTGGATTCACAATGACCTGACTACCAGCATGCAAACTGACAAAGCATATTACAAAAGCAGGACCATAAAGCACAAGTTATTCTTACTACCCTTCCCCCTTCATGCATTTTACCCTTTGTATTCTTTTATACTTACCATGCCTTCAAAGCCAACTCTGTAAAGGTTTTTAGCACCATTGTCCCAAAGAACATATGCTGCGCTATGTGGACTCGACGCACTCCAATCTTGGATTTCAGTTACCTATTCAGTTGTGAAAATAAGAAAATGGTTCCTAGAGCAAAGACTCAGAAGCTCAATTTGAACTTATTCATTTCTTCAAAATAATTAATGATATTGCAGCTTTACTAAACCTGATAAAATTTTCTGAAGCTGTTTTCTGCTTTATGCAAGTGTTCCCTAGGTGTGTTAAGGTAGAAGTCTGAATATATACTTCATAGGCCTATTTTTCTTTAGTATATTTGGAGGTTATCTAACTACACAAGCAGAGAACAAAATCTGAACTGCTCTGAAATGTTCTTACCAGAAGCAGATTCTAAGACAAACAAGACAAAATTTTTTCTAATTGTTTCAATATGTCTGGTTTAACTTGCATTAGCCTGCTGGCTGTGCACTGTTAAGAGACAAAGTTTTATTTGCAGAGCCATTATGTTTAACAGTACAAAAGGAGAGTGAAAATGTCTTTTGCTGACATTTCTGAAATCAGGAGACCATGCACCAAATTCTGAAAACACTGCCATTATTTAAAAAAAGGAAAAAAAAAAATCAGTTTCCAGAATTTGCTTTCACTCTTATTTATATTTATTTAAACAGTGTTTCTTCCATATATGATGTACTTTTCCTCATTTAAAAATATTTATATGAATTTATATATGCAAAATCTAATTTAGTGTATGTGTATATATATATATGTATGTATATATATATATATACGTATGTATATATATATATATATACACACACACATATTTTCAGATGTATAGGCAAACAATCACCCTAATACAAATTTAGTACACAAAGCAGACCATGCAGGATAAGATTCATTTTGTGAAGTTTCAGAGATTTCACTGTATCTTGACATGGGAAGAGGTAAATAATTGAGATGAAAAAAGTCGCATTTATATATATCTTGCTTTAAGAGATTTAAACTTTGCCTTTCAGCAAAATTCAAAATTAAATCCCCAGAAGTCCTAAGGCTTCCATAAATGTCTAGGATATAAAATAATCTGAACAAGAATAAAAAATAGGCTAAATATCATATTCAGGAACTTTTCACTCTCCTTTAAATGCTGTTTAAGTGTATTAAAAATAAATTCAACAAAGACCAGGTCACCAAGACATAAGGGCATCCAGTTCTCAAATCTGGTGGTAAAAGTAACAGTATATTTTACAATGCCTGTTGTATGTTCATACTGATATCAAACTTTCATTAGTTCTCAAGGTAAATGGAAGTTGTAAAAGGAAAATATGCAAGGGTTATGATTAGTAACTTATCATTCCGTATAATTTTCAATAAATACAAATATTTTCACTATAGCACTGCATCAAAAGCACTCCTATATTGTCCTAAGCCAGTAACATAATATCCACACCCAAAACTTGTGAAGATTTTTAATTTTAAACTGGAGAAGTCCCTATAATCATTAGGTGAAAAACAAAACCCGAGGGTACCAGCGCTGAAAACCAAGAGCAAGAGATACACAAATGTGCTGGCCCACAAGCAGTAAGACTACAGAATGCAGTGATTACTAGACAGGGTTACTCCTGATAGCTCTGTTTTTATACCAGCTCTCTAGCAATACTGAAATAAGCTCAAGATCTTAATGTTGCTACAAGTCAACCATAAGCAGACAGCCATGACAAAAAATTCGTAATTAAAACGATTCTGTGCTGATATTGTAAAAAAATGCAAATTAAGATGTACTAAAATGTAAAATACTGGCTATGGTAGACACACCCTCCTCTTTCTAAACACTTAAGAATTACAAAATAAGATTTAAAAATGCCCAGCCAATTAAAATAGTAGCTTTCAGGATTGTATTTTTGCTCTACAATTAAAAGGCCACTGAGTCCATCACATGAACAAAAAGGTGCAGCTTTTTATTTAAACCAGTTTTATTTTTACCTTTCCTCTACGCCCATTGCCACCATCTTGATCTTCCCATTGCCAGTCAACTCCTCGCACCACCCTGGCACCTGCAAAGATTCCTCTTGCTGTAATTTTCTTTGATTTACGTCGAGACTCCAACAATACCCTGAAGTTATTAAAAGAAGAACCCACAAATGTCAAGATAATAAAGGAAGTCCAAAACAAATCTTTGGGGATGGGAAGGAGAGCATCTTAATACAAAAACAACCCACAACTGCAGATTTCAGTGCATGAATCACACAAGCAGCACACAAGACAAAAACCCGCACTCTTCCAACATCCGATTTATTGAATATTCATAATTAGTTTTTTAATTTTAACAATTTTTCTCCAGACTTCCTAGTAGGAGCATTCATCTTGTAAATGCTTGCATATAGATCTGTATTTATATTAAGATCATTAAAGTACATGCAGAGCCATATAAACATATTTCAGTTTCTCTTAGATGCACTCTGAGCCAATACTTCTGTCCCACAACTGCCCTGTCACTTTTATTTAGAATTATGCTATTTAGAGCATCTCTTTTCCCCCCCTCCCTCAGTTTTTCTACTTGCTTTTTATTGCATCTCTTGGCAAATTTAAGTCAATATAGTAGCATCCATTTTTTCAGTCATATTATGCATTTTTTTTTAAGCAAACTCTTCTTTTCCTTCTGACTTCAACAGGACTGAAGTAGATAAGCCTAAACAGAACAGTATACGATTGTTTAACTAGAAATCATCATCTCAAAAGCCACCAATTTTCATGCAACGAGACTTCTTACTTCATGCCAGGAACGTTGCCAGACAAAAGAATTTTTCAGCTGACATTCAGAATGTTTCCTGACCACTTCAGGAAATTTCTCAGCCTCCTGCTAACTTTTAACATCCAGCAGATGGCACACAAGGGAAAAGTTCAACTGTTACAATCAATGCAAAGAGAATGTGAAAATACTGACCACTTTTTTTCCCTGAGAAAAATTAAAGTTATTGAAAACACAAGGTAATCTTGTTTAGAGAAACTTCTTAAAAAGTTCCCAACACCTAGAAAACTGAGACACAAACCTACACACATTACTTCATCATGCTACCCATATGATATCCCAAACTCAAAAATAAAATAGTAAGAGCATATGCTTCCCTTCATCAAAACGTTCTTACATGTCTTTTGCCATTTTCCTGTGAGACATTCCTCAAATTCAACAGCACTGTTTTGCTATTTTCTCCGCCCTAAAACAGTTAACTTCCATCATTTTTTTCTCAGCTAAGCTTGATCCAATAGATACAGCTCCTTGGCAGAAGAAGCTGCCTTCTAGATAAGAGCTCAGTGAGAGTAAACAAAGAAAGGAAGAAAGTGACAAGATGCAAAAAATTTCCAGCAATATTACACAGTGTACAATCGATCTTCAAAACTAAAACTTGTGCTGTATTCACCATAACCAACCTCTTAAAACTACAAAGGAAACGTCAACCTACGAAAGAAAAGAAAGCCTGGCAAGCATTCTCAAAGAAACAAGACTTCAAAAAAAAAGAAATAGAGAACATATGTATTTTGTCACCTATTCTACTTTAACTACACTAAGCCAGCATTTCTAAGTCCAGCTTCTAAATCTTGTTCTGTATTCAACATTCCAATTGAGAATAAGTTTATGATACCTATTTGGTACCTAAAGCTAAAAAAAAAAAAAAAAAAAAAAAAAAAATTCTTACATTTTGAATAACCCACTGACTTGGCCATCTGAGCCACAGTTAAAACTTAAACACAGACCCTATAAGACACAATTTGAGACCTCAGGTTGTGTGCTCCAGCCACTTCCCTGAACCGTGAAAGAACTGTTTAAAGCACACCACTAATTTACAAAATCCTTGTAAATCTAACTTCTCCAAGAAGAAGATATAGATGTTGTCTCACACGTCACATTCAAATGAGTACCATATCGAAAAAGAAAATATTTTGATGATTTCATGAAAGAACATTCAGGAAACATCACAGAGGTGACACCACAGTGTCTAGCCTTTACGCAGTGTTTTTCTGTGGCTCTCCAACTATTTAGCAGCAGGCAAGTATCACTGCTCTCACTTATCTGGTAGATAAATCATAACAGAGAGGGGCTTTGGACTGAGACAAATTATTTAAAGTCAAGAACACCTATGCAAGCACACACTAAATGCAATTTTTTTCAGAGTTCTCCACTGAAAGGTGATAACAGGTGTTTAAGAACATGAAAACCAAGGCAAGGGTAGAACAACCCTGCATAGCATCTTTTCTCTGCTTCCTGTAGTGAGCAGTTTAAACAGTTCAAGTCCAAGTTTTTATTCCCAGATCATTCTGTTTTCCATAACCTTCAAGGAAGGTATATTCCCTCAGTCTGTCCACACCACTATTGAACCTAATTAAACCTTCATATTCAGAATTCATTAACAAATCTTTTTATGATAACACATAATGTAAAGGTAATTGCCTTTGTTTTAAAGCTGCTATATGATAACACAAAAACTAGGAAAGCCTCAAGGAGATTAAGCAAAACTGAATAATCATATCCTTTTTCCTGTACTACATTCTTCCTAAAGTTTCCAGGTTTTCCAAGATCCAAAGACTTATGCTAGTTATCCTCCTCCCAGAAACAGAATCTAACCTTGAGCCACTCTCTTACCTAACCCAAATTTCAGTAACCAAATATTCAGTTTAAAAGTTCACCACAAATACCTGTTCCTACTTGATTTCAGAAGGAGTAAGTTAGGTTTTACCTTTCACTTCCCGGTGTAGTAATTCTGTAAAAACGATGCCTCAAGTGATGCTTGTCCCCGTGATAGCAAACTGTGCACAAGTCATAATTTGTGCATTCAGCACACTTCCATCGGATACCAATGATAGGCTGCTGTCGACAAGTATCACACATAGTCCCATCATGCTTGATACCTGTGAGAGGGAAACCAAAAAAACAAACAAACCTAAAATCTTTGCTGCATTGCTACACAGACTTCTGATGCACACCATTATAATTTGAAACCATATACTAGAAAGTCAACAATAAAGAAAAGCTGCTGCTTATACCCTATCAGCCTATATCACTGAGGGGAAAAGATAGAGGACTTTGCCTTGTATCTCCAGTTGTCAGTTTGCTCCTGAAATATTCTATATTCTCAAAGCTTAAAAAGCTGAGAAGGCTATGTCTGCTTCCTTCCATCTATACAAAGGAGAAAAAGAAAATGAGAAATCTTTTCACTAAAAGTTGAAGAATAAGAAACGTTTATCAAAATACACAGGGCAATCTAGAATTTTATCTCTAGAGTACAGCTATCAACACACATTCTATCACAAAGGCTACTGTGCTCCACTGTGTCTGACAGCTTGAAAATTACTGGTTTGACTTACACATTTTGTACACTGGAAAATGTAAGTGTTTGTCTCTATTCTTTTTTATACAGGAAAAGAATTAAGCTCTCTTGGAGAGATGCCATTAGCTTGATGAAAATCTGTTCCCATTTTTGAAGCATTTTACTGTTATTCTGATTTTGTTTTTAAAAAGAATGTGTCAGAGACAGACCAGATGTAACTCACCAGCATGGGCTCTCACAAGCCTTCCACAAAAACTGATCCACTTCGTATGACTTTAGTCTTACAGCTCTGCCAAGCTACAGCAGAGTGAAAATGATGTCACAAAATTTTCATCGACCCATTCTGAATAGAGTGAACAGCCTCAAGTTTATTTAAAAAAAAAAATCAAATTCTGCTGCTGTTTGGAAAAAATTGAGCAATAGAAGAGAGAAGCACTAGCATTCAGTCTGTAGCACTAGACAGAAATGAGCACTAAGAAACTAAAGTATCACAGAAGTTTCCCAGTCACTTCCCCTTAAAAAAAAACCCAGATCAGTCTGAAATTAAGTGAGGAAAAAGAATGGATTCTGCCCCCTCCAGAAGGGATGCTTTCAGAAATGACTGCCAAATTCACTATAAAATCACTATTAGTCACTTACACCCAACAGCTGAACCATCTGTAGCAAAGAAAAATCAACAGTTGAAAAGGCAAAACTGAAGGAAATGCCTTCATATTTGATCATTTCACAGAAACATATAATAGCCAAGGTTGGAAGTAACATTTGGAAATTCTCTGTTCCAACAACCACTGCTCAAAGCAGGGTATGCGAGAGCTGTATGCCCAGGATCATATCCAGTCAGGTTTTGAGCACCACCAAGAACAGACTCCACAACTCAGCATATTCCAGTGTTCAAGCATCCCTAGAACAAAAATGTTTCTTCTGTTTCAGCGGAAATTCCTGTACTTCAATTTGTGCTCGTTGCCTCTTGCCCTGTCACTTGACACCGCTGAAAAGAGCCTGGCTCCATCCTCTTTAGAACATTCATCAGGTATTTATATACACCCTTAAGATCTCCCTGAGCCTTCTCTTCCCCAGACTAAGCACCAGCAGATAGATCCCTCATTCTCTTCCTGTAACAGACGCCCTTAAAACTCTGCAACACATTTGTAGCCCTTCCCTTTACTCTCAGTAGGACTACAGTTGCTCTAGGGATAGTATTGAAGCATTTTACTCTTTTTTTTTTTCTTGTTTCAAAGCCAAAGTCTTCAAAAGTGGCTGCAATAAGAGCACTGAAATACCTTGTTAGTGTTTTTGTCACCTTGTTTAAAAAGTCTAACTAGTTATAGTATATAACTATAGTTAGACTATATATATAGTATATAACTATATATATATACTTGGGGTTGAGAGGTAGTATTTGTTTTTGTTTTATTTCTAACTGATTTCTAAATTGGCACTTCACACAGAAGTTACACATTTTTTGATTATATTATTTAATGTCTGTTGAACTTCTGGGAAGGAATTGGATGCTGTAGGATTCTTTCACTTGACCCAACACCAGGAAAAAGGACAAAAGAGGTATAATCAGGAATCACTTGATACAGAATAGGTCATCTCACTATAAACTTAAAACTAAACACTTCTTGACAGTAAGGCAAAAGCAGCTATGCAAAACTCAGCAAAATTTCTTTATCAAAGATTAAGAAAAACATTGTACAAAGATATTTGACTCAAGTAATTTTACTGACCATAGCATCTTGGACTTAAAAAACAGAAGAGTGCATGCCTGTAGTTGAAGTGTCTTTTCTAAAGGGACATACCTGTATCTCACAGATCCCTAAACAACATCCTGATAGATATGGCCTTTCTTCATCCATTCCCTGACACATGATTCCAGCAGCAACAGCCACTTCAGCGCATGCTTCACCTGACCATGCTACTCCATTCTTTACATTATGTGAGCAAAAGGCTTTTGCAGAGCTGAGATGCAAACTGCACCAAGAAACATACCAGGCTGGAAAACAGCCAGGAGGAAAAATATTCAGCTGAACTGATTTCCCAGCCTCATTCTTCGAGGTGCACAACACTACTGCCATGAGAAACAAAGAACTGGAAGGCAGGAGTAGGCAAGTAATCCTCTTACACAATGTCTAACCACTGCACCAGAGATCTGGAGGAAGAAGCAGATTTGTAAGCTTCTGGTCACAGTGGACTAAGAGACCTTGAACTTCCAATGCTAAAAAAAAAGGTAAAAGAAGGTGCTACTACTGATCACATAATGTGATACTAAACTCTTACTCATGGTCATAATACAAAAAAAATTAGATCAATGATACATGTTAAAGATTACTGGAAGAATTAAAGTTTGATTAGATATTATAGGTACACAAGGGTGGTTGGTTGACCTTGCCTGGCTGTTAGGTGTCCTCCCAATCAGTCTCTCACTCTCCCTCTTCAACAGGACAAAGAGTGAAAACAAAATGAAACAGCTTAGGTCAAGCTAAAAGTTAAATTATTCACCATCACAGGCAAAAGAGATTTGATTTGGGGAAAATGTATAGCTAATTAAAAAAAAAGAGAGAATGGTGAGGAAAACAAAAACTAAAACACCTTCTCCCTATACTTCACCTTCTTCACAGAGACAACTGCATTCCTTCATTCCAAACTCCTCTATCTCCCTGCTTTTTCCCAGGGTAGATTAAACTCACAGTCTTTTTGGTTGGAAAAGGCCCTTAAGACCATCCAACCTAACACTGCCAACATCACATCCCTAAGCACCGTGGTGCCTACACATCTTCTAAATACTTCTAAATGGTTATTCAACCACTCCTCTGAGCAGCCTGTCCCAGTGCTTGGCAACCTTTTTCATGTAGATGGGGAATGGAGGGTCAGCCTGTAACAGCTCCTTATACTGTTCCCCTACCCCATTATTGGTCCTCTCCACAAACTTTACCCCTTCAGGAAAACACTCTTTAAGCATGGGCTCCCCCATGGGCTGCAGTGAGGATTCCTGCTCCTCTGTGGCATTCTATGGGTGGCACGGGGACAACGTGCATCACCGAGGTGTCCATATGCTGGTTAACCATCCACACACCAAAACTCAGCACTGAGGACCTGACGGTGTCACTACACATACTCAGGGGGAGGGAAGGAGATACTATGTGCAGTGTTTCAAACTAGTTTAGTTCTATCCCAGCGGACTGAAGGCTCATCAGCATCGAGATCATGTATTTCAATTTACTTCTACCAAAAAAATTTTTACTTTTACTTTATGCACTTCAAAACCATCCATTATGTAAAATCAAAGCACAGTATGTAAGAACAACCAGGAGACCGCATCAAGTGTAGGCTCTGGAGCCAAACTAAAACCCTGCCCCAAAAGCAAAATCTGTCACATAATCTGTCTTCAAAAGGAAGGGTGTTTAAGAAAGCTTGAGAAACACAAATGTTACAAAGTTTATATTATATTAGGAAAGAATGCATTCATTAAACTATTGGAATAAATTAAAGTGCCATAAAAACTTCAAAATTCAAACAGCAGCACTATAGCTGACCAGCTGTGCACCAAAAGAGCGCTTTAGCTCTCTAAACTGAGACTAACAAAAAAAAACAAAACTTCTAAATATTCTTCAAAATTTCCTAGAATCAGGGTATTTCAAAATTAAACAGGTGTTGTGACATATACACTTTAAAAACCAAAACAAACCAGGTAATGAGAAGCGTACTTTCACCATGCCTAATGACTTTTAAATAGCGGCCATTTCCTTATGTACATTCACCTTTAGTAGACCACAAAATCCAATATTCCTGATGTCCACTTGTCATTAATGCTTTTTACTATTTGAATTTCATATTAGTTTTTCACCTTAATGTCATGGTTATCTTCAATTTTCTCATCTCTTCCCAAATCCTCTCTGGATTACCTAGCCTACCATTCCTGTCTACTCATTTATACATCAATTTTACAGCCTTTCACAAGTTTTTGAAACCCATGCTCACTCTTACAGCTGCGAAAGGAAATAAAAGCAGTGTTGCTCAAATTGCTATTTGAATTTGTTACAAATAGTTCTTTTGTACTGAAGATAATTAGGTGGTAATCTACAGCTGTCCAATAAAGGGATTTTAACAGTAAAATCAGATGTACAAAAGGTATCCACAACACTCACTGCTAAACACAGAAGACACCAATAGTTATTTCCCTTCTCAGAACAAACAAAATCTGGTTTCCAATGGAGTCGTTACTCTCTACTCAACTGTAATGAACCAAAATCCGTGCATATCATGACAATACTACCATCAGGTATGGGACTCTGTAAACAACTTAAAAAATTGGTTTGTATACACACTGACTTAAAAAGCAGTAACAGTATTTTGTTCTTCCTATTCCTTCACTCCAGACTATTTTTACACTACAGCCAGACTCCAGGTAAATTGAAAACAAAGAATTCTTAGAGATAACCAGTTAGATTCTGAAAATCTGCATGAAAACTCCAACCAGTGTTCCCACAAACATAACTCTTCTACTAAATACACCATTTGGAAGTAGCCAACTGACCAACTATTATTATTATAGATGCAAAATGCCAGACTTGCTAAAGCATGTGTCCTATCTGGTAAGGGAATCACAAGATACACAGGAAGGGAGAGGATTATAGTGTAGGAGACAAGGGGAAGGGCAGGAAGAAAAAAGAACACGTTTATTTAAAAAAAAACAGGCCTCCCAAATATCACTACTCAGGATAGTGTATTATCAGGAAGCTATTATTTTTTTTTTTTTTAATTTGTGAGGGCTCCTGTAAATATTTACAAGTAGCCACTAAAAAAATCTTGACTAAGACAATTTGCCATATATTACACTTGATGTTCTAAAAGCAAGAACAAATAAATATGCAGGATAAATCATAAGTGCTCTGTCTTTTAAAATGTTTTAACATAGCTGACTTCATGATCAATTATGCCACTTTTGAGGTACAAAAACCTATTAATACAAGTACAGAAAGCCACTCATCTTCCACAGGTAACACCTAGATTTTCAATATTACCAGAATACAGCACACAATGCTTTCCAGACTGCACTGCTGCACACTCCAGCTGGGGGATAATTCTGTATCAAGATTTCTATTTCCTGATCCCCTCCACCACCTCCCCTCATTCAAACACAATTTGGTAAACATTTTTGGCAGGAAAAAAATAATTGTTACTCTGAACCAACTGTATAAGAAAGGAAATGAATGACAAATGAATTCTAAGCTTTATAGAAAGCAAATCTTCAAAAAGAGAATAAACAGAAAAAGTTTCTGTAATGTTCATGACTATTATGTGAATACAGCCAGATTTTTCTCTACAAACATGCTACTTGTCTGGCCTTTACCTCAGGTAAAAGGCTGCCTTCCTTACTAAATAAAAAGCTTGGATTACAACTTTCCTGCTTCTCTTCAGCAACTCAGAAAACTACTCCTTTCTGTTTCTTTTCCACAACACTACCAAAAAAGGGGGACACTCAAGACTTGTAGATCCTGGCAAAAGGCTACTTCACAGAAAAAACAGATTTGCAAGTAATTGAACAACCACACTGCACTACTGATGCATCACATCTGACCACTTGTTCCACTGAGAAGCCACCTACACAGGACCTACTTAAGTTTCACTTCTATGTGAAATTTTGATTCTTTTCAAATGTTTGCTTTACCAATCCCTCTCAAGTGCCCTGTCTCACTTAAAGCAATCTAGGGCAATGTAAATATGATCACACCAAAGGACAGCTAATACAGCAAGCCTGGTAGACATAACCAAAACAATCCCAAACTTCGTATCACAAGTCCCTCATGACCCAGGTGACTACATCTGGAGCAAAGTATTTATAAGACATTCTTCTTACTCATGTAAATGAGTTTTCATTTTAAGAAGACCATCCTAGTATCTTAGCACTAAGGCTATTCAAGTTTTCTAAGATGTTAACAGTGTCACAATGCTGGTAATAGCCTACAACCACTGAAAGACAAGAACAGTGTATTTTTTAAGTCTATGAAGCATAGTTCTGGCATACACATATATATGCACATACACAAACCAAACTCAATTTGCCATTTAAAAAAAATAAAAAATAAAAAATAATAGAATGAACTTCAAACATTACTTCTATAACACAGTAAGTTTCTGAAGGAACCTACTGAACTACTGTTCCCAGCTGCACAGGCCTCAAACTCAACACAGTAACTCTGGCTGCCAGCACTACTTCTAAGAACCTATAATCAAGACTGGTTTTGAATACATAACAGAACAAACTCCCAGCAATAACCAATTTTTATTTTTACTACTGTATTTTTATATTTATTTTCACTATAAACTTACAATCATATTGTGACTGGAAATCCATGAACCAGAGAACTTTTTTCATTTTAAACTGTAAAAGCCATGACACACACTCCACTTAGTATCATCAAACAAAAAGCCACCCCATGCCTTTTAACATTTCCTTGCTCAACAACATCATCAATATTACAACAATAAATTCCTGTCACCTAATCCCACTTACATTAATGTCCCTAGAGAAGTATCAAACGATCATCCAAAGTCATACTCCCTTACTCTAAACAATGGACAGTCACCACTATAGAGAAAAAACAAAGTATTACCAAAAAGTAAAGAAGGGAAGTGATTTAGACAAGACTACAAAGTGAATCAGCAGTAAACCCAGGATTTCAGTCCAAACTGACAGCACCTTAACTCTATTAACTTTACCCTTTTGTTACAACTACTTTACAGATTTTTACTCTTCCTATCTCCAGGGAATAAAGACCTGAAACGTAAATTTCCTCTAGCAAAATGCAACCCTAAGTACATCCACGCAACAGTTCCATGAGGATGATGCTCACCAGAAACCTCAGGAAGAGACACCATTTTGCTAAGTGTGACAACAGCAATGTGTGTGACACAGTGTACACAGTTTTATCTGAAACAGAAGTTAAAATTCGAATACAAAAATATGAACAGAAACGAAAATTCAGAAGGAATAAAGCAAAAAAACAGGAATAAAACTATGACAGTTTCAAAACTGAGTATTAAGCCTGGGCTTCCAGATACAGTTAAGAGGACACCATCTGCTTGCAAATACGTCAGGCGGGGCCAGAACAATAAGTATTTGAGGCTCATATGCAACATTTATGCATACGCTTCAGTTCTAAGCAGAAGCAGTCCCACTGGTTTCTACAGGACATCAAACACCGGTGAAAGTTTCTAAGCATAAACATCTGCAACACAAGCACAACTTGAAAGACTCCCCTTTCTTGCTTTAAAAGCCCAATGCAAAAGGATTTTCAAAAAAAATATCATCATCATGCCAACTGAGAGGAACGTACCCAGCCACTGAAAAATTAAATCCATCTCAAAGGATAACCATGCAATATTTGGGGTTCTTTTCGTGGTTTTAACGTGTTTTTAATTAGTCGGAATGAATTCCATGATTCTGTCTCCTCAGATCTTTTAGCTTCAATCTACTGCTATAATTTTCCTTGCTGTAACACTACACATAGGTGGCACAAAGATGGTCTCTCCATCATAAGTGAAAGACACATTACAAAAGAGTAAAGCTCAAGTGCCTCAACAAATCAGTGCAAACATCTCATTACTGAGGCAATCCTAACTGGCTCAAAAGCCACCTCACGATATTTCTGAATAAACTTAACAAAATTTATATTTTTCTGTGTGAGTTTTCACTGTAAAAACAGGTGCTAAAATGAACATTTCCCTGCAGTGTTTGCAACAGTAACACTGCCGCATAATATCTGTCCAGATCAAATTCCATTGTCCAAAATGACTGGATTTAAAGCACAAATATCAAGCAGCCAAGTAATTAAAAGAATGAACCCATGCACTTTTTTCCTCCCAGTACCTTTACTATTTTACAGTAGCTTTGGCAATACAGATAAAAGGCAACATGCAGATTACAGGCACAAAACCACAGTATTTCAACCACTTAGTGTAACCTTTAGTAAAAAGGTAGTACATCTCCTCTGCAATTATCCCTATACTAGTGATTCAAGGATAACTGACACTATTTTACAAAATTGTTCTGAAATATAAATTCAAAAGGTGGGGATCGGGGTGTGAAAGCAAACCCAAACCTTGGTGTATCACCCTCTCGGCTTCCACTCTCCACCTCCTGCCCAGCACAAGAGGAACCTGCAGTCTGTGGCAGATCACTTTTGCTTTGTCAACCCCAATTTAGCAGTCCCGGGACAACTTCTGTGGCCGCGGCCCCGCGCTGTACATTTGTCCCAAGTTTGCGTGTGCACACACAGACACACGGACGCGCACAGACACACACCACGCGGGGAGGGGGAGGGTGCCTGACTCCCCCCCGCCCAAATCCAAGGCAAAGGCGCACCTCTAAAAGGAGAAGGAAGGGCGCAATCCGCTCCCCAGGACGGGACCCCCCAGCACCCCGGGGTGCTGCCCCCGGACCCACCGCCGTGGGGGTGGAGGAGCCTCCATTCCCTCCCCGCTCACCGGTGGGCGCGCTGTCGAGGATGCGGAGGTCGTAGGCCCCGGAGCAGCGGTAGTTGGCGGCGGTGCCGTTGTCCCACACCACGACCACCTCCTCGGGGCTCTCGAAGCTGCGCACGGTGCCCACATGGCCCTCGCCGCCATCCTGCTTCCCCCACTTCCAGTCCGGGCCGCGGACCACCCGGGCCCCGACTCCTTCCACCATCACCCGGTTGTTCCGCGAGCTGCTCATCCCGGCGGTGGCGCCCTGAGGCGGATGGAGGGGGCGCGCAGCCCGCAGGCGGCGGAGGGGGACCCCGATGGGGGCGGCTACCTCGGGCGCCGGGCGGGAATCTCCGTCCGGCTCTTCTCCTCCTTCGCTCGCTCGTTCCCTTCCTTCCTTCCCTGCTCCTTACACGCCCATTCCCCGGCCCCAGCGGCGCCCCCCGCCCGCTCCCACCGCCAGCCCCGCTCCCGCCGCTACATCCGGGACCTGCGGCCGCGACGGCGGCGGCTCCAGGGAGACCGGCGGGGTCGCCCCCGCCCCGCCGCGCTGCGCATGCGCGGGCGCGGCGGCGGGAGCGTCGCTCGAGCGCCCCCTGCGGAGCCGCGGCGGGTACTGCCCCGCTCGCCCTGCCCCGGCCCGGCCCCGGGGCTGCGCCCGAGGGAAGGGCAGGGAGCCGAGGAGCGAACCGGGGTTGTTAGTCGCTGCCGGCAGCGCTGCCGGAGGCTTCTCCATGTCGCCAGCCTGGCCATTCCTTCTGAAATCGCGGCGTCCTGCCGCCGAGGGCTGTGGCGCCGCCCCGGCCGGCCCTGAGGTGATGGTGTGGTGGCAGCGGCGGGAGCCGCTCCTCGGCCGCGCTTCTCGAACCGCCCCCTCCTTCTCCATCCACAAGTTGTTCCTGTCGCCTGTGCTTCAGTGTCAGAGGGATTATCAATTCAATTGTAGCGACCTACCTTAGGTAAACCATAGAATTTTTGAATGGTTTGGGCTGGAAGGGTCCTTGATGATCATATGGTTCCAACCCCCCCTGCCACACCTTCCAATAGACCAGGTTGCTCAAACATCCATCCAACGCAACCTTGAACACTTCCAAGGACGGGACATTTTATGAATCTACAGTTCTACGATTCTAAACCTGAAACCTGTGTAGTGGTTTTCTCATTTTCGATTTACTTTTGTGTCCTCACATCCCATTTTCTTTTCAAATTGTGGATGTGAGG
Source organism: Cyanistes caeruleus (assembly GCF_971803275.1). NCBI lineage: Eukaryota > Metazoa > Chordata > Aves > Passeriformes > Paridae > Cyanistes > Cyanistes caeruleus. Next base: position 47,693,255 of record NC_141701.1, read on the forward strand.
CTTGCATACTACCGAGGTGAGGTTGGTGGTGCCGTTCTTTTGTACCCAGGAGCGTTTGAAGTTGATGTTCAGGTCTGCCAAAGGGAGGAATCAGTACCTCCCCCTGCCCTTCCCACCTCGGAGGATCCTTCACGGGGGATGTACCTGCAAACTTTGAGCCAATACCTGCAATGCAATTCTTCATAAACTACCCTCTTTGTTAGCACTCTCAAGACACTCAAAGATTTCCATTAACTCCACACATCCTTGCTAATCTTTTATACAATATAATCCTTTATTTCAAAAATGGCCCCTCCATTATTTTTATCTCTCCTTTTTTTTTTTTTTTCTTTTTTTTTTTTTTTTTGGTCACCTTTTTAAAAGCATCTGTCCTAAAGGATAGACAAGTCTGAACCAGACAAAAGAAAACTATTTCTTAGTCAACAGGGATATGGCTGAAAAAAGGCAGCCCAGCTACCTTATGTTCTGGGTATTTTTACTGTTTCTGTGCTTCCTTCCACCTTTGTGGTTATTAGTACAGCTAGATGAGTCTGTGAGGTCATCTCCTGACTTCTTTTGTGTAGTTTTTTACAAAAGGCATAACTCAGCAGAATAATAGGAACATGTAACCACCAGGCCACCACATTCCTCACATAATTTATTCCTTCTTAACCCCTGCTAAGGCCAAAGAATGTTACCTCGAACATGACATTTTGCCCTGACAATAGGCAATCCCAAGCAGTATCCAATTTCTGCTCCTGCAGTGGAAACCTCAAAGCCCGTCAGATACCACACAGTTGCCAGGCAGTGTGGGTTTTATAGCAGATGCTTCTCCTTATACAAAAGCTACCCACAGCTTGTACTTATTACATTTGTACATGTCAGATTTTCACAGAAATTCTGGAGGTTTCTTGGTATATCAAATTATCTAGCTGGGCTCTTGTTGGAATAATTTGCCCATCTGCCTCATTTCACTTTTTCCTGCTTTGATAGTTATGGACAAGTATAAGGTTTGCACATGCCTAAGGATAACCCAGAGCATGTTTTTCTATTACTCTCTGGTACAGTTAGATAAAAAAGGCTTTTTTTAGTCAGGAAAGGTATGCCAGAAATAACTGATCAAGTCTGACATCAGAATTAGTTCTCTTGGAGACAATCTGAGACGTTCATCCCGTACATTAATTTTTCCACAAAGGCTATATCCTAAATTACACACCTTAAGATATTCTACTGCTTCTGCAGTTCAGCAGCTATGCCTGTGGGTAGATATTATCCTGGAGCTCCTCTCCCCATAATCCTTCTGACAACTCATGCTCTGTCTATCACAATAACCTCTGCCTCTCCTCCCACTCATCTGATTTTTCTATCAGATGATTTACTTGAAAAAAACAGAACCTCTAAAGATGCCTGGATCATTTCAGAGGTGTCTTGGACACATAAGTAATAACTGGAACCCAGTATGTATTGGACTGAATATGACTGCTCCCTCAACAGCTGACAGTGTGTTCTTTACCAGCTCAAAATACAGAGACTTGTACAACTTTATTTGTGTGGTAGAAAAGAAAGGCTGGATAGACTGATCTGATACATTCACTTGCCAATGACTACATGACTAATTTCTGCACTCTAATCTCCTATCATTTCTACTCCTATATGGCCACATATAGTTGTGGAAGGTGCAAAATCGTTATTGGCTACATGATTCAGTTTTCCAGAATCCCAAATATTTTTATTGTATTATCTCTTTGAATCATACATTATATTCCACATTCTGTGGACCTGTTTAACCAACTAGTAATGAAAAAATATTTTTAGCTCTTTAATCTTTTATTTGAATTAGCCTTCAAAATAAGCAGTAAATACTGTTTTCAGATGGAGATTTAACAAGTGACAGCAGGGCATAGAAAAAAGATATAGCTTTGGGGAAAGATTTTCAAGTTATGTTGGACAGTTAGTGGTCCTATCTTGATTTTTTTTGGTATCAGCCACAAGAATATTCAACAGCATTAGTGCTAGAATAATAAGCAAGAGAATCTAATTCTGAGTAAGGACTGGAAGACTATTGGAGACTCACAGAAGGGTGTAGATAAAAGAATCAGAATGTAATGGGAGAAAGGAAAAAGAGAGCTTTGAGTTTTGAAAAGAAGCTGATCTAAGATTAGAAATAAAACAAGCAAAAGTATAAACAAGATAGAGATTCTATAGGAAGTTGTGTCCAATTAACATATTTTGACAAGAAAAGTGACAGATACCACATTTTGATATATGTGTCAACATTTTCTTTAGAAACTGGGAAACTAGCCACAGTAACACCTTAGGGAAAGAACTCATATTAATTTTTCAGCTGAAAAACCCCTGTTAGCTTAAGGCCTTTAGTGAGGCAGAAGGAGTTAGCTCCTTGGATGTCTGTTGTACACAGAATAAATGCATGCAGATTTTCAGTTGTCTCTAACAAATCTCTGGTCCCTCAATAAGACTGTTGTCTTCTCCTGATGTGTGCTGAGACCTTCTCATATCTCCTGAACTGGCATTTGCCCCTAATTGCACAGAACAGCCATTCTACAGAAGAGAAGGGAAGCGAAGAGGATTGAGCCCTGAGGAGCACTGATGGTGACCAGTAACCAGCCAGATGTGACCCCATCACCACAACCCCATGAGTCCTGTCCTTCAGCCAGTTCTTCACCAGCACTGTGAACCAGCTCATCCCATGTTTGGATAACTTGTCCAAAAGGAGAAAGCCTTGCTTTCCTACAGAAAAAACTGTGTTCACTGTCCTTCCTTCAGCCATTAGATGTATGACTGTATCATAAAAAGATACCAGATTGGTAAAACAGGACTGTCTTTTGTGAATCCATGTGCTCACACTCCAGGTAATTTAATCTATCAGTCCTCAGATTGTGGGGGAAAATGCCATCTAAACCCTCACTACTGGAGTTATCAGACAATTTATTTCTTTGCTTTTCAGGTCTACAATCTAAAAATTATACTGACAACCCCCCTCAAACCTAGGACCAGTAGAGGAATGGGACTGTGGGGGTTTTTGCACTATTAAGACTGGCAGAGCAGTAACACCTTCAATTGCTGCATCAGGAGCAAGCAAGGCTCATCTGCAAAAGGCTTATTTATGGTGTTGCTGGCCCTGTGAGACAGTGCTTGCTTTGAACACCTCAGGTAGTCCTGACAGAGCAGCTGAATCACAGCCCAGAGGAAGGGAATCCACAGTGCTTTAGGCAAACTCACGCTAATTGCAAAGACTCATTCATCCAGTGCAGGAGTCTGGCTGCACAAAATGAGCTAGTGAATGAGTTTTCTTCTGGCTACCCAAAATTATGCATATTGCTGAATCAATCTCCCAGCTGATGATTATGGTCTTCCTCACCACTTCCTGCCATATTGGAGCAATCCAGTCAGGGGCCAAGAGAGAAGACCTCTGGTCTGTGCATACCCTGTAGACTCATTGGTTTCATTGGAAAACAAACACTTTTATAAGAGTGACTTTTCCTAAGAGCAGCTGCCACCCTTCTGAAGGGTAGGGCAACTCTCAAGACAACTCTCATAGTCACAGGAAACAGGACTTTGGAGAATGTTCAGCCCATGCTCCGGTCCATCAAAGCCATCCAGAAAGCTACTTGTCTAAACTCTGCCTGGTTGCCTTTCAGATCTGCAAAATGTCATGCTCCAGCAGGAAATTCTAATGGAAGTATTTGCCTGGATTGAAGAGAGGCTTTGATGGAGGTTTCTCTGGACTGTCTTGTTTGATTAAAGCTGAACTTGTAGTGTAGTATCTGGAACACATAATGGAAACAGACCACAGAAAGCGAACGGTGCTATCTGGAACACAGAAAAGGGACTGTGCCTTTTCCAGGAAAGAATTCTATATTAAAGACTTGCTTTTATACATTTCAGAAGAAAAAAATCTCAACTTCTTGGGAAGATAATTTTTAACTTCTGGAATGATGAGGTTTTGTTTACTATCTTGCACAAACCTGACTTCTTAGAACTTGTCATATGAAGGATACATATAAATAGCTGTGTATGATTTCAGAAAGAACATCTAGTTTGGATATAATGAGAACATTGTAGTTTTCTTTTTAAATTACAGAGGTAGAGCTTATTAATTTATACTGATCTGAGGCAAAAAGTTCTGCTTCCTTAGTTCAAGACTGTTTTAGAGCAGGCACAGTTTTTTAGTCCTCCTCTTGAAAACTGAAAGAGTTGTAGACTTTAATTTTCTCCAAAATTAGTTTTCCCCAAAAGGGATTTTGTACCACAGTTCTTTCCTGTGGACAAAAGTACTGGGAAAAGAACCTGGGAATAAGGAAGCAACTGTCTTGCTTTTAACAAAATAGGCCTATTCTTCTCTGTAACTTAAGTAACTGAGGAAGACAGAAATACTGGCAAATAAGATAAAAAATACTGTCTTACTGAAAAAAAAAAAAAAGCCTCAAACATGGTGGGTTTTGTTGTTGTTTTGTTTGTTTAGTTTTTTTGGAGGTTTTTTTGTTTGGTTTGGTTTTTTTCGGTTTTGTTGGGCTTTTTGGTTTTGTTTTGGTTTGGTTTAGTTTGGTTTTGGTTTTGTGGGTTTTTTTAAATGAATACTATGTAATTCCACTCCACAGAAACTTCTGGCCTGATGAACATACCACTTATACATAATGTATATTTTCTAGAACCCGAAGTAGCAGTTAGGAACTTCAGGGCACATCCTGTTTATCCGTGGTTTAGTGTTAAAAACAACCCTAATTCCGCAGCCTCTGCTGCCATCGCGTGGCCGTGACACATCTCTCATTAATGCCAAAACTCACCCGTGTTCTTAACTTGTCACATTCTACTTCCTCCACTTTATTTACCAGATTCTTTACCCCAGCACAACCCAATTTTCTTCCTCAATTTTCAGAAATGTCACGAATAATTGGCATTTGTTTTTTCCCTAGTTTCTGCAGATTAAAGTACTTTTAATGTCAGATGGTGAGCAAGTTGTCATGCACCAGAGTAAATTGTTTTTGTGGGCTTGGTTTTCACCATACTAGTGGCATCCTCTATGAAACTGTTAATTACAACAGATGTATTAACCCACAATGTCCGTAACACTGGATTTTTTTTCTAAGGAGTTTTATCTCCTTTTCTAGAAAAGAAAAACAGCTGAGCAGAGAACAGAATAAAAATACATTATTTAATTTTCCTGCTGTGAAATAGAAGCACTCATATGGAGATCTGCTAAAAAAGATTTTTTTTTTTTTTCTGTATGTAGCTAAAAACCTCAATATGTTGAAAAAAGTGTTTTAGGATAATAATAATGAGCATCCTTGAATCTTCTTACTTGGTAAAGGTTTTAAGTTTTACTGTGCTGAACTCTTTTGAGTGGTGAGAAAACAAGAAACCTGTGAAGTTAATCCTGATGTTTTAAATATTCAAAGATAAAGTAACTAAAAATTATGTAGCAATCTAGGGCATACACACTACAATACTGATGTTTGCATATCTATAAAAATTCTCCTACTTAGCACACCTTAGAGGACTCAAAAATGTATACTTACCTGATATTTCCAAGGGTTTAGACAAATAGTGTTGTTTAATTCATAGATGATTTTTAAATTAGGTGATGCTTTGCAAGGAGGGATTAATTTCTTCCTGGTATTAAATTTCCTGATTGCAGAGATTGTAAAGAAAGTACTTATGTACTTGAAATTCTAAGATGTAATCAGAACCAGCTAGGTCATATTTTTAGACTGATAGGAAAATAAACTATATCTCCACAAGTCATCAAGATATTTTAAGAATATTCCTGCTTTATGTGAATGGTAATTTTTATTGCAATTAATGGGGCCAATCGTGTGCATACAGTGTCCTGTGTCAAGTACAGGTTTGTCTTGTATTACAAAGGCATTCAATATTCACTAAGTAATGCCTGAAAGATGGCTTCAGTACCAAAAGACACCTCTGTTTAATTTTAACAATCCTCCAAAATAGTAACAAGCATTGAGCAACTCCATTTTCTATGTTTTGTCATAAGAAAATTGTTCCAATCATAACATCATGTAATCCTAAATTCTAACAAGTAATATTTGCAGTACACTCTGACAGACTTATTGAAATCTGTATTTATCAAAAACATGGCTAGAGTTTTTTTTTGTAAATTAAAAAATCTGGTGCTTAACATGACAAAACGCTTTGCATAAAGTAAACATTTAAAATATACATTTCATTTAAATTTGTATATAATTCTTATAAAAAAATTTCACTCTTAACATGCTAAAGAAAATCTGACAAATTGCCTAAAGGACAAAGATTCATTGAGTTTATTTCTGACTCCACTGAACTCAGCTGGGACAATACTGCTGATGTACATAGAAAAAGAGTTTACCAAATGTATACGGCAGTTATTTCACTGGGGAGGGAGGTGTTATCATTATTATAAAGCATTCTAAGGTATTTTGGTTTTTTGTGTGAAATACAACTATTTATTCTTTTATTCTTGTTGAAGTGATTATGAAAAATTTAAAACAGGCAAATAAAACTGAGAATGCTTTACTGCAATAAATCTTCCTTGAAGACAGGAAGAAATTTAATGTGGATTCAACATCCAGCTCTACTGTACTCTTTCAAAAATTCCCCAAGTTCTGTAGCAGCTTATGTTAATATCTTTAATGAAAAAAAAATGATAAGACAAATGTCTTCAGTATAGTTTCTCACTTCCAAATTTTATACTTTACTGTTTCATATTCACAGTTTTCAGCATGCCCTGTATCTCTGATTTCTGAAAAACACAATTTTAAATTAATTCACAATTCTGAGAATTACACTCAGTTATATATATCACAGAATTCTATCCTTCATTTTAACTCTTCTGTGAATATTTTAAGTGAGTCAAAACAAAGTTTTCACTATTACTTAAATACTAAATTTTATTGTTTTTACAATGATGAGTCAAATGGTTCTGATCCTCTATTAACCATGATTTTCTATTTAGCAGTTTGCCAGCTGTAGTCGAAGGCAGAGAACTGATTTCATGCAGATCAGATCCTGCAAAAGTCATCCTGAGGGAGACAAATATTGAACAGTCTTCTTGTTGCAGCAGCCGTTGAAGGTATCTTCAGTCACCCGGAGAATAAAACAATACCTGCTATGCCTGCTGATTGAAATACATTTACTTGAAGAAAACATAGTTAAGGGAAGAAGGTAAATCAAATTATCATAGAATCATAGAATGGTCTGGGTTGGAAGGGACCATAAATAACATTTAGTTCCAAGCCCCCTGCCATATGCTGGAACACCTTCTACTAGACCAGGTTGCTCAAAGCCTCACCCACCCTGGCCTTGAACACTCCAGAGATTGGACATCCACAACTTCTCTGAAATCTCTGAATCTACTGTCATCCAGTTTAAAGCCATCCCCCCTTGTCCTACCACTACAAGCCCTTGTAAGAAGTCCCTCTCCATCTATCTTGCAGCCCTCCTTTAAGTACTCAAAGGCTGCTTAAGTGTCCCCAGGGCCTTGTCTTCTGCAGGACGAACAACTCTTGCTCTCTCAGTCTGTCTTCAGAGGAGAGGTGCTCCACCCCTTTGATCATTTCTGTGGCCCTCCAACAGGTCCACATCTTTCCTGTGCTGAGGACTCTAGAGCTGGGTTCTCAAAAGGACAAAGCAGAGGGGGAGAATCACCTCCCTTCACTGCCAGCTACACTCCTTTTGACGCTGTCCAGGATGCTGTTGGCCTTCTGGGCTGCAAGCAATTGCCAGGCCATGTTGAGTTTCTCGTCCACCAATATATGTCCCAAATAATTACTTTTTAATCCTTTGTTCCTTCCAATTTTACCACCAGGAAGGGCTGAGAAATACTTCTTGAGGGAGTGAAGAGAAGAACCATGGAAGAAAAAGATATGGATGCAGGGGAATATGAAGAAAATAGTACCAGCAGCAAAGCTTAAGAAAGGGACAACAGAAGCAGCCATTCCTAATGACACAATTATTGATTTTTTCATGAGCACCAAGAGTACAAACACAAACATAGCCTGGCTTTTTCCATCTGAAATTTGAAAAGCCTCCAACACAGAGCATTTTCACTGACTTCATTCATATTTTAAGAAAAGACAAATAAATAATAAACATGAGGAAGTCTTGAGAAATGCTGAACTGAATTTTTCAAATGCACTTTTTTTTTCCCCATTCCCTTACTGATAATAAATATCACCAACACTGGATACTTGTGTTAATGGAAAACTTTTCAGATGTTTTATGCATGGACTTCACACTTTTTAAGTATCCCAAGATAGTTTATGCTGACACAAAGGTATTTTTCCCACTTTGTTAGATGAATACTAAAGCTAAACAAACATTAAAAGAATGTAATCAAACAGAACCTTGAATTTAAACTTCTGAGGTTAAAAGTCAAAACTTTGCCCCTCGTCAGAAGTGCTGCTCATTGAAATCCATTCCAAGAGTGGGCCTACAGAGAACTGCAGTGGGACCAGCTTGCAACTGTCCATTGGAAAGTTGGTAAGAACATAATGATTCTGTCCCAAACCCCAAATGATCATGGAACCATCTCCATACACAAGAGATAACATGAGCATAGTGCAGCCTTCTAGTGATAAAAGCAAATCAACCTGTGACTCCTCAATTGCTCCTGTCAATTATTACCTATTGCTTAAACAAAATAAATTGGGAGACAATATAAAAGAACAGTCCTGTGCCCTTTCGTTTCTGCTTAATCTATAATCCATTACTAATGGGTTGATGCAATTGTTTTATGAAGCACTTGGAGAGAAGAGAGCATATTGCAAACAGGAACTCTCTCTGGGAATGTGGACTCTCTGAAAAAAAATGCAGCAAGTGTTCAAAACACCATAGTGACCACCTCGTTTTTTTCACACATGCACAATTTGCAATGACTCAATCACTTGGAAGTGGTTCTAATATGAGCAGAATAGGGCCTTTTCTTTATCAGCTTTGCAAAATGCGTTGTAGGCCAAAGGACAACCTTTTAAAGACTTAAAAAAACCCAACACCAGAACCAGAAACAGAAGGAAGTTATTAACATTACTGCTGTTGTCAATGCAGCAACATGTTTACACAGTAAAAAACCCAAACCCCTCAGCCCCTCTCAGTACATGTTTTGTTTCAGTTTGCCTGTGGCATGTCACATGTGCCTGACCTTATTAATATTCCCATGAGTAACCAACACAGGATAGATGGTAGCCCAAGACTACATAAACCTCATCAACCTTTGTGTCTGGATGTTTTTCAGGTATTCAATCTCTCTTGATTGTTGATCAAGTCATTAAACTACTGGGTTTGTATGACTCAAAGGCTTTCTCTAATCATCAACACCCAATGCCACTTTTCAGTCAAATGAGTGGATATGCATTTAGAAGCCTTCTAGACGCAAGGACACAGTCTGTGTCGTCCTCTTTCTCAGATATTTGGGATTTTTCTTTTCTTTAGATTTTGGGTGACTCAAGGATTCTTCAGCTTAATGAGGATAGGAATACAGAATACAGAACAGTCTGCTGCAAGAACAACTAGTTCCTCCTTCAGATGTAGCAGGTTCCTCTGTATCCTAAAATCTAGTTGTCAGCCAAATTATTATCTCTGAAGGTTCCTGAATTCACACTGTAGATTAAGCCTACATGTTCTCAAACACGTAGTGTAGCTATCTACTCCAGCTCTCCCACTGGAGTGTGCCCTTCATGATAAATCCTTTTATCTGGGGTGTACAGCATACACTCCCAGCAAGTCAGAACCAAAACCTGGGTATGGCTATTCTCCATCAGCAGAGGAAGTGCAGTGTTGATGACAGCAGGTTTCCACCCATTCGGTTTCCTGTTTCTGTAACAGCTCTGGGGAAAAGAAAACAAACCCAGACCATCCCTGTCTCTGCTTACCAATTCCCATACGCCTTTCAACTTTGGACAGCTGACTGTATAGGAAGAATAGGTATTTTAAAATTTCTTCAGACCTCTGCAATACACTCTTATTAGTCTTTTCATGGTGAACAAGAAAATTTTGGACTGAGATGATGTCAAAGCAGAATCTCTCCGGTAAACTCTGTCTTAATTAGGAGAAGCAAGTGGAAAAGGTCACATCTTTTCTGCTGTTACATTTTTTCTTCTATTTTTGGTAAATTTTGAAATTTGGATATAGCAAGAAAACACAGATAAGGTAAGAAGTGAAGAGTCTCACTGAGCAACGTCTGTCTTCTCTCAGCAGTTCATGGAGCTGGGCCATAAAATAGGGAGAGGGAAAGTACTTTTGTGTGCTGTGGTGCTTGCATGCATCTCAAATAGCAGATGCCCAGCTCCAGGATCTTCGTGTAATCAGCTGTGCTTCTAGCATTTTGCCAAGGAAAAGACGCATATGCTGTGCGTCTTTTTATGAAGCTGAAGGTGGGGGGAGCATCTGAGTTAACAAACACGAGGGCCTCCAAGCAACAATCCATACAGCTGAAAAGGGAACTGGCCGAAATTCTCTTGGGAATTGGAGATACCTATACTCCCTGGTCTTCACTAATGCCTTGAAACAACAGTCGTAAGTGCAAGAGCACTAGCAAGCTTCTGTCTGTAAAATATTTAGAGATTGCTGATTAACCACTGCTGCATTGGAAGCCCACATTCCCTCTTCCCTGCCCGGCAGTGACTGAGCTTCCACACGCCAGCATCAGCTGCTCCTTACGGTTTTGGACGGGTCCCTTTCCTATCTGACCCCCACACGCCCTCCCTGCCCTCCCGGCAAAGCGACAGGGCAAGGTGACCCCGAAGGAGCACCGCGATGTCACCTGCCGTGGGGCGGCCGATGCCGGCAGCAGTGTCGCGGAGGAGCCGGCGCTGGCGGCGGCGGCTCAGCCACCCCGGGCTACCCGGGACTGCGTCCCCTGCGGGAGAGGCTGCGACCCAGCCCGGGCCCGGTCCCTCCGAGCCGGCCTCAGGCCCCGGCGGGGGCGGTCCCGGGGCGGCGCTGCAGCGCGGAGCGGGCCGCGGGCAGCGGCAGCGGGAGGCGGGCGCCGGCTCCTCCTTCTCCCTTTCCTCCTCCTCCTCCTCCCTCGGCCGGGGTGGGCTCGCCCGCGGCAGCCGGGGTGTGGTGTCCTGCCGTGCCGTCCCCCGTGTGCGATGGACTGGCAGGTGCTGACCAGGGAGCTCTCCCTCTACCTGGAGAGCCAGGTCCGCGTGGGGTTCTTCGGCTCCGGCGTGGGCTTGTCGCTGGTACTGGGTTTCGGCGTCGCCTACGCCTGCTACTACCTCAATAGCATCGCCAAGGTGAGAGGGAGGGCGGCGGGGCGGGCGGGCTCCGCAGGTGTCCCGCCGATGGGGACAGTCCCGAAGGTCACCGCGACCCACCGCCCATAGGCGACGGGATAGCACTTGGCATGGCTGGGGGGCAGGGCTCTGCGGCCGCCTTGTCCTCACAGCCCTCGTCCGTCCCCTGGAGGTGCCGCCCCGGGGTCCCGGCCGGCCGAAACCCGCTCGAACCCCACACGGGCCCGGCAGCGCAGCCCCCCCTGCCCGCCGGGGCTGCGTCTTCCACGGGGCCGCCGCGAACCCCGGAGGCCGCCGGCCTGCGGTGAGGGAGGGCTCCCCTGGTCGTGCTCGGTCCGGGAGGGGAGGGGGCTCCGGTATCGGCAGTCCTCAAAATGGAGTTGTACCAGTTGGAGACCTTGGCCAGGTGCCATGGTTTGGAAAGGGAGGTAAGAGACTGCCCTCCACAACATAAACCCGACGTACTTGGTTCACTAGCAGGGCAGGTGATAAAGGAGTTTTGCTGCCCTTGTGTCCCCGTCGGTACCATCCTGAGTACTTCTGGAGGCACCATGACAGCGTTCTGGGGACTGGAGAACTCTTGGGCATCTCCTCATCAGCAGTAGCTTTACAGATAAATTAGGAAATCGCAAATTACTTGGATACGGTGAGCCTGATGAGATCTGAAGTGGCCCCGTGGTGAGAGCGCCTCGTTGAATGCATAATCAACTGAAAATAACGCATATCAAAAGGTTTTTGACCGTTGAGGACCTGAGTATTGCCACAGTCCTTCAGGGAACCGCTGGGAACACAGCATTCCTCTCCATACAGAAGAGGGTACTTGATTTTGCTCAGAGGAGAAAAGTGAAGGGAGGATATGCCATTACAGCTGTTTATGTGGAGTTGTTTTCCTCAAAGCATCTGCTATTGTCCTATTAATGCTTGCATGTTGGGGAGTCATTGTGACAGAAAGGTATAAGAAATACGGTTGCTGAAACCTGAGATGTTTGATACGCAGGGTTTTTTCCGTGTTAATTGGTATACAAATGGAAATTGTAAGTAAATTGTCTGCATGCTGAGCATTATTAGAGAGGAGGAACTCATGTACTTGTGTACTGTAGAATGAGATAGGAGAAGTGCCCTACCAGGTTAGAAAGGGTACTACGGTCAAAGTGCATGCATGAATTAAATGGCATTTTTATGTCATTTTTGTGACATCCAAGAAAACGGACTTGGTAAAATCTCTCTTGCCCACTAAGAAACAGTGTGAATTTAATTTGTCAGTGAATATACCATGACGGTAAAAGTAGAGCTAGATCAGTATGTTATTAGAAATAGATAAGAAACCCATTATGCTTAATGGGTTTCACTTTTCACTTGGGCATTTTATTTGATTTTCATTTTCTTATCTCTGCATCATGAAAGATAAAAGCATTGCAAATGATTATATGAAATAAATTAGTTCCCTGAGAGAGAAATTAAATAAGCTGCATTTCTTTATTTGTTTTTTAGTTTGTTTTGTAAGAATGCCCGTATCTGACTGTAGTCTTTTTTCCTAGAAACCCCAGCTGGTGGCAAGCAATGATCGTTTCTGCCGCTTTCTCGAGGAATATTGCCCTGTTGTGACAGAAACTTACTATCCCACGATTTGGTGCTGGGAAGGTCGGGTACAGACACTCCTGCGCCCCTTTATCACATCTAGACCCCAAGTACAGTACAGGAAGTAAGTGCCTTTATTCTGGAACGTGATTGATTTGATATCCAGCTGTTCTCTTACTCTGTGTCACACCCACTGTCATTGCTCAAGTTTGTGCCTGTTTTTTCTGCTGTATGCCCACCTTCACAACTTTGTCATAGACTTGAAACTATCTTTATAATGGATCTAGTATGAAATCTAATATGATCTAATATCTAGGTTTGAAAGGTCAGTGTTCCCAAATGGCCGTATTTTATCTCAGAGAGTTTTGTAGCACAGAAATATAGGTGACAATATAGGAACTGATGTGGTTATATGTTCACAGGATTACACAGTGGATGAGGTCATAAAAGACCTCTGCAGGTCACCTAGTCCAACTCCCCTGCTCAAGCAGGGTCACCCAGATCATGTCAAAATAGCTTTCGGATTTCCATAAGGATGGTGACTGCAGAATACCCCATGGCAAATTGTGCCAGTGCTTGGGCACTCTCACATCGAAAATGTGTTTTCTGAATATTCAGAGGGAACCTCCCATGTTTCAGGTTGGGCCCATTGACTCTTGTTCTGTTAATGGGCACCTCTGAAAGGAGCCTGGCTCCTTCCTCTTTGCTCCCTCCCTCCTTCAGGTATGTAAACACATTGCTAAGTTCCCCCTGAGCCTTTTCTTCTTCAGGCTGAGCAGTCCCAGCTGTCCCAGCCTTTACTCATAGGAGATAGGCTCCAGTTTGTTTGTCATCTTTGTGGCCCTTTGCTGGCTTCTTGCCAGTATGTCCATGTCTGCCTTGGACTGGGGAGCCCAGAGCTGGACTCAGTACTTGAGGTGTGGCCTCACCAGTGCTCCATAGTGGGGCAGGACCATCTCCCTCAGTGAACCATCTCTCTCAGTCTGCTGGCAATACTCCTCCTAAGCCTCCAAAGCCTCCAGACTTTGGCCATCTTTCCTGCAAGGAAGCATTACTGGCTCATGTCCAACATGATGTCCACCAGGAGGACCCTTGGGTCCTTTTCTGCCAAGCTGTTTTCCAGATGGGTAGTCTTTACTGGTAGATAGGGTTGTTCCCTTCCCAGGCATAGGACTTTGCACTTCCCCTCATTGAACTTTGTGAAGTTCCTGTCAACCCATTTCTGCAGCCTGTTGAGGCCCCTCTGGATGACAGCACAATTATTTGGCTTATCAAATATTCTGGTGTTCGAATGCCATTATTTTGCAAAGGTCATGCAGTCACTTTATCTGTCCATTAAACCAACATGTTGTACCTTAACCATAGCACAGCCACATTCAGCCTTGTTTTGAATATACAGAACTTCTGGGATTTTCAGAGAAACTTTCACCTGTAGAGTTTGTTGTGTTCTTTCATGCCTAAATTCTAAGAGAATAAGGAAAAAATCCCTTATATTTATTTTTTGTCCTCAGCTGATCTCTTTCACACAGAAATGAGACTTAGTCTGGCAAATGAGGCATTTGGCACAAGACCTAAGGAGAAGGACTTTTATGCGCCGGAACCTGGATGCAACACAAGTTGTTTCAGCTCTGCTTGCACGGTAGAATAGATTTAGCATTTAGCAGCTTCCCTTGGTTTTAGTAACTAGGAAACATTTCAGTGGTATGGCCATGTTCACTTTTTCTAGTCCTTCTTGTACACTTTTATTTCAAGGGTTTTGAGAGAAGAAACATAGTTCCGTGGGGCAGTGCTTATTTTGCACCATTTTAGATTGTGTTGGCAGTACTCACTAGCATTGCATCTACTTCCCATTACTGAAAAAGGGCAAAGCTGAGCTAATGAGTCCAACAAGGCTGGTCACCTCTAAAATCTGCAGTAGTCACTACCAAGAATTTCAAAAGAAAAATCAAATGAAAGGTGGGCTTACATTTTGGTAGTTTCCACACCAGCTTCCTTGAGCCATTAAAATATGTATATATTAGCTTTTATCTACATGTTTAGCTATATAACTACTTCTCTAAATTATGGAAGTAAAGTTGCACTGTAACTGTTCAAATTTCCAAGCAGTGGGAAGATTTGTATGTTTCTAAAAAAAAGAATGAAACTTTTTTGTCATTGTTTAATGCCTGCATAACTTTGTGAGCTATTACAGTGTTTGTTACATTATTAAGATACATGCTATAAGAGTGCATTCTAGCACATTTTGTAGTGATAAGGGGTGAAAGATGCAGTAGTGTGTGTCTGTGCACTCTACTTCTTTGGATGAAAAGGAAAATAATGCAATAAATGTTTATCACATTACCCAGTGTGCTATCAAAAGATTCTCAGATGATTCAAAGGAAATCTGCAGTACACAAAAATGCCTGTATAAAATACAAGGCAGTGCCAAAAATCACATTAGCTACAAGCTTCCAGTACATCAGCAGCAATTTATGAAAGGCCATGTCTTCATTTACTGAGTGGGAATTACTCCACAAATTGACTGTTCTAAGTCTTGTCAGCTGTAGGTGTAACTCTTTCTGAATGCAGACATGCCTAGTCAGGTGGCACTTTGAGTATTAAAACATAAAGAGAAATGCAGAATTCATACCTGGTAATTTGTAAACTGCAAGCACTCTTAATAGTGTGTATGTATTTTTCAATCTAATCAGTATTATCTTAAAATGTACCTTTCAGTGAGCTCATTAAAACAGCAGATGGAGGACAGATTTCACTGGATTGGTTTGATAATAATGACAGCTTATATTATCCGGATGCCAGCACAAGACCCACTGTCCTGTTATTGCCTGGCCTGACAGGAACAAGCAAGGAATCCTACATTCTTCATATGATCCATCAAAGCGAAACACTGGGATATAGGTACTGTTGTTTTCCACTGCTATTCATTTTGCTGCTTCTGGTAGGATCCAGTATCAGTATGTATATGTATCAGATGCTTTCCTAAGGCAAATGAGATCTGAATACAGTAGTTTATGTAAAAAAGTGTTATTAGTAATAATAATCACAGTGGGATTATGTAACAGGCAGTACATTTGGAAGGACTGTTTTAATATGTACAGATGTGCCCCAGAGATTGCAGAGAAAGCCAGCTAAGTCTGCATAGGGCTTTGCTGCTGCTTCTTAAGTTCTTATATTATATTAGGTGTTAACCTTTACACTTTCTAGAGAAAGGGTTTGTATTCAGCTCCAAGACTTGTGTGGATGGGTTGTTGGCCGTAAGCCTTGGAGGAGGTCAGCTGCTGAATGCCAAAATTGCTTGATTCAGCAGCCTCAGATTCCTGGGTGCAGAAAGGAGAGCTAGCCTATTCTTATGGATGGTGTTTGAGCGGGTCTGTCACCTCTTCATTGTCACTGTGTAATTTGGTTTCATTCTTAAGGTTTCTGGTCAGAGTTGGGTAACATAAGTGGATTAGTCAATGAGTAGACTCCTTTATGTAACCGTATTGCTGCTGCTGCACATTACAGTAAGTTGTCATTGTTCCAGGATCTGTATTTGGAATATTAGATTTTGTCTTTGCAGATTGGCTTCTGGTGCTGACTCCAGTAAGTTCTTCTAATATGTAAATATTAGCTTTTATCTACATGTTCAGCTATATCTTAATTATATTAAGAGAGGTTATACAGATATATATACTTTATACATTACATAGTAATAACTTACTACTATAAATTCTTAAAGTTTTTCTGGAAGTTTTATCTGCATTTCCTAAGGGAAGAAACTAGAACATTCAAAAGTGGAGCTTCAGGTCAGATTTCAAGAGAGTGCTATAATTTTGTTTTTAAACAGCAACATTTGAGAAAAACACCAAAATAAGTATTCTTTCATACCTTTAACCCATCTATGTATATTATTTAATAAAATTATTTCAGTGAGATGATAGAAGAGTAATAGAAAAGTAAAATTTTTTGAGAAATGGATTCTTAAATCATGGTAATACTGCTAGAAGATTCAGAGATTCCCACCAACAGAGAGAGACCAGAAACTTCTCCTGTACCAGATGAAAAAAAAAATAAAATCATTCCCAAGAACCTGCAACTTAGTTCCAGCTGTCATTATCATTTTGACTTAGCTCATTTTTTCCAATGTAATAGAATTATGTAGCTTTGGGGGATGTCTACACAGAGATCTCTGATGTTCTTTTTGTAGCTTTAGGCTGGCCCCTGCACTGGCAGAGCTCATGGCAGAGTGCAGGACATGTGTGTACCACCTTCAGCTAAACCTTGGGGTTCTCACCCTGAAATCTGGCCTCAACAAATCACAGAGCTCTGGTAGTCCCACTGACCTCAGTGAGCTCCATTTTGATATAAAGCTTGTTTCACACAGGTCAGCCTCTAGGATCTGTAGATCTGTAAATATTTATGTGCTGAACTTATTCACAGAAGTGGCTTATTTTTCTTTATGCATTTTCATTTATTTGTGTGTGTTTAAGTTATCTCTGTTGGTGAAATGAACAATGTGCACAATTGAATTTACTGTCTCAATTTTTAGATGCGTGGTTTTTAACAATCGGGGAATTGCTGGCGAGGAGCTTTTGGTAAGGATAACTTCTAAGATAAATATCTCTCACTTATAAGTGATAATTATGAAATCATTCGTGCCTATTTGTACAGTTGGATTTAAATGACAAACTCAGAGCATGGGTTAAAAATACAGAGAAGAGAATTCAGCCGTCTGGTAGATCAATCATGTGCCAATATTAATTTTTTATTTTGAAACCCTAGAGGGTCAAGTGGTTAACACACAATTTCTTCTGAGCATTTCATTCTAGGAAATTATTCAGTTAATAATATCTGTAACATTAAAATGAACAATACTTGCATTTTCTTCCCAAAAATATTGCAGTATCTAAAATGTGCACATCTCTGCTCAATCATTGCAGTTTTCTCCCATTGATTTAGCATACATATCCAAATATAATCCACTGTAATTTCTTTCTCAGTTTAAAATATATTTTTGATATTGTTAAAAAGGTGTGCCATTAAAATTGATCCATACTACATGTTAATGAATTAATGAACCAGCTTTATATGGATATCTGTATCCTGGAAGTTAAATGTGTTCTCATCCTCTTCTCAGCGATCATGACACAAACTCAGCCACAGAGGATATTTTTTTGGGACAGACATATCATGTTTGCTTAGAAATAACTGTCCATTTCTCAGATCGTGAAGCTAAATGTTTTCTGTAGCTAGGGACAAGGCATGATGAAATATTGCTGAATAAGCTTTGTTTTTTCATATGTGTTCTATTGACAATTCTGCAGCTGGAATGAATGTGCATAATACTCGGTATTGTTTTGCATTTTTTTAAGCCCCTGATTTCAAACTTTAAAAAGCTCAGAATGTTTTCCCATAATCAGATAAAGCATTTCAATGCAAATATTGCCATGTTAAGAGTAGTTTTCTGCATACTTTTGGAGATGGATCTACAAAGCAGTTTTGTGACACACAAAGTCCTTATTGATGAATTTCTGAATCATTTAGAGAAAAGATCCCTTGTTTGGATACATTGTGTGTATTTTACTGTAATCGGATTTACATCTTTAAGCTTTATAAGTTCTTGTGGTGCAGCAAACCAGCTGAAATTACCACTTTTTCTGCAAAGGGGTTTCAACATTTTAGTATAAAATCCCTACTTAATGAGTCTGAAGCATAGTTAAGCACCACAGTAGAAATCAGTTATGTAAGCAGCTCTTCTAGTCACTTTAAAGATAGATGCAAATTTACAACAAATAATAGCTATTTAAAGAATACTGTTCTCATTGATTATTGAAAGCTATTGTGAATTTTTGCTCTGGAATAATAAAATATTATATTGACCACAACCACTGTGAGCTAAGATGGTGTTCTAAAATACCTTCATACAAAATGTAGATAGCTAAACATTAAACTGCCTGGAATTAACTGAATTTAAAATAGAAGATGTATCTCCAGTTTTATAAACTTTCATCAAATACATTTTCATTTAGAATGCATTAGATGCTAGTTACTAAAAATAATTTGTTTTTCCTTGTAAAGTTGACAATTAAAACACATTCACACTGTTTATAATTAATAGGATGTAAAACAGTGAAGAGTGATTCATATGGGTGAGAAATGGAAATGCAACATAAAAGGAAATTTAAAATGTCTTCAGTTTTAATTATCTAGATTTGGCTTTTCTTTCCATTTCTTAATCTTTGACATCAGCATTTCAATATTCTTGTTAAATGTGTTTTAAGTAATCAGTTTAATGTTGTTAAAATCACCCACAAATAGCCAGGCATTTTAACTGAAAGCAATTTAAAAAAACACCCTTGAAATCCATCATTACTTCAGGCAACAGAAAAATTCCATTAACTCATAGTTATGTATTTTTATATTTAGTTTTAATGTTTCACTGAATTTTGGCAGTTCAGTTAGTACCTGTAGTTTAAGTCCAGGTCACTGACATGTTAGTAGCAACTCTAAAGTTACAAACTTCATTTCTCTGTAGGTGAGATCTGCACAACACCATTAGAAAAAAACTTAGGTTATTGTGATTCTTATGGTACCTGAATGGACTTGTCTCCCTCATAGTGCTCCAGATAGTCCCTCAGGTCGGATTATGTGGCCTGTTCCAGGTGTCTGTGCAGGGGAGGCTCAAAGGTTGTGCTCATCCTTCAATAGCAGGGAAGTGGTTAACCAAAGCTTACCCAAGGGGTTACCCAATCTGATGCCAGCAGGAGTCATTCCAAGTCTTGATTCAGGATTTAAAGAGACACTAATAATGGATAAAGAACAGATAAAATATGTTTCATTGCTTTAGTTAAAAGAATACTAAATTAGAGAAACCACACTAGGGAATTTATTTATGTGTTTGTTTGGTTGTGTTGTATGTAGAATCTAAATATTGGGTTAGTTTTCAAATGCTGGCTGATAGAACTTTAAATCTAATGCTTTCTTTCACATTTGAATGTGGGTGAATATAGTAAAATTGTTATAACTTCCTTTTCTGAAAACCACAGCCTTCATAATGTTTCCATTTCCTTGGGGTATTTTAAAAATATCAGTGTCTATCTAGTTCTGATCTAGTTCTGTCTAGTTTAGCACATTGTTCTCTGTACAGATTTTGTCTAATGACCTGGAGGTTGCAGATACCGAAGATACCTGTCACCTCTTATTTTGTAATGTTAACAAGTATAACTCCTTTCTTCACCTCCTTGTGAAACGCTCTGGATTTATATTTGGCATTTAGTGAAGCTTCACAATAAATGCTAAATTTATCTTCTTATATAATGATTCACTGTTCAGTTTGCTTTGTCCTTAAAGGATAATATAAAAGCTTATGATGGCATTTTTTCCCTCTTGACTCCTTACAGACACCAAGGACTTACTGTGCAGCTAACACAGAAGATTTAGAGACTGTTATTCATCATGTGCACAGTTTACACCCGTCAGCTCCATTCATGGCAGCAGGTGTTTCTATGGGAGGGTAAGGTTGTGTAACACAAGTCAGCTTAACTGTGATCATAAGACTGGTGTAGCCTGATTATAAATTATTACTCTGGAATACCTGCATTACTTACTGGACTTCAAGCAAGTTGGGTTTCTCTCCAGTATGCAAAAGACTTTGAGAAACTTCCTGTCTTTGAGGCTTTTACCCCTGTGTCAGAGAAGGTTGAAATTAGCTAACATTTAAAAATTGGGGGGAGTGGGGTGGAGAAAGACAGGAAACAATGACAGGCAGGTTGACAGCCAAACAGGGAGGCAATACAGTCTGGAAACTATGGAGGCTGTCTTTGGAACAGAGTAGCATTTTGAGCTAATACACCATGTTTCATAGCAACCTCTGGCAATAACATTTGTCTTCACTTTGTTTGTGTTCTGCAGTGTGTGGTTAGGTTAGGCTGGAAGAGGTGTGGATATCTGCTCTCAGATATCAGAGATCTGCTATCTCTGTCTGGCTCAGAAGCAAGAAGTAGTATTGTTGTTCAAACCGGTAGGGATTGGTAGAGCATGTGGTATTAAGACTTGCTGTGTCCTGGCTTCTCTCCAGAAAGCACAGCAAGAACAGACAATGATAGCACAGTTTGTTAGGAAAAAAAAAAAAATCACTGTTAGAAACTAGCAGAACTATTCCAGCAGCCTCTTTAACAAAAATTGTAGCAGAGGAGAATTTTCCTTAGGAATACTGCAGACACAATGGTACCTTCCTGAGACTTCCCTTTTCTCTGATAAATTTTGTGGGGGATGGGCAGATACAGCCCATATATATTGACATTAATCTCTCAATGACTAGTAGGACCTTTGAGATAAATACATATTTGTTAAAGACTAGTATTCTCTGCTTTATCACAGATCTTTAGTCACTAGGTTCCCTGTTCTGTTGAATAGTGGTCCCAGGTGGGAAAAAGGCTGGTCAGCCTAACTTCAGTTCTTTGAGAAAATTCTCTGGGAGCCATTTCCAGGCGTATAGGGAATACTGGTGACTGTTTTCATCGAGGACAAAACAAGCCCAGGTGATCTGATTGCATTCTATGATGAGATGACTGGCTTCACTGATGAAGGGAAAGAAGAGAATGTTTGTTCTGAGGATGTTGTTTGTTCTGCGTCTTCTTTTGTACCAAAACTTACAGAAGACTTTCTTGCTGCAGAAACCTTTCTCTTGTTGTCTTCCACATCCCTTGTTTGTTCCAGCTCCAGCTGAACTTCACTTTTACTAACTGCATCCCTGCCTGCTTGGGCAATGACTGTTTCTCCCAGGCAGACCACCCCTCTTCTACCTTAAGGGTACTTCCTCCTTGAAATTGGTCAGAAGGGGTTTTTTTCCTCCATGTGATCCTCTGCCACACTTGCTCAACCTCCTGCATATCAGAATGTATCACGCTTTTGCTTTATGTTTGGTTATCCTTAAAGTCCTGTTTGCTCATCGGGGTCATCTAATGTGAAATCTTGCCAATCAGATCCTTAGGCAAATGAAAGCCAGCTCTCTCCAGTATTCTAATTCTGCTGCTTACCTTACCCACTTACTTTTAATCTTAAAAATCCATCATCAAATAATCTCAGTGGCCAAAACTGTTGTGCATCTTCTCTACCTGACCAGTTCCTCCTTACATATGAATAGCAGATCCACAGAATATTTTTCTTATTGAGGTCCTTGACTGTATGTCAAAATACTGACCTCAGTACTCTCCAGAAATCAGGTCTGCTTGTGCCTTGCTGTGGCAGTTGATGGTGGGATGGCTACAATTCCCTGTGCCTGGCAATTATGAAGGGCTGAAGGTGGTAGAAGCTGGCAGTTCTGTGACTGGTGCACAAGTCCACATCAGCCCTTAGTGTCATTTCTGTCCTTGGCTTAACCTAGTTATGGTATCAAAATACTGGCAAAGTCTGTTACAATGGCACAAGGAATCTGTGTGGTGTACTTGGCCTATATGTCACCAGCACCACTGGGCAATTTAGTCAAGATGTTCTACCTTCCCCCTCCAATATGCTCTTAAAATACTGAACCAAAACCAGAAAGCATATGTTTAATTGTACAGAACACTGGAATAGTCTCTAATTATCTACATGAGAACTTGTTCCATGCTTCAAAATTATTTGGAGCACTGCATGTTTAAAATTAAACAAGAGCAAAGATCTCACCAGGGACATACTGCAAAAATCATCCACATGTCTTAATCTTACAGGAGTTTTATACCATCTATTTTCAGAATTTTCTGAATAGTCCGATAATCTATATAAGACAAATTTTCCCCAGTTAAGAATTAAAATAGATTTTCACTTCACAGACATATATAAATGTAAACAAAAAAACCTACCTGTTCTACTATCTTCAGTAGGTATTATTGTGGAAAGGGGCTTTATTTTGTAACATAAAGACTCCTAAGCCTTCTCTCTACCACATATACCCTCTGAATTCTGTTAGGGAGTGCTCCTTCTGCTTCTGCAACTTTTTTTCGGTTGGTTTATTGGACTGCTGTCTTATGATGTGGCACGTAGTGCAGAGGGATAAAGTCTCTGTGATACAAGGCTGATTCATAATGTCTTTGCTAAAGGTTGCTGTCTCCTGAAGTACAGTAGATGATCCAAGGTACAGAGTAGCAATCCAGGGAGCTCTCCTAATGTTACTAATTAACTGTAGTGGTTTGTGTTGAAGACTTGGTATTAAAACGCTCGTTGTAAACTTTATGGTCTCAGACAGTAAAGTAAGACTTGGAGCTTTTCTGTCAGTATTTTTATTTTACTCTCTTCCTGTTTTATTTTTTCTGCACTTGAACAGTAGATACTTGTGAACTCCCCCCATTTTCAACTCAAGTGTACGTTATTAGTAGAGACTGTAAGTTTCAATTGGTCAGAAAGACAAGAGCTGAGCCATTTATTTGGGTCATAATTTTGATTCTCTAGTTTTATTTATTAACCAAGACTTCATGCTTCACATACTTTGTGTTAAAGAAGAGCTATGTTTTTTCATGTGTTAGGTGAGGTAATGGCACTACCTTAATCTCAGAAGACTTCTTCACAGTGAGGCAGGTGTGCCAGGGGCAGCTTGTGTTTGTCAGGCACACTGATCAGATTCATCACATCAGGAAGACCAAGAGCTTGTAAGATGGTAAAAGTTACTAACACTTGGGAATACTTGTTCCATGACTAAGAATCATTTGACTTTTCCCTCCCTTTAGTGATTGAAGACTAGTACATCTTTATTTCTAAATGCACTCCTACTCACACCCCACACAGTGCATCCAGTTCCTCTCTGATAATAGTGAAAGTAAACTTCATGAGTCATATGTTATGTGACTACCTCCTAGGTGTACTAGGCACAACTGTAGGACTCATAGGAGAAACTATTGAAAAACAGACAAAAACATGGCTGTTGCATGTACTCTAAATTGAAGCTAACAGTTTGATAGTATGTATGTTTCTGTTTCTCATTTGTAGCATGCTTCTTTTAAATTACCTGGGCAAAACTGGCAGAGACACTCCTTTAATGGCAGCTGCAATTTTCTCTGCGGGTTGGAATGTTTTTGAATCTATAGAATCTCTGGAGAAGCCACTAAACTGGCTTCTTTTCAACTATTACTTGACCACTTGTCTACAATCCTCTATCAGCAGGTGAGTTGCCTTCTGAAATACTTAGCAAGGTGAAAGGATTTTACCATGAAATCAACAGCAGGTATAAAAATATTGGTAAAATTAATTCTGTAACAACTCCAGTTATTCTTTGTGCATTATTTGGTAACTTTTGAAATCAAAAGGATCTTTTCAAGAAAGTTTGTTATCAATGTGACTAACTTTATATGCTGCTCAAGGGATTCACAACAAGCCCAATATACTTCTTTATCTATGGATTAAGTAAATGGGCTTTTAAAATGTTTAGACTTGCACATACTGACTTTGAGTAGGTTTGTATATATAATAATTGTTTTAAGTCAGTGTTGACTGCAAGAGCACACAAAGGCCTAGTTCATCATTGGCTTTAGAAAACGAGGGTGTATTTTGTATTCCTAAATATTAAGTTCTCTTATCTTTTGCATCCTTTTCATGGCTTATGCAGATTCTTACCATTTTGCTAGATGTGTCTATATATGGATGAACAATTATTCTGCTCTTGAATTCTCGACAGAATTTTGATACGACAGAAAATTAAAAACAAGAATGTTAGACAGTTACTTCTGTAAATGTATCTGTAAAGCAGAGAACTACATTTGTTTACATAACAAAAAAAACAAGCCCTCCAATTTATCTATCTTTCTTTTTAGGCATCGACAAATGTTGGAGAAATTATTTGATATGGATCTTGTGATGAAGGTATGTGAAAACGTTACAACTGCTTGAGCTGGATGCTGTTTTCCAAATGCTGACATAGTTCCCTATTTGAATTCTGTACTTCAGGCTAGAACTATCAGAGAATTTGATAAGCAGTTCACTTCAGTCATGTTTGGCTACCGTTCAATTGATGATTACTATGAAGATGCTAGCCCATGTCGCAAGCTGAAGTCAATTGGAATTCCAGTGTTATGTCTAAACTCTGTGGATGATGTGTTCTCACCAGCTCATGGTAAGTTTAGGCTTTTTAAAATAAATTTATCAGTATATGCAAAAATATCTGTATTAAGACAAACTACAGAGCTTACAGAATAAACTCAGACCCACATGTAGAAGTGTACTGAAATGTTACTTGCACGTAGGATCAAAACTTCCATGGAGGGGTCAGCCTTGCATTTAAGTTTAAGACATATAAAAAACAGATGATGATGGAGAGACTTGATTAGAATGGAAAAGTATAGGGGGTGGCCTCATTAGGCATTAGTGGAGTCTTTACAGTAAAAGAAAGAAATAGGCACATTAAGGGTGTGGGTTATCTCAGTGTAAGGAAGACACCAGATGTGGTACCCTCTCAGAAGCATCTGTTTCTGTTCACTAAGTATGAAGAGAACCCATAAAAAAGGAGCTTGACTTCTGATGTCTGGATGTAGTCATTCAGAATTCAAACTGGAAACAAGTGGGTTTTTTTACTGCCGTTCTTTAAGTCCCTACAAAGAATGCATGGCAGTCGCTTATGTTTGAGATGACATGAAATTCTTATCTGTTGATCTCAGTGTCATCCCCAGTGCCTGTAAATTAAAAGTAAAAACAACCCATCTAAGTCAGTTACATCTAATAATGTAGGCCAAAATCTAGGGTAAGAGAAGACATACATAAAAGGTGAGCTCCTAGAAGGAGCTGAAATTAATAAGAAGAATCAATATCAGCTAAGTAACAGGCTGAAAACTGCGTTTTCCATTTTCTTTTTGTTTCATGCCAAACAAGTGATCGTTATGAATATTTTGTTTTTCCTCTGAGGATCAAAAACCCTGTTTCTAACTATTCTGAAAATATATACATGTTGCTGTGTATTGGTTATAGCTTTTGAGAAGGAGAACAAAAGCTAATGTAGAGGAAAACCACTAAAATGAACAGCTGAGATTGAGGCAACGGTCTTCAGCAATGAGCACCTGACACCTTTAAAAATGTAGTTTATACAACTGATTTATTTCAGGGAAGTTTTCTTCTGCCACCACAAGTGAAGTGAGATTCTTGCAGAATGAGTCATGAAACCAAAGTGAGCAGGCAAACAGATCAGAACAAGCAGAAATGAAAGAATTGGAAGAGACTCTTTGTGTGTACTGTTTATCTGTGTGCAGATGTACCACACATACAGAAACATGCACACACATTACTATTTATAGTAACTGAAGACCAGTTACTGAAGTAACATGCACACACATTACAATTTATAGTAACTGAAGACCAGTTAGAGACAAATGTGTCATGAAAAGGGCTACTCCAGTAGAGTGCACTAGAATAGAGTGCACTAGAAAAAAATCTGATTTCTTCTCTAGAACAAAAAGCATCCATCCTTTGCATGAACAATGTAAAGAGATGACAGACACCATAATATGAGGGAGAAAAATGGTGACTCTAGATTAGCCGAACTGCTACTGGGGATACCTTACATTCGCCAAAACAGAGGCTTAAAAAAAAAGTAATGTCTGAGTAAACATAGCAGTATTACAATAGAATACTGTATGCACCTTAAAAAATTTCCAATTCAAAGGCTTTCTGAATGAGAGTTAGTCCTTTTGTATTTATTACCCTCTGTGGAATTTTTTCCCCTTGAAATTGGACAGTTGCTTATAATCTTATAATGGCCTGAAAATGAGAATGGATGGGCTGTGACCCTAAAATCTATATCCAAATATAAAATCTGGCTAGTGATTCTGAAGATAATTTTTATGTGTATTAGGACCCTGGAGATGACTTTCTCCACAGTACAGTAGGGAGGTCATCTGCTGTGCCACATTTCTTTCACAGAGTATCTGAGAGAGGGATCAATGGCTTCACCCCTTTGTTTAGCACTAGCTTAGTTTGTGGCATCTCTCTAAAGTTAAGTAATAACTGTGGCAGGGTCTACCTAATTAGCATGGTGACAACAGCAGTAAACCAGTCAGTCCCTGAACAAATCTCAGTCCCTGAAAGATTTGTTAACCTTTCTCAGCCCATAAGGACTGGGACTGGGATATTTGTTACCTAGATGAAAGTTAATGCAAATACTCCATCCTCTTTTTACCTCCAGCTCTCAAGAGCCAGCTATTGATCTGACCCTATGACATTCAATCTCTACACAAGGAAAAACTTTTTTTTTTTTTTTTTTTTACTGTGAGAGTGGTCAAATGCTGGCATAGTTTGTGTGGTCTCCATCTACTGAGATACTCAAAGCCTTACTGGACACAGCCCTGGAAAACCTGCTGTTGGTAACCCTGCTTGAGCAGGGGGTTGGAGTAGATGATCTCAAGAGGTCTCTTACAGCCTCAGCAGTTCTGTGTTGTGTAGTTTGAGTACTCAAAGACTGAGTCCCCTAGAGTACAGCTGCCAACAGAGTAGATCTCTCAATTCTTGAAGCTGTTCTGTAAAAGTAACACAAGTCTTCGTGAATATTGGTTGTTTGTGTAAAATTAGGTATCTAAACTATTGTAAGGATGCCTTTGAAGTCTTGAAGTGTAGAGGAGGGCAAGGTAGAACACCAGTACTTCTGAATCAGGAAGCGCTAAGAGTCTATTGTAATGACTGTCCATCTTCTCTTAAAACTCTGACCATAACCAGCCTTTCTCCATGAAGATATCTGGGTGGTTAGACATCCGTTTATTCCTTGTTCACAGAGTTAATGCTGTTAGCAGTAAACCCTTGTACTTGTGGAGACAAGTTTACCTCAGAAAAGGCCACCAGGATGATGTTGATTTCCAGCTAATAGCATGACTCCATTACATCTGTCTATCCTTGGCTCCTTTTTCGTACGTGCTGTGTACCCTCAGTGGGAATCATACTAGCAGGAAACACAGAGCACCCCGATTAGCAGCCTGGGATTTATGTCTGCTGCCATTAGTTACTGGAGTTCATTCATCATGACATCTTGACATCTCCTGTGAGCTTTTTTATGTTAGCAAAAATTAAGGGTTGGTGTTACTCTTGGAGGTGACTTTAGTCTGGCAACTGGCATTTTTTTCTGACTTAAAAACTTCTATGTGTGGACCCATAGACGTCTGTAGCAACCAAAGTCAGTTTCCACTCCCAACTGTATCATGGATTCAAAGCCACAAAATTCATTCTCATCCAAACTCCAGCCTTTTATTGACTTTGTTGACTGGTTATTTCATGCCTCATCTCTCCCGGTAATACCTACCAGCTTTTAAGCTACCTTCCAGTTCTGTTGTAGATACTGCGGTTTCCAAGAGCTGGGAAACCAGCCTAGAGAACTCATCAGGGAGAAAGCTGTGCCAAAATTCTTTTGTATTGAAATAGTTTCCATAAAGCCAGGGACATCTATCTTCCAGTAAGAAAACTTGAGGAATACAAAACCAAGTCTGCTTTGTCACTACATAATGTGGACCTAAAGAGACACTTCCCTTAAAAAGTGCAGATGCTGCCTTGTTACTACCTGATTATTTCTTCTCATGTGCTTTTTGGTATGCTTTGTACTTCCCCACAGTTATTTTTAAATATATTGTGAAAATGTGCCATTTGATCTCAATCCAGTATTATGAAGAAGCAATCAATTTGCAGTCCTTCCTTAATGTTGCTGTTTAAAGTTCACAGAGCTTGGCGGCTGATGTATCTGTAGTTTAATTCTGGAATGCAATTCTCACATTGCATAATACTGACTAATGAAAACAAACGATTTCTTCACTGCATGACACTTTTCTCACCATAACTAATTTAAACAAGCCACTGCTTCAGGAAATATGTAATAAAGCCAAGTCAAGCCCTTGGATTTTGTAAATGTGAAAAATAAATCAGGTAGATGGAGTGATAGAATTCATTATCACTGTCGCATTTAACTTTTCATCTGAAGTGGCATTTTTCTCTGAAGAGACTTTAAGCAGTGTATTAGGCATCTGACTTAAATTTCACTACACTAATGCTTAGCTAATTGCTGCCAATGAGCATTGTGCCTGAGCTGGAAGCCTGCCTTTGGAGCTAGGTACCATGCCAGCTCCCTCCTGATCCACTGTGACAAATAAGCACATGTCTGAAGCTCGGTTATATATATTTTATTGAACTCTCTGAAGCTTTTCTGTCCCCCTGGAACCAAACTTGGGAGTAATTGCTCTTAGGTGTTACTTTACATCCTGTTACGTAAAAGAGCATAGTAGAATGAAGTTGTCAGGAGAGACCAAATGGCCAAGGAATGGCCAGACAGATAACAATTAGGTTAAAAGTTTAAGGAGCAGAGAGAAATCAAGCAAAAAAATGGAATGTCTGACAGCAGTGACTTACATGGTTTTTCTTTTGTTCTTTAAGAAAATAATAACTTCTTTTTGGCAAAAAATGTACAACAAATTGGTTTTGAATGAAGTAATTCTGCATGCAAGTATTTACACTGCAGTTCTGTGATGACAAGTCACAGGTCTGTGCTTGCTGGATCAAACAGCATTACAGATTTTGGCCAAAAAGAAACTTAAGTACAAAGTTACGTGTGGACAAAAATAAACAGTGGTATCTTTTGGCATGCCATCCTATCTCCTAAGAATGCATACATCCAGTGCTCCATTCATCTGCCCTTTACATTGCAAAATTTACTCTCTTGCATTGTGGTTTTATTTATTGGATGGCTAACAGTCCATAGGAACAGCCTTAAGAAAAGTACCACACCACTGCCAAGCATCATTTGCATTTTGGCACTGAGGAGTAACACAATATACTCAGCTCTCTTCTGAGAACCTCTAGAGCAAAAAGCTCTGCTGGGAAGGAGTTACATGGACAAATAGAGGGAAATTCAGGATAGAGAAGATGACATTTGAAAAGATCTGCATGTGGCTTGCACCTTACCAGATCTGGAAAATAATCAATATCCTAGTGCAGGACTGGTAGGCTTCTAGGAAAGACCCACTGTAGCTGTGTGGAGGCAGGCAGTACATGGCACCCACTCCAGTATTGCCAGCCAGTTTGGGAATGAATGACCACCAGCAAACTGATTTGGGAGCTGGCAACCTCTGAATGACAGGCACGCAGAGGTCATGGTGAGATTGGCCTCTAAGGGCTTCCCCAGGTGGGTTGGCATAGTAGAGGAGACATTTATTATGATCTCTCGTTTAATCCTCCAGCAAAGCAGTTTCTTATCAGGGAGGGACATTCTCCCTACACATTGACACTAGTCTGCCAAATTGAATGACTGTCATGTTTTTGCATGCTTTAGCTAGTGAAGAGATATGTTCAGGCCAGTTAGCAGCTGATCCTGAATCTGTAAGGACTGATGGAGTTCTCATGCCTATCTTGGATACTTGGAGGTCAAATCTGTCTCTCCTCACATATTCCTTCCCATACCCTTGCACAGAAGCCTATTTATTAGTCCCCTCAGTGACCAGGCCGACAGCTGCAGAACAGGTGTGGAAAGTGTGATTCACCGGCTGAAGCAGGCACGGGGTTTGTGTCTGATTCCTACTTCTCTCTTGGGATTTTGTTTAACATGGAGCACAGGCTACTGGAGGGAAGAAGAGCAGATGGCTTGGTACAGATAACTGGGCAAACTCCTATGCAGTCCACAGAAGCTGACATGAATTGCAGCCACACTCTTTGTACATGGCAATGTGTTCCTCCACAGAATCCAAGAGAGGCAGATCAGAGATTGCCGAGCAGATTAACTCAGGCAAAACTCCAGACAAGCACGTGCTGAGTCTGAAAATGATGCATGTGTTGGATTGCAAGAAATAACACATTGTTTTCTGCATCTCATGTTCTCAGCATGTGCTATTCCCCAGTCTAGGCTTTTACAGCATTGACTTTTTAGTGTGGCCTCAGTACTGCCTTAAAAGGCCTAGATCCTGCATTCAGTATTTTCAGTTTTCCAGCTGAATAAAGGAAAAGCCAAGGAATTATTGTAGAAACAGTAAGAAGCACAGTTTCTTCCTCCTAGTAAAGAATCAGAATCACTTAGTAAATTCTGGAATCTACAAACTACTTAGATTGATGCAATTTTGAAATTGCCTGCAATTTTGAAAGGAGGGAAAGAGTGGAAGAAATGGATAGCGCTGAGTAGGAAAGAACATCACATATTTTGCAAGAGAGCCACCATTGCTCTCTGGAGCTCAGTCCGTGCTCCCCCAGGGCATGGCCAGGTACCTCATGTTATGAGCAGGGAGGTTGCAACACCCCTTCACAACAGACACTAACCCAGCTCTGCAGGCAGTTGGTTTTGCATCTGTGCTGAGGCCCTGGAGTGGAACAGAGCGTGTCATTCCAGGCACTGCTGGTAGGGATCTCTGGGGCACAGACTGCTCCCCTGGCTCCACCGGTCCAGTGCTTCTGCCCTGATCTATTTTCAGTTGCACAGCTGTTCACCACAGTGATTGCGCTCAAGTTCTCCTGTGACTTTCTGGCTGAGGGTCCTTTTCTGGCTAAGCAAAGGGCTTAAACTCTGTGCTCTTACTCTGGTTGCTGAAAATGAAGACAAACTGGCATGTCAAGCACACAGCTGAGCTTGCCAGCATCCAAATGAAAGTAAGGAGCACATCTATGAATAAGGTGGTAATATGCAGATAGGGACTATTCAAGGATAATGACCTTTGAGATAGCAAATGTATAAAGGGGTAAAGGAACAGACTCCTAGAAATAGGAATGAGTAGAAGGTGTCTGTGAAGAAAGTGCAGACAGAATGGGTTGTGAACAACTGAATACCCCCAAAATTGAATCTGATTCAAAAATACTTTAAAGCAAATGAGAAAGTAATTAAATCTTGCAAATGACTTGCTGCTTAGTGTTGTAGTGACAAGGCATTTGTAGTTGAGCAGTATATGACTTAAAATCAGCGTTATTTTCTTGTCATAACCTTTTTTAGACAACACAGTGAAACTGCTGCTACTCCCTTCTTTGGACAAAGCATTTTTCTTTTGCTGTTGCTTTTACTGTCAATCCTGAATAATCAAATATATCTTTATGATTTTTATTTTTTTTTTCCATTTCATAAAGTTTCTTACTTGAAAACTGGAACTTTGAAAGGCATTCTTTACTGAAATGTGCTGATATTTCTGCTCATTCAGATGTCTACTTAGCATACCTAAAATTCCACAGGAATTTCCTTAAATAACTTAGTTTTTATGGATCTGTAGAGTTTGCAGTCTTGATATAAAGCTCCACTGCTGTGTCAACCAGTTCAAATGATAACAGGGTCATCCCATCTCACCAAGTGCCCTTTGTAAAGTCATTCGCTTTCTCTGGAGTCAGTCTGTACTAACTGACCTCTATTTTCCTTCACAAAGGGAACTGCCCAGGTGGTGAAATTGATTAAGCCACACATCTATGCAGATTCAAATTAGGAGGCACTGAAGCCTCCCTCCTACACATTTCCAGATCAGTTTGTATCTCAGGTGTCATTCACTGATGACTTTAAACTACTTGTAGGTCATTGCTGAAATGACCACCACAGTGAAGGCTCCATCTGACTGTGGCTGCCACTATTCAGATGTTGGCATTAACATAGGGAACTGGATTAGGGTGCTAATCAGATCAGAAAAACTAATACAGCAAAAGAAAAATCCTTGTACTCTCCAGTCTAATAATCTGGATAGATTATGTAATATATATGTGTATATATAGATTATGTAATAATCTATGCACTATGCAGTAGAGAACTACTAACCTGGGTGGCATGGAGCAGCTTTCTGTGTCCTTATACAATTGTTCGTCCCTTCCTCTTTCTTTGTTTACCTTCTGTTTTAAGATTATGGGTTCCTGAGGGCAAGAACCATCCCCCAGCGTGTTTGCATGGTGTGCTCTAAACATGCAGGTGGTAAACATGGCAGATCAGATACAATGATAATCTTTTATATTAGCTGATAGGATATCTTGCAGACCAAATCTTACCCTGACATTAAAGGTTCTGTGCTTGGAGTCTCATACAATTGCAATTGGGGTCCTAGTTCCTCAGCTTTTCTGAAATTGAATATTGCAATAATAGTTAAAAATTAGAGTGTTGATTGTCCTTCTACTTACACCATTTATAGCAAATCCTAAGTATGCATTAACATGGGTGCTGTTCAATCAGTGTGAGTGAAAGACAAATGAAGCTGAAATTTTTACAGCAGCCAAGAAAAAAAAAAAAAATCACATAGGTAAGGTGAATTAATGATAAAGAGAAAAATGGCTTTTAATACAGCTGTGGTTCCAAACCTTGTAAGACATTCAAGCATATAATATTAATGTTGTGCCTATTTATTCATACGTAATATGAGAAATGTTTAAATTCAATGACTGGCATTTCATAGAAGGTTAAGGACTTAAAATATTTTTTTCCCCACCTTTTAGCTATACCAGTAGAAACTGCCAAACAAAATGCAAATGTTGCTTTGGTTCTGACTTCGTGTGGAGGCCATATCGGTTTTCTGGAAGGAATATGGCCAAGGAAGTGCACTTACATGGACAGAGTCTTCAAGCAGTTTGTGCAAGCTGTGTTTGAGCATGGAAATAAAATCTTTAGCATGTAGCTTTGGACCCCTATTATAGCACAGTGGCACATTCTGACAAGGGCAGTTCAGCTTAGTGCACAAATTTTAACTCCTGTAAGCCAGCAAATGGATAAAGTCCATTACTACATGCAAAAATATTTTTGCCTAAGATTTTGTAGCAAGAAACTAAATAGTATGTTGTCACTTTTATATTTATTTTTAATATGCCTTACTAAGAATGACCTTAAATGAAACAGTGTTCTGCATACGTCAAATTGCACTTAACCAAACTATCAAGTAGAGAGATTGTAATTCCTCAGGATTTTAATTTAAACCAGTATGTACTTAGAAGACTTTATTTAGATGGCTTTTACTATTAGAATGGCAACACTCAAAATAGCTTATATATTATCCTGTCACATATAGTACCAGTTAGCCCATTCCTTAGAGCACTGATGGTGAAAATCTTAAAATATGAAAACAAAAGGAGGGATCAAATAAAAGTACTGATACTTCAGATAAGTCAAAATTTCAGCATGTTAGTCCATAGCATTAGACTGATACCTGCTTTTGCTGTTCTGCCCTGAGAGTATTCATTCAGATTTAGGGCTGTTTATTGTTTTTTAAACTGTGTCAATGCCATACCTGTCTTACATGGTTATTTTTTAAAGAGCTAATTTATAGTGTTTACATATAACCAAAAGATTCCTTTAAAACAGTACTGTAATAACTTATGTAATTGAAAGACATTTTGCATTTCAGAGTTCATGTAAAGCTGGGTGTTGTCACATAAGTAACACATACTTCATATAACTGGTAAGCTTTGTGATTGAACCTGCTATGTTTATATTACCTTCCTAGAACATTTCAGTTTTAAAGAATAAATATTAGAGTATCAGGAAATTGTTATATAATCTGCTTTAAATTAAAGAAGAAAAACAAATTCAAACCTTTTGTCTCTGCTATTGTTTCATATCGTTTCTGAAAAGAATGGAACAGACTGTTTAAAGAAAGTTGAGATGGAGTCAGAGTTGTGCCACTGACTTGTTTATTTGATCATTTGTCACCATTTTGGCAGTAAATTGTCAAATCACTGAAGCCACTGAAGCCACTGCAGATGGACTTCTGCCCTAGCAGCTTACAAGTTGTGAGGGTGGCCGAGGCATCACTGTTCTCCTGAGCCCTGACAGAGTGACAGCCAGCGTGGGCCTTTGAGGAGAAAGGACAGTTAGAATGTATTTTGAAACTGTTGGGAAGTCCTAATTTAGGGCATACTGAAATTTAAAGCAAGCCCTTAAGCAGCATCTGTGGAGCTCCCATCTTTTGCTGATCCGTGATTTGGGCCCAGCCACATAGAAGTCAGGAAAGATGCCTCTGCATTTTTATTTTTATCTTTTGAGCAGGGTCAGTAACAAGAAGAAAATGTAGCTAAAAAAAGCAAGTCAGGTCTTTTGTCTCAAGCAGTACGTGAACACTCCTCTTGCAAGGCATGTTTCCTAGTAACAGCAAAGGAAGAACAAAAATACTTTTTGTCTTTAGAAAAAGAAATTGGGACATGCTATACGAGAACTGTTTTGTAAGGTAGACGGTTGAATTAAGAAAATTAAAAGTGCTTTCAAGTTTTGACTTTCCAAACAGGCACTTGCCCAAATAACAAACTTATTTTTTCTTTAATAAGAAAAATTAGGAAAGTGACTTGCAAAAGCAAAATAAAATTTAGTGCATGCTACTACAATAAAGAAAAATACCGTATTAGTAGGGTGCCTTATTTATTCTTGTATTCATTTCTAGGTTTTATGTTCATGCAAAAACAATGAGCAATAAACAGTGTATTTAGTGTTATATTTGTAAAATTGTTTAGGTACAGTACTGTTCAAAATTCAGCATCAAGTATTAATAAAAATAAAACCACTTACATTAAATCACACCTTACCATTTAAATAAAAGTAATATGATTAATGCCAGAATTTCTGTCTCTCTGCACTGTCTTAATTTAGGTCTAATCCTTATAGAGGTCTCCATGAGACATTTATCTTTAAAGCTACATCAAGCAAAAGTCTGTAAAGCTGGTGTTTCCCCCCCCCCCCCCAGATGTACAGTGTCCTTACACCACATCAGGGAAAAGCACAGTGTGCAAAGTGATGACAATCAAATTTTAATATGGGTATCTTCAATAGATAGTCAGATTTTCTGAAACAAAAAATGCAGACGCATCACATCTTACAGGGTACACTAAAGCTAGAAACAAGTGCCATAAACATTTTTGCTGTGTATTAACTTTGTACCTCATAGTTTTATAAGTCCACAATATGCCCTCTATTCAAAACAGTGTGAATTCACAGGGTCTTTATTTGGCTTTTCATGTGATCTGAGTATCCAGGAATCAACAGGGATATGTAATGCTGAAGGTGGGAGAAAGTTGTTAGTTCTCAATGTACTCATGACTGGGAAGAGTAGAACAAAAATGAAATTCCAAGCCACAAAGGCTATAGACACCTACTTCTTTGAAAAGCTTTCTTCCTAGTTCAGAATCCGAAAGTAGCTGAAGTTGGTGGGGCCCTCTGAAGATTATCTAGTTCAACCCTCCTGACCAAGACAGGACATACCACATACATGCTCCAGAACATCCACTTCTTCTCATTTTTTCCTTAGAACCAATGAATAGTATAGTCCTTTTTCTCTTCAGTCCCCCAAGAGCCATTTGTGGCCTCAGCTATCTTAGCACCAGATCATAAAGACCAACACTTCGACGTGTAATTTACTATGTTCACTCCTGGCAAAACAAACAAACCAACCAACCAACAAAAAACCAAAAACCTCACAAAAAAAAAAACCTTAAAAAACCTGAAAATTTCCAATAGGCAAATATGGTTATTTGAATACAGAGAAACTAATCCATAAACATTTCACACTGAACAGAAGAATTGATGCTTTTTTTTAGAAACCAAGATACATAACAGCACCATTTAAAATACTCAGCAGAAAGGACTGTGGATGACAGTCTGCAACTCCACAGGAGTTGGTGTCAAGAAAATGCCAATAAAGCAGCAGTGACTCCAGGCAGGTCAACATGGACTTGTCAGTGTGGCACTGAGTGTCACACTTCAGATACCAACATGCTGACTCTTGCAGAGTGCAGTCACTCTGAGGCCTAGACTCACAATTACAAAAATTGGAAAAGGGCTCCACATTCAGGAATTACTCCCCAGATGTGGTTCAGGAAGCTTCTCCTTACCTTCTCCACGCTGCAAGTTGCAATTTCCAGCTGATATTTAATAGTCAACTGTTAGAGCCCTTCAAAACAACAGAATGGAGCAACTTACTTTATCTCAGCAGTTCCCAAATGTTTACAACAGCCTCCTCCCCTTTTTCTGGAATGGTCTGGACCCCTCTGTCCCAGACCCAAATCTCTGAAAGCCAACTGTACCACCCTTCCCTCTAGATGTAGCTATCTGCAGTCATTTTTATTCCTGTTCCCCTATTCCCCTGGGGGAAAAAACAAACAACAAAACTAACAAACCAAACCCCACACATTCAGCATGCAAGCAAAATGGACAAATCCCAGCCCAATTTTTTTCCCTGCCTCCCCACAAAAACACCAAAACAAAACCAACTATTCAAATTCTACTTCCCCCCACTTCGAACATGTCCCTCTGCATTTTCAGCTAATTGCCCTGTAAAGCTCTTTAATTCAAGGCAGTCAGGGCAGTCTCCAATCTCTGTTGTCCCGCGTGCCATCTACACAGGAATTTCAGAGGGGAACTGCCTCTTTCACCTACAACTCCTGTACTCATGCCAGTGACTCACACCTGGCAGGAAGAAGACTTTTAGTCCTGCACTCTGCTTCTCCCCAGGTCGCTTCAGCTCAATGCATCATCACCCTGAGGAAAAAAAAGTAAAGAAACATTTGTTCCCTGAGTCATCGAGTTGCTGTAACACAAGGGCACACTTCATCCTGCGCCACTTATTGGGGTTCTCATCCCAGCATACTAACTGGTCAAAAGGAGCCTTGGAACCCTCAAGGCAATGAATAAGAAAGAGGAACGTATAAAAAAGCCCAAGATCCCCATCCTAGGGACTTGCCACTGACCTCCAGCATACATGCTGGGTCCCCCAGCTGCTGCAGCCAACTTGCTGTGGAGTATTTGGGTTGTTGTTGCTTAATTTTCATTACAGCAGAAGAAAATGAAAAGCAGACTTCACAATGAAGTGATTCTTCATTGGCAAACACCTCTTCCTCTGAAGGATCTAATTTTCCTGTCTCATTCCTTCTACTGGAAATGCAAAAATCAGCTTCTCCCTCCTTCCTAGGATAGAGGGACTTTCTGAATCTGCTGAAGGGAGGGAAATCGAAGCCCGGCACCGTCTCAGCTGCTCCTGGAGTTCCTTAAATGTTCTGTATGCGTAGTGATTAAAAAGCCACTGGTTTAAATGAGCTTCCCGTGTGGCCTTACCTCACCTGTCTGAGGCATTCTGAGACGCGAGCGGTGCTTGCAAGGTTAATTACCGGTGAAAGGTTAAGCAGCTCCTGCCTTTTGGTTGTCTGTCACCACTTCCTTGCTCAGATGAGATGTCTGATAAACAGCAGGGCAGGCTGGGAGTGTGTCTGCATGTCAAAGGGGGCTGTAAAACCTGCGTGCTGGCAGGACCGCTGGGATTGAGTTTTCGATCAAGAGCTCAATCCTGTAACTACGCAGCCCGCCCTAAGGCTGCGCTTTCACAAGCTGCTGTCAATGTTAACAGCTCCCTCATGCCAAAAGGGGAAGGCTTGTGCTTCCTCCTCTCCTGTCTTTTCTTATCCTGATTCCTGTCATACGGTCCTCAGCCTTTCTTACTCTGGTAGAATATGATTCAGTTTTTCTACTGTTTGTTTTTTTTTATGGCTAGCTCAGGAGGTGAAATTTGCTTTATGAGGGTCCCTCAGGTGCTGGATGGAGGCTGACATGGTAAGGAGCTGGAGAACACGGCTGGAATTGGGCAAAGGAAGTGGAGAAAATAATAGGAGAAGCTTCCTCTCTCTCTGGTAACAGTCATCTCCCAAAGCTGTAGCCCAACAGAACATTCTCTGCACTTAGTGGAATGGCCTATTACCATCTGAGTTATTCCGTGAAAAAAGGCATAACCCAGAAGCCAGAGGTTTTTCACTTAGCTGCAGACACTCCAGAGGCGCTCCAGCAGTCTTTCTGCAGTGGTAAATAAACATGGCTAAATTAACAAAGAATTATTTTGGGGTTAAATCTGTCCCACTCATATACTCCTCCTATGTGAATGCAGCTTCTCCTCCCTCCCTAGGTTCCCCAGTTCAACAACAATTCATGCCCAAGCACTCCAGTTTGTATTCACCACAACTTCCAAGGACAGTAGATTTCTGCAGTTTGTGCTCTTTCAACATTTGCTAGCAAGTTCACACTGACATCAGTGCTTCAGAATGCTGCCACCTTCTGTGGAAAACCGGAAAACTGCTGATATTCTTCTATCCCATGAACTAAGTTTTTCCAAATTTTGGAATTTAATGCTTTGTAAGAATGCCTGCTACTTTACTACTTCCTGCCGCACAGCAAATTACTATTTCATGGAAGGATATAAGAAAATCTAGGTTTACTTGCTTCATGTTCCCAAGAAAGAGACATGGGAAAACATAATTTTAAATTTATAAAGATAATGATAACATTAATGATAACAAATTCTTTTATCATCCTTCAGGAAACTTACATGCAGCCTAGTGATTAAAATATCCTTTGTCTGGAAAATATTCTGTTGGTTACTGAAGGAGAGCAGGAGACTACATGTTGCTGTGTGCATTGTAAAGTAACAGCAGATTATGCTTAAAGAAGAGCTGCTGCAGGGAGTTATAAATAACATCTCCTATCAGCTTTTAAAAAAAACCTACAGCTTCTGAAAATTACCATTTGTCCAGTACAAACTGTGCTTCAATGAAGTGTGTCCAGAGAGGGGACTTATCAAGGAAGGCAGTTCCTTGTTCCAGTAAACAAAGAGACAGAAAACTTTACAGCCAGAGAAAACAGAGTATCTCCAGGTAAAATTGGTATTTATACAAACAAATTTATGCTAGTCAGAAACTTGACAGCAATTTCCAACAATTAATCTCATAACTGTGATACAATAGAAATCACTAAAATATTTTGAAAATTATAAAACAGACTTATAAAGCTTATTATATAAACAAAAATAACACCTTTTTAAATACTTCAAGCATTAACAAATGAATATTTAGAGAACCAAATACTAAAATACTTCTGTAGTCTTCTTTAGATCAGTGAGCTATAACCAGAAATTGTAAAGGAAATCAGAAATCTCTGTGAGAAACCCCATCACATACTACCTTTTCTTCTGAAACCTTTCATGGCTTTTGGCTGAGGTTCATCACGCTGTTCTCCACTGGTGTATACACACCACTAGGTGAATTCACAGTCAGATAAACTGAGGCTGTGTCTATACGGGCAAGTAGAGCACGCTGATAGGAGTGAGTATGCCAAGCAAAGATACCGAATGTCAAGATCTTGATACGCTTATGTGCATTTCAAGTAGAACCTACTTCAGATTACCCCTAGGAAAGTAATATGGGTGGATAACACTAGATATTCATGAAGGTACCTCTGCATCAGTACTCTAGTTAGAATCAGTAGCTCACTTTTGAAGGGAATCCTCTGATGGCTCCCACTTACCATCCAGGTCTTGGAGTATGCATAATGGATTTCTTTTGAAGGAAACCAAACCCACAGCTACATCCCCAGAACACAATATATTCGAACTCTAGCTGTCACTGCATCCATAGTGACAAAAGCTGGTCTGGACTGCCACATCAGTGGTGTGGATGTCAGATCTTCAGCATTTTCTTCAGAACTTCTCTTACTTGCCAATGTAGACAACAGGCTCAGACACATAAATATCCTGAGGCAAAGAAACCATGACATAAGGTTAGGTGAGGTATAAACACGTTACAACTGTAGCAAGGACTGAAATATCTCAGACCATGGCAAAAATCACAAATAGGTGGTTATGCTATAGAGTGAGCTGTAAAACACTGTGCAGAATACACAGAACAAAACAGCTGGCTGGTACCTTCAGAGTTACTGCTGAACTTAGGGAAGCAAAATAAATTTGACAAATGGACTCAAAAAGGTATCTCACTGAGTGAACTCACTGCTCTGGAGAGAGAGTGGACACGGCACAGGACCAAGACACACCCAAGAGCCCTCTTTAATCTCACAGACAAGCATCTGTCCTGCTTTACACCTAAGTGACATATGCTGACACCATGACACACCTGTAGCAAGGGGGCTGGCAGCTCTCTGCACAACTGAGCAGCACCTGAGTAACCTATTCCAAAGGTGTCTGCAAACATAATTGTGAGAAGGGGCCCGCAAACACTAAGGAAACGCTACTGCAAGCACATCTGCTGTAATACCACCAGGAACTTGGTGGGACTCAGAATCACAGAAAGGGTCAGGTTGGAAAGGACCACAGAGGGTCATCTGGTCCAACCTTCCTGCCCAAGCAGGGTTATCCTAGAGCACAAGGCACAGAACTGTGCTCAGGTGAGATCTCCAGTGAGGGAGACTGCACAACCTCTCTGGGCAATCTGTTCCAGTCCAGAGTCACCCACACAGTGAAGTTCTTCCCCATGTTGAAGTGGAGCTTTGTGTGCATCAGTTTCTGCCTGTTGCCTCTTGTCCTACTGCTTAGAACCACCGAGGAGAGCCTGGCTCCATCCCCTTGACCCCCTCCCTTTGGATAGTTACACGCATTGAGGAGGTCCCCTCTCAGTCGACTCTTCATTTCCCTACGGCTGTCAGGTGTCAGCCACTGACACACCGAGGGCCTCCTCCGCAGTCACTCTGGCCCCACGGCACTCGGCGCCGCTTTTGCCCCTTGTTTTTGGCAAAGGACGAGGCTCGCACAACCCACCCGGGCGCCCGGCCGTGCGAGCGGGCTGAGCCACCGGGACACCGCCGCAAGAGGAGCTTAAAGATCGCCTGCTTCCAACCCCCTTGCCGTGGGCAGGGACACCTCTTACTAGACCAGGTTGCTCAGAGCTCCATCCATCCTGGCCTTGAACC
Source organism: Cyanistes caeruleus (assembly GCF_971803275.1). Lineage (NCBI taxonomy): Eukaryota > Metazoa > Chordata > Aves > Passeriformes > Paridae > Cyanistes > Cyanistes caeruleus. The sequence goes on from NC_141701.1 coordinate 47,734,625, forward strand.
TTTCCAGGGACGAGGCATCCACAGCTTCTCTGGGCACCCTGTTCTAGCGCCTCATCCCCTCGCATTAAAGGCTCTTCCTAATACCTAACCCAAACCTACCCTCCCTCAGTTTGAAGCCATTCCCCCTTGTCCTGTCAATACATGCTCTTGTAAACACCCTCCAGTCCTTAGATGCGTGTTTTAATTAATACCGTCTCTGGATTCCTTACTTAACATTCCCGCATGGCAGGCGCCCTGGTTCAGCGGACTGCGCATGCGCACACCACGCCGCTTCCCGCCCTCCCCGTTCCGACTCCCGCCGGAAGATGTCCCGTCCCCGCCGGGGGAGGCAGGGCCGGCGGCGGGCGGGGCGCGGCGCGGCGGGGCGGGCGGGACGGGGCGGCGCCGCGGCGGTGCCCGGCTGTGGGCGGGTTCGAGGCTCGGGCTCGCCGCCTCCGCCAGCGCCGGCACGTCGCTGACACCCTCGCGAGGTAAGCGGCCGCCGGCAGACCAGGATTGGGGGGGGGGGCTGAGGAAGTTGCTCTTCCCCCTCCGCACTCCGCTCACCCCACCCATGTCTCGCCGGGTCCCGTCACCTTGGCTGCCCCGTGCCCGCTGCCCCCCGGGGCCGAGAGCCTGGCGGCTCCTCCCCGGGCCTGCCCGCCGCTGTCGCGGGGAGAGCGGGCCGGCCGTGCCCTGTCGCGAGCGGGAGCCGTGGCGGGCGCCCTGCCTCATCCCCGCACCCCCGCCCTGCCCCCGGCGGCCCTGGCCGCGGGAGCTCCCGGCCGGGAGCGGGGACTCCCCGCCAGGCCCTGCTCCGGGAGGGCTGTCACCGCGGGGCGCTGGGGCGGCTGACACAGGGCCACGTTTGGAGGCCTTCCCTTCCCTTCCCTTCCCTTCCCTTCCCTTCCCTTCCCTTCCCTTCCCTTCCCTTCCCTTCCCTTCCCTTCCCTTCCCCTCCCCGTTGTGCCGTAGGGGCTGCCAGGAGCTGCCGTGGCCCTCAGCCGGGACGGCTCAGGTTAGAGATCCCCGCGCCCTATTCAGCTGGTGGGCAACCAGCCTCAGCCCCTGCTCTAAGGACTGGAAGCGCTGGGGCTCGCGTTTCTCCGTTTTGTTCGCTTGTTCGTTTGGGGTTTTCGGGTTTGAGGTTTTTGTTTGCTCCGTTTTGTTTTCGGGTTCTTTTCCCCCCGTACTTCTTGCACTAAACCTTTGCTCGTGTTCTAGTTTGTTCCTGCACTTCCGTGTCTTCCCTGCTTTCCATAATCCGGCTTTTACTAGAGGGTGACTTCTCCAGGGCAGAGACTGCCAGTTCTGGAATGTCTGGGAAAGACTTTGCTCTGTTGTACGAAGTATTAGTAGGAAAGAAAATACTGTTGAAGAGTTCTGTGGGAGGGGAGTGTATTTTTTAGTAGCCTGAGAAGGAGTGTCAGCGAGGGAAGTTTCGTACTTGCTGTTTTGGACTTGAAAGTCTTCCCCGAGTGTGCCATGTCACGTCTGGAAAAAAACCAAAGAAGGTCCAGGTGTATATGTATACAGTGTGTGTCATGGTATTCTCAGATTCTGAGGGTCGGTGTCTAAGAAACCAAAGACCTATTCAGCAACAAGGGCTGTTATTTTCAGGATGAGCGACCATACTGCATCTCTGAAGGGTTTTCTTTGACCCATAGGCTTGTGAGGTGTCATGGAGCTACTGAGCTATTAGAGTGTAGGCACACAAATTCTGTTACCTGCTTCGTGGGGAGAGACTTGAAAGTAACACCACCAAAAATGCTGTTAGAGATTTATTCCCTAGGTAAAATTAAAAAAATATACCTCAAATATGGATTGTTATTTATGTATCTTCTTTAGAGGAGAAGATCAAAAGACAACACTGGTGTCCAGAATCTAAGTTCTTAATCATTTTTTTTGACAAAATTACAAGTTTTATATGGTTAGAAATGCTTTCATAAGTGGGTAAATAAAAATGAGGTTAAGGACAATATAAAGTCTAAAGAGAAGAAGAAGTATAGTTGTGTACTTTTTCCTTTTGTATAATGATCAGTTATTAAAAGGAGCTTAAAAGTGTATTTTTAGGGAAAGGCATTCATTTGTCAATACTAGAAGTCATACTTTAGTTGTAATGAACTGAAAGTGAGTGGTCTGTGTTACACAAGCAGTGACTTGTTCCTGTTTGACCTCAAAAATGTGTCAGATTTAGCATCAGATCAGTTCAGGTTTAAAAGTAATGTAGTTTTATAGAAATCTATATATAATCTGTAAGTCAGTGACAAAAATTAATAGATAATTCTTGACTGAAAAAGGTGACGTGGATGTTCTGACCACTGAATCTTCCAGTAGATTTACTTTTATAAAGTTATTAGTGAAACGTCATTGAACAATTTTTACTTATGCCATAATGCAATAGCAGTGTCTTTGAATAAGGGAACTGAAAAGTTTCACAAGTCAGAAATGTATATGAAAGGGATGATCAGCCAAATCTGTGAAGATTTTTTTATCAAGAATCTCTGTTGGTTTTCAGACTCCTGGGCAGAGTAACTTCTGCATTGTTAACATCATTTCACTTCTCATGAAGACGTTGTCTTTAACTGCCCAAGGCAAATGTCTCTAATAATACTACTTTCTAGGCTTTCCAACTCTGATTTGTAGCTTCAGTCATATTGGAAGGAACAGTTGTAGGTGGTTGCTGATGTCTGAAGTTCTGTTGTAGCAGCCACAAAACTTGGTAACTGAGTCTAGTGGATTTGTTCCCTGCTGATGTGAAGCACAGAATTGACAGCAGTCCCATGTTTTTTGCTGTCTCTGAGAGAGAGCAGCGCACTATTTTCTGGAAAATGCTGAAAGACTGAGAAACTTCTTTTTGAATTGTACTTTACGTGACACCTTTCGAAGGATGAAAGGGTAGTGCTTAAGAAAGCAAAGTACCAAAAATTGCTGGATATGGAAATAAAAAATAAAATTTTCCTCTTTTTCATTGGTTGGTTGTTGGTTTATTTTTTTTCAGCTCCCTATCAATGAAACTTTAAAGCTAAGCATTGTTTGAAGGGATGGAAGAGGGTGGGAATTCAGAGTCTTGAGTAGGAAGTATGAAGTGTTCACTGCATGTACATTTTCTGTTCTTCATAGGTGGCATGAAACATCCTGTTTGTAAGCATATGCATAAGGAATGCTCTTGTCACACCTTGATAAGTTACTTTGGCCTAAACATCGATTGCCTCTTGTAAAAACCTGTAAGTAAAATGAGTGTCATTTGATTTGAGATTGCTTTAATGATTTGCTTTCTGATCACAGCATGATCTGGCTGTAAAAGGAAAAGTGAATATACAAAAGTGAAAAGTTACAATATTTGACAAAGAGTCTAAAAGCTGAGTTGCTTGCTTTTTTTCAGAAATGGCAGCTCAGAAAAGGAAGTCTACGTTAGTAGAACCTTCTGCTAAACGTCCAAAGCTGGACAAGAACAGCAAACCGTCTTTGTCAAAGAAGGAAAAAGAGGTGTCAGATACAAAACATGGCTCAAATAAATCAAAGCCCAATCAGTGTGCAGTGCAGGAGAAAACTGTACTCAAAACCTCTGTCAAACCAAACAGGTCAGTGAAAAAAAAATACATAATTCTACATTATATTAATAGAGTACATTAATGCAGAAACAGTCTAAGCAGAGGGAATCTGAGTTAAAGATGCAGCTAGATACTTAAAGTATACTTATAGTACTTAGTGCTAGAAGGGAGATCAGACTTAAATTGTTATGTATTCTGTCTGCTACATGATTTTTCTCTGGAACCATGAAAGTGCCTTATCTAGCAATCTAGAAAGACCTCCTTCAAAAAAGTTCCTGAAACAAAAATAATTCTAGTATTAGCTAAATATATATGTATGCTTCATTTGAAAGTCACAAGTGTCAATGATTAAAAACTGCTAGAGATGTTACAAAGCATTCATCTGGGGTTCCTAGCTGAGTCTTGACATGCATGAAAAACATTAATTACCACACTTCAGAGTAACTAGGTGGAAGTGAACACCTTTTTGGAATAATTCTGGAGCAAATTCTTCCAAAAATATTAAGAGTATAAGATCTAGTGTTTTAAAAAAGAAAAGGAAGAGGCAGAGGAGGAATGAAAAGTGTCAGATTCTACTTTTTGGATGCTGAAAAAAATACTGTTTGACTCTTTCAGTGATAACAGCAATGAACCTGAAGTAGGAACACGCATGACTACAAGATTGTCAGCACTCAGCTCAAATAATAAAACAATACCTGGCAAAACAGTCCAACAGCAGCAGCCTAAATCTGCAAAAAATAAGGAGGTATGCCAGAAAAAATCTGTGCAAGAAACTCCTAAATCAAAATGCGTAATTGCACCAAATGAAGCAGTAATGAGGAGATCACAGAGACTGCAGCAGTTAACACATGTGCATGTTCCAGCAAGATCCCTGCGCAGCAGAGAAGTTAAAGAAGAAAAAGTTTCTGAAGTTAAGCACAGTAGCCAGGCAAAAAAACAGGCTCGTGGTGTTGCAGCAAAAACACTGAAACCTGCTGGAGGGAAAACGGAACAGAAAAACACAAAGATAAAGCCAAACTATAAAAATGAGGATAAAGATGTAGATACTTCACGTGTAGAAGTGACCAGCTCTCTGAAAGAGAAAAAGTGTAAAGCAGACAATAAAAAGGGTAATTCCAGTAGCTGTCAACACAATCTTCAAGGGTCCTCATCAGGTCCTGAGGAGAATCTTGAGGTACTCAAGAAAGACCAGACGGGCCCCGTATCTCCTAATTCTAGCAACACAAAGAAAACGGAAACCGATTCTCTTAAGCCAAATTCTACAGCATCTAAGGAAAAGCAGCAAACACACCAGAACATAAAACCCAGTACAAAACCAAAAAATAATTCACAGCCATCTGTAAGTGAGACAAATGTGGCTGATCAACCAGAGAGCGATGCAAAATTGAAAAGGGTGAGCATCCTTGAACTTTGTGAAGAAATTGCAGGTGAAATTGAGTCAGATACAGTAGAAGTGAAAAAAGATTCCCCTAATGCAGAGGATAGCAAAGCAGAAGAAAAGCATGATGACACACAGTTACAGCAAAGTGAAATGCTTACTCAGAAAGAACCCAGTCAAAGTACTCAATGCAAACGGTTTTTCCCTAGCAAAAAAGCAATGCCTGTCAAATGCACTCTGAATGGTAGAAATAACTCCTCAAATAAAAACTCCAAATGGACCAAAATTAAATTGCTGAAAGCTAGTAATGTGAAGCAAAGTAACTCAAATTCTCCAAATGTCCCTAAGCTTCCTTTTTTAAAAGATTTCCCTGAAGTTTCAGAGGCAAGTCAAATGGCGGCAGAAGCAGAGCTTTCAAAGGCACAAGGCAAGCTGTCAACAAGACTTTTTGAGAATGAAAGTACAACTTGTGTGCAGGAGAAATCAGATCCATCATCTGAAAGAGCTGAAGCTAAAGAAGTGACATTAGAAACAAAACAGCCCACAAGGAAAGGTGCAGAAAATGGTCTGTTGCCTAACTTGACAAAACATTTATGTGAGCCAAGACTAGATGAGGTAAGGTATTTTAATTATGGTCTACAGTGGGAGGGTGTTCTAAATGTGTTCTATTTTCTGAGAATCCTATGCTCAGAATTGTTTTAACAATTACTTTCTTTTACAGTAACTTAAAATTTTCAAATGTATTAGTGATTTACTGCTGTGTTGTCATAGATGGGTGAAAAATTAATTGATTCCATCCTCCTAGATTCCGTTGTCAACTAAATGTTGATCAGTAAAATTTTGTGCTGGGGCCAAAGGTTGTATGGATTCATATGGGCATTTCTTCATGGCTTCAGCTTCTGTAGCTGTTTTGTTTTGCAAAGGTGTTTTAGGAGAACATTTGTTTGCCTCTCGTTTCCTTATCTGAATGAGTTTCTACTAAAATTTAGGATTTTAAGGGCAACTGTGTTTTATAGAAAATATTTTGCAAGCATATATATATAAAATGAAAAAGATTTTTTTCAAAATTAATACCCCAAATTTCAATATGGACTAGCTAATCAGTTTTATTTTGTCTGCTTAAATTAACATAAAACTGATGCTGTGTTCTGGATGTTAATAGTTCAGTGTGTGCTTTTGTTAATAGTTTAAAGGCACTGAATAATTTGGACATTTTTTTAATTTAATGTTTTCTGTTTTGCTTAGAACTTTAGATTACATTTGGAATCAAGTCCAGAAAGTTCTCCAGTAAAGTGTGTTACAGCTCCTAGACCACCAAAACAATTTAAAAAAGAACCCAGAGAAAGTGAACCTCAAGGTAACTGTCTACTATTGATTTCTCCACTTGGTTTGATCAGTTCTGTGGGAAGGATAAGTCTCCCTTTAAGAGGAATGTTTCAGCTGGTACAGACTTTAAACTTTGGGAGTTGGAATTGTTGACTCGGGGGTTTTGTATTGCTTTGTATCGCACCCAGGGCCACTTGAGTAGCACGGAAATTTATTTTTTTTCTCTGGGCTGTGGAGTGTGAAAGAGGGGAAACCCAACCAAACTTTTTCCTTTTCCATGTAGTAAAGCAGTAAAATTTCCATGTTTCAGTTGGCTTCTCCTCTTGGCTTGGTTTTGGTTAATTTTTTGCCCTTTTTCCTTTGAATAAGTATCTGCATTTCCTTCATCTAAATTTTTCTACTTGATCTTAAGCAAATTACTGAGTAATGACTCTCCTGTTTTTATTACATAGTCTTCATTTATCAGCATGTGAATGTCAAAAGCTTATGATGAATGTGATGTGAATATTTTGACTAGGAAATACTGTTAGTGGATCACTAACTTGTCTCTTCATTAATTTTATTTTTTTCCTGTTTTTAGTGGTGAGGGGTTTGTTCTGGGGTTTTCATGTATTTTTTTAATCTGAGTCTTAGTTCAAGCGCACTGTTTTATTATTTAGCTTTACTAAATAGTTGGAGTTCTTTTCCTACCATTGTAGGATACTTTTGAAGGGTAAATTCTCTTAATTTCCATTACAGAATTGAAAAAAAAAAAAATTCTTTCTTTTGCTGGTTTTTACTGTTTCTTTTCTTGAAGTGTTGTAGAACATGCCTCAGATAGGGGCATACTGTACATTTATGATTCTAATAAAATACAGTTACTTATATGTGTGTCAGCATATAAGTAATATAAAAATAAATATAAAATATATTTAAACTCCTATGTAGTTTACTGCTGGCCTTGTTTAGTTTCTGGCAAACTGTTCTGCAGAACTGCTGTCAAAATGTTGGAGAAAAAGAAAAATTTTTTAAGTATACTTGGAGAAATATGTGAATACTGCCTCAAACTTGAATATTTTTTTTATTGGCCATGAACAGATTACAAAATTGTTTTAAATATGTTTTTTGAAAATCACTGTTTCTGTAACTCAAAGTTCCTTTGCAACTAAAAACTTCATAATGAAGTTATATCTTTGATTAATTGTAGATTTGGCTCCCTCACAGTTGATGCAAACTTCACTTACAAGTCAAACTTCTTCATCTGAGAACAGGTATAGTATTACTTAAATTATGAAACTACAGTAATACTGCATAGAAAGAGTTATGAGAGAATTTATTATAAACCAGTTATCTCCCAGCCTCAGTTTTCAGTTTCAAGTAAGTGACTTGTCCTCTGTAAAAACAGACTTTCATTTTGTCCCATTGTTAAGGGATGTTTCTGCTTTGCTAAGAAAATAATTAAGATATTTGTAACTGCATATTATTTCAAAAAGTATTATTTAAGAGTTGGAAAAACATTTATACTGGTCTCTTCCTCAAATCAGATGAGAACTAGAGAGTAGGGGAAGGATTTGCCACATGATTTTCATGTACTGAATTATTTCACTTACATCTGGTGGAGTTTTTTTTTCCTCCTTGTACTACGGGAATCTTGTACATGTGAATTTTTTTTAGGTGGGGAGGAGGGGATTTAATTTGGAATTTTGTGATTGCTGTGAAATGAAGGTGTCAGCAGCCATATTAGAAAGAAAGAGTTCTTAGTACTAAGTTTGTCTTACAGTTCAAGTTTGCATTTTAGCTTTGATCACGTGGACTGTTAAATTTTTTGAGCAGTTCTGACATAAGCTATGGTTTTAGACAGTTACAAGCTAAAGACAAAAATTTCTTTGTACCTTAATACCTTGAGCAGCAGCAGTGGACAGTGTGCTGTTACTGTTTTCTGTATTCATAATGAGGACAAGAAGAAATGTTTCAGGTAATTTTCAGTACATCTCTCTGAGGCCAGATTAACAATTCTCATTAACCAACCTTTTTGTACATGTTGAAAAATTCTATTGCTATGTAACTTTGCAGAAGATAGGTAAGGTAGATGCAATCTAGTTAAATGAGTGGTTTAAAATGTACTGATAAGCATTGCAGTAACTTTGATTTATTGTATTTTTATTCTCAACTGCCAAACAGGTTTATGGTATCTACTTAAATTTATTACCTGAACAAGCTCATATTGCTTGACTATTATCTGGATATATATTTTAATTCTGAGAATTCTTTAATTTAGTTCTTCAATTTAATTCTTTCTTACCCTGCTTTCTATGTGATATCCAAGAATTCAGTCATTCTTTCTGTGATACTCCTGCCATAACATAGAATATCTGTTATCTGTGTGCATATCTACAGTGTGTCTCTCTTTAGAGCTATGTAGGAAAAGACTGCAGCAGGAAAAGGCAAACCTCAAAGTAGCTACATAAGGCAAATTTTAGGGCACATGAAGGGAATAAAAAAAATACCCCTGATTTAGCACAAAAATGCTAAAAATGCCTGGTGAGAGTTAATTTTTTTAAAAGCTCACTGGATTAACCTGCTGCCTGTGCTACGGGAGGTGCCACAATTAAGTTTGATCAGAAACAGGACAATGTGTTAATACCTAGTTGAAGTACATACATTTTTGTGTGTGTTTTGCTTTGGCAATCTCCACAAGTTTTATCCAAAACTGGAGTGAATGTCATTTTTTTTCCCCTGAATATAGGAGCAAGTTCATAGAGTGATTTTGGTGATAGTTTATTATATTGTATTTTCCAGTGTTTCTTTCAGCTGTGACAAAGGGAGGTTTAAACTGAGTAAGATTGCAGTGATACTGCTGCATTTATTCCTTGGGTCTTCCTTCCTTCACTGCCACATGTTAGAAGAGAATACATTTTAATTGTAGAGATTTGACATCTGACTTAGATTTGTGATAATATATTTACATGGTGTGCTTTGGCAGCCTGATGTATGATACCTTAATCTTACTTTGGAAGTACATAGCATTAGGCACCATCAGTCGTGCTCTGAAAGTGCCTCTTATAAATGCTGGTGTTAATGGTTGAGACTAGCTCATCCACTTGATCATTTTTTCTTTCCATAAACGTAAAAAAATCTTGTAATTAGGCTAGTTACAAACCGTTTTTTTGATTAATTCTTTCATTTCCTTATTTTTCCAGTTGTATTTGCATGTTAAAATCTACTGGACTGGGTTTTATGTAATTGATTTGGATTTGCATATTGGTAAAGTTTGTACTAATCACAATGTTTTGAGTATTTGGGATGACGTGTATAAGCAGTTCCATTTTTAACATGAAATATATTTGTATTTCAAGGGCTCCATTGTCAAATCCTTCATTAGCATCAAAATGCAGTAACTTGCCATCATCTGAAGAACATATTCAGAAGCTAAAAGAAGCAGGAAAAGATGGTGATAAGCAGCTGATCACAGTAAGTAATACCATTTTAGTAAGGCTTATAGCTTCTTGAAGAAATTCTCTGCATTTGCAGTGCTGTGTTTTAACGAACTTGTCTAAAAATTACTTATGCACACTACTTAGCACCATTGTAAATGACTTGTAAAAGCAGAACCTGTACTAGGTTGCCATTCAGTGTTGATGGGAAAATGGTGTCAGCAAGCCTTACTTTTTAATGTTTCTTTTTAAAATAAATTTCTGCAATTTTTAAATAGAATGGTTATTCTTTGGAAATAGGGAGAATGGATGTGCCTTTACTTACGTGTAAATTCTCAATTTCTTAAAATTTTAGAATTACAGAGGGAGGTGCATTTGGTAGATTGTGCAGAATTAAAATCAACAGATTTGTTCCTTTGTCATTAAAGTGTCCATTGTTCTGAGACCAGCTGAAAGATCTCCCAGTGCATGCACTTACTTTTTACCATAATATTTAAGCAGCAGTACCAGTTGGGTTATTTATTCTTACCCTTTTGGCTATTAGCTACAAAATACAGGTAACAAGAAAATGCACAATGAGAAGGGAGTGACACAGTTGTTTTGTTGTCTTGTAGAATCACACAGCTTGATCGTGAGACAGTTGGAATTTTTGGTTGCGTTTTGTTTGTGTTTTCAATAATGGCACATGTCAGATAATCCTTGAGAAATGAAAGGCTAGAGATGGAGAGGAACCCAGGCCATTAGGAAGGAAGGAGTTTTCTTATGAAATTATATCTCTAGCATAGAAAATTGGAGGTGTTACTAAGTTGTTATTTTTTTCCTGTAATACATGGATTATAAATTTGAAAATATTAACTGAAATGGAACCAAATGAGTTCTGAACACTCTCTTACACCATACTGAAATATTTTAAAATCAGAGCTTCTAAGAACTAAAGTGATAAATATATCCTCCAGTTGTCTGAAGTTATACAAATCTAGGCCTGTGAATGCCCAGCCACAGCTGAACTGTGTCTAGCATTTAAGAAGTATTTCAGTTACTGCCTATTTGAAATCCATTTTACCAACAGAATTAAAATGAATGATTAAATATCTTAACTATATTAAAAGGACTATACAAAAATCCCTTTTCATTTCTGTGAAGCTAACTTAATTTTTACTCATACAGTAACAGAACTTTGCTGAAAAGTTGCTAGGATCTTTGACAAGAAGAAATACTTCCTGCTTGGCTACTGAAGAGGGCTTGTGTAGCTCTCTGCAGTGTTTATTATACAAACAGATTTTTTGCAAGTTACTGATTATGCTGGTAGTATTCTTGTATTCAGCTAGAATTAGGAGAGTGATCTTTTCTTCAGGTATACAACAATAAAAGTTTTTTTACCAAGCAAAATTTTAAAGAAAGGTTCATTGATGAAGAACAGAGGGAAAATGAGGAAGAATGAGAGAATCTTAGTTTGTTGTTTTCTGTGGGTATTTCTGGAAAATGCAAGTGGATATTTAATTTCTAAATGTGAAAGTAACAGCTTCACAATGTCTTGTATATTTCAGCACTTTGTACAAATCTAATTCACTCTGATTTCATTGAGTCCAGAGTAGGCTTTTTATTATGTGGAAAGGGCATTTTAATAATGCATATACTTCAGTTTACCAAGACAACATTTTAGATAGGGTATAGGTCTGTTACTGTTTTACTTTGGGTAAGACTGCTCTTTTGTCAAAACATGTAGAAGAACCCAAATACTAGTTAAGCTGCTTTGTAAAATACTGTCCTTGACCTTGGTTACAGTGGAGATGAGACATAGTTATATTTAGAATAGTTTGTGCCAACTTCTAGAGGTGAAAGGTGGCTAAATTGACTTCTAAATTACTAGGCTTTTCTCCTGCAAATACTCAAAAGATTTGAGCTTAAATGCATATAGTAAAATAAGGTACCTTTTGTAATTAATAGTTTTACTTGTAAAACCACGGTGAGTTTTTAAAAGGTGGATGGGTGGGCTTATTTTTCTATTATTAGTAGTAATTATTTTCAAAGGAGTTTATATAGTTTCATAATGATCCTGTGAGAACAGAGAAATTAGTAATATGGTTTAAAAACTGCTGAGGTTGAAATTTCTCCTGTGTGGAGAGCAGTCTCACTACACAAGGTCAAACCACTTAAATTAGCATTTATAGTATCTAAAAAATTACAGTTAATAGCTGGAAATAATTTTTATTTCAAGTTTCTGACATGTTGTATTAAGAAAAGCAGTTGCATTATTCTTTACCTTAAGTGAAGTTGGGAAGTCATGCTTTTATTCTTAGCAAGAGACATTTAATTAGTGTTTTGTTACACTTTTTAAAAAAAAAACTAAATTCCTGAAAGATGCAATTTTGGGCTCTCCAGTGTGAGATCTGATTCTTCTGGAGATGTGTCAAGCCAGTCCATCTTAATGTAATGTATGTACAAAATCCTTCTTTCATTTTACAACCAAAGATGAAAAAGTAACTATTTATTTGACTAGTCACATAATGCAAAGTCTTTATTTTGCTGCTTGTTTGCTACTGAGTTTTCCTAGTCTTTTATATGTAAGTTTGACACTTTTAGATTTTTTTGTGGTATTTGAAGCTGAGAGTCTGGAATGTTACAGTATTGTCTATGTATTCTAACGTTTTTGGTCCCTGAGCTGTATTTAGAGAGGTGTTTTGGTAAAACTGGGCTTTGTTTTTCACAATATGCTTTGGGTTTTTTATATTAAATCCTTAAAGATGTATCTTGGCTTCCTTCTCCCATATGATTACTATAATTAGATTCATTTTCTTTTTCTCTTAAATAGTATAATCTTTAACAAGCTTTAAGGCATTTGACTAACTGAAGTAAAATAACACAAATTCTGTTTGTAGAAGAAATACTTAGTAGCTGCATTTGCACTGTTCTCTTTCCTGGTACACATCATACTGTTATCTGGGCAGGTTTTAAACATAAAATTATCTTCATTTTGTAGAAGTGCACTGAAGTCAAACGATGGCTTGTTTCTGTTCGGATTTGCTTGCTGTCACATATCTTAAAAAGCAAGTCTCTTCAGAGTGTAGAACTTCAGCTGAGGACAGCAAAGCATCTAATGCTCCAAGACACTTCATGAAATAAACAGTGCCAGAAAACAGTGATGATTGAAGTGATATGCAAAGACTTAGGTTCAGACTTGAGAGAGTAGTCTTTCTTTTTCAGGGCAAAGAAATTAATATCGAGGCTAAAAATTATTACATTCCAATCTGTGACTTGGCATTTGGTGGAATAGTCAGTTCTGAATATTTGTGAACTGCCCCCTCTTAACACTTCATTTACATGTTCAATTGGTAGGCTGTCAGGTTACATGGAGCTCCATAGGAAGCTTTATAAAATAATGCACTAAAATTGTTACTTACTTTTCAATTGCTTGGATGTGATTTGCAAATAAGAGAACTTGAATATGAAATAATCTGTTTCTTTTAAATTCTGAAATGGAAAGAAAGACAAATGCACAAATCATGTGTTTTCAGTTTTCATCAAATGAGAGATGGTGTACAACCAAGACAAGGAAAGTCAGTTGTTTCTGTCTTGTAAAAATTTCTGCTTGCCTGTCAGATCTAGGAAAAAATTTCGACCATAGAAATAAGAATTGATAAAAGCATTAATGCTACAAAGAAATCTTCTAAATAATTAGCTGTGAAGGACAAGGATACTTATTCCATTTTGAGGTTTGTTCCTTTGAATTGACTAGTATTTTGAAAATAAGTCCTCAGATTTAGGAAAGTAAAAAAAAATGAATGAACAGTGAAAACAAATCACTAAAGTGATAGAAGGATAGTTTTGAGTTATGGAGACTTGTTTGCCTTTCTAGAGCTCTGAGTTAATGCTTGGATGCCAGCAAGTGTGATTAAATGTAGGTGATCATTAAAAGTATCAGCAAGTGTGTAGATCAGGTTTGCTTGATGGAAGGTGCTTTTGATTCTGTGGTTTGAGTTGGTGCTATGTGTGGATGTGACGTGCATGCTAATCCGGTTTACACATTTGGATATCATGCTTGAATTTTTCCTTACATATATTTTGATTAAAATTGAACAGTTTCCTGCTTGACTGAAATAGGTTATATGTGAAATAAATATTTTTCTTTAAGATGAAAACACAGCCCTTAGTGGACATAATAAGTGTAAGAGTAATTTCTTATGAGAAGAATTTCTGAAGAAACTTGGATAGCAATCATTTAAAGTTGCTGTTTTCTTCCTTAAACTTGTATAATCTGGTTAGGCAATTTCTCTGAAGATTCAGAGAATGCCTTTTAGGCAATCTTTCATTGTTCTCATTAGTTAAGTACTGCCTCTCTCCTGTCCGGTGAGGCCAGTGAAAATGAGACAGTAACTACTTCGTAAGCATAAGGGAGGATTTTGGTAGTTGAGAGGAGTTATTTTTCCTTCCACACAAACGGTGCCCTTTGGGATAGCTCTGTTCTTACAGTGATGGTATTCTTTCTTATTATCAGTTCTTCCCATTTCTTCTCCTCTGCAGCAACCCAGCTTTGTCTTGCAAATTCAGGTGGGCTTGTCTTGGTGTCCTTTGTCCTGGAGGGAGGTGAGAATGTTTTGTTATATTAGCTGGGAGCTGGTACAGGAATTCAGGCACGAAGGCCACTAACACAGTGTGCTGTAGGTTAACCCTGGCAGGCAGCTAAGCACCATGCAGCTGCTCCCTCATTGTCCCCAAGAAGCTTGGGAGAGAACAGCTTCTCAGGTAAACCAAAAGCTGTGCGTGCAAGCAGAGCAAAATAAGGAATTCATTCACTGTTCTTCATCGGCTTGCAGATGTTCAGCCTTCTCTGGGAAAAAAGGACTTCATCATGTGTAACAATTGGGAAGACAAATGCCCTTAACTCCAAACATCCTCCCCTTCCTCCCTCTTTTCCCAGCTCTTACTGCTTAGCAGAATGCCATATGGCATGGGATACCTCTCTGGTCAGGTGGGATCTTCTGGTCCTGGCTCTGTCACTTCCCAGCTTCTTGTCACCTCCCATCCTCCTCACTGGCATGCAGCGTGAGAAACAGAAAAGGCCTTGAATGCTGTGTAAGCACTGTGCAGCAATGGCTAAAACATCCCTGTGTTATCAGCCCTGTTTTGGGCACAGATCTAATACACAGCGCCATACCAGCTGCTGTGAAGGAAATTAACCTTATCCAGTCCAAAACCTGTGCTTATGAGAGCAATTTCTGTAATATTCCTGCTTAATACTTTTACATGAGTTCAGGATGGGATTGCCTGTCCATCGTAAATATTGTGCAGATTTTCTTACTTTGTATTGCTTTTCATATTGCTTTAGCCAATGACCTATTATTTATTATAATAAAAGATATAATTTCATGATGGATAATGACCCACCATTTTAATTTTCAAATATGTTAAGTAAAATTAGATACATCGAGACTTTGAAAATTTCAAGTTGATTTATATCTTTTTGTTAAAATAGCTTTTCGGGAAGGTGGGCACTGGTGATGGGTTGGGTTTTTTGTTCTTTCTTGTTTGGTTGGGGTTTTTTTGTTCAAAATGAAGACTAGATTTTATTCTGAGTTGGGACATGTCTTCTGATCCTCCTGATCAGCAACAAGATCTATCCGTCAGTTTCAGTCTTGAATGCATCTTTCACTGAAATAGCATTCTTTGACCTTTTAATTTTCTGGGGAGTGCCCCAAAATCTTTATGTTGTTTCTTTCTGTACTTCTTATATTTCCTTTCCAGCCTGCACATTTCTCTGGCTTGGATTTATTCTTTGTTCTGAGAAAATGATAGAGGAAAAGAGGAAAAAGCAATTTTCCTCTAACTAAGCTAGGTAATCAAGAAGGAGGTGACCTAATCTGTGACTGAAGAGAGAGAAAAGAAACGAAGGAAAAAAAAAAAAACAACAAACCCCTTTTCATCTCCTACAGAGGCACCAAATGCCTTTTTTGCTTGCAGGGTTCCTTATTGCACATATGGAGGATCAGCAGACATGCACCTTCTCAAAGAAGATATTGGTAAGACTTTTCTTTCTGTCTAACACAGAATTGAGAAACTCTTATGAAGTTAAGGCAGTATTGTCCCAATGTTAAATTACAGTTAGCCTTGAAATAGTGGATATTCTCTACTTCAGGATTGCCTGAGATGATGGGATGCTTAATTGCCATCTACGTGTGCAAACTTGCTTAGGAAATAAAAGCATTTTTTTCTCTTTATTGTTAAGGTTTAGAAAACTGAGATGTAAACAGAGTAACAACATTTTTCCTGCCTGAAACCCCACATTTTCCTGAATATAGTTCCTCTGAAAAATGTTAAGTTTTAAGAGTCAAACTTCTTGAATCTTTTTCTAGTTGTGGCAAGTCAGCATTTTATTTTTCAGTATCTGATGCTTGCTGAGAAGATTTCCACTTCAAATCCCAGTTACATTTACTCTCATACATAGTACAGAAGGTGTTCCTAGGTTGTTGTGGTTTGGGGGTATTTTTTATTTCTGGTTTTGTTTGGATTTTTGGTTTGAGTTTGTTTTGGTTTGGTTTTTTTTTTGGTAGTTGTTTCATTTTGTTGTTTGATTGGTCGTTGTTGATCTCCTCCCATTAGGAAGGCCTGGCAAGCTTTAGTGCACTATTATGATTTGGGAGCACTTTCTTCCTCTGGATGCCTGCCCTTTCCACTCCTGCTTATGCAATGACATCACTTTAAAAATAGTCAGATGCTGTAGATGTTTTGTTGAAGTACAAACATGTATTCATCATAATTCCTGACTTTATTTTGCATGTCTTTTTTTGTTGTTGCAGTCTGTGTTGGATTTTAAAGCTCCTGCATTTAATTTTTGCCTGAAGCATTTTATCCTGTGCTGTGTCTTTGAAATAGTACTTTGGTTATACAAAAATCTTCTTCCTTGTTTTCAGAAGACTGTAAAATATTTCCTAAAGGCTATAGTCCATGTTTATCAGGGCTACAGAGTTCAAAAGATTGCTTTAGATACTACAATGTGCTTTTTTTGATAATTCATGAAACAGGGATTTCATATTAACCTCTGTGGGTAGCCCATTGATACAACTGAATATGTGTAGAGTAGCAATATCAATGAAATCCTTAAAAAGCAAAATCCAAACAAAAAATCTCCCCCCAAAACTCAGACATTGATACCAGCAACATCTAAGAAATGCTGACTGTAAAATGCAATATGGCAGTACTATTCCAGGGAACTAATCTGTTCTCAGAAACTTGCAAAACAGCATTTGTATTTACAAGATAAGATGGGAGCCGGACAACTTTGAGGATATCCTTTCCTTGTGTTTTCTGATGACTTCCTGCATAAGTAGCATTTTTTTGACTTGAGTTTTTTGATAGTAAGCTTACAGGTTAGTTTAATAGTCTTGATGATTTGAATAGAAATTGTAATGAGACTTAATGCAGTACCAATACTTAAGACTGGCTTTATGTAGCTGATTTTATAATTTAAGTAGTTGGGGTTTTTGTTGACGTATATTCCAAGCATCAAAGTACATTTCCTTTTCACTTACTCTGCTCTAGGTACAAGGGGGTATGTTCTCCATCTTCAAGACAGGATTATTAAGTCGGTTCAGTTGGTTCATCTTTAGATAGTCGGCTGCACTGCTTTTTTTATCTTTCGTGTATTAACCCTTGAAATGCAGTGTCTTCTGGTGGCTAGAATGGGTACTTTGTTTTGCTGCTTTAAAGGAAATCTGCAGGTGAAATAAAATGTGTTTGGTTCGATTTTTGGACTTTTAGAAAGCTCATCTTATTCTGACTTTACAAATCCAACCTCGGTTCATCTTTCCCTTTCCATTCAGAAACATAGTGTACTCCTGTTTCTCCTTCTGCACACGGTAGGGATCAGTGCACTGATGTATCATTAAAGCAATGACTTCCCAGATTCTGCTTCTTCCTTTCAGCCTGTGCTCCTAAGGAGACATTCAACTCTGAATTTGTCTGGCCTGTTGTGCCTTTAGTCTCTTGGGAAGAAACTGATATCTACACCTTAGATGGCACTAATGTCTCTTTGAAAAAAATTGCTGTTGTGTGGAGAATTGAACTGTTGTTTAGCTCATAGACATGTCTTTGAAGATGGAAGGAATAGGAAATGTTTCGTAAACACTTCTGTGTTGCAAAATGCTTTCTTCTGTAAAATAGGCTTTTTTTACTATGGCTATTTTCAGCTCTTAGAAAACAATATTAAGTTCATGTGATCTGTTTTCTTGCAAATTTTGCACACAGATCAATTTAATATTAAAAAACACCCTCAAATCCTTTTTTGCTTATTATACTGGTTTAGAGTATAGAGTAAGTTCCTGTTTCTCTATTGCTTGTGATGTATGTTAAAATAAATTAAAAGTGACATTTATTGCTGCTTACATAAGCTCAATTTCCAAATGTAGTTAAAGAGGAAAAAAAAAAAAGTAGTTGAGCATTAAGCTGTAACTTAAACATGCCTTTTTGGCTAGAGATTGTATTCTAACTGGTATTCTTCTGCTCTTTGCAAAAGGCAGCCCCAGCACCTGATACTTCACTATTTATTAGGCACTGACTACAAAATCTGAGTGTGTTTCCAGATTAATAATTTTTAAAGAATAAACATAAAAGCAGTAGGTACTGAGTAGTGCCCTCACTTTGGTAATGGTTGCATACAGAGTAGCAGGAGAACCTAGAAGTCATGAATGGTATGATTTTCCATTTGCAATGTAGTTGCTATACAGTGTGTCAAAAATTGCCTTGAAATACTCAATTCTTGTTGAACACCAAAGAAGAGAGCGATCAGCTGTTGCAGACGTATTGCTGATCTTAATGATTATTTCCATAGCTTCATTTTTTTTGATATACTTAGAGACTTCTAAGAAAATGGCTCACCTGTGGCATTCCTCAAAGCAACTCACAAAGACAGGCCGCAGCAAAAGTGTAGGGAAAACGAAGTAGTGACGGGCTGGATATGGGAATTTTCTTGGTGGAAGATTTCTGCAGATAGGAGAAATGAAGGAAGAATTCTTTGTTCTTTGTATGTCATAGAATAAAAGTAATTTGTTCAATAGTAATGGGGGGGTAGAGCAAGTATTTTTAGGTAGAGTTTTCCTTGTGATTGATGCCTGTGCCTTTTAAGAGCATATGGGTTTTCAAAAGATGAAATTCTAAATTCTGTGCTTGTTGTTTCTCCTGTTTCACCCCATTTTAGCCTTTGTGTTGAGTTTCCAGAAGATACATTATTAGGAGGAATATCTGATTCAATGGAAGTTCTGTTTAACTGTATTTTCTGTGCAAGGAACTCAAATTCCTGCTTTGTGGGTTATTTGTTGGTTTGGTTTTGTTGTTTTTTTTATAGGATGGAGGACAGAAGAGATTTGGTGCTATTTCCTGTAATATTTGTGGAATGCTTTACACTGTGTCAAATCCAGAGGATGAAACCCAGCATCTGTTATTCCACAACCAGTTCATAAGTGCTGTTAAATATGTGGTAAGAAAACCTTCTGTTTTGAAAGACATAAACGGTATCTTTCATTTGCTTTGTACTATTACAATTCATATTACATTAAGCTGTGTTTCAACAAATTGTTATCACAGTAGGCTAAATATCCACATTAAATATCCACGTTTATCCAGTAGTGGATAAATCATCCACTTTGGGAAATAAATGTTTTTAAGAGCCATGGTAGACAGGTTATAAGTTATGTATAAAAATAGTACAATAATGGTGCTTCATTGCCATACCTGATCTTGAGGAGGTGTGAGGGTAGTGATAGGAAAACAAAGGATTGTCACTCTTCTGAAAGTACTAAATACAGGTTTCTCTACAATTGGTGTTCACAGCAGCAGTTGACTTAATAGTCAGATGAAGGGCTGACTGTCCTCTTTTTCTAAGTGTGTGATCTTACAAACTACTTTTCCATTAATTATGTAAAATTTGAGGAGAGACTGCCTAGGAATTCAACTGATACAGCTTCATAGTGTATTGGACCTATATATACTGAATTTATAATGAGAATGTGATCTCTAAAATATATATTATTTGAAAATTTCATTATATATGCTGTCTCTGAGTATCTCATAAATCTCAGATTTGAAAAATTCTGTATAATTTCAAATATATTGTAAAATCAGCTACTTCACACTAGCTGATATTACAAGACATAGGAAATACCTTTTCACATGTCTGAAATCCAGAATAGAATCCACAAAGTATTTTTATCATACATGTTACCTTCAGTACTCTACACTCGAGTAGATAAGACCTCCAGGATAACTGAACTGAGGCCGCCTATTTGTTTCATGTAGGCACCAAATGGCTGTTGGGCTACTCTTAAATCTCAAGCTCACTTTTATCCCAGTGTTTGCAAATATAAATATATAACTTGATACCTAAAGTGCTTGAAAGTCTCTGGTGAATAGTTCTGGTGTTTATTCTGTCCTTGGTTAGTTTTTGCCAAATAATCTGGACATCTTGAAAGATCTCTTCTGATACACGTAAGCTACGTTGTAGGGTGGCACTGGGAAGAAAGTGTGATGGAACTCAGTTGTAATGGCATCATAAACACATTTCCCCATTTTATTCCTGTTTGTCCTCCCTCTCCCCACCCAAGTACTTTCAGATCTTGAATGTTACCAAAGATGTAAACATAATTCACAGAAGATGATGTTTAGTTCTTTTGGACAGAAGCTCTTTGGCACATGAGTTCAGTAGCTACTTAAAGCTGTACATGTTCGTGTAGGTAAGAAGCTGTACTGAAGTTTTGAATGTTCTGGAAGTTGAAAGAGCTGAAATCTCACACTTGTGTGTATGTCTACAGTAGCAACATAATTAAGAAAGTGAATATGAGCAGACTGCCTTAAACCAGTCATAAATAATTTCATACAGACTTAGGTATGTTTTTAACTTGAAAAAGCTTTCCCTATTGTTTTCTCAGTTGCTAGCCATCTTCTTAAAACTTCCAACAATATGTACTCAAGCAAATTATTTGTATTGTCAGTTCAGTGAGTAAAGAGTTTTCTCTCTGTAACCTTTTGAGGCTTTAGTTGTGTTTTGTGACATTGTAGATGACTGTAGAGCCATGGAGCCATGATTTAGATAGTTATTCTGCAGTGAAAAATGTAGAGTAAGACATGAAAGAAGAACTCTTATGCGTCTTCATATTCCCCTTTGATTTTTATTTTTTTTTCCCCCCCTTAGCAATCTTAACACTTTACTGCGTGGATGAGTAACTTTCGCTATTCTAAATAGATGAGTTTTTACCACTAGTCATTTGATCTGGAGTCAGTGGTTCTTGGTTGATAGTATTGTGACAGAAACATTCTCGCCTCCTCTTAGAAAATAATTTCAATTTAAGATAAGCCTTCTTGGCAGTGAATTAGTACACCAAGTGACTACTTGTTAATTCTTAGTCATCCAGAAATACTGGAATGATTGTTAATTATCCTGATTTTGCTAGGAGGTTTATAGTGGGGATTGTTGGGAGAATGGCTCATAGGTTTCTGGACATTTGTATGTAGTTACTGCACTGAAATTTTAAGTGTCTTCCTTTCCCTGACAGTGTTAACTGGACACTAGCATCATGGGGTTAAAAAAAATGTACTAGGGAAAGTCCTGTTAACTCCTTGTTTAGACTTCCCAGTCCAGGAACTTGTGGTCTCAGTGACCTTGACGTGTTACTTTCTTAGCTCTCCAGACACTCTTTATGTATAGTTAATATGTTTGGCATGACTTGCGATTCAGAGGCCATTCTAAGGGATCTGGTATGTGATATCAGTCAGATATATCTCATTTGTCATTCCCGTGTCATTCACATTCTCCATGATACATGATGAGGTCCCAGTCTGACTTGAGAAAACTTTTCTCAGTTTTTTCTCCCTTTTAGACATCTCATGTTATGGGCTTAGTAGTTCTATGAATGATTCATTTCACGGACTCAAATAAAGTAGGTCTATATGCACTGTCATGCTAGAGCTCCTTGCTGTGGTCTCTGAAAATGGACATTATTGTTAGTGTCTTGCCCACCTGCCTGGAGATGTTCTGTGGGATTTTTTAAGTTTTGAGTAGCCAGAAGGTAGTTTGTGTGTAAATAATAAATTACTTACTATCTTCAACAAAATAAAATTTTATTTGGTGGGTTATTTCAAAGGTCTGTCTTACTTATGGTAGTAAAAAATTCTGTTTAGGTCTCTAGAAATCTCATGATGTCCCCCAAAAAAGGACAGGCTGACAAGCAGTTGTAATTGGATACTTGGCTTTGCTGTGGGTGTCTGATAGAGATGTTCAGGAAATTGTAAGCCTTGTGTATAGTGAGAAATTTTGGCAAATGTGATGATAGTTTCTAGATTTGGGAACAGAAGATTGGCAATGATTGATACAGGTTTTCCTAAGGGTAACATTTTCTGTTAATAGAAACATGCAAATTAAATTAGCAAGAAGGTAAGATGGCCAAGGTTAACACTGGAGCAGGAATGAGAGATGTCCCCAGCTGCAGACAAATGGAGAAATCTGTCTCACTTTCCTCTGGTTTCAGACATCCAAAAGTCTTCAGACTTGAATGTGCACTGAGTGGTGATGCACGTATCAGGTGTTAACTCCATCAGGATGGGCAACTCTGTGGGATGGATAAATTATTCAGTTTTATAAAATCTTCTAGCTGTGATACCACGCAGTATCAATTCTGCATCCTCCCTATGATACCACGTAGGATCAACTTAGTATTTCTGCAAAATATTTTTGTAATAGCAAGTCATTTTTAATGGTGTTTGAAGTTGCAAAGCCAAAACCTTAAGTT
Source organism: Cyanistes caeruleus (assembly GCF_971803275.1). Taxonomy (NCBI): domain Eukaryota; kingdom Metazoa; phylum Chordata; class Aves; order Passeriformes; family Paridae; genus Cyanistes; species Cyanistes caeruleus. The sequence goes on from NC_141701.1 coordinate 47,757,048, forward strand.
AGTAAATGCCTGTGGATTCAGGTGTCATATGTGATTGCAATTAATGTGTTTGTATTTCAAGCTCTTCTTCTTGGTTAAGAATATCTTGAGCTTTAGAAAATGGAGGAAACTGTTATTTGGGCTGTGTAATCTTGTTAAGTTCACAGCTATTCTGCTGTAGCTGCACCCATGTTAATCTCTGATCTTCTTATGATTCTCACATTTAAAAAAAGGCAATATTTGACTTCTTGGCATGTAAAGTTAATAGGATATTTGGATTGAAGATGGTGCTGAACTTCATGTCATCTTAGAAGGATTTCATACTTGTCTTGAGTTGCATTAATTCCAAAAGTAATGCATCTGTATGACATAAAAATAATATTACAAGTGAAATTCTTACCATTAGTATCTTCTGTGAGAAGTTTTAATAGAGGATAATATTTGGTAGTTATATTCAAGGATCTTAATGTATTCTGCAGTCAAAAACTCATTCTCTATATTACATTCATAGGAAGGAGAGGCAGAGTATATATATTTGTCAGGAAGAAGAGTGCAGCAGACCCATTTCTCTGCAAATTGTCAAGGACAATAGTTTACAAAATTTTACACTAGTCTTCACTACTCGGGAAAAAATTCATAAATGCTTTTCATAGTGAAGACCAAGAATTATACAGTAGTAACCATGTTTTCCTCAGTGCCTCAGTATTTTTGAGGAAAAGGACTTTATAAGAAAAAGACACTTATTTTTTCATGTATTTGTATTCATTTAAGAAATAGTGAGTACAGAAAAGTACAGAAAAAAACCAATGCTGGCATATACAGAAAGGCACCAGCATTGCTGTATCATTTTCTGCTCATATGTAAGAGTTTCTAAAAACTTAGGAACTTCATGGGAAGCAGGCTATCACATCTGGTGACTTATGCTTTTAAAGACAGATTTACATCAGATGTTCCATAAGCAGAACATATTTAATGAAAAACAGTACTGAGCTTTTAGTTACTCTGCTATTAATGTTGGAGCCATCTTAACACCCCTGTTCTACCTCATTCTTTATATTACATACATCATATCCAGTGAAAACAATGCTCACCACTCTGTAGCGGTAGCTATTTTCCACACTAGTTCATGATCTGGTTGCAGCTGCTTGTCTGTATTGCCTTTTTTGTAATGATATCTTTTGTAATCCTATTGCCATTGCCCCTTAAACACAGCAGAAGCAGCCTTCATTCTTGTTTGAATTGGGAGGAAGTTAGAGGTAGATGAAAAAGGAGCTAACTGTGCATTGCAGAGTTGCCTTATTTTCTCGAGCAGTTACAAATACTTGTAGGATAAATTGTCCCAACATGGAGGGGAAGAGCATGTTGCTGCAGTGCTTACAGACCCCCTTACAGTACCAGTCTGCTGAGCTGTGGTGAAGAGTCTTTGCCTGTCTTGCTGCTGCTGGCTGGAGGTAATCTCTTGTTGGGCACAGACTTGCAGTATCAGGGAGGAATGTTGTAGTCATGTGCTTTTACTCCAGGCCTTGCAGACCATGTTTCCCTATGGGAAGAGTAGCTTTCTTTTTAACTTCTTTGGTCATCACGGACAGTGTATATCAATGCTTGGGTATCTGATTTTACAGTAAATAAGTCCTAGTGTCCTAAAGTAATGTCAATTAAAAGAAAAGGGAAAACAGTTTTTCTGACACTGCAATAGAATACTATATATTGCAGACATAAGACTTCTGTTTCTTACTCTGCTGAGGTTGTCATCTCCCTGTTGAAAGAGTCCTGCTTTAGTTATCAGTGATTGAAATACCTTGCAGACTGTAGTATTTTAGTAGTGTTAAAATAGTGGGGGGCTTGGTTAAAAAGTATTAATAGGTATGTTTAGGGAAATCATTTTCAGACCACATGAGAATGCTGGCACTAAAGCATATTTTGTGTACTGTAAATATATAATAGGATTAGTCCCAGCTGCAGCTGTAGCATTTTCCTTCAGTGTTACAGTATGAGAGTTGTGACCAGTCTTGCATTGCTTCCATTTGTCTGATTTAAAGGAAGCAAAACTCAGCAATAAGGGTGTAGATAAATATATGAAATCTTAGTTTATAACGTTATTAGAGCTGCATGTGACTTTAAAGGCTCAGTACGGCTTAAAAGAGCTTCAAGAAAAATTTGGCTGAGCTTAGGCTTTACAGAAACTTTTTGGAAAGCTGCATCTAAAAGATGCATTTCTGAATTCCAAAATACTTCAGTTGAGAAACTACCTCTTCTGTGAATATCATCAGTTTCCATATTACACAGATCACTTAAGAAGATGAACAGGTGGACACTAATGAAAAAAATGAGTCCTATACTTTTGAGAATCAATTATTGCATTTTTACAGATTTTTAGACTTGTGCTAATACACTGTTGCTTAAAGGCATAAATACTGTGATGTGGAGAAGTGTTCTGTTCTTTATTTGATTTCATTTTGTGGAAATACCTGGCTATAACATTAACAGGATACCTTAACCTAAAAATTAGCGTTGAATTTTATGCATTAGGCTTGCAGCAGTCTGGATGCTGTAAAAAGCTCTTGCAGAGCAAACAGGTAGTCAAAAGTCAGAAAAAGATAAAAATTTGAGAGAGGTAAGGTTTGAGGTTGGCAAGTGGTAATTGTTACCTGATTTTTGATGCCTTTCCTGATGACAGTCTCAAAAAAGCATGTCACAATCCCACAAATTGCACTTTCCTGCTCCCCTAAATAGGATGACACTGCTGTTTACTGCCCTTTGTGTTCAGATCATAATGTATATAAATTCAAGCAGGATCTTAATTTGTTCAGTTACTACTGATAAGTAATTCAGACAGGATTAAAATGGTGACTGTGTTGCAACCATTGCCATGCTGGGTGCTAAATTAACACTTAAATAGTTTCAGGGCTAGCAGCAAGTAGATACCTTCCTAAAATTATTCTGTTCATGTCCTCCTTGGGGTAAGGGAGTGAAATCAGTAGGAATAAAATGAGGTGCAGATCAAGTGTTACAACGCTGAAGTTTAACATTTTTTGTGGCAGTATATATGGCATTCATACAGTGCCAAATTCCATTGCTTGGTCTTCAGTCAAACATTATTTTATGGGAAGGTACAGATTTCAATGAGAATCACTCCATCAGTATTGTTTCTTCAAAGACTTTTTTATTTAAAGTTGCTTTGAAGTAAGACTGTAGGTCAGCCTTTTTAGTGGCTGAAGTTACTTCTGCATTCAGTATTTTGAGGTCCCATCAAAGCAGCTTGAGTTCTAATATCTACCAGTCCCATCTTGCTAGATTTAAGTGGCTTTTTTGTTTTGTTTTTTTCCATGCAGGTACTGCTCATTATTCACCACGAGTGTGGATCTGAAGAAGAGTTAATTACCTCTATTTTTTTGAGTATGTTTATACTTCAGATACACACAACGTAGTCTCCTTCCCTATTAGATTCTTAGAAGGTAGTTATAAATTTTTTTCTAGTATCCTTCTTGTGGCTTTAACAGTTATGATCAGTAACAAAATAAAACTATTCCTTACATTTTGGGCAACTGCATGCCAATCAGTTCACTTAGAACCTCCTGGAGGTCTTTCGCATGCCAGACTTTTAAAACTGAGTGTGTATTTGTGGAGGTAACTATGTTAAAAAGAAATCTTCTAATAAAACTTAGGGCTTTTTCATTCACTGGACTTGGAAAAATAAGTTTACGTAGGTTTGGAAATCAGTTATGTGAGCTGAATTTGCTACTTCTGTCCTAAAATTGAGTTTGCACTGTAGTTATGGGGGAAAAATCTAGTTGGGAAATTATAAGACACTTTCACATTGTTTTTAGATATAGTTAGGTTGCTGTATAAATTATTGTATAAATAACATTTTATCTATTGTGCTCATTGTAAAAAGCTAGCTGAAGTTTCCTTCTCTAGCAAAGCAACTGCTAAATTGTGTGAAATCTGCATAAATTCAGTGTCTAGAACAGTAATTTGCCATTTCTGTCTGTAAAAGTATATCTTGTATATGGTTTAGATAAGTGTTTGTTTTATTTAGGGTTGGAAAAAGGAGAGAATCTTGGCCGAATATCCCGATGGAAAGATAATAATGGTTCTTCCTGATGACCCAAAGTATGCACTTAAAAAGGTATGGTGAGAAGGACTGGACTTGCATGTCCATCTTTGTTTGATGCTTTCAAATAAATGAGAATGTTCATAGAAAAGTTTGTGATATTTACCTGTGAACAGTTGAAACTGGACTCAAAACTGCAGTAGTTCTGTTCCCTTTTCCACAGACAGGTAGAAAAACCTACCTCGCTGTTAAGCGCTACTGATCTCTTCACAGAGAGGCTGGGCCTGGGCAGGGCTGGGAAGAGCATCAGCCAACTAACTTCTTAAAGTTTGGTGTTGGGTTTGGTTTTTTTTAAGCATCCTTGCAGAATGTCTGACAGATATTTATATAATATAAACTTCCCTTTATATTTAGATGAACTGAAATTTATTAACTTTATAACACAGTACAAATGTGGCAGCATTCTCTAGGTGACTTTCTGATAAAAACAATTAGGTGGGAAGTCACCTCAAAGTCATCTAGTCCATTGCCATAGTACAAATGTGGCAGCATTCTCTAGGTGACTTTCTGATAAAAACAATTAGGTGGGAAGTCACCTCAAAGTCATCTAGTCCATTGCCATGTCCAAAGCAGGATTTGCTCTGGTTACGATGCATCTGACAACTTTTTAAAAATGCTACCACTAGAGGTTTGTCTGACCTCTTCAGACTGTATTACAGGGCTTTGCTAACCATAACATTAGGAAATTTTCCCTTAATGTCTTAACAGAATCTCCATACTGCAATTTAAGCTCATTAGTACTAATCATACTGTCAAAGCTACAGAAAACATCCTTCTTTTCCTCCTTGCAGCAGATTTTTTGTGCCTGAACAAACTGATTTTTTTTTACCTTAAGGAGATTGACTGGATGTGCTGTTCCTTTTTAGTTTATACTCCTAAATAATGTTTTTTAGAGCTCCATTCATTGTCATGCTCTTTTTTAGCTTATCTCCATTTGTGCCATGACTCATGTCTTTCTTGAAGCTCTAAAACTGAGCACAGCACACTAATGGGGACTTAGAGCAGTCAGGTACTCCAGTGTCCTGCTGGCTAACTTGTGTTCATACATGTTAAAGTGTGATTTCATTGTAGCCTGACACTGCCTCTGCTTAGCTGGGGATATTCTGTGGCTGATAGGAACTTTTTTACAGTATCCCTGTCACAGGGCCACAGAAGGTTGTTGTTGAGGTTGGAAGGGATTTCTGGAGGCTAAAGACAGCTTGGGGCCCAGGACAGCTCTTGCTGCTGGTGTGGTTGTAGCCAGTTTCTTTAGTCTAAGTTAGTGAATGAAAAAGAAGCTACAAATTTTCACATCTGATACAGATAAGTTTATTTGTTTAGTTTTATTTTTCTGGTGGGACTATCTTAATTTTAGGACATTTGTTGTGCATTCTTTTTTTAAAATAATGGGTGAAGAAAAAGAAGGAAGACTATAGCAAATTAAGTAATTTGGGATAGAGTTCTCTGTATTTCTGTGTAGCTGAAGTTGATAGACTCTTACAGTTGTCATAACCATGGATGCCTGATTTCAAGAATAGTTTTACTTGGTGTTTCAGATAATTGGGCATGTTATTAAATGATTAGAACCTGAAGCTTAGGTGAGAAAACAGAGAGTAACTCATACCTGTTAAAAATTATTTTGAAAGCATTTTTAACACAGCTGTCTTTACTGTGCGGGTGCCTGTGCATTGGAGCAGGTTGCCAGAGAGGGTGTGGAGCCTCCCTCACTGGAGATAGTCAAGAACATGTCCTGTGCCATGTGCTCTGGATGGCTCTGCTTGAGCAGGGAGGTTGGACCAGATGTGATAGCTTCCAGCCTGATGCATTCTGTGATACTCACAGCATCAGTAATTGTCCTTTCACATTACTACTGTAACTACAACATTCATTCAAGAAGCTAATGCCTTTTAATAAACCATAGGTGAGGGTGCCTTTTTTGTCTTACAGGAGATGAGGGATGATAGAGGCTGTTCCAATGTACAGATGCAGTTTCAGGAAGCACTCAGTAAAAAGTTATCTCATGCATAAGCTTTCATTTACATTCATGCTGGAGTTTATCTGTTTCTTCTAAACTTGCTAATACTAAACAAAACCATTAGTTTCAGTTGCTCTTTGAAAACCCAATGGAAGAGTAGAAAGCTAAAGGAAAGAGCAGTTATTCCATTAAAACAAATGCTTATATTTTCTGTCTGCCTTGGCACTGTGCCTGCTGTCATCTGCTCAAAATCCTTAATAAATTAGTTCTTTCAAGACTTCAAAAATAACAAAAAATCGTAAATTGCTTTAATTTTCCTAGTAGATCTGATTGACTTCTAAAATATCAGAGCTCACAGTTCAATTATCTGCATTCTCTCTATTAACCTTTGACTAAAGAAGTTGGGACTTAATGGAAGCTGACTGAGCGGTCTCTACTCTTCCTTCTTCGAGACGACTATTGTTTAAGGAACATTTATGCAGATAATGTGTTGCAGCTAGGTTGATCCTTAACATTTGGAATAGCTTTCAGTGTTCTAGATACCCTAATACCTTTCTGCAAATCTATGATTTTAATGTAATGTAAATTTATAAAAATGTGCATTTAGATGTGTTTCTTATACAGCATTTAAAATTATTTTGGCAGGTTGAAGAAATCCGAGAAATGGTAGACAATGACTTGGGATTTCAGCAAACTCCTCTCATGTGCTACTCTAGAACTAAAACTCTTCTTTTTATTTCTAATGACAAAAAAGTCATTGGCTGCTTAATTGCAGAACATATCCAGTGGGTAAGTGATTGAATTGGAGAAAGATAATCTGTGTCAGTGCTTAATAACTGTTTTTCACAGCAAATTAGTATTCTGTGTATGCCTGTTCCACAGAGGAAGAGACTGGGTGGTTGGACCATTCTGAAATATAGTTACTCAGTTTTGTGTGGTTGACACTGAGCAGAGACATATGGATAGTGTCATACTTGGCTTAGGCAAACCTCATCATCTGAAAACTTGCTACAGCTGAGGGTGGAATTTTTCCTCCTCTGCTGTTCTGCAGCTCTGGCTCTGTGCTCTTGTTGACAAGCATGTTCAACTCCCTACCCAGCAGAAATCCAGCATGGATGAAAGAGTGGATGCTGTGTATGATTGAGTTGAATGGCCACAGGGTCAAACAGCTCCACAAGAAATAAAAGCAGAGGACAAAACTGCACTGGAAGGCAGGACAGGTAATCACTGATGTCACATAATCTGTCCATTCCAAACTGTAGTGTTTTCTACTGTCCCTTGGGAGTATCAGACAACAAGCAAGACAATCTTAGCCAAAGCCAGAGAAAATGCAAACACTTTGATACAGATGGCAATAAGAATTGGAATATTTGTTGCTGTTATTTTAAGTGAAATAAACTTTAGAGGGTTTTTTGTTTATTTAATCTGTTGTCATCTGCTTGATTTTTGAAAGTGTTATGAAAAATTAAATGAGACACAAAAATACAGTCTTTTTGGTAAGGCATTTTAGCAGCCAAGTATGTTTAACTGAAATAAATTAAACATGAATTATTTTGTTCAGTCATTAGTGATGCTTTTATAAAGTGACAAGTGTTTTTCATGTCATCTGCAGGGCTACAGAGTTATAGAAGAGAAGGTTCCAGAAGTCAGTTCAGAAAATGAGAAAGTGATATTTGAGAGACAGAAAGCATGGTGCTGTTCAACTTCTCCAGAACCTGCTATCTGTGGGATCAGTCGGATCTGGGTGTTCAGCATGATGCGCCGGAAGAAGATCGCTTCTCGGATGATTGAATGTCTTAGGTAAGTCAAAAACATTCCTCAGCTACACATGGCTTAGACAGAATTCAGTCCAAGATACCGACTGTTTGTGTGTTTCAGGCTTGTATTTCCAGACTGCTGGTGATATTTGAGATATAGATTTGAGCACAGCTGACAGTTGCAGTATAAGGTGGAGTTCAGTAACTAACGTCAGTACTCTACAATAGTTAGTCTTTCACAGAAATCTTTGAGTGCAATTGTAATGAGTCACCCTGGCAGACTCTCAGGGTGAAATTCCTCCACAGTAATTATGAGTAAAAAGGACACAAGACTGTCTTTGGTCAAAGTGTGAGGTTACCCGTGGAATGGGACCCCGACCATTGGCTGATTGTTCATTCCTTCTAGGTACAAAGAGGGAAGTAACAGACCCAGTGCACCCATTGGGTATAGTCTGGTGGCTTCCAGCTATTGTTTAGGTTTGTTTTTTTAATATATACTCAGGTTCACTGAACCTTATGGATATTTTCAACTTCCAAGGAGCTTTAGTAGCTAGTGGTGAGAGTATTCCAGCTGAATAATGCTAAATGCTACATACATAAAAAGGACTCACACATCTGTGCTATTGTCTACATAAATGTTAAAAATGTTGAGTCTCAAAACCTCAGGTTTCTTTCCAAGAAATTTAAATGTCAGTTCTGAGTAATGGCAAGAACTGCTCAAATCTTAGGACTGTTTAGGTTTTTAGGGCTGTCAGTTTTGTGTTTCTCTCATCTGGCTGGAGTTTCTAGAACAGGTACTGCTGCCTCCAGCAGTCCTCACCCTCTTGGGTGTTTGGAGAGCTTAGCAAAGTTTTTCTGCCCTGCACAATTCATCTTGCCTGGCTGGTGGAGCAAATCAAGGTCATGTTTTGGCTTACCTATTTACAGTAAATCTCTATTCAGATAAGCATATGAACTTCGTTATTTGCCTATGTTTTTGGCAGATTTTTAATAGTGTGTTCTGTAGCTTCCTAGAAACGGTTTTTAAAGGAAAGATTTCTCTTCCAAAATGATGCAGGAATTACTTCCTCACCTACAGCCCTAAAGGATCTTTAGAATCAGTTTTGATGGTTTGTTACAACTAGTGAGGCCTCAGTTTTCGTGTTACTTGCGCCCTCCACCTGCCCTTTTGCTGTGCTCGGGTGCTTGTTTGGCCTTCCAGTAACTCATTGCTGTATTCACTAAAAAGTTTGGCATTATAGGTGAGGGAGCCTAGGAAGTTGCAGAAGGCAAAGGAAAGGAGTGAGACTTGCTTTGGGATGGCAGTAAGCAGTTACATCTGCTCAGCTGCCTAAACCTAAATGTTTTCCATAGCAGAAGGTACTTGGAATGGGGTAATTTTGGTAACCAGCTAAATCCTGACTTCAGAATGTTGAAGGCATGGAAACAGACTGAGGTCCAGTTTGAGACTGGCTGTCTAATTTCACTCAGGCTTTGACAGTACCTTGGAGTCACAGAAACCCAGTCAGACAGTCTTAAGAACCTTGCAAAATCATCTTTTTGAACACATGAAAGAGAATAGAATAAAGGTGGTAGTAATTAAAAAGGATTTTGTTCCTGTTATCTTTTCCTCAGTATTTAATGGAGATGTCCATATGAGTGAAGCTCCTGCTTGCTCTTCAGGTACATTTATGGTTATTTTATAGAAACTAAAGACCTTAAATCTAAAGGGAGTTTCTTCTGTTTCTAAGGATAAAATATCACCTCCCCTTTAAGACCAATTAACATCTTAAAGCCCGAATTCAGTTTTCTAAAATTGCTCACATAGCCAGCCGGAGAATTAGAATGGTATCCCTTGATTCTCACTCTCCCTTCAAATAAGACTAAAACATAAAACAGTGATATACTCTTCATGAACAAGTTGAGCAAATTGATTCTTTATTTTTGTATAGTTAATTATTGAATGTGTATTTAGGAATTATGCCTTGAGATTGGTCATTTGAGGCCACTCCATAAGCACCCCAACTTGTTTTGTAGCTTGTTTTCAATTCTAGTGATTGTAGTCACAGCACCAGCAGTTTCTTTTTTATTAAAAAATATTTGGAATTAATTCAAACTTTTTATTTTAAATTCTAAATTTGAACTCTTGATGCAATTGTTCTGTGCAAACATTCCTTTTAAAATACCAGACCCTTAAAAAACTCTCCCAGAGCAAGTGATCATCCTTGCTCTTTGGAAGGAGGAGATAAATCACATGAATAGAGCTATCTCCTCCTAACAGAACTCCTTCCTTTTGAATGTCTGTGCTGCTTAATTAATGGTTTGTGGCCTAATAGCAGAAATACTTTTCATTATTCCTTGAGGGTAATTATCTTATTTTCTCCTTTTCCCCTTTTTTAAACAGGAGCAACTTCATATACGGCTCATACTTAAGCAAGGAGGAAATTGCTTTCTCTGACCCCACTCCTGATGGGAAGCTCTTTGCAACACAGTACTGTGGCACTGGCCAGTTCCTGGTATACAACTTCCTCAATGGACAGCACCAGACTTAACTGCTCTGCAGGAATTCCATTTTTATTGGAGACTTCTGCCAAACTGCATCGAGTGGGTGCAGGCCTTCAGCAGAAGCCAGGGCCATTTTTATTACAGTGAACTCAGGACTGGTAACAACCAAACGGTTGTACTATTTTGTTAAAATTGTAAACAATGCAGTAATAGGCTAACTTTGTTTTTTTAAAAGAAAGATATTTTATTAACTTTTACAAAAGTTTGATTGTATTTTATCTAGGTAGTCATGTTTACATGCAGCAGAAAATTGTTCATAGTGGACTGTAAACTAATGCAAAGACTCTAGTCTGGCTGACGAGTACATGCTGAAGTTCGTACTAAGGTGGTATACCAGTGCTTCCTAGTACTGGAGCGCTGGGCTCCTGCCCCAGCTCCCGCTGCCAGCACGCGTCTGGCAGAGTTCCAGGCTGTGCCCAGGGGCATGGAGGCAGGAGCATTATAGTGCAGTTGCTGTGGGCAACAACCCTCACAGGCTGTATGGTGCCTTCGGGGGTGCCCCTGTACCCTGCTCCTTGTCAGGGTGCCTGCTCCCTGGCAGCAGCATCGGAATCTTCTTCTGGCCCCGTCCCCTTCTCCCCCAGATTACTTTTGGAGTAAAAGGTGGAATGAAAAGCCTAAGGACTGGTGTACTCGTCATTCTTCAAGTATTGTACTGAGTATATACCTTTGTTAGTGGACTTCACTTTGATACTTGTCACTCCTTCATAAATCTCTCCTCTTTCAAAGGGTTTGTATGTTGAAAAACTGCTGTGGCCTTTCTTGATCTGTACATAATGTAGATACATTAAAAATAAAATACTTGATAGCTTTTTTAAAGTTACTCAGTATTATACTAAGTGTTAATGAATCTTTAGTGTATTTCATACTTTTCTTGGTGGGAAAAACATAACATGCTGAAGATAAGTGCCCCCAGGAGCTCAGGATCAAGACCATCCTCATACAATGTTTATAGTAAGGTGAGAGGGGATACCTTCAGTCTTGAGTAACAGTTTAAAACCCTAATGGAAGACTGGAAAGATCTAGTTAAGGTTAAACTTAGGGTTCATTTCAATTTTGGAACCTGGGTGCAGTCAGGATATGCTTGTTTATTGTGTGCTGTCTTTAGCTTTGGTCGAGAGCTGAATCTAAGACGTTGTACCCCATCCCAGATGGGGTATCTCAATACTCAAGAGTACTTAAAGCTGGAGTAGCAGAATGGTGGTGAATTCTGGGCTGCAGAGGCTGTTTGTTTCCAACCTGCCCCATGTAATTTTCCTGGGGATTGTGAGCAGCCTATAAAGAGCTTTGTGAGAAAAGTGGTGCAGGTGCACAGGAACTCTAGAAGCAATCCTCTGTGGCGGGCTCAGAAAGCAAGAACAGGGCTCATTAAGAGAGAGGTAGTCTGAAATGGTAACTTAATATATTCAAATTTAATGAAAGCACATTATAAACATACCATAGCCACAACTTCAGACAGTTTCAGTTCATAAACAATAACATGAGGTAGACTGACTAGTGAAGCTAAATTCACCAAGTTTTTGGTTAAGAAAACTTTACACTAGGAAAGCAACGTTTTTAACCCTCTTCCAAAAGTCACAAAAAGCAATTACATAAGTTAAGCAAAAAGCATCTGCATATGATTCTTTAAATCTTAGTTTACATTCAGTTTTAACCTGTGAATAGACAAGAACATCTACAGGTAAAATATAACGCTGGCCAATTTTCATACATTCATAAGAATGGCCTTAATGGCAAGGCTTAAAACCAAAACAGAATAGCAATCATGTGCCTGTCAACCACGAGTCTCCTTAACAGGAATTCACAGGCAGCCACTTTAAAGCATTCCATGGGACAGGCCTGCTCTGTTGGGGCTGGTGTAGTGCACTCGGGCCAAAGCGTTACCAAAACTTTTTGCTTCCATAGGGGGAGCACTAAGGAAATGGGTTTACTATTAGCTGGTAAAGGTAGGCAAATACACTGATTTTCTAAATGCACTCTCAGCCTTCAGGATGATTTTGCTCTGCTCTACCAGTGGGCTAACTCCTCCTAGTAGTCTCAGCACCCGGAATTTTAAGAACTTAGTGCAAACATCAAATACACGAACAAAAATGAAACCATTTTTGAACATGTAGTACCTGACACTTCTCTACACCATGCTAAGACTGGGGGCTGGCCTTAAGCCCTCTGGCAAAACCAGAGCTACTGGAATACATTCAGGCATGTAGCAAACACTTCAAGAATCATCTTTTATATCCCAATTTCTTCCCAGTGTTAAAATAGGTAAGGCAAGTTGTATCTGAAGGAAAATAAAAAATAAATTTAATGAAAGGGGTTGTTCATGTGAAATTTGCTTAATTTACAGCATCAGAAATAATGCTACATCAACAAAGACATATGCAAACCATTTTCCTTTGGCCTCTGTCAAATATATTATGTTTATTCATCTGTAAACATCTCTTCACAAGATAAAAAAAGTTGCTTAATTAACACTATGCCTTAAAAAAATGCAGCTTTGGCAGGTCCTTCTGCAATGACTGCAATTAAGGTGTAAAGATGCATTAATTCCATTGCTTTCTGGGGAGTAAATTCATATTCCTGAATAGCCTTTAAGAACACTGCATTTTTCTTATTGATAAAGGGGGTCACAATTTGCAGAAAGATGATTGTTGGGGGGGTGTGTGTAAACCTCACAACTCCTGCTAAGTGTGAGGGGAACAGAGCCACTGCTATATTCACCCCTGACAGCCAGATGCTACGGCACCGAGTTAATTCCAGAACACCTTCACAGGGATCAGTATTGCAGCTGGAAATAGGACAGTGTGCCATTGCTGCAGAGCCAGTATTTACAGAAGTACACGGATTCACGTATCTTCGCTTCTGGAGATTCCCTCCTGAGCAGTCCCAGCTCCCTGGGATTTCTTCCCTGCTCCCCCCTGGAGCTACTGTAGAATACTTTCTGTTTCTCTTGGGTCCAGCTCAGGCACTGTTACTCTCCTGCACATTTCTTGGTGTGTTGCTTCATCTACAGGAATAACTCAGACCTGATCTCAGTTCTGCAGCAAACTGGAGCTGAGTGTAAAGGAAATGGAGAGAGCTGCAGACAGTCCACCACAAAGGCACCAGACGGACAGGAGGATGCATTTCCAAACGCAAAGGAGGACGGGACCGCAAGTTTCCAAAGCTCTGAGGAGAGTGATTTGCTGGGAAGTTACTCTGGTCTCTAACTGAAAAGAGAGCAGCTCCAAGAATCCTTTTGCTTTGGGCCATGGAGCTGAGGAGGAGGTGCCTACTGGGGCAAAATACCATTGCTAAGGGTGCACAGTGCCTGCCATGCGCTTGCCCGTTTGTTCAGGTTTAAGTAGTAAACTTTGAACACCTGTGGAAATTTTGCCAAAGACAGTTTCAATACGTACACAATTACAAATTTAAAACTAACACTGCACAGAGAACAAGACTATTCCTTGTAACACAAATATCTACTTTATATTGTAGTTTCAAACCCCTGAGTATTCCTGTACCACAGCACAGAGCAGAAGAGACGCGGTGGGCTCTCCTCCACCTATCTTCGATAAATTCCACATGCTAGGGTGCGTTTCATGTAACACATTCAAGCTTACAGCTGCAAGAGGAGAACAGCTTCTTCCCCTAACTCAGCTGAATACAAAAAGGATTCTTCTTTGACAAAACATCCTCTTCCCAGATCCTACAGCTTGGTTGGCTGTGTGATCAGTGTCGGTGGTTGTGAATGATGCGAAAATAACTGGAATCCAGGATCTTTTAAATCATAACCGATGTGGTAATCTTATCCCAAAGAATAAAGCTACTCCAGAATGCAGGGAATCCTTTAGAGCAGTCTAGATAAATATTGGTTGCACTTTTCTCCACAGTGATTGTACTTTTTATAAAAAAAAAAAAAGTTCTTCTTTTTCTTTGTTAGCGGTGTCTCAGAGAAGCTTATATGTGGCGTCCCGTAAGGAAATAGAGTGGTTCATCATCACTGCTGTTTGCAGTTTGAAACTCATCCCGAAGTCGGAACTGCCACTCATCCTCCAACTCCAACCGGACTATTGTCTGCCGTAGTGAGCTTCTGTCTTGACATATGACACACAGGGTGGCACCTTCAATTCAAAAGCGCATTAGATTCTCAAGGTACAATAACAACTCATTTCCTTCACTGATTTTCCTAAGATATTTTAAAGATTCCTCTGCTGCTAGGGAGGAAAAAAGTAGCATTAGAAGGGTCTATCACCAACCATCCATTGCGGGCTCAGAGCAGTCTTTGGAGCCCCAGGACAGATATGAATGTGTCCATTTGCAGGAAGGCACAGACATGGAGAAGCAAGCATGGTGTGGGGTGTGCTCTGGATCACAGGATATCACTGCCTAACAGTCAGGCAGTGTTAATATCATCAACTCCAGCAGGGAGAACATTAACTGGATCTTTAAATTACTACTGATAATTAAGCCCTAATAATAAAGCCTACTTTTTTTGTTTGTTTATTTTGTGGGACATTTGGGTTTGTAGAAGGTCACTGATGAAATTCTGCTAAGCTAAACAAGTCCCATAAATGACTTAAGAAAATCCGCTGACTTCCTTAAGTATGAGAGCTACTCTTGGTAAAGCAGAAGAACCGGACACCTTCAGGACTTTGTTCTGTGCTCCAGCCCACGCACCTGGCACATGGGAAGTTTTGGTTCAGATCCCCCCTCTGCTTGACTGAAGCAAGGGAAGGCCCTTCCTACTAGGCATCCACTGCCTGTTTTTGGGAAGAAGCCACCTCTTGCCCAAGAAACAACAAAGTGCCCTCTCTGACTGCATCAATTCTGGGACCTGGTGGTGGGCAGCACCATCCCCAGTGTGTCTTTGTGCCTTCCTCCTCTATCCCTGCCCTGTAAGGTATAAGAGGGCACAGGAGCAAACTTCAAAATGTGGTTCTTGGAACTAGCTAAGGGTCATCATCCTTGTGGTCTCCTTGCACATGCACCATCCTCAGTCAGCATGAGAGGGAAACAGCTCAGGTATGCCACCACA
Source organism: Cyanistes caeruleus (assembly GCF_971803275.1). Classification (NCBI taxonomy): domain Eukaryota; kingdom Metazoa; phylum Chordata; class Aves; order Passeriformes; family Paridae; genus Cyanistes; species Cyanistes caeruleus. Next base: position 47,772,410 of record NC_141701.1, read on the forward strand.
ACTGCACCGGAGCTCTGCAACACACTTCAGCATTATTTAATTCCTCTGGCAATTTGCTAATTGTCAGCATTAAGACAAAAAGGAACATTTTTATGAGTGTATATCAAGTTCTGGTGGGGCAGACCAAATTCTCCTCCAGCTAAGAGCTGTCTTTATTTACAGAATTGAAGATTTATTGATGTTTTTGATTGATTGCCAGAGCAGAATTTCCTGTCCTCATCAATAACATCTATGCTCACAACTCTCAAGTTGCTGACTGCACAATTCACTGCCTGATTTTCAGAATCCTTGCTGATGTCACTTTAAAGTAACTTAATGAATATCATTTGTCAATGCTTACCTAAGGTTCAATTATCTGCCAACAGGAACAGAAGTTTGATACACCCTCAAAAACCACTCCATCTATTTCTTTTGAAAACAGTGCCAAAACAAACTGTGAAAATAATGGAGCTGTTTAATCAAGCTGTTTATTCCTTTGCCTTTCCCTTTTCCTCCACACTATTATTAGCTGGTGAGAGGCACACAGGATGCCTAGCAGAGAAGTGAGATTACCTTTGAGAAACCTGAACCGCTTGAGGAGGTCTGCACCAACAAAGGAGTCACAGAGATAGAGCAGAAGTCCACTGAAGAACACCCCTTCACAGTTGACATTGACTGAGTGTGGGCGAGAGCTAATGTAGCATATGGCCACCTGAAACACAAGGGGGAAAGAAATGCTTTCTCTTTCAGAAATGTCTAAGGATGACTTACATGGAATGGAATATAACTTAGTGATAACAGGCAAGTCAGCTGGTGCTCTGACAAAAATCCAATCCAACAAGACTGCAGTACTGAGCAAATTTTCCCAAAGAAGTAACACATGGAACAAACCTCCAGACTCAGATTTAGTCACTGAGTCTGCAACATATTATGTCAGGGCTCTCTGTAATTCAGGTTGACTTTTTTTTTACCTCTGTGAACAACCTGCTTGAAATGACTGTATAGATTATATAGGTTACTCTAATAAGGATACATTTGTCAAACAAAGTAAGTGATTCCAAAAGTAGGGGAAAAACTGATGCTTGTGGCTTCAAGCAGTCTTGTGTCTCAGTGCTGTGATGGCTGTTGTATATCAAAGAGCGTCTCCTTTATCTTACCACTGGCCTCCATGAAATTTATCTGAGCAACTCCCTTGCTAGACATTGACCCTGCTCCAGACCCAAACTGACCATTGGGTTCAAAAATTTTAATCTTCCCACATGCAGACATCTAGAACATATTTGCAAAAATCTAATTTCCTTGAAACCCAGGTTCATGAAAAGAGAAGCATCAAAGGATGAACACCAGGTTTTGTCAAGACTGGCATCACTGTTGGATTTTTGTTTTGTATGAAATATTATTTCAGACAGACACACCCAATTCCTTTACAAATCATGTAATTGTTTAGATTACGCTCTTTGAGATCCCACTGTTATCATGGACCCACGAGATCCAAGATCACTGACTCCAGCTGTTAATCCAGCACTGCCAAGTTCACCACTAAACCATGTTGCCGAGTGCCACATCTACACATCTTTTAAATACCTCCTGGAATGGTGAACCCACAAACCTTTCCATGGGGAAATTTTCCTCATATCCAATCTAAACCTCCTCTGGCACAGCTTGAGGTTGTTTCTTCTTGTCCCATCATCTGCTACCTGGCAGAAGAGGCCAACTCCCACCTGGCTACAGCTACCTTTCAGGTGGTTGTAAAGAGTGATAAGGTCTCTCCTGAGCCTCCTTTTCTCCAGGCTAAACACCCCCAGCCCCCTCAGCTGCTTCTCATCTGACTTGTACTGCAGACCCTTCACCATCTCAATTGCCCTTCTCTGGATGCGCTCCAGCCCCTCAATGTCCTTCCTGAATTTAGGGGCCCAAACCTGAATAGAGGATTTGAGGTGTGGCTTCCCCAGAGCCGAGTACAAGAGAATGATCCCTCCCCTATGCCTTTCAACACAACAAAGATATCGAAGTAAAGGTTTGCATTTCCTTGACCCCCTCATCCCTGCAAATCTTTTGTACCTCAAGCCCGATGTTCAGGTAGCAGTCGATGGCCAATACCGGGTTCTTGAAGTTATGAATGGCCTTGGGGAAGAGTTTGTAGGTTGCGTGTTGAAGGAATTTCTCCAGGAGGAACTGAGATGGGGCTGCCAACAATGTGTGCTCGCTGTCAGGGGCGCAGACGTACTGAAGAGGCATTATTGGTGCCACACTGTCTGAGACCTGCAGTGAAATCAAGGGGAACCCCTTTTAACCCACCTACTCCATGTATTTGCTCTGCAGGAGTTCCTCTAACTGGGGGAGGGATTGCCATGACAGAGCAGGAAGAGAGAGAAGAGGAACAAAAGGATCAAAACTCCCCACTCAATTTTCACATAGCACCAAAGCACAGAAATAAATTAATTGCTTGTTCTGTGCTTGCTACGTACTTCTGTGAGTATCTGCTTGCCTAAAGAAGGGACATAAAATAGGGAGTTCAAACTGTCACAGTGCCCTTCATCCTGCCTTACTCCTGGGCATTATATGAAATTACATACTCCTTGTGTGGAGTCATCCATAAAAAGAGTTTTCTATGGAGTTTTCTCATAGGCCAGTCCATCACTACAGATTTCACTGCAACCACAAGAAAAGAAAAAACAGAAAATGATCTTCAAAAATACTCAAACCCAGAATTTAGTCAGTTAAATTCTGAAGTATGGGAGGTGGTTTTTAAAGGGGAGATGGTGTGGGATGTGTTCAAAACCATCCTTTGAAATACACCTCCATTTAAAGCTGGCATAGGTGTAACATACTCATTATAAAATATTTGGTATATTTTTATAAATACTTGGATTTCCGGGGGGAATTTCAGAAGGTTGCAGTTTTCAGAACCTTTCCTTAGCCCTCTTCTTGTTAAGAAGTGCAAGGACTGAAAGTCATCACAAATCAGCAAACACCAGAAACTTATGGTTGTGCTAACATTTTAAAAATTGAATCTGGTACAACTTGCCTGTTTTGAATCAGTCTGCAAATTCTTCCTCCATCAGAGATACCACTGAAAAGCTAGACCAAACTCTTCCCAGTTTCAGTCCATCTTCTAATAGATTAGGGTTTTTTAGTAATTTATAAATAGCAAATATTTCTCGTTCTCTATTTTTGATGTGGTAGCCCTACCATGGATTAAGCCATGAATGTCAGACATCAAATAAGAATGGGAAAAAACTAAAGAACTAGAGAATTCATTATTTCTAGGGAAAACAGGTACTGATTTTACCCCTTAAGTACAACAGAGCATACTTCCATACTTACCATGATTTTTGGCTTAACAACAAAGTCCTTTTGTCCTCCAACCTGGATATGTTTCTTCATGACACTGAAGTTATTGAAGCGGCAGATGAGGAGGCCGCTGCTGTTGGTCCGCAGATTAAAATCCACATCTTCACAGAAATACCTGGACATTAAACACAAGGTCACTGAAGCAGCTGTGTGGCTGCTGTGCACGAGCATTCACATACCCCCTGCTGAAATGCACCAGTGTGGGCTCAGCAGAGATTTTTGGAGATCATCTGATATGATGCCACTACAAATTTTCTGCAGAGCTCTGAAGACTCATTCCTTCAATGTGCTCCTGGTTGAGGAAAGCTGCTGATCTAAACCCAAACTAGCCTTCACTTATCAGTGTGCCTGTGTGCTTCTTCCCCACACCAAATCTGGCTTGCACTCTCATGCTCATCACACACCGGCATCAATTATTTCCTCCCCACCCTTTACTTTTTTTTTACTTTTTTTTTTAATTCTTTTTATGTTTGGGGTTTTTGTATTACATATTTTAGACTTGACAGAAGCTCTGCAGTGACCAACTTCCACTTCTGAACAAGCCAGTTCCATATGACATATTTCTCCATAAACTGGAATCAGGGGGAAAATATGGCTTTAACAATTATTTGGCTATGGGAGAAAAAGCTGCTGGGAAGCAACCTTAGTCCTCCACCATTCATGATGTCGTCATTCACTTCTATGGGCTGACTCCCACCTCATGATCCAACCTGGCACAGAATGTGAAATCATGAGCTCCAAAAGTCACACCAGCTTGCACTGACAGGCTACAGTTCCTCACTGAAACACACAGGATCCCTGAAAACAGCAGCAGAAGCCCAAGGTAAGAAGCCCCAGGGCTGTTTATGGCTGGCAGAGACAGAGGAAGAATTGGGTATTTCTTCAATCTGTGATGAGAGCTAGCAATAAAGGCCCATGATATGGGTGCTTTATTGCAAATGCTTTACATTGAAGTTAGGTGAGGAGGGGGAGTGGAAAGGAAGGAAATAGCAGAAAGTAATTTTTTCATCTGTTTTTCTTGCAAACTCAAGTGGCAACAGAGAGGACAGCTATCTCTGAATGAAATGCAAGGAATCCCTCCTCTTAGGCACTTTGGAAGCTCCCCATTCTTCCTGTAACTGACGCCATTTAGGCTTCTTGTACTTCTGGTGTCCCAATTATTTTTTCTCCTGAAGTTTCTTTCTTCGTCATTTTTTCAGTCCTCTGATGCTCTTCCTTGCCCTTGATCTGTCTTCCCCGGATTTTCTTGGCTTATGGCAGGTTTATTTTGATGCCTTACTCATTCAGATGAAATGTATATCACACTGTGTTTTATTTTTGTGATTGTGTACTCATTACCTAAGGCAGGATCTTTCTGTTTGTCTCAGGAGCAATCAGGAACATTGTGACAAGGTTCTTATCAAGTCAATACAGTATTTTTAACACAGATGTGTATGTAATGCCTACCTGTTTAGATCATATTGCACATTCTGGGTCAGGTCTATGTTGAGCAGTATAAAATCACGCACGTGGCACCTGGAGAACGGGGCCTTTGATTTCCTGGTGTTCAGCTTGCTGTTCCATTTCTGAACACCCAGTATTGCATAATGAACAATTTTGGGGGTGGCTTCAATGTGTTGGAGGACACTTTTCAAAGACACATTCTTGCTGAAACCCCCAGGCTCCAGGGACTGGCTGCAAAACATGACCATACACAACATACAAACATATTTTATTATTTTTATGTTACATACACTGCCTATACATACATATGTGTGAATAAAAAGGACAAAAAATTCCATTGACAACTGGGAACATTTACTCTAGATGCTATAAAAATAGATACACAAATTAAGACTTTTTCAGCAACAGGCAACTAATTTTACTCCATCAATGCAGCCATTCAGAAAATGAGCCTTTTAGTAGAATAAGTTCTTACACAGCAATTTGGGAAGGGAAAAGAAGTCACCTTACACATAATTTCTGGAATGCTATTTTCTCTCTACTGCACAGTGTAAGAACTGAGAAGGTCAAGAGCTCAATGCCTTCTAAGTTCCCCAAATAAACTGTTTGCTCTGAGAAACAGAAATGGAATCAAAACAAAGTAACATATTGAAAACTCACTCAAACAGTCAACAAGAGTTCTCAAACAGGAACAAGAGTGGCTCTAGGCAAAGAACAAACACAAGCAGAGGTCTGTTGGTGGTACTGACAAAAATCTAAGGGCACTGTCATGTGGAAGTGTTCAAGAGCAGGTGGTGGAATGTTGGTGGTCAACAAGACAAACATATGGCCAAACATCCTGCTGCTCTGAGTACCCTGCCAGATGCTGGAGATGAGCCTTGGTCACAGATGTGCTGCTGTCAGTGCTGGATCAGTGCAAGGACCCAGCGTGGGTAGGTACCAACCTGGACTGCTCGTGGAGGCTGTGCATGTTCCACAGGACACAGGAGTCGTCCATGACCACAATGAAGGGCCACACGCACTGGCGCTTCACTCCCAGCTCCTCCAAGCGGTTTCGTTCCAGTTCTAGGTTGTGGTAGGAAAGTTCCTTAATAAGAAACCTGGCAGCACCTGAGGAAATACCATAAAGAAGACATATAGACATCTTCAGTAGACTTTGTCACTCTTTCCAGAGAAAGGTAACACAAACATCTGCAGTCACAAACCCTTTTTGAACTTAGCGCTCATAACACCTTAGTTTATAAAGAAATCTGTATGTCCCTTTTTCAGTGTGATTAAATCTAAAAGGCAGATTCCAAGAAGACTGGAGGCTTTAAGATACTCTGCAGAACACAATTTTGTGGGCATTAATAACGTAACTTGAACCACAAAGAGGATCGAAAAACTGAAGCTACCTAAAACTTCTTGCAGAATAAACTCAGCATCCATGAAAACAAATTCCAAAGTTCAAGTCCCCAGGGTTCAGCTGCAGTTAATATTTACCTTCTGCTAACTAAAATGTTGCAATTTGAATATGTGTAAAACATCTAGAATGAACATTTACACAGCAGGGTTGAGTAAAATGAGTCTATATGGCCCATAAAACATCAGATTTTAAGCTGAGAAGGCAGTGATCCATGCAAACATATATTGCAAACATATATTCCATGCCCCTGACAGCAGTTCTTCCACATTTTTGCACAGACATTGCTGCTATTATCACAGCAGGTATGTGAGCAGCAGCTGCAGTGTTTCCTGCCACAGCATGGTCCACATTGTCCAATGTAGATTTTGATACCTTCACAGCATTGATGGTGTCTCTTACCAACTCCAGCGTTGTTGAACATGCCTGGCAGGACAAGCATGATGTGGTTGGGCCAGTATTTTCGATAAAGTGGCATTTCATACTCCTTGACTACCAGGAGGTGCAGGTGGCTGATGCCTTCCATGGCGTGGTAGAGGTTCAAGAGTCCATGTTCATGACGTCCACTCGATGGGGTGAAGATAGGACTCTTGACTGCATTCAAATTCTGCTGGAACACAAGATATTTTGGCAACATTAGATTAAAAAGCAGGTCATTCCTGACAGGGGCTTCTATTTGTTTATTTTTTATACCAGATTTTAAGATCACAAATTACTGCAGTACATAGGAGCTGGACACTAGGAACAGAAAAAAGATTTTTGCCCTCAAAAAACCCATTCTAAGGATAGTCAGGCAAGATTTACACAGAGGACTTTAAAACAAAAAGACAACAGGAAAAAACCTCCCCCCATTTAATTTGCATATGTATGTCAAGCTGACTGCATGCAGCAGATGGGTAAGAGCAGCACACGCACCTTGTCAGAAACGAGTGGGAGTCGCATGCTTTCAAGATGCTTTCCCTGTTTGCTGAAGACAAAGTGGTTCTCTTTGGATTTGGGGATTATAAAATGCAGCTGAACCTCTTCTCCCAGCATAGAGGATGAAAACGTGAATGCATGCAGAGTGGAGTCAGACACCTGAATACAAACAAGCGGCAAAAAGAGATTTCCAAGCTGGTAACATGTAAGGAGTATGTAAGGAGAAGGAGTTCTTACAGTCACTGTACTGGAAGCCATCAGAGAAGGACATCCAAACCACTCTCTTTCAGTATTCATTTTCCTCACAATAAGGTCCATTATTTAGGCCTTGCTATTAAAGGAATCAGCTCTCTGTACCAGTAATGGTCTTTGGCCAAACTGGACTCTTCTGAAGTCCATTTCAGCTAGGAATTATTTATCAATATTTAAAAAGAGAAGTCAAATATATAGATACACACACACACTAGGGAAAGAACTATCCAAAACAATTCCCCCACAAGATTCAAAGAGCAGTGCAGCATGTAGGGGTGCCTCCACAGCAGCATGCACTGTCATTCAGACACCTCAGCAGCAGCACTACTGAACAGTATTTTTCCTGTGGCAATACTCTCCTAAGTAGTTGTGCAACCAAAGAAGACCACACTATTAACAAGGCTATGAAGAATCTGGGTTAGTTTAAGTTTGCACAGCACTTCACTAAACCATATAAGTGTATACAAATGCCTATGCAGATGATAGATTTCATCCTACAAAAGCATCTGTCTTACTTCAAAGTCAAATCACTTACACTTACCAATGAGCTTTCAATAATCTTTGCTAAAAATGGAAATAATTAGCCTAAGATGGAAAGTGCAAGGGACTTTATTTAGGTTCTGTTAAAGCATTTAAGAATCTCCCTCCCTTCATAATGTTTGCTACCCAATGACTCCCCTTTGAAAGTGTAATTTCCCTGAGCTTAATTATCTTAATTCTATATACACAGCTCACACTGGCACATACAAGTAGATGTTTACATTTATTAGTACTAGTTACATTTAACCACATGCACAAAGATGAGTGGAGGGAACAACAGATATCCTTGAAGAGGATTTCCTTCTGTCAACGGAATTAATGAAGAATGAGGTTTAGATCAGACCTGCTGCTGCTGCTCTGAGGGAAGTGGCATTGTGCACTGCCAGGTTGGGGTGTCTAGGCTGCCATATCTTAATAGCAAATTGCTGGAAAACATTAGCAAGCAAGGAAGGAATGAATTGAGATAAGAAACTTCAAGGTAAACTGCTGGTGGTGGTTAAGAAATAATGTGTGATCTATTAACCAGGAATAATCTTACTTGCCAGTCTCCTGTAAGCATAATTGTTTGCTTTAGAAACTAAAGTTTTTTTTAACTTGACAGATTAAAATGTTCATTTCTGTCCAGTAACTCATAAGCAACTGCTGAGAAAGATGCACAGTTGTATACAAAGTGAGGAAGAAATAGGCCTTGCCATCTCCCATCACAGGTGTGGATGGCTGGCATTTAGGTTAGACAAGCATTTCCCTTAATTTTTTCAGCCTTCTCCCATGAGACACTGCAAACCCTCTGGGCAGGCTGAATAATGCTTTGGCTTGAGAAAACTAATCACAATATTCACCCTTTGCCAGAGGCAGCTGTAGAAGAAAACTGCTCATTCAGAATGTGGCAGACACAGTTGATGCTGCTGGGTCTGTAGCTCAATATCTCCCCTGAGAATGGAAGAATTAAACAATTCCATCTCAGGGAAGGTGAAAGCATGAGTCCTGAGATGAGAGCAGTGTGCCTGGAGAGACCACAATAAAAAAACAAGGATGCTGTTTACCCTCAGACCTTGACACCAACCTGTGCGGCAGGATTAATGTCCATGTACTGATGGCACTGCTCACAGTGATGGAAGGTGTTGTAAGCTGCATATTTAGTCAGCATCATGGACACCGTCTCCCTTTTCTTAGGTTCCTCTGATTTTGTTTCTTTGCTTGTTTCTGTGCACAAAGAAAAGAAGTAATAGAAATTTTAGGAGCCTTAAAAAACAGAGATCGTGATTCTGGTAAAAACTGTAAAGAATACATAATTATTTTTTTTTTACATTTAATTTTGGAGATTAAAGGTTCTTGTGAATTTGTGTTCAAATGAACCAATAAACACTGAGTGTCTCCGTAGGAAAGTATTCCTAAAAAATTCGACATTTCACTTACCTTGTTTCACTCTTGAGAGTTGTTCTGTGTATACAGGACTTATATTTCTGTATTTAGGGTCATGTACACTCAGGTCAAAAGATATTTTGCTGAAGATCTCAATGTCTGGCCAGTGGTCATTGCTAGACTGAGTAATTTCGCCGTTTTCTGTATGATCTGCAACAACACACTTCAGGTAAGCCGAATCAGATACCCACCAAATGATGTTTGTGCTATGGTTAGTGCTTTACAATTGCACTGGAACTCACACAGGCACACACACATAGAGTGACATCTCTGAACATCATAAATATTACCAGTGAAATTACAACTCACACAAAGCCATTTCAAAGAAATGGCAATTCCTTAAAAACTGCAAGCAGGGGAAGAAGCCTCCCAGGTATCTTTCTGCACTGTTCCTCATCATACCTGCTGAGGTATATTTCACTCTGGTTTAAGCATAAAATGCTCAGATGAATGGCCTTATTTGCGCAGAAGGCACGGGTGTAGTAGTTTTGAGCCTCTCTGTGATGGAATGAAGAGCACAGGGTAAATAAGAAGCAAAAGTATCCAAAGGCAGAAAGAGGGAAAGAGAGGCTGTATGAACTATGTATGAACTAGTAGCTGGCAGTACATGATAAAGGCAGCAGAAGACACTGTCTTTATAGAATAGGATGTGGCCAGCAAGGATCAAATGAAACTTTTCTACATTGATCCAAGAGATAAGTCTGAAGTAGAAAATCAAGTTTAAGCAATGGGAATGGTAGAAAACACTGGCCAAAGGAAACAACTTTGGAATGCAGCTTGAACATGAGTCAATTCAGATCAAAATGACATGGAAGAACACACAAAAGTAGGTGTGTAACTGAGGTTACTGATTTTAGAAAAGTGAATTCAGGTGAAATGAATGTTGGGTCTATGGGCAAGCACATGCTCACCCTACACTGATGCAAGAAGAAACGTAATCTACAGAGCTTTGAGTCCATTACTTTGACCTGGGTAATATTCAGAATTTGGAGAGGCTAAAGGAAGTAATTAGAGATGTTGAATTAAATGAAAAATGTGACAAAATGCAAATAGGTTGACTAAAGAAATCCTATGTTACTTTCATTATATGGCTATGAAATACCTATTTCTCTGAACAAAGGAAATGCAGTGAATGTTATCCTTCTGGACACAAGTACTTGGTATGATACTATTGGACAAATTATTAATACAGCTAAAGAAAATGGAGACAAGGTATGGTCTGTAAATTTGAAGAGCTGACTAAACAAAAGATGGCAGCATGTAACATTGTAAGCATTAAGGCAGGTGAGATTGGCAATGAAGTTAAAAGGTCAGTAGAGCAGCACACTGTTTAATATTCTCACTAATGTCACCAGCTTAAACAAAAAAGTTTAAGCTTAAACTTTTGTTTAAGTTTGCTGGTAGCACACTCCTAAGAGTGATTGTCAACATGGAGAAGGAATCAAAGATCAGCTGGAAAGAATTCAATGCCCTTGGAAACTGAAACAACAAAAACTTGGTGATATTTGACAGAAAAAATGTGAGTCATATGTACATTTAAGCATTTATGCAGCAGGTTGGGAGCTCCTTGGTTGGAAATGACCAAGTTGCTGAGAAACCATGGAGTACAAGCTAAGCATTGATGCCAGTGAAAAGGGGGAATGGAAAAGACCGGTGCAATCATAGGTTTCATCAGTCATGGGGCTTTCAGCGGGGGCAGGGGAATGCATGAGCTGTTGTAGGCTGGGTTGGTTAAACCTTCAGTTCTGCTCACCCATGCACCAGAAGGATAAATTGAAAATAGATGTGTAGGCCAGAGTACCAAACTGATAAGGAGAATAAGGAGCCTGTCATTTGTGAGAATCCTGTAAAAAGATCCAGACTACCCAGATGAATGCTGAAGAGGAGGTAAGATAGCTGCCTGACCACTCCAAAGAAACAAATCTCAAAGAACAGAAAAATTATTTTCATTTAAATTACTACATGTTTTTGGTCCCAAGGAGAACGTGTATAAATGGGACAGAAACATATTTGGGGTGGAGAATAAAGCAGTATTTAAAATAATGAAAACACGAGGGCTCTGGAGAAGCATTCCAACAGAAGCAGTGGGAGCAAAAAAGCCATAACCAAAAACCCCAAGCAAACCCAAACTGCTCTTCTGGAGTTCCATGCATTCCTGGCAAGGGTGTAACACATTGCTGTGATCTCAACGGGGCAGTCGGCATGATGCAGAACATCTCTTACATTTTGATATTTCATCCTAAGTTTCTGAGTACTTCAGTTCAAATAATGAGGGAATAACTGTCCCCAAAGCTATAAATCAAAGGAAAATATTTTTTCTTTTCTTTTTTTTTTTTTCTTTTTTGCATTTAATAGCACTGTATGAACAGAAATACAAATTAGCCTTTTCAAAGGTTCAATAACAACTACATTTTCAAGATGCCAGTCTAATGGTAATGACAGTTATGTACCAGAATACCATGAAGAGGACTAATTTTTAAAAGGTTTTGCTCTTCTCCAGGCAAAGTCCTGCCATGGCAGCTAATGGATCTGTGAGATCTGACAAATGAGCACAAATCCAGAAAGGATCCTGCTCCCCTTTATTCTCAGCATAAAACCTGCAAACTGCAGACAGGAGACAATCTTACTGAAAATGGGTATTTAAATTCTAAATAAACATAAATAATAGTTAGGTTTCAGCCAGGAACAAAATGTTCTTAAATGTACTATCTGCTTAAAAGCAGCCAGCACTTAAAAACCTGCAAGGAGAGATAACATGAGCAGATGTTGCCCGTTTACAGCTTTGTTCTCACTTTCATTTGAGAGCTACACAAATGTATCAGCCCAAAATACATTTAATAGTTCTCAGATAAGCCCATTATAGTTTACTTTCTTAACAATCTATACTGAAATATATGCAGACACCTATAGTCTAGCTACACAATAATGAAGAGGACATGTAGTAGGTGTAATTCATAGTCTTTCAGTGAGCCTAAGAACTTCCTTGCTGAATAATACACAACATAGGCTCTTTATGATACATCTTAAGAATACCTGATAAGTACTTACTGGCATTGATCTCTTCTTCATCATACACATCTACTTCCAACAACCGGATCAGCATGCGGAAGAGAATCCTTAGGAACTGCAAGTATGAACCAGTCTTTCCAACCTGAGCCAGAGATGGAAAAAAGTCTAAATGCCAACCCAAACTACTACAGTGGAAGGGTGAATTTCAGATAAATGCCTCTGGGCTTAGCCCAAAGCTCTGTGTTCAGCTCTGCCTGAAAACACTGCAAGATGTAATATTGCCCACTATACTGAAAACACTTTTACTAAATTGGTCTCTGAGCACAACCTGGTCACAGCCTGTGTCACTTTTGTGTGCAAGGAGACAAGCAGTGGTAACTGCTTCTCTCCTGATGTGCTCAAGGCAATGTTATGCCCACCCATGTGTGTTTCATTTAGGCTAAAACGTGACATAAAGAATCACCCATCCTCTCCTGACATAAAGCACCACCCTTCCTCTCCTTACCACTTTCAGCATGGACTTAGCCTTAAAATTTGACTTTGATTTTTGACCTCAAAACACATCACCGCAAACCTGGCCCCCTAAGACTGCTAAAAAAGCAGGAGGAAGGAACTGTGCCCTTACTTGTGGTGGTCCTGTCAAAAGCAGCCGCCTGGGGTGAAAAGTCCTGGTGCCAGACGCCTCAGCCTGATTGCTGAAGTCTGCGTGGTGCTGCCGGGCTGTCGTCCATTGCCTGTAGTACTGAGACTGCTCTTCACTGCTCATGTCCCTGTGAAGCAGAGGCCTCAGAGAGCTCAGCCAAGACACGTCAGCATGAGGCAGGAGGGAAGAGGAGGAAGGCAGATTCCCATTTTTCTGCGAGCTCAGGAGGCAGTACGCAGCTTTGGACAGGATGACGATGCGTGGCAGTGCCACGCGGAGAGCCCTGCTGTCCTTGGCTGACTGGGCAGGCCACTGGAAGGTCTGGGAGACTGAAGACAGTGAGGAGAGTTTGGGAGTGGTGCTGCTCGCCATCTGGTTACCCAGCGAGTCACACTCTTGTTTCAGGGTTTCTCTGGCTGTGAAACTGGAGTAAGCTCCCTCATCCACTGAGCTGTGTGCCACAGCCTGGAAGTTAAGGGATGGTGCCTGCTTCTGAGACTTGTCTGCGGCACTCGAGGAGCTCACACCATTGTCAGCCAGGGAACCTGGGAAAACAAAAAGCAGGCAAGGAAAAGTTACTGACTGATGTAAGAAAACCATGAATTCATTTGATCTATGTAGCAGTCCTAACATACTTCTGTTCAATGAATGCTGCTGTGGCTTAGGTCAGGGTTTCAACATGTAAAAAGAAATCATTTACATCTGTCTGTCCCTTTGGCTGGAAGGGCGAATGCCCTGCTGCAACAGGGTTCAGACTCCAAGTGTTCCATTCTATTCTCTGTATGCTAGCTGTCATTTCCCATCTAGGATTTGGAATCTGATGGTACAACGTTCTGAAAGTCAAGTTTAACAAACCACTGTATACACAGATCAATTGCATCTTCCTTTCTATGGATAACAGAGCATTTATTTCACTGCAACTTGGACATGAACTGGGCTATGTCCCCTCCTCCCTACTTGTTAGGTTTAGTTAGTGTATGGGAAGACCTGGTGCATAGTAAAGACCCAGTTCAGCTGTCTTAATACCTCAGACTCATAGGGAAATAAAGGGAAGGAACCAGAATGCAGAATGCAAAGAAGGGAAGGCATGGTGGGAGGTGATGCCTGAAGAGGTAGGTTAAGACCCAACCATTCTGTTGGTCTTGGCAAGGAGGCAGATATCCATCCTCACCCATAGGTACTCCCAGATTTCTAGAGCATTTTTCTATTCCTAGAATTTCATACTAGCCCTTTTTGCTCTGATTTTTTAGATCTTTTCAGGATCCACTGAACAAAGCTAGCAACAAATGCGAAAGGTAAGTTAAAAAATCAAAATCACAAGGGATGCTTAGCTATGGCCTACCATCTCTCCCACTGAAGCACCATCTCCTTTTAGCAGTAGACAGGAAAATTGCTCACTGTGTGAAGAATCTGCAACTAACATTTCATTGTCTAGCCTGCAGCTGGATCCAACTAAGCAACCCGCATCTGAGAAAACGTCTCAGTGTTTACATCCGAATTCCAATGACGCAGGAATAAAGACTTGTTTTTCAGACCAGCAGCAGAGTGACTGACCTGAGGTTCCAGTGACAGCACTGCTGTTGCTCTGGGGCCGGTCCAAGTCTATCAGCAGCTCATCAGAGTCATTCTCACTACCATTTGTCTTCTCCTGCTCCTTCTCACTGAGGTCAAGAGCTACAATAGGCCCTCGAATTGCCTCCTTGGAGACATAGCAGCACGCCAGGCCTACTTCTTGCTCTAACGCAGTACGGGTTAAGTAGCTGGAGTCAATTAGTCGAAGATCACAGTATTTCAACGACCTAGGAAAGCAAACACAAATGAAAAAAGAAGTTTTGTTTTCTCTGACTTTGAAGAACACTCCCTATCTTTAATTGCTTCCTAAATATTCATGAACCATTTTATTACATATAAAATAATTTTAAAATATTCAGCACGTAAGTTGCGTAATTGCGTTGGTAATTTGCAGGCACTTACTGACCCACACAGTAGAGTAATATGACTTTTCACAAACTGCACTTTCCAAACCTTTAAAGGGTTCCTAAATAAAGTCTACAAAAATACACCTCTTTTGTGAAAAGACAGCTAGATGGTATCAAACCCAACTTATCTAAACATGTTCGAGAGCAATCATATGAAAGAGTAATAGCAGCACCTGGGGAAAGTCTCTCCCAGCGGGTCTTTGCCAGTGAGAATAACAATACAAGGTAGACCTTCCAGATCCTGATAGGTGCGTGGAATCCAGTCATCCTGCTCATTGCCCCTCCAAGCCTGTGAACAGAGAACATTCCAGTCACACCTAAACGACATCTTCTCTTCAGCTGTTTCCTTTTTTCATAAGTTCCTGCTTTTGCTTTCTATATAGGGCTTGCTTACTTAATGGCCAACAGGAAGGAGACCTTGGGTGCAGGCATGCATTTGTTTTCTGGTAGCCAAGTGTTAGCCAAGCATTAAATGCAAAGAAAATGAGTGTATAGCATATGTTATTCAGTGCTGGAAATATTCACCTGGTGTGGTATTAGTGTGGTCTGTCAGAGGAAAAAGCAGCCGATGCGTTCAGTTTGGCACAGATAAAAGATATGAATGTAAAGACAAAGTAAGACTTTAAAGTGAAGTATGAAAATGGGAAAATGAACCTTGTTTAATTGTTTTGTACAATAAAAGATTACGTGACAGAAACACATTTCACCTTTCCCTGGAGGTCATCCTCCCCAAAAATCTCCTTACCTACAGTCTATCAAGGCCCAAGAGCACAAAACTGCACCATTTCCCCTTAGCACTGGAAAGATTGGTAGCATTAGTCCCATGTCCTTACACCCTTCAGTTCCCTTGGTTCAGTAGAGCTTACTGAAAAAAATTATTTCTCCAATTACTTAGCAGTATCTAAGTAAAGCAGTATCTTAGTAAAGCACCCTCTGCAACAGAGAGAGAATTTCTGGCTCAACAAGGTTAGTCCAGCCGTGTGTTCTCCTGCCTCTCCAATGATCAAGGTATCTCTGAAAGCCCGTGACTAGAAAGTGAAATAGGGGAGGACAATTTTTCTTTTGATTTTCCTTGATTTTCTTTTTGCTAGCATAAGAGCCTAAAAAGAATGAGTGCCCAGGGCTTTAAGCTGTTTGAACTTGTATCCAGAAGATGTATTTCTTGTCCATCTTTCTCAGGAAGGTCAGAGAGGTGCAACCCTCAGGGTTCCTTACTTCTTGAATGTTTCCCAAACAGTTTGATTCTTTTTACGCTTAAAGGATATGCTATAACAGCATCCCTGGTCAGTGAAATTGTTATTTAAATTGTCTTCCATCTCTTGTTTCATTCTGTACCTCTGGCTCCATGATGGAGAGGAATAGCTGGTCTGTCTGACCAGCAGGCTTGTCTGACAGAGAGGGGAGAAATGCAGCCACCAGCACTGCAGACACAGCTGCTCACCATCCCTGCCCTGCTGTGGCATTGCACATGCTGCTAATGCCTGAGAGAGGCTAAGTTAAGTCACACTTTTCAGCTGGGTTCATTAACACCCATAAAGTTTCCCTCCCTGCCTCTGAAAATGGTCATGATGAGGTCTCATCCTTCCTGCAACCAAGAGTATTTATTGGTGGGACCACATTTTGAGCCTCACCACTCAGTAGCCTCGTATTGCTCTCTCCCCATACACACATCAAAAAAAGGCAGGCAACCCATCGCCCCTCTCTTTAATATAGTGAGGTCAATTCATGAAGTGGGTTTGGCTACTTGAACCATGCTCTTGTAAATCCATGCAAAATTTTAGGCTGGTGCAGATATGCTAGGCATATATGCATGTAGCCTCCTCAGGCTGTCAGCATGCAGGGGGTTGAGGAAAGAAATCCGTGACAAACAGCATACTTTACCAGTTATCAGGAGGGCAGAAGATGGATGAACAGAGCAGACAACAGATACACTAGACAGACAAATAAGTTGGTGGAAATAATTAGTTTGCCTACAGAGATCTGAGCTCTGCTTTTAGAGATGAACCCTATGTGATGCATGCCGTTATTCAACTTAAAGAAGTGAAGTAACAGCTGATGTTTGACTTCATGGACCAGTAACAGTTCAGGTTTGTTCCAAGTCTATCTTTTATGATCAAAGTACAGAAATGCATTCACAGCAACAGATACAACACCTGCCCTTTCCCTATAGAATAATTAACCTATAAACTCGTGGGAATAAACACAAAACAACTTCAACAACCAGGTGACCACAGCGAGCACACAAACAAACATTCAGTTTCTTCTAACCTTGAGCCGTGTCACAAAGTGTTTTGCAATAGTGAGCTCTGAGGCAGGATTCCCAAGGAGGATCTCAAAACGATACTGCAGCCCCAGCTTGTCCCTTACTTCCTGTAACCTCTCTTTGGCCAGCATGGCCAGCTGCACCGACGGCACCCGAATGACGAGCATGTGGCCACAGCCATTCTTATCCTTCCCCGGAGACGTGATAAGGTCATCCATTATGCTGAGTGTTTCGGGTGTGCTGTGATCCCTTAGAGAGGCCATGGTGGTGAGGGCCATCAGAGCTTGGGAATATTGCTGGATGAGCAGGTAGCAGCGGATCACCATGCTGTGCAGCCGGGGGTACCTTGGGGGAGACACGGTTCTGCATTAGCACATGCAAAATCACAGTGCTGTCTGAAAATCAGCCAAAATGTAGGACTGCATAGTAAAGAAGTGCCATTTTTTTCCAGTAGTGCTCAAGGAACAAGGTCTTCCATTGTCATAGACAAAAATTTTGAACAAAATTTTTCTGCATTTGGCCAAAGTCCTGAGCTCAAGTAACAGGAATTATAAACTTCTGTTACACTCATCTGGTCCAAAAATTTCAGCTAAAGATCTTTGACTTGATGGTGATAAGGAACATCTCAGATCCTATTTATTCCAAAAGCACACACTTAGAATTGTTTTGCTTTTCACAAGCTTTTTCTTCCAAAAACCTGAGGACCATCGTGGCTTCAAGTGATTTGTGGGAGAAGTACTTCATAATTTTTTCACATCTCTCAACATCTTACCAGAAAGTTGGACATACTAATAGGAATTGCTGGCTCTGAGTCAAACCTGAACTTCCATTTTGCCTTTTAACTTACACAGCCAACATCTTGGCTTTCATTACAGCCACATGCAGTGGCAATGAATATGAAGTAAAATTTTAAGAGAAATAAAATTAAAACCTACTCAAGCAAAAAAAACCCACTCAATTTCTAGACATTTTCCATGAGCTCACTTGCCACCGTAATACAGAGAAACACTATACTATTATGCCTTGAGTGCTGGTCTTATGCCACATAAGTCCAAGTAACTAATATAACTAGAAGTTCCAAACTTCTCTGGTCTCTTTCTTGAGTAATCTAATAGACAATATGATATCCATTTAAAGAAAGTTTTGGGTTTGTGTTTAGCCAGTAGATACAATAGTTTGTTCTGCATACCATAAGCCAGTCATTAAGCCAGTAAGTTTTTAAAATACTTTTTACTCTTCCCACCATAGAAATACCCACTGCATTTCTGCTACTAAAACAAATGGAGCCCTTCTTATAATACAAAAATGTCTGCAACATTTTCAGCTTGTAAACTCACATGCCCAGACAGAATAGCTCAGTTTCTTAAAAAAAAAGCCTAAATTGATAAACTGTGACACAAAAACATATCTTGGCTCCAAGGTAGAGATTCACCTGGCTCCAAGGTAGTGAGGTTGACCTGCCATCAATTTCTAGTATTATCCTAATCTCGTATAATTATTTGCACATACATAAATCCTCCTTCATCTTTTTTCCCACCCACACTTAAACAGAAAGAGAGTGATAGGAACCACTATCTCTTCCATTGGATTAGACCAGAAAGAACAGGATAAACCTAAGGAACTAACCAAATTAAGTATCAATGATTATTAATTATTAATGTTGCTAATTTAACACATTAGATATTGAATTTTTCTTAATAAATACAGATACATGTACAACTATTACACTGATGTAATTAAAACAGAAAAAACAGTACTGAACACAGAATAATCCTGTTCTAGTAAATGTGAAAATACAAGACCTATTATTTGAAGTGCTATAAGGGATCTGTCCTGCTGATACGCACAGCAGATTGACTCCACACTGCTGGAAATGACAGTGTTCCCTTCATTCCTGAAGCGGGCACATTTAATTGTATCTTGGATATGTGCCATGAAAGTAGCTTTTTCAGGCAGCTGCAGGGTACTAACAGGCCCTGAGCTGCAGAAACCAAAACCATCGCCAGCTACTGAAATAACAAAAACAATGTTTCTGAACCAATGTCTCCCACCACCAGCAAGAGAGACACCAGAAGTGATGAGGTATGAACCCTCTGTTACTTTCTGAGCTCAGTGAAGGGGAGCCAAAAGAAGAGAGAAGCACAGCTGAACCCAGATTGCTTCTGAATGGACCTGATCTCTTCTAAAATCAAATTAAGGATATCCACTCCCTTCTTCAACTGCACTAAATTTGTTACAAAAATTAAACTGTACATACTTCATTATTTTCCAAGACCAACATCAAAGGTCATCATGTCTTCATTCCCCAAAATGGGGCTCATAAAGATGTATCTTTAAGATCCCAACTGGGCAGAATCCCAAGCTTCCATGTTATTATTTACCTTTCTAAAAGTGTGTTGACCATTTTTTCAAAAGTTTCATCACATCTCAAAAGGGGACTTGTGACTCCCCACTGGAGGGATTTGCTGTATTCATTCAAACCAAAGTATAGCTTTTCTTCACTTGCTGCATCATCCTGTTTCATACACAAACAGCAAAAAAATATAAGGTGCTCTGGAACAAATTTTTATTTCTTGTGTCATTTTAAAAAATAAATGGAAAACACTTTCCAAACCAAAGAATCCTTTGTTCTCTCTAAGTGGCGCTATTTATTTGTTTCAATAAATACAATAAAATGTAAATTGTTTTTTACTTAACTTATTTGCCTACAGCTAGAAAAGACAGGTGTAGGTCCTTTTCAGTATATCTCCTACCTGTGACTTCAGGGGGTTTCTAGAATCCTGCTAATTGTTTTCTGACTCCCTATCTCTGGCTTTATATGTACTGACAACTGTTACCTCATTTCTATTTAGAGTAGAACCTGAAAAGAGAAGGATTATTAATTTTCAAAGTTGTTCTTGATTGTCAGAGTCTACATGCTTTTCTAATGGAAACCACAAATTCGTATTTTTTTTGTTGGAGTGTAAATCTGCAGACAGCTATCAGAAAGGCAGAATATTTGTGCTTCAAATTTCATGAGCCTTTGATGGAAGCACAGCATGTTCTCCAGTGCATTTATATCAGCAGTAATCTCTAGGAATGTAATCTACAGTCTCCCCCTTTTTTGTGGCTTATTTTTTTAATCAGAAGACTGGAAGTTGTTAATTTTTTTTTTACTTTTGGGAAACAAAAAATTGTCTAGACCATTTTCCAGAAGGCCACTACATGGTGTATATTAGCAATCAACCAAAAAGCAAACTTAGAATATTCACTCTGTCATTTTACATTATTTTTTACAGCTCCCACTTCAAGACACTTTGCAGAAACTAATGTCCACTCGGCATAGTAAAGCCAAATCTGATATAAATACACCAAACAAGTAATAGGAAAAAATGCTATTTTTAGCAGGTTTATCCAAAACATCCTCAGAATCAGCTGACTGAAATGATGAAAAATGTTAACAGTGCGGAATATCCAACAGGATTTTTCCTCTGCACAATGACAGTACCTACTAAACAAAAACTTGTTAACCTAGAACACAACTTTAATTAGGACTGGGAAAATAATGAACTGACTTGACAGGCTATGTGACATATAACTTACAGTCAAAAGTCAGACTCCTTGAAAAGGGAAAGCCAGCTCTGGAGCTTTATGACATGTCTACATAGCTTTGTCTGACCAGAGCACAGAACGTGGTTTCTCATCTTGCATGACTGGATAAAGAAATCTGCGTAATTCCTGGTCCTAAATATCAGGTGCTACTTCTACCATCAGTATCTCAAGGCTGTCCACCTAGAATCTGAGAGAAGAAGCTCCAGCAGAGGAAGAGCTCCCTCCTAACACACACATTTTCTAGATTCTGCTCGGTGTGCATTCCACATTAAAATTCACAGTTAAAATTAACAGCTAAACACTTACCACAGTGTCAGATTGTATCCAATGTACCTCATTGCTAGAGCTGACCCTGGACTGCTGCGTTTGCAGGGCATAAGGGAAAGAGCTGACCTGAAGAACAAGGAGGTTGAATGCTTCAAGCACCTCCCTGCAATTAATAACTCTATCAGCCAGACCATGATTAGGCTCACCATGTGACAGGGAACTTGAAATGGCACTGCAGAAATAAGAATGCAAAGAATTGCCTTACTGACATCCTGAAATTCAATGGATTACTCTCTTCCCTACAGAAAAATCTCTAAATGATGATGACGACACAGAGAGCCATAGCTCAAAAAAATCTCTTTGGAAAGGTAAAAGACTTCAAAAAACGTTTGACTGTTCTCTGTGGGTAAACTCATGAAAACAAGGGAAAACAACAAACACCTAAATAAAGGATTAAAATCTGTTGACAGTGAGAAGGTGGATTAGTGTGACAATTTAAAAAAGCATCACACTGAGGAAACCAAAAATAAGCCAAAGCTGATTAAATCCCTCTTATTAAAAAACACTGTTCCATGAGCTGTGGAGATAGGATATAGTAGCAATTTTATGAAATCCAGTGGCTTTTCCAGTCTGAAACAACAAATTTCTAATAGGCTGGGAAGCCTGAAAGTCTACTGATGTTCTGATGTTCCGAGCTACTAAAATAGCCTTTACTTCCATTATATATTCAGAAATTCCAAATTCAAAGTATAGCAAAGATAATAAAAAAAATGTGATGGGGAAGACCGAGTAGAAATAATATTGCTTTTGTCTATTTTCAACTGTCCTTCAAGGAGAGTATTTTGCTTATTATAGAATAATAGAATGGTTTGGGTTGGAAGGGACCTTAAAGACCATCTAGTTCCAGCCCCTCTGCAATAGGCAGGGACACCTTTCACTATTTCTGATATCGAAATGAATCCCACAACTTTATACATCATGTTTAAACCACATTGTTCTCCTTAGTTTACTCATGGAACAGGAACAGAATAATCAGCTTGACTTATTTTTTCTTCTTTCAAGACAGACTTGTGATTTGGTGTGAAGATATGTTTTCATATGTGTGCTTTGACCTAAAGCCAAATTCAATACAGCTGGTTTTTTTTAATCCTTTTGTTACAGAAGCTATGGCATCTTTCTTATGATACAGACTTAAATGTCTGTAAGCTTTCTCATATCACAAACAACACTATTATCCGGGATAAAAACATGAATGAAAGCACAACCACCTTGTGAACATCACAGACATTTGGGTTTGAGAACAGATAAAGAAGAGAAATAGGAAAGAAAAGACAAGAAGAGCAAAGAAATTTGCAAAATCCAGCATTTTCCCCTTGACTTCATGGCACATAACCTAACATAGCACATAACCCTAAAAAGAGTCCTGATAGGCATCCAATAATCTGAAACTAGTCTCACCTACCTTCAGGTGAATCAGAATTAGATAACAAATATCATGGGCAACCAAAAGAGATTCTTTCCCATTATAAGGCACAAAATGCCTTGAAAATGCCTAGAGAAAGCAATAGGTGTCTAAGACAGTAAGTCTTTTGAAAAAAGGATAATGGAAAGATGCTGGGAGAGGATGGTTCTCCTTCAGCAGATTGAAGCAGCTACCTTGTTAAATCCACATGGGCATTGTCATGAACCAGCACAAAGAGCGTGTAGGGGTTCTGCTTCACTCGCCTCATGAAAACCTCAAATTTAGTTTGAATCTCATTGTCCAGCCGAACCACGTATTTCTCAGCTTTCTGATAGGCTGTTCCATTGTCTTCTAGGCCCAAGTCCACAAGCACACCTGTCAAAAAGAAGAATACAACAAAAAACTTTTCCTTTGAGCGCATCCAAAAATGAAGGGTCAAAGGGAAGTTGCCACTTGTCTGTCAAACCACTGACAGGACCCAGTAAGGTGATTATCCAAATGCAATTTCTCTCACAATGGAGGCCAAAATGTGCTCCTTGGCTTCTGGATTTCCTCCAAAAAAGTGCCTAAAGACCTTTCAAAAACTTCTCACATTATCCAAAAATGGGGGGACAAAATCAGGGGGGCCCCCACAAAGATTTCCAAAGCAGCACTCAGTTGGCTATGCTCCATGATCCTAGGCCAAACTTGCCTACATTAAGGTAATATATTAGTATTGTTTGAGCCAGAAAAAGTTATCCTGACCTTTCCTTTGAAAATATCATAATTTACATAAAATTGATTCTCCCTACTATCATATCATATCATATCATATCTCGTATCATATCTCATATCATATCTCATATAATATATATAATATCAGCATATCATATCATATATCATATCAAATCATACTTTTCATGCTCTGATTCAATGTTTGTGTCAGTACAACTAGTCTTTGGAAAGATATATTGCTGTCGTATTCATAAATTAGGCATGGTGCAATGTATATGACTTTGAATGTCATTTCAATTAATGAAGTAGGAATAAACAACTGAAATATGGGTCAATTAGGTCTTTCCCAGGGTCTTAATGATTTTGTAATTTTTTTTTTTTTTAAATAAAGTAAAATAAAACACAAACTATGACGAAAAAAGATATATTGGAGCAATTTACTTTTCCTCTTATACCAGTAATGTATGAGTACTGTACAATGTACTGTACCAGTATCATTACTAGTAATGCTGTAATAGCATCACATATTTGTGAT
This sequence comes from Cyanistes caeruleus, assembly GCF_971803275.1. Lineage (NCBI taxonomy): Eukaryota > Metazoa > Chordata > Aves > Passeriformes > Paridae > Cyanistes > Cyanistes caeruleus. The sequence goes on from NC_141701.1 coordinate 47,796,183, forward strand.
GGATTATCAGCCTCTTTCCCCTCCCTTTTACCTGATTGTCGAATCCGCTGAAGGGTTTGCTGCACCAGGACTTCCGAACGGGGCACTATAACGATGAAGTCCACCTTGCTGAAGTGGCCCAGATCCAGGCTCTGATTGCCACTGTCTGCTATAGCACAAACCTGGGACAAGAGCTTTCTGGCAACTGTGAGCTGTGGCTGGTAAATTTGGAAGGTATCAACATCCAAATCTAGAGCGTGTTTGTTTGAAAAAGAAAACAAAACACAACAAGAAACATGTTTACTTTCCCACCCCCCAGCAAAGCATGACCCTCCAAACAGCCTACCCTCTGTCATCAGGGGAAAAAATAATAAAAAAATCACTCACCAGAATAAATCTCAACACTCTGGAGAGTTTGGTCCAGATCACACATGCCAACTTTCTTTCTTTGATCAAAATGTGGTAATACATGAGACGAACACAAGTACAGCACTGCCCATTTTTTAAGATGCCCTAAGTGTTTTAAGAATTTCTAACAGTGCAACCCAAGGAAACCTCAATGCCAACACAGTGAAATGCATTCTGTTAAATGAACCAACACATACATAATATGCATGCACATACATAGATATAAAGATGTGCATGTGTACATATAAAAAAAAGCAGAGAGAGAGAGAGAGGTACAAAGCTCTAATGTTCTGAAACTCGGATTGACTTGGACTTAATAAACATCAATATCACACTAAATGTGTGAATGCAGAGAACTGAGAGACTGACCAGAGCACTCATGTTTCCTCAAAATAAAAAGCATGTTCCATTTCAGTATTTCCACTAGGTAAATTCTATGTCAAACAATCCATGCTTCATTAACCACTGAGTATTTTCAATTTGCAGATTACCAGATTAAATCCTATAATGGTCTTATAGTTTTTGTTTATGCTGCTTTTATTACTGTGTTGGTTTTACACAGGGACGTGTTTTCGTGTGTATGTGCACACACATGCTTGTCTCCTGTTCAAATATGCCTTAGTGTCCATTTCAGCAGATCTGCTATGGAAGAAATGTCCCTCTCACTGCCTAGGAGACTTACTTCTTCATTTTATTTTTATTCAGGCAGTTTCTCAATAGCTTCAACCACTGTACAGCCATATGTTAAAGACAAAATGGACTCAGAACAATTGTTTAAGAAAATAGGAAGATTTTAAAAAAAGTACACAATAAGAAGAAAAAAAAAGACCCAGAATCTAAAGATCATTTTCCCTTCAAATTAATCCTCTGACTAAGCTTGAGACTTGTACTTCTGAGGGTGCCAGAACAAAGTGCCTGGCAGCCTTTCTAGATGGATCTCCTGATCCATGTGGAGACAACCAACCATTTTGCTTTCATTCAGATTTAACACCAAAGACATGAATTTAAGTTAACTAATATGAACCCAGAGCATACCTTTCTTTCACAGAAAAAAGCTTTACTGGAGGTTGAATTTGCTTTGATATTAGACCTGAACAAATCTCAGTGTTCACAACAGCTCAGTGTATCTTTTCCCATTATTGTGATATGAAAAGGAAAGTATGTTTAGAACTCAGGAAAAATAATTCTGAAAATTAGCAATTTTAGACAGGAAATCCTAGCTTACCTTTTGCACTTAAGCATCTTATCACATTATGCTGATTAAGACACATATCAGATCAGCAAACTACAAATCACGCTTGCCTAGCACTTTCAGTCCAAGATCTTAAAACACATTCCCTAAAAGTTTAAGCCTCAGAGCACAAGTCTCTATTGCATATTATCAGGCAGGAGGACACTTGAGGAGATCAGAAGGTGAACACAATTCCTCTTTGCCTTAAACTCAAGGTTATATTCCTTTTCTCCATGCAAAAAGATGAGGTAAGTCTACTCTGCCAGTGTTACAGAGAAATGTCTTCTCTGCTCTGCCTGATGCCTAACAGAAGATAATATGTTTTAGCTTAGAGAATATAAAAAAATCAGGGCAAAAAATTTGCTGAAGGTTATTACAGAGATTTTCAGTCTGAGCAACTGCTGTATTGCTACATTTAGCTGGCAGTATTAGTATTTTAAGGTTGGCACACTGACTGCAAATGTGCCCTCAGATTCTCCTGAGGTGTATGCATTTTGACGTTTAACAAGCTACTCACTTATTTTGTGTCTTGCACGTAGAAAAAATTACCTGGTTCTTGTGTAGAAACCATGGCAATTGCCTCCTGAGACGACACACACTCACTAACGTCTCCATTAAAAGGAATAATGACACTTTCCCCTCGCTGCTGTAGCATCTTCTCCAGCAGCTTGTCCAAATCATCTCCTAGATCAGAATTAGCAACACCAAATTATCTGGAAACCGTTTCAGAGAAGCAACATCGAACATTACATACACCCATGTTCCCACATTGCTGATGTCAAATCTGCACTTGGGCAAGGGTCTGGGGATATAGAGAAGTGAGGAGAGAGAATACTTTTTATCTACTGATTTACCAATTGGATTAACTAAAAAAATAAAAAATAAAAAAAAAAGGAACCACAGTTGTACGATTTCAGGTCTGTGACTTTACAGCTACTGGTGACATCTGGTGAGTACAAAGAAATACACATTATAAAACAACCTCTAAAACCTTGCTAAAAGCTCAACCTAGAAAACATTTGTGTACTTACAGGTGCACTACATGCTCTGCCGTTGCACTCAACAGCTGAGACAGTGTTAAAAGTGTTTTGCCAGAGGGTTATGGACTGCCATCACACAGGTGAAGGAGACAAGCACTCTTTTCCACACAAGGATGGGAGAACAGAATGTCTCTCAGCGGACAGAGCAGAGCTGTGTGCATGTGCATTTGAACTGCTGAACAGGAGATACACCAACCCTAACGACTGACTTGGCTAGAACTTCTGTTTCTTAGAATCACTCACCTAAAGATGTATTTTTGAAATGTGATGCCAGGAAACTAACTTTCCCTGTGATAAGCTCATAACTGATTTCTTTTAAAAATTCGCTGGTGGTAAGCATGCTCTCTGCTAGTGCCCGAGATTGATATTGACCTGGAGAAGAGGGGGGAAAAAAAGTGAGAGCAAACCTTAATACAGTTTACTGTCAACACAACCTTTTAATCCTAGAAGTCTGGGGCACCCTGATCTTCAGTCATGGATTTCCACTGCCTTTACCCAGTCTCAAGTCTACTTCACTAGTGACTGGAGAATTAGTTGATATAACTAATTTTAGCAGGTTCTTTGCTATTGCACATCATTTTGCATACTTGTATGATGAATGATATTCAAAATAAGAATTTGTACCTTAGATGAAATGGAGGATTATGGATAAATATGAAAAAAGTAATTATCCCTAGTGTGGGGGGAAAAGGGTAAATGAAAGTAAAACATTGGCATTACTGACTAATCTGCCAACAAAGAAAAGATGACTAGTCAAAGTGCATTTCCATCCAGACACACTCATTCACACACAAACAGCACAGCTAGTCATCACTAGCAGAATAAAAAGGATAAAAATAAGGATAAAAAGGATGAAAAAGCACAGTCTGTTTTAAGCAGTCTGCAGAAGACTCTGCCATGTAAAATATTGCAGTTGTTACATAAACAAAGACAAACCAACCATTTTGCCACAGCATCACTTCAAGATATTTTCTAAGGCAATCACACAAACAAAAAAGTCTCAGGCCTCTTAAGAAGTAGTAATGACTAGCATAAAGATATTTTTCAATATCCTCATGGATCTCAGTACTCCAAGTCTTGCTGAAAATACAGTAAACTGTGACACTGCAGTGTAACAATACAAAGAAGAATAAAAGGAACAAAAGGGATTTAAAAACCAATAACTCAAGAAAATTCATTTGGCACTGCCATTTGAAGCAGTCTGCAAATATACTCACCTAGAACCACTACACAGAATTCATTTCCTCTAATCTTTGATGCACAAATGGCAACTACATAATCTGGTAGCTTTTGCTGATGTTTCATTTCATTGAGAGACCTCAAGGTCTCCGAGATGCCCTCTGCCAGGGAATTCTGGGTGACAACCACATGCACGAGATCCCGAGACACACTAGCGATTAACCTGGCAAGCCAAGGGAGTTGACCTGGTGACACAGAGATACACTGTGCACTCATTTGCAAGGATCTCTCTCTCAGAGTGAACTCCTGCATAGCTTTCAACATGATCTGCTCAAATTCTTCTCTCAGAGGTATCTGGTCAGGACCTACAATGAAAACGAACAAACAGAAGAACAGTGTCTCATATAAAAATGTTACTGAACCAGGAATAATTACATGTCTGTCTTGATCTGACAAGCTCCTTCACCACATTTTTTATATTTAAAAAAAAAACCTTGCTACTCAGTGGATATCTACCCACACAGCTTATTCTTGTTTTTTTTTTTTATTTTAGAATCTTTTCTTTTCCATCTCCACCAAATAATGAGGTATTCCACCTCACTCCTAGCTTCAGCCACTGGTGGGAGAAACAAGGGAGCGGGAAAATATGTGCCTTTTGCCTAGAAGAGAAGGATTAAGCATGCAGCCAAATGTTTTTTCAGCAGAAAACCAAAATGCTTATCCTTGTAGCCTAATCACAGCCATGCAGCCTGACAAAGCCTGGTAAGTGGTCTTTGCTTTGCTTTTTCTCATTATGCATACCAATCAAGTAAGCATGGATGCAAATAAACATGTCTAACCTCTTCCTTAGCTAAATTAAATTAATTCAGCAAATCTGCAAGCGTCTAACAAAAAGAAGAATATGCAACTTTAGATCTACATTCCCCAGACTCTGTCAACTGTACTGTCAACTTGAACTAGAAAACAGAAATATAAACCATCCTATCTAGGTATCAATCCTCCAACTGAACTTGTTCAGTTAGCTTTGTCTCATTGTCAAAGATAGGAACAGTTAAAAAAACATTCATGAACACAGAGAAAACGTAACCATAACTTATATTGCCAAGATCTCATATCAGTGCTAAAGGAGGCAGCTTCTCACTTCAGCAGCTTGCTTTTCTATGACAAAACGTAGGGGGCTTAAATATCAGAGATATGTGAAATACTGGGCTTGGTTTTATGTTTTCTTTCACACCAAGAAAGAGAAAGGTTGTGTGGATAAATAACCCACAGCCCAGAATCTGTAAAAACCGCCACCTGTTGTCATTTTTGCCTTTTTGAGAAGTAACATATGGAAAGTGCCACCACCTAGTTACCATAGGATGGTAAGACAAGTATAAACTTCTAAGTGCAAGGCTGTTTTCATTTTTGATGCAAAGTGAAAAATTCTGATGAGTCCAATTTAACACAACATGGCAATAATTCTCTCTTTTAGAAATGTATTTTCTTTTTCCTTCTAAGAAAGCATCACACATTCTAGTTCCTTGAAGACCTCAAAATTTAAAAAAAACCAAAACCAACATCTACATCAGTAGAGAAAAATGGTCCTCTGCAGAAATAAAGTTTACCTGAAACATATCAACCCCTGAAAATGATGCTACCATAACAGAAATAAAAGCAAACTTTTGCTGATGGAGGGAAGCTACTTGAGAGACAGGCTCTAAACACAAGGGTCATCATCATGAAACTAAGAAGATTAAAATAATGGTACAAATGAAAAAGCAGATTCTTGGTATGAGAATACACAGAATTTCACTCAGATTACTTAAAATAAAGTATGGCTGTCTTTCTCCACAACTGTCCAGAAAAATAATGGAATTAATAGCAGATAATATGTAAGACAAAATGATAGATTTTGATTGTGAATAGTTTCCTAAAAAAAAAATATGTTGATGCTAAAAGAGTATATATAGAAGCTTCTCTATAGAAATGAGCATGCAAATGGTCACCTGGATTTCAAAAACAAAACTGCAAAATAAACAATATCATAAAATGTTAATGTGTGAGTTACATCCAGCTGGTGTCTGGACACAAGCAGTGCTCCCTGTTTAAGATCTATATTGATGATATGGACAAGGGGATTGAGTGAGATTGGCTCAGTTAGTTGGAACTGGGTGCTAATAACGCCAAGGTAGTAGCTTCAAACTCCATATGGGCCATTCCCTTCAGAGTTGGACTCCTTATGGATCCCTTCCAACACAGAATATTCAGTAATCCTGTATGAGAGCTCCTCCAGGCAGTTTGCAGGTGACAGAGGGCAGGAAGACTCTGCAGAGGGACCTGGACAGGCTGGATCGATGGGCTGAGGATGGGTTTAAGGTTCAACAAAACAACGAGCAATGTCCTGCCCTTGGGTCACAACAACTCCCAGCAGTGCAACAGGCTTGGGAAGAGTGGCTGGAAAACTGCCTGGTGGAAAAGCACCTGGGGCTGTTGGTTGATGGCTGGCTGAACATAAGCCAGCATATGCTCAGGGGGCCAAGAAGGCCAATGCCTGGCTTGCATCAGAAATAATGTGGCCAGCAGGACCAGGGCAGGATCATCCCCCTGTACTCAGCACTGGTGAGGCCACACTTTCAGTGCTGTGTCCAGTTCAGGACCCCTGACTACAAGAAGGACACTGAGGTGCTGGAGTGTGTCCAGAGAAGGGCAACAGAGCTGGTGAGCACAAGTTCTATGGGAAATGGGAGCTGGGGTTGTTTAGCCTGGAGAAAAAGAGGCCCCAGAGGACCTCACTGCTCTCCACAATTACCTGAAAGGAGGCTGTAGCCAGGTGGGGATTGGGCTCTTCTCTCAGACAACAAATGACATGACAGATTGAAATGGCCTCAAGTTGTGCCAGGGGACTTTTAGATTGGATATTAGGATAAATTTCTTTACGGAAAGGGTGGTTAGGCATTGGAATAGGCTGCCCAGGGAAGTGGTGTATTCAGCATTCCTGAAGGCATTCAGAAGACACATGGATGTGGCAGCTGGGGATGAGGTTTAGTGGTGAACCTGGCAGTGCTGGGTTAATGGTTGGTCTCACTGATCATAAAGGTATTTTGGACCTAAATGATTCAATGCAGATATGATTCTGTTCTGTTATTCTCTACAGTTTAAGTCAACATATTCAAATGTCATCCACTTCTGGATGATACTTATTTCTGGGTAGAAAAACTTCAGGGTGCATCCCACAGAGGTTACTTCTCCAACCATCTGAGACAGAAGAATTGCTGGCATAAGCTCTTGTTTTTAGTTTCTGATTACCCTTTCCTCTCAAGACAAAGCCTTGCAAAAGCCTTGAGTCTGAATGTGCATTTGGATATTAAAACTACAACACACCTCTGGGTGTCACACTATACAACATATACAGTCAAAATGATTCAAATGTACCACAACGAGAAGGGAGAGAAAGAAGGGAGAGAAAGAAGGGAGAGAAAGAAGGGAGAGAAAGAAGGGAGAGAAAGAAGGGAGAGAAAGAAGGGAGAGAAAGAAGGGAGAGAAAGAAGGGAGAGAAAGAAGGGAGAGAAAGAAGGGAGAGAAAGAAGGGAGAGAAAGAAGGGAGAGAAAGAAGGGAGAGAAAGAAGGGAGAGAAAGAAGGGAGAGAAAGAAGGGAGAGAAAGAAGGGAGAGAAAGAAGGGAGAGAAAGAAGGGAGAGAAAGAAGGGAGAGAAAGAAGGGAGAGAAAGAAGGGAGAGAAAGAAGGGAGAGAAAGAAGGGAGAGAAAGAAGGGAGAGAAAGAAGGGGGAGAAAGAAGGGGGAGAAAGAAGGGGGAGAAAGAAGGGAGAGAAAGAAGGGAGAGAAAGAAGGGAGAGAAAGAAGGGAGAGAAAGAAGGGAGAGAAAGAAGGGAGAGAAAGAAGGGAGAGAAAGAAGGGAGAGAAAGAAGGGAGAGAAAGAAGGGAGAGAAAGAAGGGAGAGAAAGAAGGGAGAGAAAGAAGGGAGAGAAAGAAAAGAAGGGAGAGAAAGAAGGGAGAGAAAGAAAAGAAGGGAGAGAAAGAAGGGAGAGAAAGAAAAGAAGGGAGATAAGGGAGAGAAGGGAGAGAAGGGAGAGAAGGGAGAATTATTTCAGAATTCTAAATAGGTGGTATAACAAAGGGTCCAGAAATCTTTTTCAACCAGAACACAGGCCACCCTAGCACTGCATAGGCTGAGATGGTGTTTGTAGAAACAGCAGTGCAATGGTAAAAAGCTGACAATTACAGATGATGGAATGTAACCCACACTGCAAATATGGGCATTCTGATGTATAAAAACAAAGCTTGAGAATACCTCACCATGAATGCTGCCAAAGATAACAAATATGAAATTCAAGTAAGTCCAGGAGGTAGACTAAAAAAACCCACTAAAATCAAATATGCTTCTTTATCTTTTTTTACTTATTCCTTTATCACAGTCAGTGGAATTTATTTATAGCAATGCTACAGCTCACAATCATAGGTTTAAATATGTATAGTCTTCATAGAAGGTTTAAAGTATCCAAAATTCTTTTTTTTTTTTCACTTTGATTTTAATATCATCATGAGTTGCTCATCTGATTTCTGAAAACACAACAGCATCATCCTACAATTAATGTTGTCATAATTTTACAAGAAAGCTGATAGAAATTCTCAGCTATATACTTTTTATTTTTCAAAAAAAGGAGCACTTCCACAGATCATATTCTTATCATCTGTGATCACAGTCATCCACAAATATATTTTATACAAGTAGTGAGATCAGAAAAATTAGGCAAGACTCTGTCTTTCGTGCTTTTGCTTGCTTTTTTACCTTTGCCTTTATCTAACTCTTTCGCAAGATATTCTGGAGAAAGAAAAAACATTTTAGTCCTACTTTCTCAATTAAAAAAAAAAAAAAGAGGCTTACATGAATAAATTGTTAATTTATATGTGTATTTGTCTCTTCTTGTCAAAAACTTTTGAATCTGGCTGCTGTCCAATCATCTCTAATGTGCTCTGATTTAACAACAGGGGACAAAGGCCTCAGTTCAGTGCAGCTGATGCAACTCCAACAGTTTTCAGTTTACAGCAATATTCAAACCAGCAACATGTCTCGATCCCCTCCTCTACAGAATGTTTTTACTTTTCTCTCATTAAGCTCTTTCAACTTAGAGCACTGGCACACATCTCCACGTAAGGTCAAATAGGAAACTATTCAGCTTTGCACAGCTACGAACAAAAGCCAAACTAACCACCTGCTAATAAGACAACTGCATTATGCTGAAGTCACAGTGCTCAATAAACACAGTTCTGTTACAGAAGCTTTGCATGAAGCCTCCTCTAGTTTGCAGCAAGTATAGACTTGCTGCATCCATCTAAAGTTAGACTTGCTCATGGAGCGTGATTCACTGACTCACAGGTTTCAATAAATAGTTTATTTTTAATTGGAAATGCTGTTATCAGCTGGTAACAAAGCTTTTTAAGCTGCCTCTATCAATCCAGAATTGTGTGATGCAGCTGGTTTTAACACACACACTCTACAAACTTTCCAATAAAGATGAAAACCTCAAATAACAAATTTAAGCCCACTGAAAGAAGGTAACAGAAAAACATCATGTAAAAAATTAAGAAATTCTTTGTCAGGTCTAACATAGCACCCAATGGACTAGTGAGGCAGAGAATGATAAACAAAGCTAACAGGTCACTTAGAGAGTATTACAGCACAGAAAATGGTTTCCTTCCTGTCTCTTACAGAGCTACAGTAAAGTGTACTTTACACTGTAAAGCACTCATGGGTGAAACCTGCATGGAGCACATTTGCTTCCCGAATTGTAAGGTTATCAGCAGTTGTGCTGCTTTTGGAACACCTGCATATTTCATACCCCTGTGTATTACAGATGGACTGTGCTCTTCAAAAAAGCAGCTTCACACTCCCCTATGATAGGTGGTATCTTCTCAAATACAAAAGTTAGGATGAGACTGCCATGGAAGTTTCCCAACATTATCCTGCATTTTTAACATCTAAAACCTTGCTGTTACCAATGCTCTTTTTATTCTAACATAAGGAAAATTACTGGACCCGCAATAAGAGGGAAAAAAAAAAAAAAAGATGGCTTGCTAATTTGCTCTCAGACTTGCAAAAAGTCCATTTCAAAAACATTTACAAGAATGAGATATTCACTGAATCACTTGCCTTAGTCTGAATAACAAATGTGGTTTTCATGTAAACAGTGCTGTCACCAAAACAATGACAACCATCACACATCTGCCAGCATTTGTCACAAAACTGAATAAAACAGACCGAGTGTCCTTAGAAAGGGCTGTGATAACTGATGGTTTGATACCCTAAGCAAATGAGTTATCTGCATTGCAAATCCATTTCACAAAGGTGACCTGGTCAATCCCCATATGGAGAGCAGAAGCAGTATCAGCCTTTAAATTCACTTCACTTCTTCCGTTTCAGGACCAAAATGGCAAAGTCACACACACTAGATGGAGCCACTTGCCTCTTCCAGCCACAAAAGCAGCCAGAAAACTGGCCCTAAAAGGGACATAAAGAAGCTATGAAGAAAAAAGGACAGTCTCAAATAAAACCAAGTGCTTATGACAAATTGCTTACCTAGCTGGACAAGATACTGAATAGTTAAAAGTATCATATTCTCCACACTTAGCAGCTGACTGCTGGATAAACCCAAGAGATCCAAATCCTTGTTTTCCAGCTGTGGAATCTTGTAGCAGTTCACCAGCAAGGGACTTACAACAATATCACCAACATTTCCATAGAAATAAGGTAAAGTGCCATAGCCTATGATAAAAGAAAGAAAGAAAACCCCCATGAGAAATTCACAAAATTTGCCATTACATGAAATCCTGCACAATGATACATTTCCAAATTTCTTCTTAAAGCTGTCTCACCAAATACATTGCATCAGTGACTGGTTTAGGCACTATAATACCTTAAAAAATAAATTACAAGCCAGGTATCCTCTGCTGTGCTTTACAATAAGTGATTCACATACATTTGCAAGAACTAACATTAACTGCATGATATCCAGCAGGATAATAACTATTGTTATTCAAATACAGATGAGAATATTATCTGTTTGGGTCTTTCCCTGACCTTTAAATACAGATTCTCCATAATATAGTGTACAAAGAAGAAAAATCAATGAAAGCAAAAGTACATTGATCTTAACATTATAAAAGCAGCGTAAGTTGCATTAGCATTGATTCAGCCACTGTGGTATTGCTGTGATTGATTCCACTTTTTTGCCACCTTCCCATTCTGTTTTCATAAACAGGTAAAATAAACATCGACAACAAAACACGCTATTCTGTAAGGTAAAGTACATGAGCACAGGCTAACTCCTTTTTTCTTTCACAATGTTTTTCGTTTCAAAAGAAGCATTTCCACAGAGATTTTGCCAAATCCATCCTTTTGAGTACATCTGGTTCTGTACTATTAATAGGACGCTGTTTCTCAGGGCCACTAACATTTAGCCTAACTGAGGACTTAATGGCAGCTCTCCAAGAGCCTAAGGGCTGCATTCAATTTGCACTTAAGCTGATGGCTGTAGGCACCCTCATCTTTAATAAGGAAGTGTTTCTCTGAAAACCATTAGAGCTCCATGCTAGAGCTTTATAATCGGCTTCCAGAAAACAACGCTAAGCAAAACAAACCAGAAGCGTAACCCTATCCTTGACAGATTTACTGGTGTAGATGGCCCTGTTAATTCTCCAGGAACTGTGTGTATTAAAATTATCTGTGCAAGTGAGGACTTGGAGAACTTCTCCATTCCTTCAGGAATGGCAAATTATTCCACGGACTGCACTGATAAGCATGTTCTGTTAACACTGAAGCTACTTTATAGGACCATCTATACTATATTGGACCTAAAAGAAATTTAGAGTGAAAAAAAAATACCACTTACTAGAATTTTGGCAGCACTAGCTGGCCCATCTTTTTTTAGATATTATGATATAATAATATATATTATATATTATATATATAATAATAATATATATATATTAGATATAAATATATATTATTTAGATATTTTTTAGATATTATTATTACCAAATAGCTCAGGTTGAAAGGCATATTCACATTAAAAGTCATACTTTAAGCAATGTCTTTCTAAGGGTTAACAAAGTACTTTATACAGCTAAAGGATTTTAAAGCCTGAAGCTTGATCTGTTATCTCAATTGCTTACCAGAAATATGGACTATAAATGACAAAAAGTTAGTATGATTTACTTCTGTTTAGTTCATGCAAATCAATTTTCTGGTTCTCATGTAGAATTCTGGGGCTTCAAGATCTGAACTATAAATGCTGCAGGAAATATTTTCTTTGTTTATAAGTTGTTTATACTGGAAAGCTATTTTCATTACTTGGAAATATTTCTCTTCCTGGGTTTTACAAAAATCTTTTTTGTATAAAACTTAGATTTGGCCAGTGGTTCTGCATAAATTTGACCTAGTGGTGACCTGTTTGCAAATCAGGTTCTCCAGAAATCGCCTGACTCTCAGTTTTAAATATTGAGCAACTAAGGGAAACTATCAGTGACAAACCAACTTCACATTGTACTGAATCCCAGAACCAACAAAAATAAATAAAACCTCCTTTCTGCTGGGGAGCATGTATTAGTATAAAATTCAGCATTTGATTCCCCAGTGTAAGACTTACCTATCAGAATCACTGGTCTGACTCCTGAGTTATTCAGCAGGTTTTCAGGAACTATTACAGTCTCCCCTGCTGGGATGGGTTGAGGCTGTAAAATTCCAGTTAACATGGATTGAGGAACTGGGACTGACAAAAGAGGCTCTATAAAATAAAGAAAAGAGAGACTTCCATTACTAAAAGGCTCATACTGTGATTTGGCCTTATGAACAAATAAGAAAAAAATTACCACAAATCACTAACTGTAATAAAATTCAAAAGCTCTCTGCATTTCCTGCTATAGTTTTAAGTAATTTAAATGAAGAGCCTATATCTTCCTGTAGCCTCACGCCTAAAATAAAACTTCTTCTGACCACTGTATTGTTGTTGAGAGTGAGAGAGCAAAACACAGGTTTGAATATGCATCTTTAAACAAAGCCAAGTACTAAGCCAAAAGGCCACCCCCAATACTGCCTCTCAATGCAAGGGAAGAAACTGCTTCAACTTCTGACCTAGAATATATGTAGATAAGAAAAATAAAAGCAGGCCAAAATCTGAAAGCTGCCCCTAGATAGTTGCTACAAGGATAAAAAATCAGGCTTTACTCATGAAGGAGCAACAGTAGCTTTCATAAGTAAAGGAAACCAAGTGCAAGAATTTTGTAATCTGCAATCAGGTTTCAGAGTAAGGCCTACTTCACAAGTTTCTTAGGCTTCATTTGGTGGTTTGCAGCTACTTTTTCAAACCATGCCATCAACAGGAAAACATCAAAGGGAGGATGAATGAATGCATATGTTTTACCAGGGGAACTGTTTATCCAACAGAAAAAAGTACTACTAAAGACTCACAGAAAATGGAGTACACAACAGAGGTAGCAGATTAGTGGAAACAAACTCAACAAAAAAAGGAGAGATTGCCTTGTGTCATGTCTCTTCACCAGGTTTCTGAAGAAGAAAACCGACAAAAGCTGCAATTTGAGGCGTTCAGATAAGCAGGCCTGCACGACTATGTAACTCTTCCTCCTATAATTAATATCTCTGGAAATAATTCCAAAATATCTTAAAACCAAGTCCTCAAGAGCAGAGTTAAAAATGCATTGTGCATGTTGATGAATGGCTTTTTTCATTCCTTGGCTGCTTACTCTCTTATGAATAAAGAGGTGTCTACATGGATATTGAAGAGTACTTGTAATTAATTCTATTTCATATCATGATATTAAACTCCTCCAGGTTTTCCATGCACTGCTAAAATTTGGTCTCACTTTCTGCTTTTAACTGAAGATGACCTAGAGGATATCAGTGTCCTTTGCTAGGCCAAAATTATATAAAGCTGTTTTTCCCATGCGAAACAAAGTGTACAGTTTCTGTAGCATCCCACACCAGACTGAGACACAACAATCAAGGTGAAGGTTAACGAGAATCCTTGAAATATATTCATATATCCATACACCTGCACAATTTTAGAACAACTGAGTTACAGCTGGGGGACTATGGATTTCTTGTAGCTTTATTTTTTTAATAATATTATTTGTCTCTTCCTTTCCTCTCTCACCCCCAGCAGTTTTGCTTCCCCTGTGTCGCATCTTAGATTACAACAACCAGGACCAAGCAATCATATGTGCTTTTTTTGGGGACACCTGAAAAATTCTCCATGGTGTGCTTAAACGCTTCGACAAGATCAGTTATGTTTGCTGTGCAGCACAGGAAAGGTGCAGCACAGGGCTGCGGGGCTGGCTGAGTTCACATTTTAACACAAAATGAAATCTCGGTGTCATTCAAGTTTTACCTGTTCTTGTCGAAGGCCGGATTGTAGGAACAGGTACTGCCAAACCAGGAGGTGGGACTGGGGACCCAGGAGACCATCCTCGGTGACGTTTCTTTGGTGGTCCAGAACTGGACATAGATGCTGGAAGAAAAGCAAAAGCTAATTCTAAACCCTGTCCTCCCAGATGACCAAATCTCAGCCCACACTCCATTTCACACTGGTGTCGAGCGGGTGTCACATTGCAGAGCACCAGAGGCTCATACCTAGATTTACATGACACCAGACTATGATGTGAAAAATATTGTTATTTGTGTTAAAAAGTCCAGAATTATCATTAATGGTCATTCCAAAAAGCAAATGAATCTGTAAAGACTGAATGGTAGGAACAGCTACAATCAGAAGAAGAACAAAATCACAAATTTCAAGCTCAACATCCAATGCAGCTTAGAATAAAAAAAATAAAAAAGAGAGGTTTTCTTTACCTTGGTCTCCAGCTGCACAGCCAGGACTTGGAGATGTCGAGTGAGGCATTGGCCGAGAGACTGTAGAACTCAATGCGTTATTTCTTCCTCCATTAGCGTTTCCATTAGCAACATCTGTGGCATGCAGTGAAAGAGGAGCTGAGTATAATAAAATACAGAGTGTGTGGCTTGAGACAATCTTGAAAACAAACAAAATAATACAGCCACACACAGATGCAAAAGAACAGGGCAAGATGCATGATTGAAAAAAAACATACTCCAGGGAAAGCATGAAATGTACTCAGAAGAGAAGCATTCAGATTGTAAAATCCAAGCCTTTAAAGGGGTGTCTGGATCTCAAGGTAGGGAGGGAATAGGTGGAAGAAAAAATCCAAAGAAAGCCCCACCAAAATACCATGAAAAATTACACAAACACAAAATTATTGGAAGGTTTGCAACATATTTTTTACACAGTGATTTTTTTTTTTACAATATAAGTGGAAAATGCAGTTTGCAATGATTTTTAAGCCACTTGTGTGTATCTACAGAATTTTCCCCTAGTCATCCATATGCCATGCACAGTAATTCACTCCAGGGCTCTCATCAAAAGCCTTAGCACAGGACACTGGGCAGAGGAAGACAGGGCAGTTTGCTGCAAAGGGTACATGGCCTGAGCATTACTGAGGCAAACCATCCTCAATTTTGCTACCTCTGCCTAAGGTGATCCTCCAGTCTCAGCCTGACACTCTGACAGGACCCACTATATCCAGGCCACAAAACTAAGCTACAACAATGGATGATCACCAGAAGTTACCATCACTCATCTGAGCTCCCTCTCAATTCTTTTTCGGAACAGTTTTTGCAGAAGAAAAAAAAATGGCATAAACTGCCAACATGGACGCCAGTGGAAATGACAGCTCCTTGCTGATATCAGCCAGCTCCACAAGGATTTAGGTCCCAAAAACATATTCCAGGAGCAACACCAGGAGATGGTGCAGCAGTTTGCTGATGGCAGCTGCACCTGGAAGTGTTAGAGACATGGGTGTGTAGCTTAAGACAATGCAACTCCCCAGCTGCAGACATCCAAATAAATTCTGGCACAAGACTCTCCAGCTGCCAACTACAAAACAGGAATAAGGTCACTTGTCCACTGTAAGTTCCCCATTTGTACTCTGAGTAAACAATTTTGTATGGACAGACATGGTGGGCATGGGTCAGCTGACAAAATTGAAGTGGTTGAAAAGCTGGGAAGAAATTTCAGTGCAAAATAAAATCACACAACTGTGGAGGGGGGAAAAAGATACTTTACACAAATAACTGTTAGTGAATTCTTAGGTACAACATAATTATATTACGTACCATAATAGTATGTATTGTATTAAATAACAAATGTAATACATCACGTATAAAGTATAATGCTCATGTGCATATATGATGAATAAATGGATATATTTTCCTATTCAAGCATATTGTCCTGCAAAAAGTGTGATGACTTCTTTTTTATTGCTTTAAGACTAACCAGCTAAAGTAAAAAACAATCAGATTATCCCAACAGAGCATCAGTGAGGGACTTAGATGTCACAGTTGAGGGTTATCATTTATTAAACACACAATACAGAAATAAGCAATTAAAACAGCAGAGATATTAAAACTCCTTAAAATGAGACTGAATTCCACTAAATGTGTGTTGAGGAACTATAATTGTTAGAAAAGCAGAACTAAACATTATGGGGGCAGGAATCAGTGTGATATCAAGAGGTGACATTTATGCTCTCTTCTGTAGCTGAGGATATCTGTAGAGAGAGCACCACTGCACTCCTACCACGAGGTTAAATCTGAAAGCCAAAGTGTGGCTCAAGCTTGGGGACAGTACTAACTGCAAAAATTTCTGTGCTGAAGATGGCAAGAACATGAGAGTTCTGGAGAATGCTAGTGAATGTTTTCCTTTCCCTTTTCCACCACAAAAACTACACTCTCTTTTCTTGGCTGTTAAGCTGATGATTCCCTTGGCTCTCAAGAGTTTTGGAAAGCAAAGCCATACCTGAAGCAAATGCCTTTCCTACGAGCTGTACTGACAGAGCCAGAGGTTTCACAATGTTCTTGTTCCGGGATGGGTCTTGTGTTCCACTTAAGTTAACAGCAGCAGCAGATGATTTTGCTGGACTGTACACTGAAGAATCTGAGAACAGAAGTTGTTCAATTAATGATCAAAATTTTTATATATATATATATATATATATATACATATATACACATATATATAATTTTTATCATATACACATTTATCAAAACTCGTCTCTGCAAAACTACAAACAATTTTTTTTACACTCCTAAGTAATTACCATGTATCTTTCAGGAGTTTTAACAAACATTTAATTGGACATTTCTATAGAATTTTATAATCTACTGAACCCATGATTGATCTCTTCCACATTTTGCACTCACACACACCCGAAAAATAATTTAACTGTAGAAAGGGCTATCTCATTGCTCCTCGAAATAACCTCATGGGACAGGCAAGTAAATGCAGTTATCTCATGGTTCACATGAGGAAGCTAAGACAAAGAGCTTGTGGAACTTGCAGCCAGCAAGCATAGGGAATAAGGACTGGAATAAGTTGCCTAAAGAGGCTGTGGAATCTCCATCACCTGAGATTTTCAACAAGCTACTGAATCTCTGTCAGACACAGCTAAGCTTGACTAAGGGCAGAAAAAAACAAACCCAAAAACATAGCCTCCTTACAGCACTACAGTCTATAAAACTATAAAAAGCATATGCTCATTTATAAATATGGGTGAAAAATTAAGGACATTTGAGCCCAAACTCTTTGCATGAATTAACAAATTTCTTAGAGCTTCTTTTTACCAAGGCTAAAACTTATAAATCCTATTTTATAGAAAGATAAACTGAATAAAAATCAAATTTTAATATTTGCCCAGTATAAGACTGATTCCAAACTTCTAAGCATCTAAGTCCCTTTAACATCAGGCATTTCATAGTTGCAATTTACTTCAAGAAAAAAATTGGCATTTGGATGCTGATACACTGGCAAATCCAAATTCTTGCAACCAGAGTGAAAGAATATTAACCCAGCATCAGCCCAGAAAGTAGCTTGCAACAAGTAGGCGAGGGCGGCTAAGTTCACCTACAGATGTCCCACTGAAACAGCCAGCTAAAGAAAACAGAAGACAAAGACCAACTTGATCTGCCAAACACATTCACCCTCAGGCCACACACCATTTGGTGAAGGAGGGTGGGAGGAAGCTCTGCTTTGCCAGACAGAGTAACTGACATGAAGAACAAACACAGAAGCCTCTGCTGCTGCTGCCACTAGAAAATCTTGTCCATGTTCACACGAAATATGCTGAATGGCTAACAAACAGACCACCATGTCAGGGCTCTTGGAGGGAGATGTTGGTTTGTCATTAAGTATGATATAGCAAATACGTAGTGTTAAAGTTTCTCCAAAGCAAACTGTCTAGAAGCTTCAGGGATTTTTTTTCCCCCGTTCTCTAGTTGTAATACATTTTCTTGAAATTTTATCTGTGAATGTGGATGTGGCTGGTATATGTTCAAACACTACTCTGTTACCTGGGTAGGATTTAGTTACTAAAATACCAGTTATTAAAATTCTTCATCCTTCTCTTGTAAAGCCTTGTTTCTAGTTGTTTAACACATGAATTGAATTTTCCCCTCTCAAGTGTCTGCCCAAAACCATATTTTTGATGCTGTATGCTCATAACTACCTACTTAGAACCTTATCTTATAGAACTCAGAGACTGAACTGCTCACCAGAAATATTTACACAACTTTTAAAGGAAAAAAAGTGGTGTGAGTTGATGATGAACTGAAAACAATTTCAGCAAGAAACCTGCTAATAAGTAGTCCCGTTTTAAAACAACCAAGAAGCAAACTTCAGTAGAAAGAGCTATGCAGAATCTAGAAGAGAAAAAGCCAGAAAAGCTCTCCATCACAGGTGACACATCAGAATTTGTGCCACTGAATAGAAGGTGCTCTCCCCCCTTCTCCCAGTCACAGGGGATTCATGTATATATATATATATGTGGCATTATCTTCACTAGAAGATAACAGTAGAAGGAGATGAAAAGGTTTTGACAAGCATGACCTAGGAGTACAAACAGTGACACACAGAAACACCAAGCAGACTGAAAATGGCAGGGAGCGATAAGGAGAAAGCCATATATAAAAGGTGTATCTATTAACTTGGCAGGTACAATAGAAGACAAAGCTGTGTAAATATTAGAATTCTTGCTGTTCCAAATAAACAGGTTCTCATGCATCTGCACAGTTCTCATGCCTGGATCTCGCAGCCAAGGGATCATGCAGTGAAATGCAGATGTGTCTAAACCATACTTTCATTTAATTTTATCCAAAGCCTAAACCATTTTGCTTCCTCAACAGAGACAGGGGCAAAAACCTGAGGGAAGTGCATCTGAAAATACTAGCCAGTGATTATAATTTCATATGAATGTCCATCTTCAGGTTTTGTTTGTTACTCCTTTTAACAAACTTTCTAGGTGTAAAAAGTATTTTAACCATCCTGCTTTATATCTGCAATTCATACTCCTTTAAAGAAACATATGTTTTTGGACATTCATATAAATTAATAACAACAATTAACAGGCCGCGTTCTTTTGTTTTTAATTTTTCAGGAAATAGCACAAACAGACACAAAAAACATACAACAGCACAGATGAAGCTGCAATAAAGCAATGAGGAAGAAAGCTAAAAACAAAAGCATTTTTTCTAATGGCAACAAATAGATACATGACATTAAGATGCTGCTTCTTTGTCAGTCAATGTCTATTTGATTTTTATATTTTCTCCTTATTTAAGGAGATAATTAATAGCTTTCTAGAATATTTGAGGCCTGTTAGCTCACATAACACAAACCCACTGTATGCATATGAGGAAACTGCAATTCTAATTATACCTCTGTGTGCAATAAAATTTAAATAAATAAGGAAATAAGCAAATAAATAAAATAAAATCTCTCCCCTTTTCCCTAAAAGGATAATATTTTCCTTTTCCAGACAAACAGTCTAGTTTATATACTAAGTAAACCCTTCCCTACAAATGTGTAATTGAATTTTTTTGAGATGCACAAAAAAAATAATGAAACAAAGACAGGGAGGCACAGAATCAAATAAATTAATCAAAAGACCATTTAATGCTTTTACATCAACTGTTGTTTTGAGACTAATCTAACCTTCAGCCTCACCTGGGTCTTAATCTTTGCCAAAGCAAATTTTGAAAGGCATCCTCTCCAGTGTAATCTATCCATGGCTCAAGGTAAATACCCAGTTGTTTACAGCATCCCTGACCCACCAGTGTCTGAGGTAGCTTACCACCCCCAATGGTTATCTTTACAGCACTTTCAGCTCCTACCTGTCTGAGTGAACCCTGATTTGTATCCATTAGCTGATCCACCCTCTGGGGTCGTGGACGGTGACACCGAAGGATTTGGTTTAGCAGAGAGGCTAGCAGCAGATGATTGCCTGCTTCTACATTCTGCAAACGAAGCAGCTACAGTACATATTAACAAGGCCTGCCTTCCAGCAGCAAAGTTCAGCAACACAGCAAAAGGTGACAAAATGTTAAGAGCATACATAGAGCACGTACAACAAACAGCGGCAAATGGCAGCATTCAACGAAAATAGGGATTCACAGTTTAGTCAACTTTGTCTTCTAATTAAGAAAACCTCCCTGGGGGCCACTCAGGGGGCCAGGCAAATACAGACCAGATGCTGCAAAATGGCAAGAGCGCTCAGATCACAGCTTCCAAGAGATTTGAAGGTATTGGACATGTCCCAGAAAACATTCAGCAACTTCTGTGGCATAACCTGTATACAAACCATCATATGTTGCCCTTTAAAAGAAGAAATTGTGCTGAAACCCAGATTTTTATTTTTTTTTTTAATATGCCTCCACAAACCTTCAGGGAGATCTCAGTGCTGTTAGTGTTTGCCTGGATGAAAACTGAGTCGAGAGAGAAGAAAGTCACCTTGAAAAATCACATATTAATCCATTTTTAAAACTGAGATCTAATCAGGATTTGTTTTAAGAGAAGGACTTAAGTGTTTAAAAGCACTTTTCTTCTAATTGGACTTACAATGTAAGTGAAGAGTGAAAGGTTACCAGATGGATGGCAGCAATATGGGGATAGAACCTATCAAAGTAATGCCCATGAAGCTGACTCTTGAGGCTGACTCAACTTTTGGTTGATTTTCTAAACTTTCATGAGTGCTCAGAACACTTGCAATTAACATATAACCAAAAGTGAAACCAGTATCTTCCACATGTGTATTACTCCTGACTGCATTTACCAGGACACACACCAACTCCAACAGCATGAACATCAGGGAGGGGTTTCAGAAAAAAAAAGATTCTAAAAGTAAAATAAGACTTCCTTTGTCTCTATTTGGAATTTCACTAACAAATTAACTATTTGAGTCATTTTTTTGTGAAAAATGCAGTTGGAAAGCCGCATGCACTCTAAAGCAGTAGTTAATTATCCTTGTAACGGAGAAAAGCAGCTGAAGCCAGGATCCTTTTGAACCGCTAACTGATACAAACTATAATCACTCATACAGCTCAGAGATAACCATCTCTTTCTGGTGTCATGCTGCTATTTACATGAGGATGTGACTTTTCAGATGTCTGTCAGTCCTCCTGCAGAGCTTCCCCTCTCCTCACATCAACCTTCTGGAACAACAGGGACCAGATCAAACTCTGTACTCTGTGAGTGAAACCTCAGATGAAAAGGCTGGGGAGTCTGCACATAAACCAACTTGGTACACTGTGAGTTGGTAAACCTACTAAACTCTTTCCTGGAGTCTTTGCACGGTTCTAGCTCCAAAAATCTGCATCCTCCAATAAGAGACACCATGGCTACCTTGCTTTGGGGTCACAAATGTACCCTCTTGTAGCAAGTAATATTGCACAGGCTGCTCTGGTAGAGGGTAAAGACCAAGTGTAAAACACTGCAAATGGAAGGAGCATCCAAGTCTGTTCTTTCCCTGAGATCAATGACCTGAGCTTTCTTAATCTTACAGCATGCTAGCCATCCTCAGGCATGAGACAGATTGGATTGCACCTGCAAAGATGAATATCAGTGGAAAACCAATGTTGCAGCCCTGGCTGTGAGTCACCTTGCTTCAGGCACATGAAAGAATTCATCTGAGTAACCTCTTCTCTTCTATCAAGATGAGTGCACACTCTAAGATGGGCAGATCTAGGGCTGCCACCAAAAGTACAGGGATATGAAAGAAGAGTGTTGACAATCACATGGTTATTATTAAGACTTAAACTTCTTTGGCAAAATCCACACTTCAGTGAAATCAGTGAGAATTTTCCCTTCAAGCAGTTGCTTTTGAATGCATACATTTTGAACAGCAACTTTCAATCTTTCATTCAACATCACCCCTAACAGCATAAAACACGTCTAATTGAATGGGCACCTTTATTACCTTTCCAGCAAATAAGGGGTCCCTTTGACAGTACACCTTGGGAGCTTCTTACTAGGTAGTACTTTAAGTGCTTCTGCTTCTTTGGCTGAGTGGTTAATTTCAGGTTGATATGATTGGAAAACTCTGTGAAGTACCGAAATCCTCTTTCTCCACAGCCTATACAATTCCCAGAAAATCCTGGAAGAATGAAGCAGAAGATACACAAACAGATTAAATGTCTTGTACTATCTGCTAGGAATAAGGCCATCTAAACCTACCTGCACATCCAATTCCAAGGGACTGGAGGCCTCCAGCCAGCCAGGTTCTGTAGACACAGCACATGTGTGTCAGTCTTAGCTTTTCTGAAACTCCTACAGCTTTTCAGGGTGTACTGACTCATGCCAAAATCCTACCACCAATTTTACACTCTATACAGTGCAGAGAAGAATAACTACTTGGTAGGGGGAGAACTATATTGCCATGCTAGGAAATTTCCATGAGGAAAAATAAACACCCAACATTTTTTCTACATTAAAAAACCATGGGCTCCAAACTGCAGACTAATAATAGTAATAACTAATTAATTATTAAGAATAATAACTAATAACTGTGGCTAATCCATCAGAGCAACTTCATAGGACTGAAATTAATATCAAATAATTTTTCCCTGAGGCTTCTTATACAAAATACTTCCCAAGTAACCTGAACCTTATTTTTTATTAAAGTCTTGAAAGCAATCACTTGATGTCAAGATTTGCATGGCCAAAGCTAGGAGTGCTTCAGAATAGTTTCAAAAACCTACAGCTTCTCAAGAAAGTAACAAATTTGGGGACAAAGGGTGTTTTTCTGCAATGTTCCCAACAAGGTTTCACAGAAAGGGTTGAAATTTTGAGTTGAGGTCTGGAGGATACAATTCAGACTAAGAATTATAAGCAGCCTTGATTTCCAGTGCCATTCACAGCTATGTTAATGGGAATCTGGCATAATGATAACACCAGTCTAACATTTCAGAGAACAAAGCATGGGGCATGTTCTGAAATGGGTCTGCCTTAAAATCTTTGTTGTTTGAATCAGACCTCTTTTATCTAATGCTGAACAATTAAGACCCCTTGTCTTAACTGTCATGCCACTTATGTCTGAATTGCTTTCAACCCTTAATAAAACAGATTTTCTATGGAATATCAATAATTATGTGTAAAAGTGCTAGCAGATTAATACCTAGTGGAAATGCTTTATTTCTGTTTCTTCGGGTTTTTTTTCATTTACTAATCAGTTCAAGATCTATAAGAGAATCAATTTTTCATGCTTGCTACCATTATTTTACTGTTATTTTCCACAATGACAAACACCTTGGAGGATGGTGGTTCCTACATTCACCTGTCAGCCAGTTTAATAGGTTTATGACAAAGATATTCTGTGGTTTTGACAAAATTCCTTATCCATAAAACTCTCAATAAATAGGCCATTGTCTTTAGCCTTACTGTGCCTCATTATCAGCTTGGAACAAGGATGCCAAGATGCAAATTTTTTCATCCTGTTTTTCCTGGAACTGAATCATTCTTTCTTTACTCCCTTGCAGCCCGCAGGATCTAGTGGTACATCTCCACAGTTTTCAGAAAGAGTAACCAGGGTCTCACAGAGCTACTGAGTCAGTTCTTGGCTCATAGGTGCCAGTTACAGGGGCCTCGAGGCACTTCAACACATCAGCAATGCCAGAGACGTGAGTCACCAGGCTCTTTATCAAATGAGACCAGAGATGATGGATGGAGGGATGGATACAAAGCTGGGATGTGGGGGAGGCTTACCAAAAAAGACAAGCAGTAGCACATTTGACCAGGTTTAAACACCATCTGCCTGTCTATCAGATAGTTCTCACTGGCCAACTCATGACACCTCCCCTGCATAGCAGGGCAGAAGCTCCTCTGAATCCTGAAGTGTTCAACAGAGTACCCTGTTACCCCACAACCCCAGTCATACCCAGGGAGGGCACATCACACCACAGCCTCTGTCTCACTCAGGACAGGGGCATTTCTGCCTTAGGCACAAAGGTTTGCAGTGTGTAGTAGTACATCAAATAATGGAGAGGTAATATTAAAGCACAAACAAAGCTGTTTCAAATAGTTACACAAAATATTTCTGGTCTGGATCAGAATTTGAGCAATGCAATTAAATCAGGGTATTTATCCCTTGTTGTAATTTCTTTCCTGTTGAAAGGTCTTTCTGAATATATCCTAGGCAGAACAATGACTGGAGGGAGAAATGAGAGAGAAAATTCAAAACAGGCTAAAGGAGCCAAAATACATTACATGACTTCTACAAGCTTGTTAAAAGGTGTACCAGTAGTGACCCAGGCAGGAAATTTAGGTGCACATAGGCCTGTCTTCAATTTCCAAGAGGCATTGTTGTATTAAAATTTTAAACTTCATAAATGTAACGGATTATGACATAATTGGGAAAGGCGGGGAGGGTGTCCCTATGTTTTGGGTTTTGAGAAGAAAATTGCTCCAAGAACTTCTACTGAGAACAATGATCCTGGTGAAGCCAAGGGCAGAAATCATCCATTAATTAAAAAAAAAATAAAATTATATATTAAATTTTCAGTACTTGCATGAGCATATTTCTTCTTAAATGAAAACACTGTAAGCTCCAGCAGAGATAAAGAGTATATGGATAGTTCACATTTAGAATGCCAGGGCTGCAATTTACTTCTGCCCACACAGAAATCTAGAAGATTCAATTGTGGTTAATTGTGGAATCAGGGACTTGTTTTAAAATGGGCTTTTAAGGCAGTTTCATCTACAGATTTTATTTAATGAAATCAGTCCTCTCCTCAACATATTTCTAATAGAAGGTTATTAGCTGAAATGACATTAGATAATTTTCAACTGGCTTTTTTTTTTTTTTCCCTGAATTATTATGGCACAAAGGAAAAAAGATCTCTTACCTAAAAGTGCATTTTTTCCATGATCATCCGGCAAAAACCGCTTGTCAACAGCGCAGACCAGAATGTGCTCAGGAAGGTTGGGAGATTTGGCTCCTACTAACAGGAAGCCTGCTGGGATATCAATTTGCTCCATGCACAGAGACACTAACCGTAAATCCTTGCCTGCTTGACAAAAACCTACAAAATGAAGCAAAACAAATGATAACTCTTCAAAAGAATTCGTTTCGTTTTCTTTGTTTCATCAGTTACAAAAGCAAATGGGCTTCACAACTTGATGTTGTAACTGGAGTTTTAATATATCTTTTTTAAGGGAAATAGAGGAAATTGAGATAGCATCAGAATCACTAGCAGAGGGTTTCAGAGGCAATAGATAACATTATTTTAAATATGCTGAACACATACAGGCGCAAAAGAAATTTAAGTGTCCAAACATTAGACATCAAATGGCTCCGAAACCAAATTTTTTCAAAAAGAATCAAAATAAGAGGATAAGCTTGTGATTTATTAACAGAAAACGGCTCTTAAAACATGCCAAAGATTATTTTTTCTTTGCCAAACTTTAGTTTACAGTTTTCTCAAGAGAAATAATTTTGTCTTTGTTGCTTGTACAAGGCTAGCATTGATACATAAACAGCATTAAGTAACACAAAAGAATGATAAAAATTGATGACTGAAGATTAGTAGTGGCTACTAAAAATTCTATTATTGCATTAAAATAATTAAATATCTTAATTTTTAAATTCTCTACACATTTTAGAAATTCCAGCAAATAAATAATTCACTAGTTTTGGACATGTGAATAGTGTTTTCACCAAGTCTCCAGTTGAGACTCTTGAAGTCTCAGTGGACTGCATGACTTTCAAGTCTCAGTTTTTTCCCCACTCAAACACACATATGCACACAAAATGAGGTCACAACATTGCTTCTAATCAATGTACACCTAAAGCAGCAGAAGTGGGCAAAAATGGGGACCTGAGAGAGTTTCTGCTGTCCTATGCCCTGCAGTGTGCAGGTAGCAAGCTGGGTCACACAAAAAAGCACAGCAAGGCAACCCAGAGCAGTGTCCAGGCTAAACAAACAATAAATAAAGAAAATTATAATCACAAGAATCAAGATTACTGTTACATTTGAAATTACTGCAATAGATATTAAGACTTCAGCTATCAATACCTATTACTAACACTTGATTTTAAATATTATTCATGTAGTCCTTAAATGTCACAGAAATTTTAAGGAATTAAAAATATCCTGGAGAAAGACATTGTCTAAGCATCTGGTAACACAATATGATCACAACTTAACCAAAAGCCACCTCAACTATTATTCATACATATGTCTGTGCTCTTAGCTCTTGTGCCAAAGCCTACAGAAACTTCAGCAAAAATTATGGGAGTGAATGGGTTTTGGTTTTATCTCAGAATTGTAGCAGGCACAGAGCATGTGCAAAGTGTAACGCAGAGAATCAGCCTGCATGAATTTCCTGGCAAGCAGGAGCTTGCTGAAAACAGGGTGCAACACAGGTTCAGCCTTGTGCCTACACTCACAATCTGCTGAACCAGTTCTTGGCTGAACGGTTTCTTTAGTCCTTCCATCAGCTCAGTTCCAGCAGCAGCTCATGGAAAGCCAGCTTGGATTCACCCCTCACACACACACCGTTCTCCAGGCAATGGATTGAAATGAAGCACCTGAATTTTTCATGTATGAATCACTGGATTATATCAATAACTTACCAATAAAAACTTTCATATGTTTTAGGAGGGAAGTATCAAATCTACATATTTTAAGCACAATTAGTTATTTTCTGATTAGGTGCCATTTGATTTTAATCTGTTAAATTCTTCTTAAGACATGTTCTCTAAAAACATATTGATCCTACTCAAATAAAAAGCCAGGTGCCAGGCTAAGTATTATCTAGACTTTCTGACGTAATTTAGAAAGAAACAGCCACAGATAAACCCAGGGGAAAAGTCCCTTACATTCAAGATAAAATTTGTTTATTCAAATGTTTATGCCACTTGGGTATTATATCCTGAATTTTCAAAACTGACCTTAAATATTTGGGCATTCAGTGAAATCTGAGCAGTTGACATGCTTAGAAAATACCATTTTACATCTAGAATAGAAAATTTACCCACTGACAATGTGGGCAGACAGGAAATCTGTAGATAAGGATTATGAAACAGCAAGTGCAGTAAGATTTCAACCTGTGCTTTTACACAATTAGCTTCTAGCCCGGTCTCTACCTAAAAATGTTTTGGAAGTGCCTCTAGAAGCACAAATGGTAACCAACAGCAGGCTTTTGAAGGATTTTTTTTTTAAGGAATTGCAGGAAAAAAAAATTTGTCAGTGTTGTGTGTCAATACAGAAGGAGCTTTCTGAAGGAGCACACAACATTGAAAAGGGTGAATGTCACATGAGAAGCTTTGAGCTCCTGGGAGTGCTTGAGGGTTTTGGTGTCCCAGGGAAGTGAAGCAGTGCTCCACAACATCCCAGGTGAAAGAAAAGATTCAGCTTTATCCAGGCTACGAGCAAAACAACTTCAGCTAGGCTTTGAGCAGCTGGGTGTCACCATTCTGCATCAGTCCCCAGGGGAGAAGCTACAGGAGAACCCTAAGAAGCAACATCTTAACAAGTTTACAATCACAGGCCAGTAAAAAAGCCTGCTATCATGGGAACCTGATATTTGCAACCTCTTACCTGAGAGGCTGTGGATCTTAATATACTTAATATTTCCCACCATTTAGGATATGCAGGATTGGACAGTAGAAATGCTGCATCCTACCTAATCTCTAAACAATACTTGTGATTTACCTCCAGTATCATCTCTTATTTATCCAGTGCTCCCTGACCCCTTGCACGCTCCCCCTTCTCCCTCCTTTCACAATCTCCTTTGGCATCCTCCTCTGCTTTGGCTGGCAGACATCTCTGGATCAGGGAGGTATGCATGTGCAGACTGGCTGACCAGCACATGCCTCTGTGATGTTCAGCCCGTGAAAGAGCTATAATTACTTTGCTGCCCCAGGGGACTTAAGTTTGGGGACACCGATGTCATCCAACCAACTCCTGAACTTCACAAATCTTGCTGAAATTCACTACCATTATAATCTCTACCCCCCTGCCAGCAATGGCAGAAAGCAGCTCAGAGCTCACAGGCAGCTGCCAAAACCTCATTTTCTGAGGTGGTGAGACAATAAACAGGGCTGATACCAAATGGTTTCCTCTGACTCCCCTTCTGCAGAGGGAAAGGTATCCCGATGGGTGGGCATTGAGAGAGGCAGCACAGACAGACCCTCAGAGCCTCCATGAGCTTTTCTCTTGCTCACTGAACAGCTGCCACAAGAAAATCTGGGAGGGCTGCAGGGCTTGGCCAGGTACAGCCAGGACTTAATTCCATCAGGAGATATGGAGAGGATGCAAATCTGCTTCTGTGCAGTAAAAGGTTTGAATTTTCCTTCAAAGACATGCAGATGGTATACTTCAAGAGCCCTTCATTATCCTTCTTTCCCTTGACTTTTAGGGCTGAATAGTAGTCTTTTAAGTTTCTGCTGCTTTTTGAAACTGAATGAGGAAATTCCACCCAAAACACATTGATTTGGAAGCAAGTAACTGACTATGGGGAGATGAAGGGGGGAATTAACCCTGTCTCTATTACATTGTCTTTTTCTAACTAGCAACCACCACAGAGACCCCCAACCTTATTTTGTTTTCTGTTTTGCATGATTTTTGCATTGGTAATTAATTAACTGTTAGAAATAATAATTTCCACATTAGGAAAGACAAGACATAATGTTTCAGTACTAGATGAACTTGTGTTGTCAGTGTCTAAGACTTAAAACATTTAAAATCCATTTACATTTCATAGCTATTCATTTATAATTGTGCTGGCACCTACATTTCTATGTCAAACAGCAATAAAACATTTCCTCTAAAGAAGAAAGAATGGCACTTTAATTTATGAAATTTTCATTTCATACCTTTTATGAAAATCTAAGCACAAAGATAACATGAGTCAGTAAACCAAATCAAGTTCTCTTTGTGAAATCTTTTATCGACATGTAATTATAAAAAGCAAAAGTCCAAAGCTGATCTGCTGAACTACTTGAAAAAAAGCTCAATACGTTCTCACAGGATCTCAGCTTTGTTTCAAATAAGGAACAAACGCTTATATTTTGATTAAAGATTTGCAAATACCAAGAGCAGTCACCAAAATTTAAGATATTAACAGCTTTTACTGACATCTTCCTTTCTTTAAAAGAAAATTCACTAGTTTTTGCTTCTTAGGAGAACATTTGCATTCTCTAACATGACTACAATTTAAATTAACCCACTCCCATCTTCCTGAAAATGTATCCCCACAAATGCTAGAATCTTCTTAAAAATGAAATGTCTAGCTATCTATCTTCCCTTTCCCCACTGTAAGAAGTAGTTTCCATGTCGGGTACCAGCCCCTTGCTGCACTGTAATAAATGGGGTATTTGCATAAGGAATTAGCTTCCAGGAATTACATATGAATTAGGGGTCACTGTCACTCTCTGTTGTAACCTCACAGTAACTGATCAAGTGTTAAGTACCTGCTTACCTAATTGCTTCTGAAACTACCTTGGCCTTTCTTTAAGCATCAGGTAAATTGAGGATTTGCTAACAAAAGAAAGGTGATACTATTGTGTTTCCCACAGCTTGCATAGAATGTTATTCCACAAATTAGAAGCAGACTCTTTTAAAGCTACAGCGAGCAAGCAAGTGGTTCAGAACAGCCTCTTGCTAATGCAAGAATTTTGTTGCTTATTTGAGGTTTTGTGTGAAAACAAATAAATTTGTTTTCTTGAAATCCTATTTTCAGGGAAGCTTTAGTGACAAAAATTTGTGTTGAGCAGGAAAAAAAAAAAAGCCCCCCCAAAGCCCCTGAAAATAAGTGAATTACTTTCATGACTAATAAACAGCAAGGCTCAGTGGAAAATGCAGTTGCTATTTCCAATGGGTTAAGGAGAGTAAAGAGATTTAATACTACAACCAGCTGAGAAAGAACCTCCAACAATCTCACTTTGAGCCACTTATTTTTTTTAGCTGACAGCTAAAGGCATTAAGATTTACTTTCTGCATCCCTGTAACTGGCAAATGCATCTGAATAAAAGAACAAGTCATCACAGAAAATAATATGATGGTTATGGCACACATCCTGAATTCAGGAAAAGTAAACAGCACAAACACCTTAAAAGGAAAAAGGTACCCCCTTAAAGGGAAAAAGATTTCATCCCACCTGATCCAAAAGGTGGGAAACAGGTTTTACAGCAAGCAGAGCTATGAACTGCAGGTTTTAGTACCAATATTTTGCTCTTGGATATACAATTGAATGCATGCTTAATTTAAAGTATCCAAACACAGTGAGTCCAAGTGGTCTATCAGTATTGTTTAACATCTTCATAATGTTATTTACCTTTGCAATTAAATAACTAAGATAAGGGATGCAAGGATCCTGTCCTACATCTCTGGAAGGCACACTCATGAGATGAAAGATGAGCTATCAGATTAATATCTTGAGATATGGTCTGCAATGTGAATGTTTGGGAACCAGGGCATTTTAAACAATTATGTAAAACTGTCCTAACAGATCACCAGAAGTATTTGGAAAAAAATGTTTTCCTTTCCTTTTCCAGATACAAAGACGCTGCTGTCTTAAATCAGTTCCCTGAGAACATCTAAAAAAGTAAGGCAGATTTTGTAAACTCAGAATGGTAAACTTAAAAATGAGTAATGAACGACCCTAAAATTCTGCAGATGTAACATACAAAACTTTCTTTTAGAGTGCTTTGATCATAAAAGTCTTACAGATAAAAATCAAAACACAAAATTGCCCCTGAAAGGTCAATTTTTTCTGGGACATACTAAGAAATTTAGTATTACACACATATAATATGTGAAGTGAAAAAGGTACTGCTCCTGCCCTCCACAGGAGATTTTGCAGGCTTTATTGACACTTCATTGATACTACTCAGTCCTCAACTGAGAACACCTTCCAAGGAATACATAATTTCATACTTTTTCCTTCCCTCCTCCTTCAAATTTACAAGCCTTCGAAGAAGAGAAAACCACTCTTCTGTGTGAGTAACAAATTCTCCCAACAATATTCCCCATCTTTCCACAGTAGCCAGCCAGCCCCTCTGTCCTTTGTGCTACAGGGAATGGGCAGTACACTGTCACAGAGGGTAAACATGCTTGTGTGAGCTGCATTTGGAAGTGGAAAAGGCAAAGATGACAACACATGCCACTAATGCCCCCCAGAAATGTCAAAGAATTACCAGCACTGGTCCTTACTTCTATCACTTCATACAACCATATACTTCAGTGAGGTAAAAAATCATTTTACAAATTACATATTTTGATGAACAAGGAATTCCATGATTCAGGGGGATATTGAATAGAATGTCAAGAAGGGCATTTAGACCTGGTGGGAACAGTTTTTGTTTTCAGGTGTCTGAAGTCAGAATGGTGATGTTTTAACAAGAAGCACAGCCAATAAATATGAATAGATCTTACTTTTTTGAGGAAGTTAAACCTTCAGAATAGAACAACTTTGGGATCAGATTAACCAGTCACATCATTTTTTCTTTGGCCAAGTAGGTACATGCATGACCTGGTTCTTTCTTTAACACATTTAAACCCAAACAAATATAGTATGGTCAACAATTTTGCCCATCTTGAGCAACAACAAATCAGGACAGCTCAGGGTAAGGAAGCAATGGCCAGCAGGGACATGGGGACAAAACAAACAAGCTTCTACTACCAACCTTCTTATCACCTCAGAAGCAGAAAGTACACTAAGTGTCCTCCCATTTTCTTTTTCCAAACTCTTCCTACTGTCCATGAGCCAAGTAAATCCAGCTTTGCCTATGTTTCAGAGAATCATCTAGGGATAGACTGAGAACCAGCCATACTGATGCCAACTCAGGTAACCTCTTTGAGGACAGTGAATCAATTAAAACCACAGACAAAAAAGGGCTTTCAGAAACTCATGAAGTGCCACAGCCAGTCCTCGACACTGCTTTCAAATGATACATTAAGCTTTATGTCCTCAAACAAGTTCTTCTAATCTATATTTTGCCAGATCTAAGGATTTGACTATAAACTGTATTTTCAGACTTTCTAGCTCAAGAATTTGTAACTGTAGAGAGGGCACGTTTTCATTAGAATCAGTTGTGGAGATCATACAGTTAAAAAAAAAGGACACCAACCATCAGTAGTGCAAGAGCCTTCAGGGGCAGGTTTTTGCGAGTATGGGATTGGTGGACTACTTGAATCTGACATGTCTTCATCCTCGTCTTCATCTTCCATTTCATTAACAGTTTGGTTGGTAGGAAAGTCCAGGTTTCCATTTTGTGAATAGCGATGTACTAACTCTTTATCCAACTCTTCTACCTTTGGCTTCACATCTGAAGAATAAAAATAGAAAAAACAATAAAATATAGTAAAAATAAAAATAACACAGAAAATAATTTGTTTAAACAGTATCTGCTTTTAATACAACATCTATCTCCCTTTAAAATAACCAGCATGCCATTCCTTCCCCTTAATGATGCCCAAAATTCAGATTTGGTCACACAATGAACTGCTGTGCAGTTTTGTGGGGGTTTTTTTGTTTTGGTTTGGTTTGTTCTTTTTGTTTTTTGTTTGTTTGTTTTTTTAAAGGAAATACACCCCACCCTTTTCACAGAGAGAAAAACAACTGAAACGTGCCATACTTTCACGGTTACCTTCCGGCAGGAAAGGAGGCTGGTCAGGATCCAGGTACAGCTGTGAGAAGATTGGCCGTGGAACAACGCTGCTACATCGCAGAGAAGCTTCTATGGAGTTATGGAGAGCTTCCTCGAAACGAGCAGATTTTAGTTGCCCTGCATATGAATTCCCCATGATCTAAAAACACAAAGGAAACAGCTCATAAGGGGATGGGAACGTCCATGCACAGAGAATCTACAAATGAAGACAGAGGTCTCACTATCATCCATGACAGTGATATAAAGTTAGCAAGAAAATATGCTGTGGAAACAGCATCTCTAACTAGCACTGCATGTTCATGTTTCTCAGTCTGGCAGACTGCATCCTTCTGTTCCACTAAGATTTTAGCATGTTCCCAGCACACTGCTCTGTGTCTTCTGCATATGTGGCCTCTCATGAGCCTCAAGAATCTGCTTGGCATAAAACATTAATGGAGGGCAGATAAAATCATTATTATTTTTTGGGGCTTTTTAGGATATTCAGGACAAAATAGAGAAGGGTATATAACAAAACAGAATTAAAATATCAAGTAGGGTTTCATCAGTTTTTGTCAAAAAGTGTGTTTACATGATTTTCCACTTGTCAGTATGCCATATTTAGAGAAAAGCCTTACACAAAGACATCCAATAACTTGCATTTTTGCTCTTGCTCATATTAATGGAAATTACATGGAAGGTCAGTTTCTCTGTCTTTTCATTATTTCTTCATCTCCTGTCTTCTATGTAATACTGTGATTTACATGTAGTTTGACCTATAAAAGGATCTAATTATACTCTTATAATAAAAGATATACAAAAAAAAGAGAGAAATAAATCACTTCTAAACCACATTCAGCAAATGCAGTGAAATTTCTTTATTCGAAATTATGCTTTATGCTCATAGAGTGATAATAATCATTTAAATATCTGCTTTTACAATTAATATTTTTGTTTATATCTATGACAAACATAGGAGCTTAATTAAATATTCAAACACAGACTATTTCTTCTCCTTGGATGGCATCACACAGCCCATAGTCTGTTACATAGGATATGGACTCTCAAATTTAAACATTTAGTTAACAGAGTGGCCATGGAAGGTTTTAAAATGAGCTAAGGGAGACTCACTGAAATATGAAATTTTCCACTTTGCCAAATGACATTTGTTCCAAAGAAACAGCAATCTAACATTTTCCAATATTCAGAACCCAAGGCTGAGCTTTCAGAGAAATTTATTTCAATAGAGAAGAGTTTTCCCCAGTTAAATCAACAGACACAAAAGTATAAAACCTTATAATATTATCTTTGTTCTTCCCCTCACTAGATGTCACCTTGTCCTACAAACAGGAAGAGACCTTGGCCAAGAAGATAAGTTGGCATTTTGAAAACCTACAATTCCACTCCTGCTTTATCATTGGGTTGCTCAAGGTCCTCAGGGCCACCTGTAAAAGGGCAATAGTCATGAGAGCCACTTCCAGCAGCCTTTGAAGTCTGCTGCTGTAGACAAATATCTAAGAGCTGATTATTACTACACTACTGGATACATAGGTGTGAAACAAATCAAATTACTCACCTCTAACGTGGGAGAGAGGGTCAGTTTTCTGTTCAGAGACTTTATACAGCTTTGGGAAAGTAATTCCCTATCTCTGATTTAGACTGGCTTTTAATAAATTTTGTGGCAACTGCACTTCTCTACTGAAACCATTTTCATTAAATTTGGAAATGGTAGGGACTGTGTACAAACCCACAGCTACAAAGTGTGTTAGGGAAAAAAATTACACTGAAGCAGGTTGCAGTAAGCTAAAGCCTGTGAGGTGCCTTTGAAAAAAAGAATTGATGGGTATCAGCTAAGAGACTGAAATATTTATTTTATTGAAAGCAGTGATGATACTTCCATAAATATAAGTGAAATCATGACAGACTACTATTAAATTTCATGCAATAAAATTCAATTTTTCTGCTATTTATGTCAGTTATGGTGTGGTTAAGGTAAGATTTCAGGAATGTATTCAAATGAAAAGACTTTAATCAAAACACCATAATGAAAATGAATCTACCTTCATGAATCAGAAAATTTTCAATTCCCACAGCACAACATCTGCATGAAGTCTGGTCATTCCCCAGGTTTTCTACAGCCTACCTGTTGTATAAAATCTATGACTATTTTAATTTTGATGGGAAGCTATTAATGAAGCATAGCACACATACACAGCAAAAATGCTGGCAGTTTGGTTTGCTTCCATGGCATCTGTGCAAGGAGACCTGCCTGTGGATGGAGACTGTCACAGCTATACCTGAGAAAGCTGGTTAATGTTACCAGAGGATGTTTTTAGCTTGCCAAGAGAAAAGAAGATTGCTGGTGGAAATGCCAAGCAAAGAAAAGCTGAGGAAGCACAGGTGGTGAGAGTTCTGGTCCCTTCAGGGTGGAAGCAGAGCAGGGATGCGCCTGTGCAAGATGGGGCAGGCAGAGGTACCGAGGGCAGAGTGGCCGTGGGTCCTGCCGGGCTGAGGAAGCTGGGAGCCCTGGAGAACAGCACGGGCAGCTGATTTCCTAACACTGCCTGAGGCCATTAGGGCAGCTGGGCCTCATCTGGAGTTCAACAGAGCAGGGGCTTTTCCTTCTGCAGGGAAAAGGAGGTGGCAGGAACCTGCAACAGTGGGCTACTACCTGGTTCAGGTTGTGCCATCCTGATCCAGCCTCCCCAAAAGCTAGGAGCACCAATTCAAGGCAGTGACTCCTTAGTGTTCCTACACTTGATTCTACCCTTAAGTGCCTGGTGCAATGAGGCAATGGTTAATTTTCCTGCTTGCAGTGTAAATGGGAGGCAGGCTCCAGTGAGCACACCTCAGCAGCGGCAGAGGAGACAGGAGAATGTGCTTTAAATGGGCTCAAGTGTGCTGAGGGGGCTTGAGGAGGCAGCACAGCCTGCAGGAAAAATAAAGTGATGGAATTTAAAGGGAGGCAAAAAAACCCCACCAAAACACGAAAACCAAACAACATTTCTCTTATTAAGACACTTGCCTGCCATGTCTGCATTTAAATATGACCAAAGCCAATGATTCAACATAACTAAATTAATGCTCATAGTTAAAAATGTTACCCAAATAATATGTCTATCCAGCATTCATTTACCAAATGAGGTCATTAGGTAAAAATAAAACAAACCAGCCCCTTTTTCTTTCTATTGTGAAATTAAGAAAAGGTTTCCTTAAAATTCTGCCCATCTGATGCATCAGTGAGCTTGGGAGGATGTGGGAAAGACATTCCATTGTTGAGTTCATCTGAGCCGATCTGACACAGCGACTGAGAGAAAACAGAGCTGGACTTGACTCAGGAGCTCCTCCCCGATCTCACAAACCTGTTTTTATGCTGCCAGCTCTGGCACATCGGGGCTCACCCTCATGTCCACTGTTCCCCACCCAGCAACATGTCACAGAGCTCTGCTGGAGGTGCACCAAGAGATTTGCACTGGGCAGGAGGTCTGATGAGAGGGTAAATAATTATTTCCACATCTACATGCACACTAATTGTAGCTAGTTCAGCACAGAGCTGGTTAGATTCCCAGCAATGAGCAACCTAATCTGCACATCTCTAATTCAGTATTCCAGCCCTCACCTTTATTTTTACCTGAACCACTGGATGGACACCAGTGTAATTCTTAAGTTGCCTACTTCTCGTGGCAACCTTTTGGGGTCTGTTTTGGATTGAATTCCACAGAATGTTAGTATGTGCAAAGTGTATGTGTATATAGCTGCTATACTTTTTCCTTCCCCACCACCCTACCAAGGAAGGAGGTCAAATTTGGCCAGAGTCCTTCTAAGGCTTCCCCTCTACCTCAACAATTTCCCCACTGTACCCAGATGAATTTTATTTAATTTTCTTAAAACTTACTAGAAGACATTATCAGAATTGAATAATTTCAAAATTAAAACTGAAAGAAAACATGAAATAAAAGGGGAATTTCCTAAAATTTAGATCATCCCCACCTCCAGGCTCTATCACTCTCAGCGTTCTTCTCTGAAAAGATTCAGATACTAAGGCACCACCCAGCTCATCTTCATTGTTGCTGTGCTTCTTCAAAGCAAATTTACTAAACCCACTTCAAGTCGTCTTTGCAGTGGCCCATCATCAAACTAGAGGATTAACCATGAGATTTGCTGGAGAGAGAACTGCCTAACAACAGAGCTGGAAGACAGCCCTCACACTTCAATCTGTCTCCTTAAAAAGACACATAACAAGGCAATTGTGCATTTCCTCTAACCTGACCACTGGTAAAGGAGGATTGTTACTATAGCTTTTAATAAAACAATTAATATGGGCATTCATTGCAGAAAGCAAAACTACAATTAACATGAGCTTCTATCAAAGCAGACAGAAATGGCAATAACAAAAGCAAAGTTTCAAAGAGAATTGATTTTAACACTGCATCACTTAACTGTGTGGTGAAGGACTCAGGGAAATTCTAGTCACTCCTTCAAACCCAGAAGCTGAATTTACAAAAAGACCTTGTCAATTCAAGCAAATAATCTTGTTCCATATGGTCACCCAGATTTCAAAAGATCTGTGCAGAAACATGACATGGGATGTTTGATAAAAGCCAGAGCCCAGGTCCAGCAGTGTGTAAGTACAGTAAACACTACTCACTTTTAGATTAAAAAAAAAAAATAGGTGACTATGCTTCTTTACATTAAAAAAAGCCCAAAAAACTAAACGAGTCACCTCTGAAAAGTGGATCATTACTCAATAACTCTTGGGAGCCAGAACTGCACATTGAGTTGAAGGCTCTGCTAGTAAAAATATAATCAGATCATTCAGTACACCAGATACCACATATTTGGCCTCCAGGTGGGTCATGACCCCAGGGACTTTAAAGGAGAGGAACCGAACTGGAGGATGAGGGTGGGGGTGAGTGTTGTTGTTATGGCTTAAAGCAATTTCACAATTACCTGATAGCGAATGATGAATCTGATGCAAACACCCTCCATTAAGTCAGCTCTATCAAGTCCTTACTTTGTGTTTAACCTAATAATGTAATTGTGTTCTCCAAAACACATAATCTGGCTTCTGATCTGGCCTACCCCACAGAAAAGTTTCTCTTCAAAGGAAAAGAAAGCAAGTTCCTCCACAAAGGCATTGCCAGGCCCAGCACAGCTTCTGTATCTCAAAGGGTTATCTCAGGCAAAGAGAGACCAGGCATCTTTTTGTGTTGCAGAATAACTGAACTGGTTGTTTCAGGTACAGCTAGTGTTTTTGATTGTTTACATCATTCTTAGTCATGTTCTGGGAGTATTATTTTTTTCCCATTAGAGCATCACTAGGATGTATCCTGAACATGAATAAAGCAGAAAGAATGTCAGGTAATAATGACAATAATAAATACATACACACATTAAAAATGAAGACTTCAAAAGAACAGCATCAATTGTAGCTTTCAGTGAGGAAGACTTATGTGTGACTCAAAACAAGATTGTGAGGTGGAATAAAGCCTTACTTCATAACCACAACCCTTTTTCCCCCCCCCACAGTCATTTCAAGGTCTTGAGATTCTTACCCTGTTTTGTCTTCATTAGGGATATTCAAACTCAACTGTAAAAGAGTTTACAATCTTATGTAGCAAGTGACAGATAAATAACTCATTCACAATGTCTTTCAATAAAAAAAATAATTATTAGTTTGGATTTACCCTATTTACAGTGCAGTTTCCTCTCATCTTTACTTTTCCTTTTATTTTTAAGAAAATATTTTTTGCATCCAGTACCATTTAGAGTCTCATCTTTCAGTCTAATGTTGCCACTACTGTGTAAGAGTAATGGGAAGGATCAAGAACAATTTTTTTTTCCCTGATGAGGTTATTTCTCTTATTGCTCAATTAATGGTATCTGTACTTGAAACATTGCATCAGATTATCTGGGATTTGGGCAATTCCTTGGACAGAGACAGAAAAATGCATATACCACAGAGTCACTTGCAGGTTGGTTGTCTTGGTTTAGGGCAAATTTGGGAGAAAACCTAATACAGAGTAATTTCCACTTAAATACAATCAGTACAATGGTGGAAGAAGGCAGCTGTTTCCCCACAACATCAAACAGAGAGCAAATCACAAGTGGTCTTAATACAGAGACTGCCATGCCCTTACTGTTCCATCCCTTCCACTCCAAGACTATTCCTACAGTCCTCAGGATCAGCTCACAAACCAACAAACATATGAAAGGTAAAATTAACACCTGGATGCAGGATGCTGTTACTAAGTTGAACTTACATGCATGAAGCTACCAACTTCAAATCATCCCCAAGTGCTGCAAAAATTATGTCTGAATTGCATTTGTGGAAATTCGATGACCTGGGAGTTTTCAGCTTCACAGAATGAACCAGCAGTGATGTAACACTGAGGCTGGCAAAAACCACCAGGAAACAGCAACTGAAACACCATCTCATCTCTTTTACCTCAAGTTTGAAATGTCTCTTTACTTCTTTTTAGCAGTGTTACCCACAGAGCTGTGCGCACAAAGAGCAGTCTACAACCACGATCAAACACAGAATACATGGAGAGACACAATGGTACAGAAGTCACTGCAAGCTGAGCTGAAGTCAAGTTTTACAAAATGGCACTGGCTTTACTGTTCTCCAGGTTATGGCTCCCACTCAGGGAAAAAAAACACTGCATTCTAGAGAGGTTAAACTCCTACAATACAGTGAAAGGAAAACTGGTGCAGGCAGTGCACTTCCTCTAGTGAGAACTGAGGTGATTTAAGATTAAGCATGTTCCAGCCTTCATTTGATGCTATTTCCTCAAAAAACACATGCAATAAGCAGATGAAGGAAAACATATAAAAGCTTTCAGGAGTTAATATTGTGGATTTAACCTGCTCCAACTGTAAAACTTTTTTTTTTTTAAGTTACTGTGGAGGTTTTTTAGGATTTCCTAAATAAATTTGTAGAATATGGACTTAATTCTTTTAAGCTGCAGGGACCTTTCACGGTATGCATAGGAAAAGGAACATTACTATGCACCCCTAACAGAAGGCATACACTTCTCTTTCAATAGAAAAGCCTTCAGGTGGGAAAAAAAAGGTTATCAACCTACAAACATTGCTTTTGATTTTGAAGTTTAGGTATTGTTAAAAGACTTCATTGTTTTAAAAGGAGTATATGCTCACACAGTCATGGCAGGAATGGCACAAATAAATCACAAAGGAGCACTTTTGAAAACCTCAGCCTGCTTCCTTAAAACATGCATGCCCATACATAGCTTTTCCCACTTATGCTTTCTGTCCTAAATCAACAGGACTATTAACCACATTATTAATGCCAGTTTAATACAACCAAACCAGCAATGATGCTTAATCCTAGCTATAGGGTAAAGGCATATTTTTGCTGTGTAATTTTGATTTTGTAATTAGTTGTAGACATGAATAACAGTTTATTCTTCTAACAACCTGGCGTGTTCCCACAGTCCTGCAGTTACGTGTTTGGATCACCTCTGTGCCCAGCAAACTCATGGAGCAGATCCTCCTGGAAACTATGCTAAGGCACATGGAAAATAGGGAGGTGACTGGTGGCAGCCAACACTGCTTCACTAAGGACAAATCGTGCCTGAAAATTTGGTAATCTTCTACAGTGGAGTTAGAGTGGTGGGAAGGGATCCCATGCAGAGGGACCTCGCAGGCCAGAGAAGTGGTCCCACGGAAACTTCACAATGTTTCACAAACAACACCCTGCACCTGGGTTGGGACAACCCCAGGCCCATACACAGGCTGGATGGGGAATGGAT
The DNA here is from genome assembly GCF_971803275.1 of Cyanistes caeruleus. Classification (NCBI taxonomy): domain Eukaryota; kingdom Metazoa; phylum Chordata; class Aves; order Passeriformes; family Paridae; genus Cyanistes; species Cyanistes caeruleus. The sequence goes on from NC_141701.1 coordinate 47,836,795, forward strand.
TGAGAGCAGCCCTGAGGAGAAGGACTTGGTTGACAGGAAGAGCAACACGACCCAGCCACGTACACTTGCAGCCCAGACGGATCCTGAGCCCCGTCGAAAGCAGCGTGGCCAGCAGGCCAAGGGAGGGGATTCTGCCCCTCTCCTCTGCTCTGGTGAGACTCCACCTGGAGTGCTGCATCCAGCTCTGGGGTCTCCATCATACTAAGAATGATGTAAACCTGCTGGAGCAGGTCCAGAGGAGGGCCATGAATATGGTTAGAGAGCTGGAGCACCTCTTCTGTGAGAAAAGGCTGTAAGAGTTGAGGCTGTTCAGCCTGGAAAAAAGAAAGCTCCAGGCAGACCTCCAGTGCCTCCAGCTGGAGAGGGACTTCTGACAAGGGCAAGCAGTGATAGAACAAGGGGAAATGGCTTTTAAGATAGATTTACAGTAAGAAATAGGAAGAAATTCTTCACTATGAGGGCAGTGAGGCATTGGGGTTGGAACTAGATGATCTTGAAGGTCTCTTCCAGTTCAACCCATGCTATGATTCTATGAATTCATTTAGCTGCCACTCTTAATAACACAGCAGATAAAATTAATATAATATGTAAGCAATTAATATAATAAAATAAGCACAAATTTGTTCCTCAAATAACGTATTCAAAAGCAGTAACTGCTCCCAAAGCCAATATATTTTAATAGCAACTTTGTTATTCTTAATTTTCGTATACATAAGTGTTCAGTGATTCACTAACAACATATATTCTGTTAATACACAGATCTTATACTAAGTTATTAGCTAACAACTGTATTTAGTAATTACCAATTAAACTATTCAGAAGCATTAGAGATTTAAAATCTATTTATGTAGTTTACAAAAACCTATGCAGTAAACTATCTTCTCAGAAGCAACTGTTAATTTAAAGCTTTGTTTGTAATGAAGATTTAATGTTCATTTCAACAGAACACTGTGTAATGTATTTCACCATAAAAAAAATAAAATTCCATGACTGGGAAGCTCAGTGAATGGTCTTTCTAAATAAACACAAGTCTGTGTTTTAATGCTGGTAATTATCACTAATTGCTGACTTCAATGAATTATGTTTTTGTTTGTTTGCTTTTTTCCAGTTGCTTCTATCTTGAGAAATTGAAAGACAAAGTCACCAGTGTTTCAAAAGAGCCATGTAATGCCATAAAAAGAAGCAATGCTCATGAAAATGAAAGGGATGATCATCTAATAAGCACTTTAGGACTGGGCACCTGGAAGCTGAGCACTTCACCTACAATCCCAGGCACACTTGGAATGCCTTATCAATTCATTTTGTGACCAACTCTTCAACACAACTGGACTAACAAAGATCACCATATGAATCTAATGATATTGAAGTGATTTCCAACTGCTGAGTTTGTTCAGCTTGTTTGTGTTTCTTTTTTTTTCCTGCAAGTTGTCTCTACACCAGTTCTCCTGAACTGCTTTCAGAAGTCAGTATTGTAACATATTCACCTGCCTGGTGTTGCTTTCAACAGGACAACAATGGAATAGGACTGTGCACTATGGCTTAGCATACATTTATATAGTATACAATTTATGTATGTAAACTATTGTAAATCCTTAGGCCACTGGGATGCAAAATTTTAAGTTTTAAATGTCACAGTTAACGCTAATTAGTTACTGTATGCAGAAGGCACCATTTGTATAGGAACTTATGCTTGACATTTTTAAAGACTACTCACCAAGATGACAGTACTTGATAGGAAGACAGAAAAAAACCCTCACTATTAAGATACAGAAAATAAAAGCTAAAATGTAATCCATTTAAATGGATTCATGTAAATGAACAACATCAGACTCAACAGCATTTAAACATCAGACTGTACAGCATTAAAAAGCAAATCCTTTATAAAGATCATTTTGGATATGTATATTTACAATAAAAATGGTTTTCCCAATGTTATTTTCTTTTTTTTTTTTAAAGTTTTCTCATATGAAAGTGCTGCTAAATAAGAAAGGCAAAGATATTTTTATTGCCAAGCAATATAAATGGATCGTTATTCATTTTTCAGAGACTTTAGTGGTTCTGAAAGTTCTCAGTTCTTGAAACACATACAAACTGACACTAATAAAAATAAAACTTTCTGAATAATAGGCATAATGGTAATACAGATTACATTGGCTCTTAAAACTTTCCAAACAAAGATGACCCAGTTCTTCACAAATACCCACTTAATACTTTATTTTTCCACCGTATTCATCTTATCTGATGCATGTTCTGCTTTCTGACAGCTGCAACAGGCTAAAAATAAAGCACTGGAGTAAAACTTTGTTGACATCAACCTTTCCTTTGATGCAAGCAAACTTTTTTCTCCCCTCAAGTTGGTAGAGGTGGGGATATACTATGGCACTTCTTCAAATATGCAACTTGAAAGTAATTTCAGGGTTACCAATTTAAAAAAAAATTTTTTTTTTTTTTTTTTTTGCAGCCAAAGTGTGTGTTTGCCTCTCTACAAAGGATAACACCCTGCATCCAAGTGACTCACACATGGCATTTCCCCCTTCTCCTTCACTTGTAAAGCACTTAATTCTGCCAAAAGCACTATCAAGTCTTGTTCCTCTCCCTCTTTAGACAGATTATTAAAACAATCCCTAACACAGATTTATAGATTAAAAAATAAAATTTAATCAAGAAGAAATAAAGTCAGCCTTAAGTAATTAAACTAACCTTCACTAATGCACTTGGATAAAAGGTTAGGTAAGTTGTTGGTTCCTCACATCATCTGAAAAAGGAATGTTTTTCTCTCTAGAGCCCAGTTTGAAAACAGGCAAGCCTGAACAAGAGTTCTTCTTGGTTTTACAAGGCTTAGTCATCCCTAAAAAGGAACCAGCAAAGGTGGAAATGAGCCCCTCTTCTTTCCCAGAGTGTTGTGTCAAAATGTTTGTCAAGTTCCGTCACAGCAAGTACCTGCACAGGTCTTCCAAAAGTACCATTTTCAAATAAGTCAAAATGATCATGCTTCTGCTCTTTTGGACTCAAAATATGTTTTAGAAAGGAGCAAACAAGATTTTTCTTATCTGAAGCTCCCATGTAGTCACTAGATAGAGAGGGTATCTAACATTTCTGTAGTCACTTTTAGCCCGTGATGCAGAGACAAGAAAAGACCAACACAGCAAAGCCAGCTGCTTTCATGACCATTTCTACACAAAAAACAATGCTCTGAATGGAAAAGAAAACCCTCTATAGGTCAAAACCATAACAATCAGCTTAAATCCACAAGTTATGCCAATTTCCTACCATTCAGACACTTTTTGGAACTTCCCTGCTGGTGGGAAACTGTGTCCAAATTTCTCATAGATAATTTTAGTGGAAATGAACTTCCAAGTGCAGAGTGCTTTGTAGAGTTCTTCCTTCTCCTTTTCTACAACATGTGTTTGTCATGTGTCAAAGCTGACTCCACTTTCTTCCCTCCCCAGAATACCACAAATTCTTCTGTAAAATAAACAAAGTTCTGTCCAGAATCTCTGAAATTACCAGAGGCAACCCTTTTTGAGATCAACCTTTTTGAGAACATCACTGTTGGTCCATCTGCAATATCCCATATTTTAGTTAGGATGAAATTTGCAATCAACAGAACAACACTTGACCACCATATCCAGGGGTATGGCTAAAAAAGAGGAGTTTTGACACTCAAGCTACCTTTTCTAGATATTTAGGAATCTCAAAAGTTATTTGTGGGATAAATGTCCACAAATGACATTTATATAATGCCATTTTGGTCTAGAAAAAAATCCACCTTTATCTTTATTCAAGACAGAAATCCAAAAATTAAAAATCACATACTATTAATACTTAATAGGAGAAGGAAATAATTTTCAATTTCTAATCCTTATATTGTTCTGTAATGCAACTCATCAGCCACTATGATAAATTTGGGGGGGAGGGTAATAGGGGGTTATGCCTTACATGAAGAAAAATTTGTAATAAAATATTTGACTTGTTGGAGGCATCAGATGTGCTTCTCTATTTTTCTTCCTGAAATCTTAATGATGTTTACAGGCTGGACTTGATTTACGTGCAACGTAAACATGCTAGCACAGGCAATCTTGATTCCCAAAGCTGCTATTACAGTTTAATGAGTCAGCAACACAGAATATTTACAAGGTTCTATGCATTCTTAATGGCATGCATATAAAACTTCCAGTAAATCCTGACACTCAAGAAACTAGTGCTCAAAATATTTTTCTGTGACTGTTGCCACAGTAGAATAAAAATGCTATGCATAAAATTCTCACTGTGGGCTAAAACGTTCCTAAAAAACACAAAAACCCCAAACACCTGATAAATACACAATTTATAAATACTGAACAATTTTCTCCAGTAGACAGGAAAAAAAATATATTAACACATCTAAACCTATTTTACATATTCTGAGTAGTTAAATCCTGAAGTTTCAAACAAAATTAAGCATTACAGCTCAAGTATGTACTCTTCTAAGCAGTTTAATTATACAGATATAGCACTTAATTCATGCAATTAATTACATGGATGCTTATGTAAAATGTAATAGTTATTGTCTGTAGGGATAAAGCTGAAAAATAATCTAAGACCTCTCATTGAATTCCTACAGCAAAAGCCAGACCAGTATCATTGATAAATAAATCACTTAATCCTTTCTTCATTTGCCATCACCCTATTGCAAAAGCATGAAGCTGAAGCCTAGAAAGTCAAAGCTAAGGCCTGACCTTCCATCCCTATCCTCTCTGGCTGCTCCCTTGTGTACCCCTCAAACACATGCCATCATTTCCTGATGAGTTTAGAAGGGGTTATCAGGAGAATTTCAGGACATGTGTCAGTTTTGTGGCAACCTGAATGCTATACAAACATCTTCTGTGTTTAATAGGCGATTTGTATTTTAGTAGGTTTATCCATTCCCAACTTTATTTGTTTAAAGGTGCCTTAACCTTGACATAAATCAATGCTAAGCATCTGTATGGAGTACTTTTGAAGAGTTTAAAAATTAAACTCTACAAAGAGCTCTATTTTGCCAGGAGGTTTCTTTCAAAAATAAGCCAAATCAACTTGTCGACTTCTTTGTTCACTTTCCCCCCCACCTTGAAAATTATGCAGTTTATTATTTTTCACTCTTCCCATAGAGTTCTTCTAAAGATCATGATGAAACACCAGGCTGACCGCTATAAAAACACCACCACCACTGGCTCCCAAGTACCTTTTTCTTTCTAACACAACCACGAGTGTTTGCGTAAAACAGTAGGGCCAATGAGTCAGAGGCCCTGGGTCATGCCTTGCAGCAACCCCCCCTTCCAAAGGAAAACAAAAAGCACTGAACCTTTTCTGCCACATGCCCAGTCCTTCCCCCACCACCTCTGTGGTGAAGACAGCCATTATTACATTTCCTTTCGGGTTATTTACAAGGTCTTGGCTCTGACATTGATTTCTTATCTGTTTCTATGACAAATGTTAAGTGTTAATAAGCTGTCCTTTTAAAGAAAGATAATGCTAAACAAATTATAGGAATTAATTACCCCAAACCTATTCTTTATTTCTTTTTCTCGTAAGCATTAAAAAAAGAACACTAAAAATCACTCAGGACCAGAAAAAAACCCCACATTTTCTTTTTCAGCCAATTAATAAGTGTTAGCAGATTAAAGGAAGTTACATTTTAAGCCAGGCAGCACCCTGAAAATCTAAAGCAAACTTGTCAGGGAATATAGAATAACCAGGCAGGCACAGCTCCCTTATGAACAGATTTTTAAATTATAAGCGAAGAGTTACTTAGCGCTTTTTCAGACATTTTGTTCATGGTTTAAATTTTAGGATAAAGGGTGAAAGTTTTAGAAATCTTTTCAGTTACAGAACCATTAAAATGATAAACATTTGAGATCCCAAAGTACACTTCTACTCTAACTGTCCTTTCAGACCTGCATTGACTGCACTATAATAGCTGCCAACATTTGGTAAGGATTAGCCTTTCATTTAGACAAAAGCAAGCATTCCTTAGCTAAATCAGCACTTTTTGCCATCAGACTCATAAAACCTTTTCACAACACAGTTTTTCAAGAGAATCCTTTAGGGTTTTAGGATGCTGCTCCTTTTACTAAGTAACAAAATACACCCCAGGGTGTCTCATTGACCGCACTCAGCTGTCCTTTGACCTCTGCAATTGTTTAGCCTAACTTCAGGGCCACAGAATCTGCCTCCCCCCCATCAAAAAGGCTAATGTTGCTTCCTCCTAGCACCTGGCGAAGCAAAATCCTAGAGGTTCCCCCCTCTTCCAGATTATACCGTGTTCCAGATGTTGCCAAGCAAAATGTTCCTGCAGGCAGGTTTTGGGAGCCCACAAGCGCCACACAGAACCTGGGCTGTGGCCATGACCCCCTTGCTCTGCCCAGGGCTGCCCTTGCCCCCAGGGATACAACAGGTCATAAAGCAGGAATAGATCTTCAGCCTTCTGGGGACACTGGCTATTTAAATGCAACAAGAAACTATGTGAGCCCAATATTGTGTACTGAGGCAAGCCTCCCCCCTCTCAGAAGTCAGGAAAAAAAAGATGTGTGAGAATCTCAGTTGGAAGCACAAATCTATCCCAATCATTACAAAGATCTGCATTCTTCTTCCCATTTGTTTTAAACCCTTTGAGAGGACAAATAAACAAACAAACATTCACCCTTCAAGTGCATAAAACATATATTTAGCTAGTTGCTTAGGTATTTGCAGAGCCTCTAAGTAAAACAGCAGAAGATTGTTACAGCTTCAAAAGAACTGCCATTAAATAATGAAGTTGACCTCATTGTGGGTACATAAGAAAAAAATGGAAGCACAAATCAGCCCTCTGTTGAAGGCTTTTTGATTATCTGAACTGGATTTCATGATTTTTTTTTAAAGAACTTGGACATTTTACATGCCTGAAGCAAAAATAAAATTATTACAGTCCACACTGCTCCTAAAATGCAGACAATGGAAATGAAAGCAGAGATGCTGATCACAAACATATTGTCCATTAGGAAAAGCAAGTACAGTACCTTCTCAGATTCCTTTTAACCAATTTGAAATGCAGTCATGATTAAAGGATGTAGCTAAGAGTTGGTGAAGCTTTGCTGCAAAGTTGTTTAAAACTCCTGAACACCTGAAAAAGAAAAAGGGAGAAAAAAATCAGAATGACTCATGCCAGCATATAGTTTATAACAAAACAAAAAACCCTCCATGTGGAAACCCAGTCTAGGGAGAAAAAAGGAGGGCCAATGACTTAAAAAATTTAGAGGAATACTTGGTTGAAAGTGCTTGGTTGCTTCTCTATATTCGACCAGAAGTACAAACTTCGAATTTGCACATTTTTGGCACTGTAGCCAAAAAACAGTGACGCTGCCACTATATGACAGATTAGGGATTTATCACATTAATATGATAAAATTAACTGTTGCAGAAACATTAAAAAAAGAAAGATATGATAATGCAGAAGTAATTCTTTTGCTATTTATAAAGAAACAAACTAAATGGGTGCAGCAGTTATCTACCCTGGAGATCAATGTTCAAAATGAAATCAGTTTGCTCTCCTATCTGGCTTTTGATAAAAATTTTGAAGTGAAAACTTTATTAATAGAAATTGCATTTTATAAAAGGAAATACACCTGAAACACCCCAAGGAACGGCAAAAATGGTAGCAAGCAGCAAGCAAAAGAATAACTCCTAAAATACCTAGGGCTGTACAGAACACCAATTAACAACAGGAAAAGCGTTAAATTAAGTTATCATTGAGTGCACTTTGACAAGACTTTCTTAGGCAGACAAACTGGTTTGGTTTCTCAATAGCAACAGACCATATTTTGCCAAAAGATTTAAAGGAATTTTCCCAGGTGCTTGCAATGGGATTTTAAGGCTTAAAGCTTGGAGTACAGGCACAGGCCCACTGGCAAAACCAGAACGCAGCCGTACACCCAGAATTCAAACTCCAGGTTCTAAAATTAAAGGCCTTAAAGCTTCCTTTCCCTCCTCTCAATTTTAAAAATCAGCCTGTGTAAGAGAGCAGCTGAAACCCTCAGCTCCAGCTCAGGAAAGGTTTTGGGCAGGATTGCTGTGCTGCAAAGAAAGGCACTAAACAACTCTATTGCCAGGGACCACCGATGCTGCCTGGCGCATCCCCACCAGGCTGGCAGCGGCTCCGGCGGAGATGGACAGCAGGGATAACGCACACAACTCCTGACCAAACTGTAGGGCTCTGCAGTGATTGCAGAACGTCAGTAATCCAATTCCAGCTGCTCCTGGCTCGAAATTGCTATTTTTCAGACACGTGCTGAACATTTCACCTGCTAGTAATGACATTTTTGTATTTTCTTCTAATTACACTCAAAGCTAAGACCTTTGGCCCTAGGCCACAGACCTCTATTCAGGCTGCACACATTCTCTTAAAGGCCCTGAGCCTTTGTTGTCACTCTCGGTCTTTCATCTATTATTTACATCCATTGAGAAGAGAGATACTCCACCATTTGTGAAGCTTTAAAGCTTCTAATCATCTTAATTTCTTCGCCTTTCAACCAGTGCTTCCCCTTATGGACCAATGCCAACAGTGTGACAAAATAATTTTTCAAGCCAAGATCCTCCTGGACCCTTCCCAAACCTTGACACACACTGGGCTATAAGTGCCTTTTGTCCTTTGCTGGCTGCTTTTGCAAACACAGACCTTTGCTCAGCTTGGGGGTGGGGGGTATGGATCTGCTTGTCAGTGCATTCGAGGGAGTTTTCTTGGGGTTTATGTGTTTTTGCACCACTTTCTCTCAGTTAAAAAAGACTAACTCAATTAGTCAACCTAAATCAGGGATGCTGGAGGGAACCTTACCTCTTTTAAAAATATTAAGTACCTTCTGAAATACCATTCAATTATGAATTTTAAATTTCCACTTTTTTTTTTTTTCTGAAAGGAAATATGCTGATATGCTGCTTTGGTTTTTATACTGTTATGTATGCTCACTCAGAGCTGACGGATTGTCACACCGTGTTTAAGACATACTGTTAACCCTTTTCCTGATTATTGGCAACATTAATTTGACCTGACCATATAACATAATGCGACAAGAAATTTTTTTTCATCTTATGTTCAGGTCATCTCCTTCTTATCCTCCATTATTTGCAAACTAAATAGGAAACAAATCAACAGCATTTTTTCCAAGATGCACAAGATCTCTTCAGAATTCATCAGCCACCACCAATCATCATTACCAAGACCTGTGAACTCTGCTAACGTGATCCACATCTTGGCTCTTTCTTCCACTATGGTCTGGCTTACTTTTGATTTTTAACAGTGCTTCCTTGTTGTCTGTCCCCTCTGAAAACCCCCAACCCCCATGTCTTTTCTTATTTTTACCATTTGCTTCAACTAGCAGTTCACTTGAGACTCATCCATCTTACAATGCCTAAAGTGACAGATGCTCTCAGGAATGACCATACTGTTGAGTGAACAAAAGATAACATCACCTCTAGGAACTCTGGGGAGAAATACAACTTCAACCCTGAGACACGGTTATTCTGGCAGACAGCACCATAAACCTCTCTCAAGTGAAAAAAAACCCCAACCAACAACTGTGGGGAAAAGGAATCTGGCATAATTACAAGCCAAAAAGAGTATTCTTTCTATGGTAAGCTGTATTTAGTGGTGTTGATGACCTTTTTATTTTCTTTTTTTTTTTCTCCCTGATACCCCATTGAAGAATTTTGTAGAATTTACCTATATATAAAATAAAAGATATATATAAAAAATAAAAGAGGATAAAATCAAGAGGAGAAGAGAGAATGAAGACATTTCACACAAATACTGTTTCAGGGACCCCTACAGACTTGAATGGAGGAGGAAGGCACTTTGGAACAGCTTCAGCAGAAGGTCACACAAGTCCTTTGCCAAAACACAGACGTTACCTTGTTAAAATCTACACATCCTACAGACCAGCTGTTGCTCAGTTAAATTCCACAGGAATTCAGAATCATTGTGCAAGCCTGTGCCCTTGACAAATGCATACTGTAACCAGAGTAAGATTACTTTAATGTCACAGCTGCTTGATAAATCTGTAATCTGCAAGTAACAGCCCCTCAATGTTTTAACATTTGAGCATGCACCACTTAAAAAAAAAAAAAATTAAATTAGAATGATTGATTTTCCAGCCAACACCCACATATCCAGCTACAGAATGATGACTGTTTCTAAACAAAAATGCCCTCTGTGTCTGTAAGACTGAACTAAAAACTGTTGATTTGAAATACACCCAAAATTCTCCATCCAGTCAGTGAAATGGGATTTGCTGAAGAGTCCTGAGAGGTAGAAACTATTACTTACAAAAAGGAAAGGTCATATTAACTTCTCTCAGTGACAGATTTGCAAAAAGTGACACCACAAATGCTGAGAACCCCTTCTCTGCAGTGAGATACAAAGAATTTCCCTGGCTCTCAGTAAAGCTTTAAACAGCATCTCATGTTCAGTTTTCAAACACTACATGAAATAACCTTCATTACAGTACATGAGAATGAGAACATGGGAGTTTTACAGATGTAAAGTTAAAGTTGTAAAATAAAAGACTAGGATAGGGGGCCTGATAACCAAACATCTCCTGTCCAATGTAAAGTCAGGGAAAAATCACAGCATGCACTTCTTAAGATTTATTTATTGATTGTATTTAGCCATAGTTATAAATTTGTGGTGAGTTATAATTTCAGGTCCCTATTCTGATGTAGAATGTTTCTGCTGTGCTCTCATAGCAGACCAGATCAAACCAACAGACTGTAAATACAGATGTAATGTATAAATACACCATTTTTTAAGATGGGCCACTTTCCCATAGTGTGCCATTCTGCAGTGCCATTTTGGACATACAACACACAGAAATTAAACTAGCAACCGGTTTGGTACTTCCTAAAGAGGATTCCAGTTCTGGGCCTCAGACCACCTCCAGAGTTCCTCTCCCATTTTGACACTGAAATCTTTGAAAAAATCCATGAACACAAACAGGAAAATCTACAGAAGCCCATTACTGGTAAATGACTGAAAAAGTTTTATGCAAGACTCTTCATTCCACCTCATATCTCAGCAACTGGCAGGGTTCAAGGCATACTGCAACTACCAAGAAAAGAAATGAGAAAATTGTCTCTGGGGATGTACTGGCACATTCTGCTGGTATCTGACTCCACTAGTTCTGCTATACCTTGAGTGTCAACCATGTCCAAAACAACTTTCTGAAGCTCCTTCCAACCCAAATAAATCAGAGAAGCATATAATGAAGTCTGCATTTAACATCCTCACAGGATGAAAATATATAGTGCTTTCACCCAAAATACTTGAAGATCTTGGCATCAGATATGGATGAAAAAGTAGTAAACTGTAAGCTGCCTTATAAAATCTGTACTCTGCACTCAAATGGGAATCTTATCAAACACTCAGCCCTTTCACATTTTATCTCCAAATATTTATCACAGTAGAGAGAAGTGTTTATAGTTAATATGCAATCCATCTTCTGCATGCTGCTGCTTTTAAACAAGACAAAATGTGACGTAAAAGGTCAAAACTACTAGAAAGAGCCTTGAATAAAAACTCTGATGCTACAACCATTTCGCTGGAAGAGACAAGGTGTAAAATAGAATTACTGGAGCCAAACTCTATATGGAATAGGGCAGGTAAAAGGTACTGATCCAAACAGCAGTGAACAGTATCAGAACTGCCAGTATGAATGTGTTTGGTAACTGCAGACTGAGTTATGAAATGAAAATCTCTCATTTAATGAGATTCACATTTTCCAATTGAAGCTGAACATTTTTACATGCATGCATGTAAAGTTAGTTCTCATTCAACACAACTTTAACATGGAATGATTGAAAAATTGATAACAAACTTACAGGTAACTTCTGTCATTACCATTAAGTTATTGACACTGAAACATGACCTTGAAATGACAGCTTCATTAATGCAAGTTTTACCAGGGAAGGTTTCAAAAAGCCCTGATTAAATTAACTACTTTTAAACACAATAAGATCAATATGTATGCAGAGAATGTACACCCCCATGGCAAGTTCTGCTTGCTTGATTGATCAAAAACAAAAAAATCCTGTGGCTTTCCAGATCTCAGCTGGTGCCAGAAATCCACATAGAAAAAAAAAAAAAAAATCCATCTAAATGAAACTCTGAAAAGGTTTACCCTTCACCAGTCTATTTGCACTTCAAAAACTCCTTAAGTCCTTCAGCTAAACCCCAGGGTTGAACCATTTCAAAAATGAGAGGGGGATGGCCATGATTTATCTTCCTTCTGTGCTCTGGACAGAGTTGTAAAATCTGCCTGCTGGTGTGCCTGTGTGCTACAGGCTTCTTTTCATGAACCTTGGATATTTACCCATTTTAGAAATAACTCTGCTCAATTCCTTACCGCCCTTTATTTCCTTCACTCAGAAACAAGAACCATTTATGAAGCAAAATTCTGATTTTTGGGCACTGGCATGCAGGCTGAGGAAGCTGAATCAGCAAAATGGCCAAGCATCTGAAATTAGCATTTTAAAGGAAAATATAGCAGATATTATTCATACCTGCAAGGATTGGCTGTTGCCTTAGTGAATTTGTGCTCAGGGAACACTTGTTCAACAACATCATTTAAGCCTATCCCTTATATTTACTAGTATCAAACACATTTTTAGCAATGTGCTCAAATAATTTTCTGTTTGTAGATAATCAATGTGTTAGGTCACCCAGGATGCATTTTCCAGGCTTCTGTAGTTCAAGATACATTACCAATAGAAGGAAAATGGAGATTTCATGGGTCACAAACTTCTGCATCACGAGGACCTTCAGTGCTGCTGTCAGCCTAGTAAAACTTAATCGATACACTCTTGTTTTATTTGTTCACTATTAAAACCCCTGCACCCGAATTTCTACAGGGTTTGGGTTTTTTTCCTGAAGTGAAAATACCAATTCAACAACTATACTGTTCAAACCTTGAACAAAATTTAATGCTGTGATATTCACTTTGTATATTAAAAACATAAACACACACATGTCATATAAACATAAATCCTACAACGCTGACACCAAAGAAGAGCACAAAGCAAGGGCACTGAAACATGTTTGTGTGCTTCAACTTTTCTAAAGCTTCCTTCTTCTCTTAAGACCCAACCCTATAAACCACATATCAGTGGCACAACTCCTACCAGTCTAAATTCTTCAGACTTGAGTAAACAGATAACTTGCTCTCAAGGTAAACAACAATAAGAATAGATTCTATATTAACTATTTTTGCATGGAAAGGGCCCATTTATTTCCAATTTGCAAAATTTCAGAATTTGCTTTTATCACAGATTTTTTTTCCTCTTCCATTCTTAAACAACAGAAATGGATGAAAAATATTTTATGAAAATATAAAAAATTGCACATCCTGACACTGCAGGTTGACTCTTAATTAGACTAGAGTAAAGCTTTAAGAACTTTGACTTTGTGCTTGTTTTTGTGCAAGCCAAATACTGGCCTTAACAAAACTGCAGGACTAATCTGGAAAAAAAAAACTCCAACCAACCCTAATCACTCTATTAATCCCCACTCAAATCCACAAGGATACTTAAGTAAGAGGTTGTGGATATAAGAAGGAATGGCATCTTACTCAGCATCTGACATGCTATTCAACTTAACTCCTCAGAGTCTGAAACTCTCATTTGCTCCACAAAAAGAGCTGAAGATGTTTTAAGAATATGTCCTCTTTTGTGCATATGCTTTTCATATAAAATAACCATCTCCAAACTTGTTTTTCTGCAAAAACTGTAATAGAATATTTCTTTGACTATGTCCTTCACTGGCACACATTTGTAAGACTGCACTTAGTGTATTTACAAACTTCCATCTCCTCCTGGTGTGCTTGCAAAAATTTATGATTCCAGCTGTAACCTCATTAGCAAAACACTTCAACTTCCCTACGTGAGCCAATATTTGCTATTTTAATAGAGTTTTCATGAAGATGGAAGTTTGTCAACAAGCTTTGTATAATATGTACTGTAATAAAAAAGTTTTGAGTCTTTGTGCAGCCATCTATTTTTTCCATACTTATTTACAGTTCCTGAGAAAACCCCAAATGGACACACTGACCAATAGGATTTGGTACTTCTATTTCAAGCAAAGTGAATGTCACCACACCACAGCCAGGTAAACCAACTTCAGAAAATGAAGTCCAATCAGACAGAAAAAAAACACCATAAAACAGAAAAAAGAATCTGTAAAAACAAAACACCAATAAGAAATACCCTGTGGATTCATTAGCCACCAGGGTGGCAGGCTTTCCTCTAATTCCCTTTAAAAACCCATGACTACCTGCAGAGCCTGGGAGTGCAAATCACATTAGTGGAGCCACCAGATGACCAAAGAAAGCACTGGAGGCCTGGCAAACCAGTAAACAAAAGGCAGCATTCCAACTGAATGCCGCTGCTAGAGTCAGCATTGTAAGATGCTTGGATCTGATAACCCAAAAACCAGATTAGCTGCAGGCAACAAAAGAGTAAAATGAGAAACAAAGGGGTCATTTTGACACATGAAGAAATCATTTCCATTAAACCATCTTGAGTTTACTTGTGTAGTTATAAAAACTGCTCCTACTTGAAGTGACATTTGAAGCAATGAAGCTGTGTCAGTACAGTGTCTTGGTAAAGCTCCTGAAATAACACATCCTTGAACGCCATATAATTTAAAGAGGCAAACTGGCCTCTTTGTCTTTGAATCTTTATGACATTTTAAAGGTCTAATAATGATTTCTAAATCTGTTGTACAGATTTCAGTTAGAAGACTTAACACGTATGGCTAGGCTTGAGGAAAAGATTCATTAGTATTATCTGTATTTAAAAGTCTCCCATAGAGAATGCACATACCACAATATTCTCATGTAATTACACAAGAAGGCTGCCTTCTCTCCCCAGTCCCCATCTCCTCACATGTGTGTCTCACTTACTGGCAACACAGGAGAGAATCATATTATATTCCTTACCAGAAGCTTAAAACAGGATCTTTATCCTGAAAAAAACCCAGGCACACTATAATCACAAGGACCAAACTGCAAAACTCAAACACAAAAGTCTGTAAGAATATGTAGACACCAGAGAGAGAGAAGTCAGAATTTTCCAGGGAAAAATTGGAAAATTTGCCACAATTTTGTCTTATACAATTAAGAATTCTATATACTCAAAGCCAAAACAAGTCTTTTTCTTCACAAGACAGTAAATTTTCCTGCTATGAAGTATTCACAAGCTAGAAGAAATTTCTGAGGAACACTGTGGTTTACAGAGGACATTTCAGCTTGCTAGCTTTGCTCTGCATCTCTTGTCACTAGCACACAACACAGAAACTTGACACAGGGTGAGGGAACAAGCCTTCCTGGAACACCACATTTCTTCCCTGGGTTTTGTACACACACAGCAACTAAACCTATTAACATCAGTAAGGATGGGATCTCACATATGAAGCATATCTATCCAGAGCCAACTGATTCCCCTCAGCGACAAATGTAGAGAAAACAGACCCAGAAAAACATCTCAGCAGAGTCTGGTGAGGACAGTGTAAAAGGACAACCTGCAGCTGTGTCCAGACACAAATATATGGCTTGCATTGACCTGGAAATCCTGCTACCGAGGCTCAGTGAAAGGCTTGTCAGAAAAAGCTTTGCAAACACCTTCTTCTACTTGGTGAATTTTTCAAAATACATAGCCATTAAACACATCTGGAAGGGGAAAGACGTAATGCAGGCCTCTAATTATAGAATATGGCCATCTCTGGGGACATCTGTACCAACATGTATCAGAGCCCAAAAGACCAATGGTATGGAGTAGATACTGTGCACATATGGTTTTTCCCTGGTTTCAAACTATTCTGCTCTGGAGTACTACCATGGTATCCGCACTACTTCTAGTATTTTTGCCACATACATGACCTGAGAGAAAAAGGTGGAAGGGCAGAAGATAGAGTAGAAGCCCCTGCTCTCTTATTGCTCTTTTAAAGATATCTACCTATCCAAAACAGCATAAAACGGGCATAAACACGCCTTTATAAATCCACAAAAGGAGAATGTGAAATGTGTGAAGAACAGAGTCAAGAAGAAAGGAGATTTCAAAAAAGAAATATGACTTGTGGCCAAAATGTGCACATATATGTGCTGTAGAAATCTATGTGGAGGGGAAACACAAGATACTGTTGTCTATCTGGCTCATCTTGACCCCTTATATTGAGGAGATTCAGCCCATCAGCCATTCAAAGAAACTTGTGTTTCTATTTATAGCAATCAGCCAGTCTTAATACAAAGATGGATGCAGCTAGTAATCACATAAAATCATCCACTTTAATGAAGTTGGCCTTTGTACTGCAAAGAGAAAACAGCATGCTTGGTCATGAACAGCTAGATTACAATTAGTGATTTTACACAGTATCTTTCTAATAACATGTCAGAGCACTCTAAACAAAACAAAGAAGCAGATCAGAATATATATATATAAAAAACACTTTAATACAAGCAGACGCCATATTTCAATTACAAATGGCTTTCCCAAGCAAGGCTCTTTATTTCAAGTTGTGTTGCCCAAGTTCTCCCATCATTAAGATATTCCAGAAAGACAGAAACTCCATCAGGGCTTGCTGTTTAGATGCTGTTTCTTGTGCAGAAGCACTGAGTATAGCCAGACCTTCCTAAAAATGCTAATGTTAAAAGGTTTCCTCTCTTTGAGGAATTCTAGGTATTTCTACATAGGGGCAAGCACCTGACTCACAGGTCTTCTCCTAGCTGGGAATGCCATGGACCCAGGTCTGGGCAGTTGACTGAACACCTGGGAGACAGAAGAAACTGGTTTCTTGTTCCTAAGGTCATTCAGCAGAGCTGACACAAGGCCTCTAGAAAGACCCAGAAAAATACACAGAAAATTGACAGGCTCCTTACAGACCTGACAGGAAAACCACAAACAGACCAGGGCATCTTCACTACCCATGCTGACCTACATCCTCTATGACTGCAGTTTGAGTCTACATCTTTTCTCACATCAAATCTGCTTTTGTTGAGAAGCTCTCTGTATGAAGACTTGCACAACACACAGAGAGTTTACTTACTTACTTTACTTACTTACACATTTTTGGACCACAAATATCAGGCATTAGAATAGTTATCCCAGTCGAGTAGAAACCATTCATAGAGAAATTATGTCTAATCCAGACACTGCTTGCCATGCTAGAAGTCCAAGAATATTTACGAAGTGCCTATTGAAGCATTCTACGTCAAGGCAAGAAGAGAAACCAAGCTGCTCTTTGAACAATTAAAACAGAAACTCAGCATAGAGAAACAGACACGTGAAAGATGCAGGACTGGGAAATAATACGGCTCTGCATTCACAAGGGTAAGACAGTTGCTAGTGCTTTTACTCAGTCCTTCCACATCTCCAGTGCTCTGGCATGAAGAGAAAGGAAAAAAATGGCCAAGGGGAAAAAAAAAGGCCTTTCAGGAAGAAGAATTTAATAAGAAAAGTAAATAGAAAGAGAATACCTTGTCCTCTCTCACATAGACTGAAGTAGAGAGATCTCAAGAAGATTCAGGAACAAAGATCATTCTACTTTTGAAGTACAGCAAAGGGCAACAGATGGAAATAGTGCTAAGGAACTCTCTCTGCTTGTGATTACAAGCCTGAGAGTCTGATAAAGGTGGGCTAAGGAGGATAATGGCATTTTCTTCTCACGACATCATAACCAACTTACACTGAGCTTTTCTCAATGGAGCTGACTTTCCTATAAACTGGTACACGGCTCTACTTTTGTCAGCACTTCTTTAGAAAGATACTGAAAAGGACATTCATACTCCCACCACTTGATTATAACACAATAATCGCAAATGTATAACAAAACATGTATTAAAAATAATCTAATCATCTCTACAGCTCTGATTTGCTCTGAAATGGAAGTCCCCCGTTTGCCCTTCTCTTCTTTCAATGGAATAGTCTCCATTTCTTCTAAATGTACTGGTTTTCAAGGCCACACCCACACTCCCATCTATGAAGAAAACAAAATGCTTTGATGGCGTGAAAAAGAATCTTTCCACAGCATTCAAAAGGAAGACAATTTTTTGCTCCTCACTTAAATCTACTGTTATTGTACAGGCATTTTCAGAGGGCAGGTAGTGTAAAAGCTATACAGACAAAATAAATAAATAAATATAAATACTGGCTTCAATGCCTGTCACCCTTGAAATTCCTAACGTGACAACAAGCAGTACTTCCCCACCATATCCTACACGCTTCTGGTGCCTTCCAGAAAGCCTTTTTATCTGATGCTGTGAACAGACTCCTGCTGCAGATCTGAATGCCAAGGACAGAAAGTACTGCACAAATGACAGAGAGTTGGGGAAAATGAGTGGTTGAGTATAGAAAGAAACAGGAAATCAATTCTCAGAAATGCTATCTTTGCATCAGCGCTTCTGTTTGGCCTCCTCCTCCTCCCCCCACACTTGCTCTCTGTCCCTCACCAGCTTCCTATTTTACCAGCTCTTTTCCTTGCTACCCACTAGTGAAGGAAGCAAAATTTACCAAGACCATCTTTCCTCTGCTGGTGCATTATGTGGCTGTCTTAAGAGTACTGTCTGGTTTACCCCAGCCTAGGTTAAACTGTGATCTAAAAACACAGCAATTCTTTCTTTCAGCCTTTTCTGCTTCTACAAGTATCAATTCTCATCCCATCTAATGACAGGGTTTGAGAGAAGCACATTTTTCTCATGGAAACTCTTGAGAAAGCAACAGAAGGATGAAAATTACAGTGTATGAAGAACAAACAGACATATTTTTTTTTTAAAGAGCAGGGGCCAGCTGGATAACAATTCCAGATAAGATTTAAATAAACATACGTGGGAGGTAGCAGGAAAGGCAGTTGGTTCCTCATGCTCAGACGCACACAGGTAATGACCTCTGTCTCTTGCTCTCCCAAAGCTAACAATGCTGGTTATTGCACTCCTCCAGTGAGCTCTGGAAAGGATCCAGTGCACTACTGATTACATTTCATCCACAGTTAGTTTAACCTTTGAAACATGACAGTCAGTGGCAGTGAGCAGGCCAGCACATAAGGTCAGCTCAACCTTGTTGGTCCCAGCATTCTCCCAGTGTTTGCACAGAAAACAACCTGGTGATCAGGGATTCCTACCCTGTAAATACAAAAGACCTAACAGGGACTGTGCCAGAATGCTGATTTTATTGCAAGGTGTCATTCATGGCCATTAATCTGTCAAGACAGAAAAATACAGGTTTTCCTCTTTCAAAAAACCAAAATAGAATCAGACAGGAATAGTCTCATTTAGGAAGGCAGAGATGTGACCGATCTACTGTCAGGTACCAGGCAAATGTTGCACATTACTTCTCCAAGAATAGAAAGGAAAAAAAAATACCCAAGAGAAAATAAGTACGCTGTGAAATAATGGTGAGACAACTAGGTCAGCAAATGCAACAGGAACAATTTGTGCTCAAAGGAAAGCTAAAAAACCAATTCCTGTTCAATTGCCCATTTTTCTCAAGTTCCTTCCTTTCCAGAACAGCCTCTTTTGAAGCTCACTTTTTATCTGCTGTACACCCAATTTTAAAATGAAAAAACAGCATCTTCAATTACCTTGAATTTCTACAGAAAAGTACTGGACTTAGCAAGATCAGATACCTTATCTCTTTCTAAATATTATTTCTACATTTTAACAAAGCCCTTAGTCTTGGGAAAACATATGCAAAGGGAGAACAACAAAGACATTCCTGGCTTCCAAAAGCTTCTAGTTAGTTATTTGGAACTTATCACATTTTCCTTAGGGATAGATTTAAAAGCGTTTTTAAGGTATTAAACTGGAAAAAAAAAACCAACTCAGAAACAATAGCCCTCTAACATAAAAACAGCGATGAGGATTTTTTTTAGACATGCTTGACTATTCCTTGGAGCATGTGCTCCAAGGAATAATTGAATTAGATTTTTCAATATTTGTGTGTTTGTGTGGACAGCTTAGGGAGCACAGGCTTTTCAAGAGCCAGTAAGAGGTGAAGAAAAGGTAATTTCAGCAGAATTCACATTCTCTTAAAAGCTCAGAGAAATGCTGCTAGAAAGAGGCAACAACAAGCACATCACCTCTTCCTCTTGCTATTAGCATTTCCTAAGGTTCTCTCAGCTAAAATAGAGCAGTATCTCTGGTTATACCCTATCACCTTTTCATCCTCTCCTAACATGAGTTTTAACACAAATGCTGGCAACAGATCTGTTAAGAGGAGGAGCTGGACTAGACCTCCAGACTGTCCCTTCCAGCAGCACTTCAGCACTGCCATGAGCAATCCTCTCGCCCACGAGCTGCATCTGTTGCTGCTCCAGAGGCAAGGCCTCCCCTCTGCTTCCATTCACACCGCTGCAAATCCCCACCATTAGCCACAAACTGGAAACCTTGCCCCTGGATTATCCTGGGGGCAAATCCAGGGTCCTTCAAAGCCAGCAGAAAACTATGTGGGCTCACATAAGGAAACAGCTGTGCATCAAAGTTTACTGTGCTGAAGTAATGGTAATTCTTGTATTTAGAGCTGGAAAGAGGATGATGCTTTAAAAGCTCACAAACAAAACAGAGCCTTTGGAAAATCCCAAGTCTTGCTCTTTCAACTTGCTGCCTCCCTACTCTTCACACCTCCCCACCCCCACGAGTCCCTGAAGTGGCCTGCACCAAAGTATGTAGGTAAAGCACAATATACTTCTCCAATAGCTTGCGTTGCCTTGGAGCTGGCAGTATCTGTACTGGGAAAGATGCTGCCCTAACCTACAGATTGGCTGCTTTCCTAAGCATCCACATGAGACAACAGGCCACACAAAGGAATACAGTTACCCCCAGTACACAGAGAAGTGGATGCTGGAATACACTGGATAACAGGAAAATCCAATTCCAGAGAGTGGGACCACAGAGCAGAGATGTTTAAGTTGCTCTCCTGACAGAAGCAAGGTCAGGTCAGACGCAGGGTGAAGAAAAAACCCTTCCCAGAGCAGGGCTGGTGCTGACACAGAAACTGGCCACCTCTGGCTTGGAGAAGGTTCTTCCATCCTGGCTCAGGAGCTGTCTGGGCAGGCTCCATGTGGGCACACTTCCATTCCTGCAGCTAAAATGTCTCAGCAAATGCAAAAGCACCACACAAGTGAGATGGTGCCAGGGAGTGGGGACCCAACAAGGCTCACCAGTGCTGGGCTGGCCCTGGATCAAAGTCAGCTGCCCCTGGATCAAGGTCAGCTGCCCCATTAGGCACTGGGGGGGCACCTCAACAACAAGGGGACACAAGCGGCAGATAATGGAGAGAAAAAACCCTCATTGTCTGGGATTTTTTTGAGGGCCTTGAAAGAAAAGATAAAGACCTTACCTCTAACATTATAGAAACCAAAAAAAAAAAAAAAAACAAAAAAAAAAAACTGGCAGAGAAGTGCAAAAAGAAAAGTAGCACAATCCAGGTGACACCCAGAAAACAATTGTCACACAGATCAAGCATAAGGAGACATCTGCCCAGTGCTAAGAATATGATGTGGTGAAGGTGAAAGCTTGGACCGTGGTATTTCCCTCTCCAGATGAAAAGGTAATACTGCTAGGTCAGAGACCTTACACAGGACACAGCCATGGTATGGGTGGCCCATGCACAGTGGCAGAGAAAAGACACATGACAGAGGACCAGGAGCTAACCATCCTGGAGGAGATGCCACGGAGAGAGGCCGAGATATCAGCTCCAGCCCAGGGAGACCAATGATTCACTTTATGGCCTGAAAGCACTTCCCACCAAAGTTCACACAGGAAGACAATGTCCCCCTCAAATGAATTCATGCAGATGGCAGTTCATTTGTCAGAGGTTAAAAAGAGCCACTTCCATTTTAAAATGAGAACACTCAAGGTCCTCAGCAGACGAGAACAAACAGAAAACCAGTATCTATATGTGAGCAGTTTCTGCTCATGCCTGTTGTCTGATTTTAGTGGGAGTTTACAGAACCAGACCTACACAGGACTGCTGGTCCAAAATGGCACATGATTGTATCCCATTAAATCTCATACCAAGTCCATATTTCTCAAAAGATGCCAATGAAAAACCCATGAATTGCGCAGGCAGATGTTCCTGCAATGTAACTTCTGAATTAAAAACAAATACTGAAAGATGGGCATCTGCTAAAATAATGTGAACCCAGATGCTTCAAGAAAAAAAGCACTTATGAGGCAATTAAATTTTTTTCTCTTGATTTAAATTAAAACCCCACTTTACTGATGCTCAGCTTCAGTAAGACTTAAAAAAATAGACTGCTTCAGAAAGTATTCCTTGCCCAGTCAGTTTCCTGTGCCTTTCTCACATGAACTTGTAATCCTTGATAAAGTTTACACACGCAAAAATAAAGTTTAAAGATGAAAATCACCATTACTTCTACACAAAAACACTGCGTCATGTCAGGTATCTGATACAGCAGACCAAGCACAGTGGCAGAAGGATGTAAAACATTTCATTTCACTGCATCTGAAATCAGCTACTGAAACTTGTTCATTGACTTTCCTTCATTAAAAAATAACTGATTGTAAAAGAAGCGTTGCTTGGCAGGATCAAAGCCTATCCTACAGGAAACACACACACAAAGCATTTGGAAATGAGGGTTAATTTGGCATGCAATTTAACAGCATTAGCTTTTATCAGCAGCATTTCAAGGTCAGGCACAGCCATGTTTAAAATGTTTGGTTTTGTTACAGTTTCAACTACAGCCTATTAGAGTTCAAAACATCTTAAACCAAAACTAAAAAAGTGAGTGGCTCTTTAACTCTCCCTTTTATTAATTCAAGACTTGGAGTTTTCAAGAAAAAAAAAAAGAACTGTATCAAATTAGCAGTTTACAAAAAACGCTTTTCTTCATCTGAGCATAGGATTAAGTGAGACAGATTAGGCCAGATGGAAGGAGTCCTTTTACTGACTAGTTGGTTCAAAATTTAAAGAGCTTTTGAAGATACTCTTTTAATATACCAAGGGACTTAGTAAAAATGACCTCATATTTCAAGCAGTGAATTTATTCAAGTCTACAATTTAGATTTATTCTAAGAAAAGAAACCACTTTTTCTTTTTTATCAAAATCTAATCTGCTCAGAATTAAAACTAGCAGATTTTATTTATTCCCAAAAAAGATTAATTCAAAATATAAGATCATTCATTTCTTATTATACTTTATATTTAATTTACTCAAAAACATACAAAAGGATGATGGATAAAAGAAAACACAATGCAGATTTGCTCAACTCCAATATGCAATACTCCAAACACTTACTGGAGGTTTTCCCTTTCATTGATTTATAAACTCCAAAAACTAGTGAGCAGTTGTGCGTTTTCACATTCACATTATGCTGTGGAAAAGTTTTCTGCATATTTTTGTTGAAAGCTTGATCTATATAAAGAAGCCCAACTACCCATAATGTTGACAGACTTTAGCAGTGGTTGGCACCAAATGCTTCACGAGATCAAGTCCATACCGCACTCGAAACAAACACTTTGATTAATCAATTACTGGCAGAACTTCACAGCACTGTGGATGTGTGCCTAAGAGCTTTACAAATGCTTACAGGACAGTGATGTTAGGGGGCTGAAATCTCTTAAGCCTCTTTCTCTGCAATTCTCTGCCATAGTTCAGAAGAATGCCACCCCATTACACCAAAACCTGCACGGAAAACAGCCACTCTCGCCTCTTGCGTGAGCATAATTAATCTTCTGACACCTTGACAAAGCAGCTTGTTGATAGTCAAAGAAAGGATTTTTCTGATTTCCTCCCAAGACAGGAGATGGTCTTTATCCATCATCCCTTCTTCCTGATCTCTTCTTCCGGAGTCCCCACATCAGCAGAACTGTCTATCAGAGCAGACAGCAGGAGGGAGAGGTCTGGCTGATTGATAGGGCACCAGTGCTCGACAGTGCTATTTAAGTGTAGGAACCTATTGTTAGAATCTTACTTTACAGCAGTTAAACAAATATAATGGCAACCAATTCAACCGTGCCTCAATGTGCCTCAAATATAATGGCAACAATTCAATTGTGCCTCCAGAGTCAGCTCAAGCTAATAAGTAAAGTTAGCTAATTATGCTGATCTGATTTAAAATCCAGACAAATTGTAGAGACAGTCAGCATTACTGTGCACTGAAAGAGTAAAAATTGTAAAGAAAAGAAGTTTTGTATAGATTATGCTTTATGAATTGAATTATGGTTCCTTCTCATTCTCCCTTGTGGGCAGGATCATACACTTTCCTTCTCTCCCTGGGCCTGCTAGGTATTCTTAATTCATCAAAATAATTTTCCTTATAATGCAGTTTAAATTTCCTCCCTTACTTACCCCTGTTAAGAATGTAAGGAATTCTGTTTTTTGGGGGGAAAACATCATACAATGGCTCCTAGAAGGGGGATAGCACATACTACAAAATACACCAACCACCACACTAGGAATGTATCTTTGAGGATACTGATTCGGTGTATGGACATGTGTCCTGATGCAAAGAAGATTCTGCATGCTTCTCACAAACTTAATATAAAAATCACTGGGTTTGCATGTAGGAATACGTATTTTTCTTATATACACATTATATATCTATATATCTATATATGTTTTGTAGTTTCTCTCTACATCTCCCTCATCTTTCCAAAAAGAAAAGCAAAATATGTGGGCATAATTGTATGTTCACTTAACTATTTTCTATATTTACATAAAGAGTGGATCATGTGTTAATCATACCTTTTAAACACTCTTCATTCTTTGATAATTGTCACAGAGGAAACCAGTCCAGGTCAGAGAGTACCAGGGCATGGCACTCTGTGAACAGTTGCCAGCCAGGGCAAGTCCAACTCAGCTCTTGGTGATCCATTTCAAATATAAATCAAACCACAACCTGTGTCTCACCAATGTAACAACCTAGGCAGAGGTATACAAGAGCCAGTGTTTTCTTACTGAAGCTGCCAAGAAAAAGAACTTCATCTGGGTCAGAGGAACTTGGTAACTCCTGGCTTTAGCTATGCCACTCTGACCTTGACTGTTTCATTCAGGACTTACCGTCCCATAAAAATAGCTGCCTGTGCTGTCTGGCCCAGACCAGTTCTCCAAGCTGTCTTCTTTCATTCATTTATACCAGGACAACTACCACTACTTATCTCTGTGAGTAAATTTAGCAATTCAAAAAGTGAACATGATGTTCTTGCCATGAACTACATGAAATTTCAAGAGATACCAACCAGGCTGGAGCAGTAAAATATTGTTGTTTATGTCAGAGCAAGTGTAAAAAATTACATGTTCTTTCTCTCAAGAACACTAAGACACAACCCAGAGGAAGATCTTCCTGTCTCTTCACTGGCATTTCATGCTTTCAGGTGTTTAGGCAACAATAGTAACAGCCACCTGCAGTCTCCTACTTTTCCCCATCTGGGTTCAGGAATCAACAGACCTCTAAGTCCTTGAAGCAGAGACTGGGAATATTGGCATGAGTGAAGAGACCATCCAAATCCAAAGACCTGTGGTTAAATGCAGGGAGGATGAAACTGGGAGGCAAAAGGGACATACATAGGTGGAAAAAGCAAGGTGGTCTCTGCTGCACGTTGCTAAAGAAAAAGGGAAATTTCTACACTGGAAGGGACTAGGTTGGAATTGATGACACACAGAGCAGCAAGGCAATCTGAGTCCAGAGGAAAGGTAAACATGAACAAAGGGCTGTGAAACACAAAGCTACAGAAAACAAAAGGAATATTGGAACTTCAGGGTAAGCAAAATTTGAAGTTATTCTCTGATCCAAGTATCAAATGCTACTAACGCAGATATAAGGGATGTGAATATACAGGTAAGACTATCTCATTTCTTCCCCATCCCACCTAGTATGAGCTGCCAAAAAAGCTGCCTTCCTTCATACCCAAGCCATGCCTCAGAAATAATGATGCTTTTTTCTGGATTGCAGTCCCACCTATTTTCTTAAAACTGGGAACACTGAATGAAACTAGAGGGAGGGAAAAAACGTAGATCAATAAATGGTAAGTTGCAGCTTTAAAAATGCCCAAGTCAGGCAAAGGTGAATTTCCCAGAGTAGAAGAGATCACAGAGCTTTCTGTCCATAAAAGCTCTCTGTCCTTAGCTGAACACTTCCTCTTTCTGTTGTCAAGTCAGTGGCAAAAATTTATCAAGTGTTTACTGCCACAGTATAAAGTATTACTGGATCACAGGAACTGGACAAAGGCATTAAATCTCACCAGAGAACTGCAAAGGATTATTTTCAGTAAGACTCCAACTATGCAAGAATCACTAGCATACATCTGTTGTACATCTAACAGGTCTGTATTCCCCTTCCTATTTGCAAAGCCCAAAAGCAAGCTGAATGGCCATCAGTCAGAGGTGAAGTTTAACAATTTCAGTATCTGACTGATGAATTTTGCATTATATGCCTGAAAGCAAAGAATTAGCTCTCCCCCGGTGGTGGAATGGGAGAGCACTAGGACCTGCAGAAGCTGCTGCAAAGATAAGACATGCCTTTGAGTCTGCTTCTCCTGTTAAGAAGTACAGAGCTGACATGCAGCCCTGACTTGGCTGTAACCTCCCAGCACATGCAGAGCAAAGATATCTGGAGGGAGGAGGCAGCTCAAGAAGCAGAAAGAGCCCACCCACAGCTGCAGGCAGCTTTGTTGGGCATCATGTTCTGAGCAGTGGACTGGATAGCTCACATGGAGCTCTTTGCTGTCCTGGGGTCAGTGTCTATCCAAGTCCAACCTTTCTCTAAACAGTCATGCTTGGGTACCTTTGCACTGCACTGAAAAAACACACGAAGAAAGTTTCTGGGTTTTCTGTATGATTGAATGGATCAGGACATTTACAAACTGTAAATTCCTTATAGTAAATTGCTACTTAAAAATAAGGCAGTACATTTGTTACTGGTGTTATTTCCCTCTGTATATTAAGCAGAAGATTGTTAGCATATGTAAATTCATTTAAAGCAAATTCATGGAGCAGAGTTGCGGATGCTTTTGTGTTGGAAGCAATAGTCACAACAGTGAGTACAAACCATTTTCCTCCCCATGCTAGACACCTCTTGGGCACTTAGGTACCAGCTAGCAGAGTTTGAAAGTAAGGAAATAAACACAGAATTCCTCTGGAAAGATGAGGCCAAAGGGCACTTGGGCAATGAATTCATTCTGTTGAAGAAAATGCTGTGGATAAAGACTTTGCTTGCTGCTTTACTAACAACCTCCACTAGTAGTTTCTAGCTCACTTAAGGTTCTAA
Source organism: Cyanistes caeruleus (assembly GCF_971803275.1). Lineage (NCBI taxonomy): Eukaryota > Metazoa > Chordata > Aves > Passeriformes > Paridae > Cyanistes > Cyanistes caeruleus. The sequence continues at coordinate 47,864,052 of NC_141701.1, forward strand.
GTCATAATTTACAGCACCATGACAAGCTTTAACTAGATCAAATGCTTCTTCCCATCCTGATGAATGAATTGCAGATAGAGGGAGGTGCAGTCCTATTAACACCAGCAGCTATAGGTGTAATGTCAGTCTCTGAAGGATCATTGAAGGGAAGGTTGACTTCAGCAGTGAAGCTCCATCCTGAAGCTAAATGATTCCTCAGAGTATTGAAAATAATATTCTGACTGACATCTTCTCCATGCTGATCCTCTGAGGGGGGTTTCACCAGTCAGCTGTTTGTAGGATACTATCATTTCCCTTCACAGAGCAAAGAACATGACTTTCCTTCCCGATAAGGATGGACAAGAAGCTGTTATCAGCTTTATCCAAGCAGAGAATTTTATTGAGCTTATGATTAAATTCTGATGCATAAATATAAAAGTCAGGTCTCTGAGCACTAAACATGCAAATACTTGTTAGTCTGCATTTTTGGAAACAGAATGTATTTCTGTACTAGAGGCGACTGATGGTGAAGTTTCATGACAGGTTGTGCAACTTTTTTCTTTGTCAACTCATTTATATGCCAGGAGTTTTGACTTTCTACAAGATAAAAGTAAGGAAACTACAAGTTACTAAACAACAAACGTATAACACTTGTTTCAGATAGAGCAGAAAGCAACACAGAAAAAAAACCACAAGCTGGAGAATAAACAGATAAAAGTCCAGTACATACAACAAGTTTAGTTGATATTTATTTAACAGCACTAAGTAGCAAGGAACAAACTGGAAGTTTAAAAGAGTTCCTCTGACTTTTTGCTTAGAGCCACAGCTGTACCTGCTGGCAATGCAGAACCTGGTACCTGCAGAAGGAAGCTCAGTGGACTGTTCCTCTGTGGTACACAGCTAGCAAAGATTAAATGAAATCTGCCCTTTTGGAACTCAAAGCAGTAAGGAATTATCATTTACAACAGAATCCTCTGTTCAAACATCCAGCTTCAATGAAAAAAACCCAATGCTTTTTAGACTACAGTAAAATAAGACTTTCAACCACAGTAGTAAAGTGTAATTATTTTTGGAGATGACACAACTTTGTTAAGTCACCTATTTAATTTCTTTTTCCACAAAAAAAACTCAAAAAACAATCCCCCACTAGAACTACCAATGAAAACATGATACCTCTCAATTACAAGAGTCTCTCTCACCTATGCTCTAAAAGACAAACAGCAACGAAAATGTTTTTGAAAGTTCTCTATAAACTACTGATCTATAATTTAAGATTATTAGTATAAACTATATGGATGAAGAAACTCCAAATCATATCCAAGGCTTTCATAGGACTACTTTTAGCAATACATGGTTTTAATAATCCAGGTCAATATTTTTCAGTGACATCTGCATTTCCATAAGGCTCTGCCAAGGGTTACTGCAAAGGCAATGAAAGAATTGGGTATCATTGCTAAAATACTTCATGAACCTGCCATTCATGATTCTCTTTTATTATCAGCTCTTACATTTAGATATTAACAGTGTGAGGCAGATAATAAGGTAAAAATACAAGTTAATTAAGTTTGAACACTCTTTAAGCAATTGTAACTTTATCAAAATTCTGTCAACATTTTATTGTAATTGCCCTTGTTTTGAAATCCCCTGACTGACAGAACTTCCAGCAACACTCACCAGCACTATTCAAAACCAGCATTGTTCCAACCTTACAATTACATTACAGCTCTTACACTGCAGCTCTGTGACTATCAAGATTTAGATGCTCATTTAGCTGCAGCAAAATGTCAGGATCTCCAGATTTTTAATTAGAGATTTTTAATGTAGGCCATGCCACCACCAAGAGCAAAAGCTACAACTGCAAATATAGATGTTTGTCATTTTCAGAGACAAAGCTGGTTTAGAAGAGCAAAGACTAGGAACAGTTCATTCCAGAATATTATTCAGCTCAGATTTGGGCCAGTCACTTGCTATCAACAGCTGTTTGATGTACAATAAGAACACAAATTTTAAAAGCAGAATTTAGAAAAAAAATAAGTTCTATGTATTTTTAGATTGTTACTTCAACCAAATTTTGAGTCACTTAAATTCAATATGTGCAATTTAGAGAGGTGTCTGAATGGTTTGTGCTTGTTCTCTGCACGTTGTTCTCATCATTTTGAACATTTCTTGTCTTCAAAAAGTACATTTTGTTCTCTGCCACTCAAGCATGTACACCAAACCCTAAGTTACAAAGAAAAGCAGATACACAGAAATGAATTATGCTTGGTTTTCACTGAATTGAATAGACAAGCCAACTATATTTTTTCCTTCCCTTTCTCCACCCATATCCTTACACAAGGTAAGGTAAAGGACACAGTTTACTCCTTGCCTTCTAACAAGTGAGACAGTATGTTTGTGCTCAGAAGATATTGCTTCAACTATCTTTTACTTTCCAATATTAAACAGATTTAAAGCTACACCTATTTTTCACACCATCTCCCATTACTCAGTGTCCAACCAATTAACATCAGTTTCCAAAGGAAACACAGATTAATCACTGACTGTGGTGGCTCCACTTGAACACTGTGGGAATTGAGGCAATACTTTATAGGACAACTTTTAGCCCAGAACATGAATTAACATATAATCTAGTGTTCTGCAAGGCTGGTAACAAGTCTTTTTGGTTGTTATTTTATGTGAGAGATCTCACAAAATTATCAGAACTCTTATTTTAAAAGTAACTGCAGTGTGGCATGAGAAAGCAGGTGAAGTTAAGAACAGAATGCTTGATAATACTGATTTTGGAAAGGACAGCTGAAAAGGATGGTTTTTGAGAAAAGTGCTTTTTCATTTAGAAAGAAATTCTGCATTATACTGGGCCCATTTTAGAGCAAATATGATCAGAGGTTTGAAAGTCTTCACTTGTTTTCTTTTGACATCCAGTGTGTGTTTACACTAGAAACATCTGAAGACCAATTTTATAAATCTTAGCAATGGAAGTAGACAATGCAAAGTGTTTTTTGTCAGTCATCTGCGTGCAGCCTGGTAGCTTGTTTAGAGATTTATCCAACACAGCTTTCCAAAAAAGAGAAAAAAATGGAAACTGCACAGGCTTCATCTGCAGATTTTATTCTTCACTTCCATTGTTTGCATCATGATTTGAAACTAAAAATTTGTAAATCACATTACAATAAGAAAGAAAAGAGCGAAGTTAGAATCTCAAGAAGCAGATAAATAATGTAAGAGAATAGTCTACAGATGTGCTCTTACACAGAGAAAATGATTACAAGTTCTCTGGAATAGGTGCATGCTACATCAATTGTTTCATGCAGTGCTTTAATGAAAAATCAATTTATATTCATTTAATAGCAAACCTAATTACACTAATAGCTATCAAAGTGACTTGTGAAACTCCACGCTTTTTTCTAACCAACGTAGCCTCATTTTTGCTAGCATATTATCTTGTATTGGACTCTCTGAAAATGAAGAACGCAAATAAATTTTAACACTACCATTTAAAAAGATGAAAATTTTAGTTACTGCATCGCTATAAACATTTGCATTATTCAAAGACTGTCAAGCCAATGACATTTAAGCCAGTTTTACAAACAGCAAAACTGCAATATGCCTCTCAATTGAATCAAGTTATCTTACTTGGCACAGAGATGTAACAATTTTCTCTTCTTGCCAATTTAAAAACAATCATATGTTGTAGGATTGTATCTGCCCATGATCTACCTTGTTTACATGTTGTTTTGCCCAGTGATTCATGCAGCAATACACAGAAATGGTTTGTAAGAGCACTGCAGACACTAAAGAGATGGTTTTTATTTCAATTCAGTCTAGTCCAGCCAGCCAGAAACTGAACAGATTCAGAAGGTCTCCTCTAATACTTCACACAGCAAAATAAAACAACACCACACTAATACAAATATTTCAGTCACCTGCTAAATATTACATAGAATTTATTTGCATATAGATTTTCCTGTGTATTAAGTGAAAATATCCCAAAAACCTTGGCAACAAAGAGACTACTGACATATAAATATCATATGTGATTGTTTCAAGAACATGGCAAGAAATAGGCAGAATGTGAGCAAAACCTCCACACAGTGTAAGCCTCTCACTCTCCCTACCAAAGAACAGGCACAAAAGCTAATACAGCATAACAAAAAGTGGGTTTAGAGACCTAATCTTAAGAGCAAGGTAACGAACGGACTTCACATCTTTTGCTCCCCTACTACAGCAAATGCTATATTGCCATGAATTCACACCAGAGTGAAAAGATGACATCTTCAAAATCAACTTCATGTTTAAATGCTTCTTCCTGCTCTGCCTTTTCTGGTGATAAATTCTTGGAAATCAATGAGGAAACATCATTTGAAGTGAGCCATTCATCATGTACCGAAAAGGGTAAGTACCCCATAAATTGCAGTGATCCATTTCCTATTAGAATCACACAACAGAAGGCAACAGCGTTTCCATTAGCAATTTTTATGACCTCTGTAGGTAGAGGATAAGGCTAGGAAGTGGCTTATTTTTGTCAGCTTTAAAGCAGTTGTTGGGTGGGGAAGAAAGAAAATTTTCAAGAGAATCAGTTATTAGTAAATCAAAGGGGAGGGGGCAGGGGGAGATACAACAAATTATGGCTGCACCAACTGCACACCTTCATACTTAGGAAATTTGTGGATTGGCAGTTCTCCTAATACTAAATATTTTAGCAAAATTTACTGTCATGAGAACCTTATTATACTGTGTGTAGGCTCAAAAAAACAACTACTATCATTACCTATGACTGCTGCCTAATAAACAGCACTTCTTTACAACCTAGAAAATGGATTCACTATTTTGAATGTTCCTCTAAAGCCAGTGTTATAAAAGGCATGAAAAAAAAATTCAGGCTTTAAAATAGAAAAATTAATTTTATTAAATTAAGCACTGTAGTTCTCTCTGTCCCTATTCCTTTCTCCATCCCATCCTGTGCAACACTCTACACTCTCTGCACCAAAACCAGGCAGGTTTTGGTAGGTACACACTAGGTAGAAAAAATAAATAAAAATTTTAAGTTCAGATGTGCCCCTTTACAATTGACAATATGACTGCCCTCACAAAATACCACTCCTAAAAGAAGAATGAAGCTTTACAAATGAATAGGCTTTTCCTAGAGTTCAGGGAGTGGAGTTGGAAGGATGAGAAAAGACAATAAGAAATAGTTTTATTTTCAAATATTCTTTCAATTAATTTAACTGTATTTAACATAGCAATGCTTCTCATATTCAATCTGATATACCAGCAAGAAATTACATTTTTAAGGCAATCTCACCCTAAACTGACAAAATTTCAACGTCCATACACCAAAACACCATCTAGTCCTGTGAAAAAAACTGTAGGAAAGCATCTTGTGTGTACCTCAAAAGGTAAAAAAACACAGGTAAACAAGTAGCTAATGACAATTTTTTTAATTTAAGGGACAGAAAACCAAACTAAATCAAATAAAATCATTTATGCATCTCCTGTGTCCCAAGAACAGCGTGAAAAGCACTGGGAAAATCCTCTGACCTGTGTTATACACTAAGACAGTCTAAAGGAACGTCAAGTCACTTCTGTCTCCACTTTCTCCCCTTCTACATGCAGAACACCGAATTAACATTGAATCTTTCAACAGAATTCCTCACATCTTAAAAACTAATATATCAATAAATTGGTATTTATTTCTACGAGTTTTTACGCTTAATTCTACCCGAGTTTCCACCTTACAGAAGGCAGTGCAAGCCAATTGATTTGTTTGAGCCAAAATCCCATAGAAATCCAGATTCAAATCCCATACTCGCTCCATCCTGGCTACACTGGAGTCACAGGTACAGGAATCAAATCCACTGAGTGTGCTAGTGGTGGTAAAAATATGACAGCCTAGGTAGCTAGCTATGAGCTTTCCCCTCAGGAATAATTAGTATTACCTCACATGCCACCCACAGATGAGCCCATCCCACACTAATTGTTAAGCTACTTTATGTTGCCAGCAGCCAGGAGTAAATGAATGTTATTACAGTCATGAAAATGAGGGACTAGTTAGTCTTCATGAGATTGGTTTCACCTATGTGAAACCTCACTAATTACTTTTTCATCTTTTAACATTTCAGACCAGCTTTCACACATGCCTCCCTCTTTTCCTCAATGAAAAGTTAATAATTCTAATTTTCTGAAACAGTCAAGTGTATAATTGTAATAATTTATGGTTTTAGCTTCTCCCAGAGAACTGATTTTACTCTTCTAATGGTGCTCTTAGGACCTTTTTCAAAAGCCTTTGTAAAATCAAAGCTCAGAATGTGATTTCACCAAAAAAGTATTTTTCTTCTGTCTGTGCCAGTGTACCTGCCATACCTGGGACAAAACAAGGAAACCACCACACATTACAAACACATTTGTGGCACACTCTCCTTACAGCACGAAGCCTAGGCATCTGCAGTAAGTTAGGAAAAAACATCACTACCTTCACCTACACAACTGTGCTTTGATTCAACTTTTCTTATGAAAGGAGTCCCCCACTGGGGGGACTGGGTGCTGCCCCACCTGAGAGCTGCCCCAAATCCCACCACACCATCAGAAAGTGGTAGGTACGTCTTCTCAGAAGGTTTTCTGTGAGCTTGCCAATTTTCCTAAAACTATGCATTATGCTGCAATTTTTACATTTAATCCCTGATACTACTTTCTGATACTCTGGGACTCATTCCCAGCAATCTTGCTTCACCAGCCTCCGTTTTTCAGCATTCCTGTGTTCTGGTGTGGAGTTCGAGTCCAGCCTCTGCCTCAGCCCAGACTTTGGTGCTTACTCTGCCACATCAGCACTTCCCATGTTCCACATCACAGCCAGGCACCCACACCCATGCCTTGCCCTCAGAATTAATGTGTTTTTACTTCTTTGGTCTCTGACCTTGGGTTTTCCTGACCCTGACTGTGACCTCTCTATCCCAGCCGCAGCCTGACCCAACAATTAAGCCAAACCCACCAATGTCCTGACTCCAGCAGTGTGTGATCAGACTGCTGTGAGTATCTGTGGGGGTAATTGATCCCCAAATAGGGGAGGAGATGGTTGACCATTAGTTGATGGTCTGTTTTCATGAAGACAAGCAGAAGTCAAGCAGTACTGCCAGTATTCCTACAGATCAGCGAGAACACTGTGGTGCTCACTTCTCCCATGTCTGCCTGGCAAATGGCAGCAGCAAAGCTCTCTGGAGTTCCTCTCCTTGAGTATTCATGTGGAACACCAGTAATAAGGCAAGACTTTGTCAGCAAAAAGATTTATGCTATTTACTGACAGTATGCATTAGGGTTGTGTGGAAAGGTTATGGGGGTGGAAGGGTACAAGGATGACTTCCATGAGAAGCTGCTAGAAGGTTCCTGTGTGCAACAGAGCCAATGCCAGTGGAGTCCAAGATGGACATGCTGCAGAAGAAGGCCGAGCCCATCAGTGACCATGGTAGTGCCTCTGGCATAACAGAGCTAAGAAGAGGAAAAAGTTGATGTGCAGCTGCAACTGCAGCTGGAAAGAAGGGTGAGAATACGTGAAAAAACTCAGCAGACACCAAGGTCATGGAAGAAGGAAGAGAAGGAGGTGCTCCAGGCTCAGGAAGTGAGATTTCCCTGCAGTGCCTGGTGCAGACCATGGTGAGGCAGGATGTGCCCCTGCAGCCAATGGAGGGGCATGGTGGAGCAGAGATCTGCCTGCAGCCCATGGAGGACCAAAATCCTGCTCAAAGGAGGCTGTGACCCCTTGGGAAACCCACACTGGAGCAGGCTTGTGGCAGGACCTGTGGACCCATGGAGAGAGAAACCCAGGCTGGAGCAGACTTTCTGGAGGACCTGCGACCCCTGTGACACTGGAGAAGTCTGTTCCTGAAGGACTGTACCCTGTGGAAAGGGGACCCTCTGGTGAAGAAGGGGAGGAGTGTGAGAAGTCCTCCCCCTGCAGAGGAAGGAATGGCAGAGACAACATAGGATGAACTGATTGTGCTGCTGGGGGGGGAGCAGGGAGACAAATATCACAGAATATTCTGAGTGGGAAGGGACCCATAGTGTTGAGCCCAGGAACAAGGGAGGAGTGAGGGAAAGGTGTTTAGAGGTGTTGGGTTTATTTCTTGTTACCCTACCATGACTTGGTAATAAATTAAATATAATTTCCCCAAGTCAAGTCTATTTTGCCCTTGATGGTTATGGGTGAGTGATCTCTTCTTGTCCTTATCTCCACCCACAAGCCTTTTGCTGTATTTTCTCTCCCCATCCAGCTCAAGAAGGGACTGATAGAGTGATTTTGGTGTGTATCTGGTGCCCAGCCAGGGCCACCCCAAAACACAGCAGAAAAGTGACCAAAAAAAATATTTTTGATCATTTTTTAGGGACTACAATGGATAAATTTCTGTGGAAACATATTATTCTGATATAACCCTACTGTTTCCTCTCCCAACTAGCTTGTCAAACTCCAGACCAGTCCCTTCCCCTAGTTTACTAAGCCACACTGTGCCAGTTCTTATCATCCCATAGGATTTTCATCCCACTCCTAAAGTTTAATCCCAGTTCACCAACTGTCTCACATCATCCAAAGACTCAACACAAACGACATGGCCTATTTGTATATGAATTTGTCAGAAACACTTGGTTTCAGTACACTGTCCCCTTCATCTCAGCAGTTCTCAGGCTCCTTGTCAACATATTCTCAGTGTTATTGCCCAGCTTTGCCTTCAACACCCCTTCACTTCCCTTTCTGATTCTAAAACACTTCCTCCTCATCAAGCCAATCTTGATTTAACATGTGCTTTCCCTTTAGTCTCCAAGCTCTCAGATTCTATTATGGCCAGCCAAATCTGCTTCTCAATTTGTTCTACATCCTTCACTCCAAGCTTCCCTGACTTTTTCAGCCTCCTTGTTTACTCCCCACCATGATTATTTCCATTTCCTCACCATCTTCCACCTGCTCACTGCCTAAATCCAACCAGTAAGGTCATACAGTCACACACACACAACAGCCACCCTTACAAACATTCTTAGTTTCAGTACCTTTCAGATCTTCAGAAGGGTTATAAGGATCAGCTAAAGGTTGTACAGCTGCAGGCTGTAACAGAACCATGGGGGAGGCAGAATTTTAGCAGTGCAGCACTAGCAAGTTTCTGAGCATGAATAAACTAGAAGTTTTGGCTCTTAACTCAAATAGCTTTGGCTAATTTCTGAAGGGACAGCAAAGATGTAAACTCAAGATTAAATCTACTGCTGCCAAGTACAAAGTAATTAGACAGCAAGGATTTTTTTTTAAAAAAAGAAAAGCAAGCAAGAACAATGTTTTTACAGTATTTTCCCTTCTGCAAAAAAGCAATTGCTCCAGCTGTCTGCCTGATGCCAAAAACTGCCAACAACTGAACTAAGGGGACAGAGTAGTCTCCAACAGCTGTTCAACAAGCCCAAGTTTCACACAAATGACTGACGTCTGGTAAAGCACTGGGATACTAAATTGTGCTACAGAAACCGCTTGTAAATCTCAGCAGATTTTAAGTTTCACCTATAGTTACTTTAAACAAATAATATAATTTGTCTAAAAGTATTTGCTGTTTCTTGTAATTTGTTTCTAAAAGTGAGTCTTCCTTCTCTGGTTTTAACCTTGGCAAGGCTTTCAACCTTCACTTTGCCACCACTACCCTCCAGCTCCCAAGGGGATACAAACAAGAATTTTTAAGTTTACACTCAACTGTTGCATTGATACATCTGGCTTTAGATCAGAAAAAATTCTTATGGATTTTGTCTGGCTTCAGACAAAATTCATATGGATTTGCTATTACCAAACACACAGTCATTGATTGCATAATTTCCAGCTTCATTTCAAAGATTCTCATCATAAAGCCATTTTAGTGGCTTTTTAGTAATTAATCCTCTTTTTAGTAATTACTCAATTGGTTTGTAAACTGATAAAATTAATTTCTAGTATCACATCTACCATACTCCTACTGTACCTGCATCAGAAGGCCATAAATTCAGGCAAGGTTCAAACTAAACAGCTGTTTATTGACGAAACTTTCCTGTGTAAAGAGAAAAAAAGAAGAAGAAAAAAAATATGACCTCCACATTTAGTCTTGGCAACCAGGAAAATAAAGTCACAAGAGCAAAAATTTCACAGGAAAAGGATTAGGTCATCTAATACCTCTTGTCTTCTCAGGCTATTAAGAAAGATACTTCCTAGTGCTGTGTCCATTCCAGCTGTGACTCAACTTCCTGATGTGTGACCTGCCCTCTCTCAAAATACTAGTCTAGTATTTTATTACTCCAGAAATCATTCAGTGCCATAATTGGAAAGTATGGTTTCCAAAGAAACAAATAATAGCCTTCATGTCTCCAAATTTTTAATCACTGTAAGGGGTAACTAAATGCACTGCAGTGCATACTTCCAGCATCCCACAGATGTAAGTTCACTGTATTACAGAGGACTTAATTCAGAATCAATTTTAAGCTCATGGACACTCAGTTTTGAACACCTGAGCAGGGAAAGAGAAGATACAACCCATGACCATTTGTCCTACAGCTGTAATTCCCTCCAAATACATTATGTCTGTTAAAAAACCAAAAATACACATGGACATATTTTCAGCTATAGGCAAGTAAAGAAATTTATTCTTTTATTATAAAGAGCATCCTGGGCTTAGCTCAAAGATGTCAATACTCAAATTTGTTTAAAAAACTCATTTTCCAAAAGTACACTACAGTCACCATTGGCACTTACAATCTGTAAGTAAGTACAAAACCACCAATTTTTTTCTGCATTTAAGTTTAAGCTAGAAGTTAGAAGGAAAGTTATCTCAAAAATACAAAATATATTTTATAAAGTTGATTTTCTTTTCTCTTTGAAAGATGATAATAATATTGCTAATCAAGTAGCACCACACAGAAAAATAAACCTAGTGAACGAGTTGCTCTCGTTTTTCATGGGAATATGAAGGGAAACTATTGAAGGCTAAATTCACTTAAATTGGAACAGCTCAGAAGCCAGGCAGTTGCTTTGATTCCATCACCCCTCACAAAGCAGGGAAGATAAGTCAATAAACTGACCCTTTAAGAACTGTCTAGTTCAGTAATTGTCATCAGTGTCCAGTTGGCATTAAAAAAAGTAGTCATGATCGTGACCTTTGCATTTCTGCAAACATTAGCCATTGTGATGAGGAAGAGCCCTTTGGCCTCATAATTCACATGCTGTTAACAACCAGCAAGAACACAGCATGTGTGTCAGTTACTAAATAATGTAAGAAAAATAGGATGTCACACTCATACCCCACTGTTGCTGCTCACATCCATGAGCATTGAACTAGCCTGTATTATGTATTACACTCAAAACTTTAGAAAGATTAACATTAATATATTTTTGACATTCATGTGACTTTTTCAACTATATTATTACTACTTTGGGGCAAGACGAGGGATTATTTGGCTTGTTTGTATTATTTCTGTTTATTTCATACTATTTCTGTTTGCCTGGCTTCCAAGAGAAACATGGCTCCTATTACATGTTTTCTGTCAAGCACCTCTTAAACCCACAATTCCATGCAAATGAAACAAAGGAACAGAGCTCTGAAAAATATTTCAGCTTCTCAATATTCATGAGGAAACTTAGCCAGTCAGGCAGGACATTTGACTGTGTAATGGTAGTACAACAGGAAGCCATTGGAAGGGCTGATCATAACCACATCCTAAATACAGAAAGCATTTTAAGTTTAATTTGTTTTAAACAAAGTTTAAGTTTCTTTAACAAAGAAAAAGACAAACCTTTAGGAAACTAGCTTCTTCAGTTCTGGCACTCCTGGAATTGCTTGTTAATACTTAATGTTATTACCTATAAAACCAACATGGTGCGGACAAGACACCTGTATGCTGCTTTCATCTGGCTCACTGCCTACAGAAAATGCACTGTGAGCAAAGAGCAGACCTGGAACGCTTCCTGCAGCCCACTTCACCCAAAAGTGTTTTCACATAGTGACCCACACTAATCAAAGAAAAACAATGGAGTGGTCAGATCAACCTAAAAGCAGACACACCTGAGAGTCAGACCACAGGCTGCTTCCCTAAGTCACACAGTGGCCAACAGCAGATACTCAGAGAAGAACACAAACTCCACAATGTTCCTGGAATTCTAAGTACCTGAAATATTCTCCTAACCTACACTGATCTGCAGCTCAAGGCCCATTTAACAGGAATCATAAATTTATCCAGTTCCTTTAGAAAGCACCATGCCTGAGACTTGAGAAAGGAGTGCCATAACCCACCTCACACTGGTAATTATCACCTTTTGTTTGCATTCAGCATGGCCCTTGCTAATTTCATTTGATGCTCCTCAGTTCTTTTCCTCCAGAAGACAGCTCTCACTTTCTGCCCCGCAGTATTATCAAGGACCTCAGCTGTCTGACTTGCAGGGCTGAAGTCCAGTCAATGTAGCTGTTCCTTACATAATAGTTGTTCTACACTTGGATAAATCTTATTTCTTTCTCTGTATTTTTTTCCAATCTTAGTATGTGTTATCACAGAAGAAAGAGGAAGGAAACAAATTGCATGTGACCTTCAAGATATAGGTATCCTAAAGATGCATGTGCATGGCAGATTTTTTTTTTTGCTTTCATTTCCTTTTTTTTTCCCCACTAATGCCTGAACATTTGCTTGTCTTTGTCTTTTCCCCACTACCATTACAGACCATTAAGCTAGCACGTTAATAGCACCCTCCATTACAACCCCAAGACTTTTTTTCTGAGCAGTAGCCCTTTCACAGCATCTATACAAAACTGACAAACATCCATGCACTTTCTAAGATATATATATATATATAGATATATATATATATAGATATAGATATGTATATATATATATATATATATATAGTGGTACTTGGTACTTCCAAAAGAGAACACTGTATATTCCCTGAACTGCTATTCCAGTACATCACCAGGATGGAAAAACAGTAGGACAACTGGAATTCAGCTCTATCCTTCCTCTTCTGTTATTACAGTATGATTTATTGTTGCAGTGGTTTGCAGTGGGAAGGAGGATATTGCATGTGAAAGAGAGATAATAAACCATAGGTGAACTTAAGCAGACTAGAAATTCTGCACAAGGCAGCTGAACAGCCCAACAACACTAAAATCTTTTTTGTCAGCTCATTCTGAAATTTCATACAAACCTGTGTTGCAATCAACTATAACAAGTGTGTACTAGGTAAGAGGTTTCATTAGAGAAATTTCAATACGAAGGAGGATTAAATCATCACTGTGTGAAAACCAAAAGATAAGGTGGATTTCTCCTCTCCTCCTGAAGCCTGGCAAAGATCAGTGAAATTAAACACTGCCCAAGGCAATTGTTAAAAGCAGTTTGGCCATTAAAGTCATGTCATCTGGTGACCCAACTGACCTACATTAAACCCAGGCTAAAGGGCAATGTCATCTTTCTTTTCCTATAGATAGCATGACTTTGCATCTTCAGCACAGATGGAAGACAAACCCCTTGGCCTTCTGGTTTCCACCAGTTTCCTTGCTGCAAACCAAAGTTAGTTGCAATCTTTTGTACTTGTTTGGCCTCAGGAGTTACTTTAGTTTTGTGAAACAGAGCTGAAAACCACCAAATTTCCTCCCATAAGTTCATTCAACCAATACCTACCTAACCAGAGGCTGTAGCACTACATACACTTAATGTAAGAAAAATTTTAATAGGCTAATGCAAATATTACAAAAATTGTCTGGGTTAACACTGGATACATTCAGTTTAGATAGTCTGAATAAATGAGATCTGATAATATTTTTTTCTATTTTAACACTAAGTGTCAGATGAAGAGGTTACTCAATGACTAATTAAATTTAGTTCTAGTGCATGACCAACAGCTTTTCCACCCAGATTTGAGAGCTACCATGTTAAAAATGGGACATTGTTTAAGAATTTTGTGTGGAAATTCCACAAAGTCAGTTTATAGGAAAAAAATAGCATGAGAAAAGAATAGGTTTTTACTGCTTTTTATCAATCTCTCTTTTATGCAGTTATTGAGGAGAACCCCCCCAATTTATTCAGTCACTGTTTCTTTTATAGCAAATGGTGTTCAGCACAGGCTGCTTGAGAAAGATATAAAGTAGTTAAATCTTGCAGCCTTAAAAGGGTTCTTGAATTATTTCTGTGTTCTGTTCTCCCAGGGAAAACCACTTCATCAAAACCCAAAGAATATTCTGACATTTCATTCCATCTCTCTTCCATGTGGGCTGCAAAATACAACACTTATTTACATTGCAAAAACTTTCTTGTTTGCCAACAAAAGACACTCTGAGGAGCTTCCAGTGTGCCAGAAATTAAATATATAGCTTGATCCTGCAATGTCTGTGCCTCTTCATCAGCCATCATTGTCAATGGGAATAAACTGGTAGGCTGCCTAATGGCTCAGGAGAACAAAATTTGCATCTTCTGCAGATAATGCAAATTTATAACTCATTTATGCTTCATACTATGCTATTAGTCTAGAAATTATATGTCTGCTAAAACATTAAGTTGTTTTAATCCATAAAGAATAAAAGTCATTCCCTTGTTTGAGCCAGGAGCACACTAAACATTCCAGCAACTTATTCATCTTGTTGGTTTTACCCACACTTTCAGTATTAAAAATCTTTTAAGACAACTGCAGAAACTCATGCCATATGTAAGAATGCAAACAGCTAAGTCAACTCAGAGTTTAACTTCAATTTGCTTTTAACAGCCAAATCATGCAGAAAAAGAAACCCCTCCTGTTTTTCTGGTGCTCAACCACAGTTGGTTCTTACTAAGGTAAATACCCTTTACCTCACTGAAGGGTAATAACTTACTGCTGAAATATCTAGAGGTAAGTAAGAAGTAAATCCTTCTGGCTCCTATTTAAAATTAAGGGCATTCAAATGTCTTTCACTAAAAAACAAAACAAAACCCAAAAAAAACCCCAAAAACAAAGAAACCCCCAGAACAACAAATGCAATGCTCTAAAAAAAAATTAAATCAAGGTTTCCAAACTCTGATCTCAAATTCACTGTCAAGGCTGGCACTCTTATGAAGCACCCAGCAGAATCTCCTAGAATCTAATCAGTGACCAGCACGTTGCAGAGAAGAACATGTACCTAACAACTAATTAAAGTTTAACCTCCATATAATTTTATTAACATCTTTCAGTTTGTCTGAAATAATTATGCTAAAGAGAAAGAAGCCTACTCAACAGAAACCTTTCTTAAGATTATCATGAAAGAGAAGTTTTCAACTTAAATTAGGATTAAAGGAAGTAAAAATGGAATCTAAAAAGTTGACCAAAAAGGGATAAAAATCGTTAAAAAAAAGAGGTAATTTTTTTTCATTGATGAAAAAAATGGGTTGAAAAACATGTTTTTTGTGCAAGACTTGCTCCTGTCTTTCAGATGGGGAACCAAAAGAAGGAAGGAGCAAGGCTGATTTTCATTAGCAAAGTAGAAGGATCCTTTGAGGCCCATGCAAATGCTTTTAAGTAATATTTGCTTAGATTTGGAATGCCAAAGCATGCACAAAGCACCCTGATATCCTCCCTGCTTCCTAAAGTGGAGGCCTCCCTATAACTCCTCTGAAATGCTCCATATACCACCAGAGATGGGTGGATGTCCATCCCTGCTCCTGCAGGGAAGATGCTTATTAGAGGATTGAAAAATACTGCCAGAGGGTGCTACAGCCTCCTGCCACATTGGCTTCCACTGATTATCCCAAGTTTGGCAAACACCAGTATGACTTTTCTATTTTATTTATTTTTTAAAAAACAAGTTCTTGTGGACCCTTCTGCATTCAAGTCTGTCCTTAAAAACCTTACGCTGCAGAGACCTTTTTGTCCCAACTAAGGAATTTACAAGCCCTCCCAGTAAGCTTACAACTGACACACGTTGAATACTGGTAGCTTTGAATCTCAAAAGCTTCACAAAGCACTAATTATAAATTTGTTTTCCCCTCTGGTTCTACAACTTTCAAAAAGCTTAAAGGAAGTGCTGAAAGTATGACAACAGGTTTAAACAAGTTTTAAAAACTTAAAACGTAAAAACAAAATAAAAATATTAATAAACAATTGTAATTATATGGTGCACTGCATATTTTTTTTTAGTTGCATACCTTAATTCTCTTATGCATTATACACATTTTTAAGTGAGATGGAAGGAAGATGACCTTTCCTTCAGTAATCTCACAGAAGTATACCTATTTTCATACATACATATAGATTCATTAATTCAGCTTTTTGTATGTACCAGAAAAAAATAAATCTTGTTATGTATAAATGGCTTAGTATAAAGCTAAATTTTGATGTCAAATCACACCTTTGTCCAGGGCAATGTAACAACCACAAGTACAAAACTATTAAGGAAATAACCTAATCAAATTAAAGGCTTCCCTACAAACGCTTTAAAATGATAACTTGTGAGAGCTGCGTGCCAAGCACCTTCTGTCCTTGGTTGCAGGGACTAATTCAGTCTGCATTCGGCTTCACCCCTCTGGCGTCAGCCACCCATCTGTCACCTCCCTTTTTCTGGGGTAATCTGCTCTGTACTCATCTGAACACTAGACTCCTCAGTCTTGTCTACCTCAAGAAAGTTACCTCTTGCTGATAATGGGGGTAAAGATGGTTGAGACCAAAGATGTGCCTGGCTGAGCACAAACCACCGTCAGCAGCATCTGTAAAAACTGTAATAAAACAGCGCTCAACAGGGGTTCCCTTTCCACCACCACTTATGCTTCCAAGGAAACTATACTGAGCTGCAAATAAGCAGCAGTAAAGCTGTTTCATATAACCCACCTTTATTAAAAAAGCAGTCTAAGGGCATACTCTGAGTCTTGCCCAGATGAAGACAGCATGGACACTGGTGATTCACTTCAGCAGCATGGGGATCGCACCCACTGCATGGCTTTGTCCAATAAAGGGCTCTTGAGTCTATGGCAAAAAACTCATTTCAAGGACACTCAGGGAGAACAGTACCTGTATTTTCACAGTCTAGCAGGATTCTTCTCAGCTAGAAACATTTCTGTCAGGCAAAGTGGAATCATTACACACCGTACCTCAGCTGCATAGCACAAATTACCATGGTGTAAAGACTTCACTACTTTCATTAATTTTTTTAAAAAAAATAGTTCTCGTAACAAGATGCTAAAGATTTTTGCTGCAGTAACGCACTAATTTTCAAGAAGTCAGCAGGTACTAAATCAATTTAAATATCAGATTTTTGAAGATACAAGCCTAACCATCTCATCTATAATCAATTTTTCCAGTGAAGATGTGAACTGCATATTTCTGCTTGATCTGAATGGACACAGAGGAGCATGAATAGTGTGTTCAAGTACAGGAGTTCTGCATATAGTTAAGCTTTGTTAGAAAAAAAGTAGGTTTTTTTCCAGCTGCTTAATTTTTCAAGTATGATTTCACAGATGCAGTAGGTAACACAGCTTACAAAATTTGGGTCACTGTCTCAGATGTACTACAAGCAGAGAGGCAATACCCTGACACAAACACCAACTTCAGTTTCTTCACAGTTCTGTTGTCAAAAAAGGCACTAAGTCACATTTGGTACTCCTCACATCTGTACCCAGAGTTCTGTAATTAACATGCTTTGAGAAAAAAAAAAAAGCATTCTCTTGTGCTTAAAATCCCTCCACTAAACCAGTGTGACATTTTGTACATAGCTTCTGAGATGTAGCACTGAAAATTTAAACAAGGGAAGGTAATTGATTCATTACATCTATTTCTACTATATTTCTTTTTGTATTTTTTTGGTCACCATTTCAAAAGGCATTGTTTAAATTGCCCTAATCTGCAAACAGCAACAATAAGTGTAGCAAATACTTGACAATGAAGATGTAAAGCCTCTAAAAACCTGTTACCTTAGTAACCATGGGAATGCAGGAGAATAAGAATACATGCAGTGTCAGGACATCATTTCAGATTCCACAGGGTTTGGGCTGAAATACAGTCAGCTTTCATTAGGTTTTTGTTTTTCCCAGTAGGTCCTTGGACTTTGAAACAAAACCTGAATGACAGCTATGAGCAATTCCAGCCTCACTCCTCATCAGCCACACCAAACAAAACAGCTCTTCACTGTGAATCCCCCCTCCTTTAGACCGAACATGCCTCGACACAAACATTATTTATACTGCTGACCCCTCTGGATATCACTAATAAACTGCATTCCAAAAAGAAGAGTAAAATGAAGACACACTTTCATGGTACTTAGATAATTCACTTTAAGCAAATGTACTGCAAGAAAAATAAAAAGTCAGCACATCCTCCTAGGACATTTCTGTAACCTTACAGTTTATTACAGGCTTTACAGTGTATGTTAATTCAACACCAACACTAGGAAGAATTTAGCTGCTCATTTAAGTAACACTTTATTTCCATTTTACTCATGAAAGAGGAAAGGAAAATTAAGAAAACAAAGAATTGAGATCCAAGTCCCTACCCCCACCAATGTCTATTGGGAATGTCTTGTGGTCAAGACCGAACAGAACAAAGATCTCCCAGCTGCTGGCTTTAGCTGGTTTAATTTCAGTTCTGTCCCCTTACTCTTTGCTGCTATCTAGTCACTTAAGAAAACAATCTGAAAAAACATCCAGGCAAAACCATTGGAAAAATGAGCAAGAAATTCTACCTCATGTGAACAAGGGTGGGGAAGGAATGAACTTATCTTTGCTCAGCGAAGGAAAAAAAATGAAAAAAAAAAGTGAAAATATTGGTCTGCTTGGTCATCATGTGATGATAAAAATCAGTGCATCAAAAAGCCTGGAAAGTAACAGTAGTTCAGAGACATTGGCCTTGCCTTGCCTTACATTGGTTCGATTCTCTTTCAACTGATTAGGTATTTATTTTCCAATCACCGAAACTGCCATTCCAGAATAACACTGACACACATAGGAGTTATATCCTCCACTTATTTGCAGTCTTCTGCAGTCCTTTACCCACATTCATAAAGCAATAACAGACAGAGGCAACACTTGTTTAACATGCAATAGTCCAGATTCTCTGTTTTTACACTACATTATATGAAATGTCTGGATCATGTTAAACATTAGTAAACACCAAAGTTACACTTTCAAAGCACTGTTTGAGCAAAACGGCAGTGTATCTCCAAGCAACTGTGACTTAAAAGTTAAATCAAAAAGAAGATCTAGATTAAATCAAATCAGTTATTATATATAGAAGAATACTTTCTGATCCACTCACATGTGTTTTAGATAAATATGGGAGTGGTTACTCCCCACTCCTGAGTAGGAAATGGACTCATCTCTACAAAGGAAAGCACACTCATAAAAACATTGAGCCAACAGGTTACAAAAGAGCATATTTCATTCAGAAATATGCAGAAGGTAGATTTTGAGACATTAGCTTAGGCCTCAGAACATTAAGCAAATATTAGAGGATGAGCACAGCCCAGTATGCCCAAGGCCTGGAGCTCTTTTAAAGGTGAGTGTTCACCTACACAGTAAGTTCTAACACAGAACAGGGCTGTGCTAGACTAGGAAGTAACTTGCCATGTAACTCCACTGAAGAACATGGGGTTTTTCCTTTCCAAAGTTAAGTTTCAATTTTGTAGTTTCAGAAAGCTATTTGCTGGAAGCAAAAGGCTCTCTAAAAGCCTTTTCTTTGTTGCTTTCTCCTTAAAAAGTGGTGCTCATGACCTGACTTCCTAGAAGGGAAGCTTGGCCCTTGCACCTTTGATGCACCTGGTTTTGGAGTTGGGGATTTTGGCTGGAGAGAAAAGGGTTGCATCTTTCTTATCCTTACAGCATAAAGTCATTGCTACAGTGCCCAAACTCTGTCCTGCAAACCACAAATAGGCCTTTTTATCACAAGAGAGGGAGATTTCTCAAACTCATATTAAGGATGGCACTGCTGTAATTTCTTTAAAAGGCTGCTGAGTCAGAACTGCAATAGGGACATTGTAACTATGGCATCCCCGAGGCACACCATGAACTCACCCAGCATGGAGAATCAGCTCCATGCTGAATCATGACCCTAACTCTGTGCTCCCCCTCCCAAAAGAAAACCGCTGCTAAACACCCTGACATTGAATAACAGTTCTTCAGACTCTGGTTGACTGCATTCAAATGGGAAAAAAAGGTACATAAATAATTCCATCCTTGGAAAAGCAACATGAGAAGGTGAATGCAAGCAGATGCCAGTCTTCTACTGACTTCCCTTTCTAGAATTACTGCCCTCCTGTCCGTAGGGCAAGCCACAGGTGCTGTGCGTTCTCACTGGCGGATCTGGAGATGCTTTTATCTGGGAGCAAAGGGCACACCAGATCAGTTCTAAGGGGAGAAGTGCAGCACAACCCAGGCAGAGAAAGCACAAAGACAAGTGCAGGACTGTATTCTAATTGATATGTCATCTGCACAGGCCATGCAGACTCAGCTGCTTGTCTCAGATGCCAGAAGAACTGGACTTTTTGTCAGTTCCCTGACAATTTGAGTCATACAGCTTAGTAATGCTCTTTAAAAGGTTCCGAGAAAACCTGGATCAGAACAACCACTCATCATCTTCTCTAGGTCAGACACAAAAAATATGTTCCAAGTATGTAGAACAGGGCTTCTATTTTCATTTATTTCAATCCTGAAATAAAATTTCCAGGGTTTGGTTTTTTTTTCCTTCACAAAACTAATTCTGCAGGAAGAAACAAAATTTAATCAGTTCTTAAAAGAGTTTGGAACAGCTCCTTCACTGCCAAGTTTAAACTCTCAGGTCAACATTGACCTAGTTGGCACTAGTCCTACAAGTGATTTTTTTGATCTCAGTATAATTTCAAGACAGACTGAAAATATCCAAAAGTCATGTTGGTGGTACCTATCACTTTCTGACCAAAAAAAAATAAAAATGAATAGCAGCACATATACATGTTCAAATAATTTTTACACCTGTCCAGTGTAAAATCCAAAAGTAGAATTTCTCAACCTAAAAGAGAATGCATGTTTAAAAATACTTCACAGTACATTTGGCACTAGTGGTTTGTGGAAAAAAACAAAACAACAAACTACTCAGTACTGGTCACTTCCACCCCATTGTGTTACGCTGCATCAGTCAGGCTTGGCATGCCACTCAGCAGGTAAACTAGATCAAGGAATTCATCCACCTGAAAAGCAACCTGGAAAACTGTGTTGTTTTTCAAGTGGGTTGTTCTGGCTGTTATTCTGCCAGATCCCAGCATGCTCCGAACAAACAGCAGCAAAACAGGGGGAAAGGCTGAGACTGGAGTGAGGAAATGGGCAACCAGCAAGGAGCAAGGGCTGATGGACCACCAGCCACAGGCTCACTCACATGGTCTGATATGAACCTCCCTTAATGAGACAAATCACAGATGCAACTTTCTTTTAGAAGGATGGAAATCTCACAAGTATCCCTGACCCAACACTCACTAAATCACTGTTCAGTAGGCATATTGCCACTGGCTTCAAAAAGAGCTGAACCCACATGCATCCAGGACCATGCTGAAAGCTGCAGACAACAGATCTCCTACTTGTGGAAAGCAATCTGGAAAGCATGTGGGAAAAATAGAAGAGAAAGGGAAATTAACTTTTCTAACACCTCCAAGTCTGTGAAGTGACCTTTGGGAATTGCCTCCAAATTTCATCTACTGAGTGACAAGTAGGCTAAACTCAAATAAGCAAAGACCTGTAAGATGCCAAGACATTTATATTGAAAGTATTTCTTTCTCACCCTCCTCTGTGACACAATATCATGGAAATACTCCAGGAAAGAGTTTCAATGACTGAAGGAAATAACAGTGGCTATCATTTTCCTACTGCACTGAGGGACTTCATCAGTTTTTTTGCAGGTAATACCTGTCTCTTTTGTCACATAAGCCTTAGTTCCCCTTCAGCAGATACCAGGAGCTATGAAATTCTTCTCTGAATGCTGAAATTCGGGGCAGGGAAGAAAACGGTATTGGAATGCATTTAAATAATCACAGCTACAGAGGACACACACATTGATATATGCGTGGGCCTTGTACCCTACATGCATAAAACTAAAGGAAAAATATAGGCTTCTGCAATATAAATAAAACAGATGACTTAAAAATAACTTGAGTTCAAATCTATCCAGCACGCTACTACTAAGCAAACATCAGGAGGTGGGCAAACAGAGAATGATTTTCTGACAATTAAGCAAGAACAATAGCAAATATTCCATTTGCAATTAAGAATCTGGGTTTTGTTTTCACAGAAACAGTGGGGATTTCTTCAATAGTGACTTCAATTAACTTCTGCTCCCCCCCACTGACAAAAGGCTTAATGGGCCCAAAACCATGGCTGCTTTTCCCCAACCATTTCAGACTGAGAAAACAATTTATTACATCTTCTCTAAAAAGGTTTCAATTACATTTATTACATTTGCCTACTGTACTACAGGCATTCCCAGAACTAAAACCCCAAAAACCAAAACCACAACACAGATAAATAAATCCCAGTCAAACCAAGGCAGTAGCCTCCAAAAAACCGAAATCCCTTTAACATTAACAAAATTATTAAAATTAACAGGTCTGTTTTGTGGTTGTCACAAGGCAACCTGCTGATTCAGGGCAATGTCACCAACAGTATTCTTATCTGTAAAGGGTAAGAATCAATTGTTTGACAGAAACAAAGGAGAGCTCAACAGGAAATCAACCAGCTTGGGACAGTTGGTCACTGAATCAAGTTTCACCCCTCCCCTCTCCAAAAATAGGCTTAAGAGGCATTTTCTGTTACCAAGCAACAGCCCAAAGGAAGGCATAAATCTTTTCCTACGTGTTATTCCCCTCCTCCCCGACACACATACATTTCAATCTACTAGGGCGGTATGTTTGTGGGTTTGTTTATTTTCCACAGAGCAGGTAGGAGGGTTTATTCCGTGCAAGGACAACGCCTTGCTGCATGCCTCCTAGCCATGTTTCCTCTTTTTTAAGGCAAGAAGGAGGTGAACTGTATCCATGCTACGACGGGTTACAAGCAGGGATGCAATGCTAGTTAGTAACCCCTCCTTGATCCGCCAAGGTGACCTGAGAAATTACTCCCTACAGAGGGGAGTTCCTAATCACTATTTTACATAAAATCAAGATGACCCTCATCACACCCTGACAAAAGGTCACCACCTTTTTTTTTTAAACTCATCAGAAAACCCTTTACCTGCTTTAACCCATGAAAACCCATAAAATCTAATTCCCAAAAACGCACCGTGATATCTTTAATACAACGTACAGAGCGGCGGGCTTTTAAGCCATTTGAATTTTAGGAGCATTAATTCTCCAGTACATCAAACACCGTAAGTGGGAATTGGGGTATGGGATGAGTAAGAAAGGATAATCAACATTTACTATTCTGGTGAGCCAGTGGAGGAAAAAAGGGCTGGAGCAGGGGGGGTTGGATGGAGGGGAGAAAGAGACCCGAAGAGGCTGTTTGCAGAGATCAGGGAGTAGGGGGAGGGGAGCAGAGCCCGGGGCTGAAGGACAGCGCCTCTGAAATTCAGATTAGCATCCAGGGAACAAACCGGTTTGTTTGACCACCCCCCCATCATATAACCGGGGACAGACTGGCAGCCGGCAAAAAGAGATGTGAGTTAAATTTAGCCACACAAAGAGCAATCTGCGTTAAATTTAAAAAAAAAAAATAATTAAAACTAAATAAATAGATAAATAAATAAAAAAATGAATGGGTTTACGATTACAGCCCTCACAGAAATTAATTAAATGGGGAAGAAAAGGTCTCACTTCAGCAACAAACTGGGTAATCATCCTTTAAAAGCACAGAGCCTGGATTACCGCTGACACATACTTAGACTACTAAAACATATGGCCAATAAAAAAAAAAAAAAAAAGAAAAAAAAGAGGGGGTTTGGGGGGAGGGGAAAGGTTGTGACAGCATGTGGTCTGCAAGAGCTTTATTTACTCCCTCCTCAGCTACTGCTTTCTTTAGCTATCTGAAGACCTTCTGCAAGACACAGCCTACTTTCACGGGGTATTTCATGTAGTCCTTTGACAGCAGTGCAGACGCTGGTTACCACCACTATGGTGGGTAAACAGAACCCTGGCCATGGGCTGCTTCACTCACCAAAGGCCTTGGACTTTGCAATCCATTTCACCACAAAGTCATCTCAGTGGAGACGCTGCCCCGGCTCTCTGTACATGGCAAAGAGTTTTCACAGGCAAACCAGAGACTGTGATGTCTAAATTTAATTAATTAAAACTAATTTAAATTAAACAGAAGGTTTGAACACAAAAGCCAAATAGCTGTTCGTATGTGTGCCAAGAGCACCATTTGTTCTTTGAGGTCTTAAGCTTTCTGACAGAAGCATGAAGCTTAGCAGCCCAAGGACCTGACCAGGAGACTTGAACTACGGACCCTCCAAGGCTCAACTATAAAAGACCTTAACAGCAAAACATTACTATCATATGGTGCTTTAAAACAATCCCAGGCCAATAACACCCTCGGTTTAGAGAGAGGGAAACTGAGGCATGTAGAAGCCATGTGCCATCTCTCAGTGGCAGAATTTGGAAATAAAACCACATCTTCTGCAGACCCATGTCCACACTGTAATATCACCCTGAGTAGGCATGTAAAAGCAAGCAAGTTGTTATTTAAGCAAATTCATTGCCAACATCAACATTTTTACAACTATTTTTCCTAGCCTCTTCATGGCTGAGCAAGAAACCTGTAGATTAAATCCAATTCTTTACCATAATTAGTCTCTCCAATCAGGCAGGCAATGATAGTCATCCCAGAGTTATTCAGGAATGGATATACTTATTTTCCTAACACATTCAGAATTTGACTAAATAGGACATGAAACTACAACCCTTCTCTAATGCAAGTTAGCAATTTCTCTATAAATATAAAATTAATTATGGACTGCAAGGGTTTTGTTTCTTTTCTACGTTGGTGTGATGCAAAGTATACCATGGCAGCAAAAGCTCCACACTCTTTACCTGCTAATACACAGACCATCATCTGTGAGAAAAACATACATGATAGCTTTGCATAAGCATTTATTACAGTTTTAAAAGAGGTGTTTTCTCTCACATTTAAATATATGTCCCTTACACCACTCTGCCATGGTAAGAGAAAGAGAACCAACTAAGAGGGGAAAGAAAGGTTGTCTTTTCTTTTCCTCTTAAGTAAACCATCATTATTTTTCTTCAGTGACAAAAGAAATTCCATATTCCCTGGCCAAGGTGCTATCTCCAGACTCATTGCATGTTTCTCGGTTGAAATGTAAAAGGACACAAGTTTGCTTCAAATCTCTGTCAACAATTCTATGATTCTATGAAATAAGATCTGAGGAAACTGCATTCCAGTATCTTTCTTAGAAAACTCACAACAGGTTTTCTTTGGATTCTCCATTTCTCAAACTGCTAGTTTAGAACTCTAGGTCTTCTAACACAGTCTATCTTAATAATTAGTTTAACTTGACTCTTTACCTTGAACTAAGCCATTCAACAGCAAAATAAAGCTTGTATCTGTGAATTACCCAAACAAGTTCCCATCCTTTTTTGCCATAGAACATAATAGCAATAGGCAGTGTTCAAAACACAAGAACATTCTTCAGTCTTACTAAAATCATAATAGCACTACTCTTCATTAAAGGATGGGCAGAAAAATAGAACAGTAAAGAAGAGTGAGCATCAGTTAAAAGCTCTGTTAAATAAAAATAAGTTTATCCATAGAAACAGAGAAACAATTACAAAAGGGATAACCTACAGGGATGGGTAAGCCAGTAAAAACTGCAAGTAGATAATTGCAAGCCTCATTTCCAAAACAAAGAACATCAGAACCTGAATATTATCCTTCTTGTGACTACATTGCATTTAACTATTTACTCCCCAGTTTGACATCAAAGTGTCAGAAGGGGATATTTCTCTTAAAACAATTTTCTGCCTATATATTTAGTTTGGGGCTATTTTCCCCAGCACACATAATGACAGAATGGACACAAAATTCACCAGTGCATTCTCTTGTCTCTGCACACTGGCTGAAAGGAACACAGTTTATGTAATTTATTCCAGATCAGAAAGGCAGTGTGACAACACAGAGAATAGACCACATTTTCAACAAGCATTTCTTAATGAGAAATTTATCAGTCTCTCTCAGCATGAACTGCACTTTGGAACAAGGAGGACAGAATTGTTTTAATTAATTCATCCCAAGGCCTCCGTCCTTCCATGCATATGGCCTCAAAATACACTTGCTTCTGTCTTTGGGGCAAAGGATTAGTTATGAATCATAAAACTGTTCTGATTTCTGGTTCTTGTTAACTCGCCAGTCAACTTCTGCCTGAGGTGGAATTTCTCAAAGAAAATTCAATCTGCAGTTGCAAACTTCTAGTTCTTTCCCCTCCTTGCTATGTTTTTTTACAAAACCTTGATCTCCCACAGTTTATTCAGATAATAATTTGGAGCAGGAAAAGGTATCTTATCATCCAGCCTCCGTTCCTCTTTTCATAATTGAAACCAAAAAAGCACAACCCCTTTTTTCCACACTTGGCTGGTTTTCCTCTACATATGGAATGTGTTCAGCCAGAATATGACAGGGAGAAACTGCAACCCACATACTGAATTCATCACATAACAATCAATATGTCCAGAAAAATAAAACATATGGACACACATACAGCTCAACAGGAAGATGATGAAGGGCATGTCTTTGAAAACTGCAGTTCCCAAATCTCACTGATTAACAAAATAAGAACTGATTGACTGAAATAACAAGTATCTCCTTTTTTTTCATGCTTTATTTGAGCCCTGAAAAAAGTTCAAAATTAATAGTCCTGGGCTTACTCCAAGTTTCCTTAGAGTAAGACGTTCGATTATGAAGGTGAATCTAGACAGACTGATTTTAGACAATGCAACAATGTCAATCCATCAGGTATCATTATTACCCTTTGATGCTCAATCTTCCATCCCAAACAGGCCTAACAACCTCTTACGGAGTCACTCAAGCTTTGCAGCCTTCCTATTAACACATGCCCAGCAATGCCTCAATCACCAGACCATCTCTGTTGCCATCCACCAAAGTGACAAGACCAGCAGGAAGATACCAGGAGCAGATCTCACGGAGTCTCTCTGTTGATGCATGTGACTAGATGTGCAACCAGCACATACTTCTGATGATACACAGAAAGCACATCTGGCACATAGCAGAAAAATGGCCAGAAAGAAGGCAGTGGAAAGCAGGTTACCAAAACAGTTCAGGCTGCCAGTAGCCAGTTCCTTCAGTATCTTTGTAAAGGCCTTGGGCCAGATGAATTGTTTTAGGACGCTGTATCTTACCAACAGGTAATACTGCAAGGTTTTATGGGTTTTGTACGACCCCACTTCACAACCAACAACAGAATCATTCAGGTCAGAAGGGTCTGAAGGTCAACCGGTCCACACCCACATTCTTGGCAGGACCACATTGGAAATCCCATTAAAACAACACATAACATATTTTGGTTCATGGCTGATCTGCATTTTATATATATAATTCATTAATATTGATAAAATTAATAGTTTTGACTTATTATCTTGTTCAAATCTAACTGTGAGGTTCTCAGTGATTCTCTGCTAGAGTACAATGAATTAAGAACTGAAGGTCCATTTCATAAAAATAAAAAGCCCAAGGCACAAAACAGCTTTTGTTAAAGGAAATTAAATGTTTTATTGATGCAAATGCTTCATCTGTTTCCCAACATGCAGTTTTTGCAATTTGGACAAACTGATAGTGACCTATAAAGTAAAGATCCAGTCATGTCAAGGTTATACACTGAGGTTCAAGCTGTTCTTGTTTATATAGTGAATCAGAATAGAGAACATAAGCTTAAAGTATCGGTATCATCCAACATAAGAAGAATCAAAACTGTGCAGCATCTGTTGCATTCCTCTCTCTTTTTCAGCCCTAAACCCCTGAACTGTATGTTACTGAACTCAAAGTTGAGCCCATTTTCACAGGAAGATTCAATTAAAAAGCATCTGGAAGAACACTGTCTTTTACTGAAACTAAGTCCCAGATCCAATTCTCATTTATTACACTACTGGGACAGCATCCTTTAAACATGGTAATCAAAAGCAAA
The DNA here is from genome assembly GCF_971803275.1 of Cyanistes caeruleus. Taxonomy (NCBI): domain Eukaryota; kingdom Metazoa; phylum Chordata; class Aves; order Passeriformes; family Paridae; genus Cyanistes; species Cyanistes caeruleus. The sequence goes on from NC_141701.1 coordinate 47,892,103, forward strand.
CATGGTTTTTTTGCTTTCAACCAGACATCAAAGCAACAATGTTAGAACGAATTTTCAACTGTTCTGAATCTACAGGATATATAGATCTGCCTTATCCAGCAGGAGGGACTCTGGCAACACACATGCAACTTCACAAGTTCAACTCAGCAGTTAATCCGTCTGGCTTTAGCACATAATCAGAAATGGATTTACTGCAGTGACAGCAAATGGAGCTGAAAACCTACCCTGCACGGTGTAGGGGAGTGTTTAACTCCTATTGCAAGCATGGCCTCCCTCTTTCTACACCAAATCCACATGACAGCTGGACTCACCCCAAAGCCAAGCTTGACAGAAAGCCAGTCAGCTGCGCTGCAGATGAAAATTGAGCATCTATCTGCACAGAAACCAGACACAAGACTTCTCTCAATAAAACAGCCAAGCTGGACAGTCAACAAGCAACACTGTTCATAATGTTAGCTGAGAGCAGCCAGAAAAATCCTTTTTTTTCCCCCTTACTTCTCAGGCTTTTCTGCCACAAGGTCACATCTGCTGTTTAAAATTAATTTTTTTTGTTTGGTTGAGGTTTTTTTCAGATTTTTTGTTTATTTTTTTGTGGTGGTGGCCTTTGTTTAAAAGCTTCCAAGGCATACTGTTTTGAATAACATTACCAGTGGCACATCTACAACCCACTGAGAACTCACTGGTCTATAAAGGCAAACTGTGAACACAGCATAAATCATCTCAGCCAGTCAATCATTAAAAAAACTAATCTTCTTTAAAGACACACTAATTTATCGAACCAGTATGATATTAGATCTCAGCATTCCTAATTCATGTCCTTTTCTGTTTTATATATATATATATATATATATATATATATATATATATATACATATATACATACATGTACAACCACACACACTACCCTTTATAGCTTTGAGTACTTTGGAGGAGGCAACTGCTTCTGTATTTTCCGTGCAGCACTTTAAACACTTTCAGACATGTAGTAAGAAAGAAGAGTATTACTAAGTTAATGCAGCAAAATAAAACAAAAAAAATCTGTATGTTTAGATGCCCTGCCATTTCATAGCTCTTGACACGAAAGTTTGTGACAGCTAATGGTTTAATCTTTGTGCCCTTGAAATCCAGCTCACCTTCCACATCTGCTTATAATCGTGATCCTTACTTCACCTTCTTCCTCCAAGTCCACAGTCTGGCAGGCAAGTTGTCTTCATCCTGCTCAAAAGGCTTGGAAATCGAGTGCTGACACTCCTACTGAAAAAAAAAGTGGCAAGCACTAGCTGTCAAAATTTACTGGAACTGCTACAAAAGGGACTGTGAGGATATGCGTATTTTTCACTTTGAATTTCTGCTTTAAATATTCCTTCAGTGGTTCTGTGTGTCTATTGGAGACATTAAAGTGTTCTTGGGTTGTTTTGCCTTTCCCATCCTTTTCCTCCAGGTTTTCTTCAAAACTGCTGCTCTGTGGGGTGGTACTGATCACTTGACCAATCCACCTAGTTTCTTATTGTTCTCACAACCAAAAATTTCCCTCTAAGAGGTTAAGATTCAAAAGTGTAACAGCAGTATTTTAACATCGCATCTATACAAATCAATTTTTCAAAGTGTTTTTTTACAAGAATAGGAAGCCACCACGTTCTTAAATGTCACATACAACATGACTGGCAGGAAGCTGTTTCCCTTTTCTTGATTCAGTTATATTGTAGTTATAAAAATCAAGACCTACTTCCCAGTCTTCCTAAAGGAATCACCTAATTGCTCTAAGAATTTGATTCTGTATAAGTGGTTTAAAGAAATTACAAGATTAAGCTTCCTTTATGAAACTGCTGTTCTCAAAGTGGGCTGAAAGTGTAAAAGAGCAGGAGAATAAAGCCACCTGATGCTCCAAAGCAATAGAGATTGGGAGACCTCCTGGGAAGCCGCAGGGAGATGGCCAGAGAGGCAGGAACAAAAGCAGTAAAAGTAGATGGTTTGCTCTCCTGAATGGCAGAACGGAGATGCAGTCGTACACTGTGAAACGCATTATCACCAAGGAGATAGTAAGTAGAGAACTAATGGCAGTGAAGTAGTGTACCAGCAGTAAAAGGACATGGGGCTCAGGACAGGGAACAGAGCACTTGGCTCTCTGCAAATTCTAAATCAAGCCATCAAGAGAAAGTTTTATAACATGCTCTTCATTCTGAGTGTGGGTAGGCAACAGTAATATTTACAAAACTTTGCTGTGAACACCCCTATTTTAGCAGTGATTCCAGTGTAAAGAGGTGGTTGCCCAGATTCCTTACAGCACCAGAAGCAGCTGAGCTCAGCTATCTGCATTTGCTGTTCCTTACCACTACACCATCTCTTTGAAGTGGGTGTGATGGAGAAAGAGCTTGGATCTCACTAAGCCCAGAATGCTGTGCCACACTTCACCTTTTTAATAAGTGTTAATTTCCTCTTTATTAGGAAGACTGTGGAGGATTAGGCTCACAACAGTTTCCAAACACTCTTCTAATTACTCAATTACACCTGAGTGATAACTCAACAAGGGACCATACACACGTCTCCCTGAGCACTGGCATTACAATTGCATGTGACCACCTCTATCTTTTAAAAGACAGCTGGAAATAATGTAGAGGGGGGAGGGGGAGTGGTGGCATAAGGAAATTCTACCAAATTAAAAGCAGAATTTAACTATTACACTCCCAGAAAAATTTTACTTAGGTTTCCTTATTCCTACAGACCTGGGAGTCTACAAGAAAGCAAGTTTTGAAGTTGGAGGTAGCATTATAAAAGAAAGGGGATGAGGAAGGACAAAACACAATATCTCTCAAATTTGCAGAATGCTAGACGTAAAATGTTTCATATGCACATTAATAGTTCGTTAAGAAGCCAAACTGAAATTTAGTTAGGTTTTAGAGAAAAACAGTGGCATAAATGGAGCCTTTCAAGAAAGGTTACTGATTTCTCTGAAATTTTGGTGCTGTACACTCCATTCAACAGAGAAATCAGTGCTGCAGAGGGAGGTGCAGCAGAATTTGGTGCAAAAGGACAGGAGTACCATGAAAAAAGTTCAGCAGCTTAAAATAGCCATCTAAAGAAGCTTCACACTGTAGGTTCTAGGGAAATATTACCAGTTTTGGTGAGACACACAAATGAAGCTTCATTTTAAAAAGGAAGACTACTAATAAGAGTGTTTCAGACCACAGTTACGTTCAGTAACTAAGTTCTTCACTTGCCTGAAAGTGCTCTGATCACATCACACCAAGGGTCTTGAAAAGAGCTAATTACAGACAGTGGTGGAGATAGGAGACAGAGAACAAGAGGATCTCTGCACAGCATTTCACAAAACTAGTCACTCTGGGCTTGCTCATGGAACCAGTACAACAGATGTCTGGTAATCTCTTAAGTAACAGTATCTTAAGTCTGCCCACACTGTTTTCTGTTCACAGCTCCAGCAGTTTGAAAAACTACCTCAAAATAACCTCTCCAAAACCTTACATGAGAAATATTAATCATATCTTGTCATACTGACTCTGGCTGCTCCCTACCTTCTTATTCTTCTGGTGATTTTATGTCACAAAATACAGTTCTTCCTATCTTTTATATTTTATGAACGTTTTATTAGTCAGTGTAGTGTAACTGGTAAAAAAAAATAAATGCAAATTAACCAAAGCATTTGACAGTATATGATGCAAGATTGTCAGGTCAAGTATATGGAGGTTTTTTTTTAATAAACATATGAGGTGCCATGGAACTTAAAATGCTAACTCAATGAGAATAACATTAAATATTCTTCAATGAAAGTAGTAATTTACACAATGCTTTAGGGTCTCTCATGTCCCAAAAGAATTTCAGAAGTTGTGACATTATTGTTTGACAGAATAAGACAACAGAAACCATCTCACGAGGCTTCAGCAGTTATCCAAACCAAACCTAATTACATTTTAGAATCACAGAATGATTTAGGCCAAAAAAGACCTATATGATCATTGAGTCCAAACATCAATCCAGCATTGCCAAGTTCACCACTAAACCATGTCTCTAAGTGCCATGATTATACCTCTTTCGAATACCTCTGTGCTAGTTTTGCATTAATTGACATTTGGTGAGTAGGGAAGAAGCCACCCATGGAGGTGATTTTTCTGAGAGGGGCTGCTAAAAGCTTCCTCTGTGCCTAGGAAAAATCAATAGCTGGTTACCTCTGAGAATTGACAACCTACTGAAACATTTAGAAGCTGGGTCCACCTCTGTGAGATTCAGGTTTTAAAGATGGGTAAGCCTGGGAAATCTCTCTCTTGGCTTCCAGCTTTGGAAGAGGCAACTGGGTGCCGGCTGGACGGGCCCTGTGTGGCCTGGCCGGGATTTCCTGTCCCCTGAGGGGTGATGAACGGGCTGCCCAGCCCCTCACCAGGGGCCTGTCCTGGTGGGCAGCTGGAGCCTCTTCCCAGCGAGGCCAGGCTCCTTCCCAGCAGAGCCCAGCGGTCCTTTTTCCAGCAGCACCGCTGGGCCATGCCAGCTGGGGGCTATGTTGGCACCAGGAACAGCCATGTGGCCAGGGACCAACACTGGGAGTGGCCCTGCCATTGGTGCTGGGGATGGTCCTGAGGCCAGGAGAGGCTGGAGGCTGGGACCTGCCACCACCATCTTGTACCAGGAACAGCCACGTGGCCAGGACTGTGCGGCCAGAACCAGCACAACCAGGACAGCCACACGCAGCTGTGGCTACTTCGGCATGGCTCACAATGAACTTTGTTTGTTTAGCCACTTTTAGCCAGCCATGCTGTGGAGAGAAGGACAAGAACGGCAGCAGCAGCTTTTCTTGTGGAGCTGGTGGTCAGCACAGCTCGCACAGCGTCTGCAGACACCCCGTGAGCAGCAGTGAGAGGCACGGTGAGCAATCCCCCCAGTGCACAGCCTGGATGAGAGCAACCTTTCAGCACTGCAGAACTCTATAAAAACTGTTTCAGTTGATAAAGCTTGAGAACAGATGAACCTATGAACACCAATTCTCTCCCAATTCAGGAAAAAGAAAGGCTGAAGACAAGTATGGAGAACAACGTGGGACACTGGGGTCAGTAAAGGAGGAGTCAGATTCTAGTTAGGAGGGGATTGAGGAGATGTCTTGGTTTTGGGCTGGAATTCTCTTTGTAAGGCTGTGGCAAAGATAAATTTTTGATACATCAGAGTTCATTTTTCCCTGTAATTCATGAAGTGCATGGGGGGATGCAGCATTCACCCGCAGCCCATGAGAAAAGGACACTCATGCTGGAGCGTGTGGATGCTGAAAAGCTGTAATCTAATGAGAAACTTGAACAGAGAGAGATGAGAGACTTTTTTTCGGGGATTGAAGGAGAAAGGCCTCTGTTCCCAGATATAAAAGAAAAGAACTTTTGGGTTTTTATGCTAGAACAGCTCATCCCTAAAATAGTCACCATAAGTTGACACAGCCCATGAAGGCAGTTCTGGGAAAGCTGCAAGGCATGGGAGGGACTTTCACACTGGAAACAGATTTTCCTTTCCTGGTTGGCTGATTTGCCGTGACATTGAAGCCACAAGAGAACTGTTTCTTGTGGAGAAGTCTCCATGGCACGGAAAGATGAACTCCTCTCCCTGCAAGAATTGATGAAAGACTGTTTTAGAGGTGGTAGCTGATTGAAAATCCCAGGTTTTGTCTCTACGTTGTCCGTGTGAAAGAGGTTGTGAAAAGAGGAGAAGTGTTCTGAAGGTTTAATTCTGATTCTCATTTTTCTTTTAGTTCTGTTAATAAAGTTTTCTTTATACCTTTTAAGTTTTGAGCCTACTTTGCCTTCCTCCTAATTCATATCTCACAGCAGGAAATGAGTAAATAATTCTAGTAGGTGCATTAGTGATTTTAGCAAAAGCTAACCTCACCATATTATTTGGTGAGCTGGCCGGGAAACTCAAATAGGCAAATCTAAACCACTACATGAAATTGGTGTTTCTGCCTGGTTTTGAACTGAAACCACCACAATCTCCAAGGCTGGTGACTCAGCAGCTTCCCTGTGCAGGCTGTTACAATGCTGGACAAACCCTTCCATGCAGAAATCTTTCCCAATATCCCAATCTAAACCCCCCCCAGTAGAAGCTGAGGACATTTTCTCTTGTCCTATCACTTGTTATGTGGCAGAAGAGATCAACACCCATCTAGCAAGGTAGTCCCCTCTGAGCCTCTTCTTCTCCAGGCTAAGCAATTCTGCCTCCTTCAGCTGCTCCCCATAGGATTTATGTTTCAGAACCATTATCAGCTCTGTTGCCTTTCTCTGGAGACTCTCCCGCACCTCAATGCCCTTCCTGAATTGAGGGGCCCAAAATGGAACACAGGATTTAAGGTGAAGCCTCAGACAGTGCTGAATACAGAGGGACAATCAGTACTCTGGTCCTGGTGGCCACAGCATATGATATAAGCCAAAATACGACTGGCCTTCTTGGCCTCCTGGGCACATGCTGCCTCATGTTTAGCTGGCTGTCAACAAATACCCCTGGGTCCTTTTCCATCAGGTACATTTCCAGCCACTCCTCCCAAGGCTGTAGTGCTGCACGGGGTTATCATGACCCACAAGCAGGACTTGGCACTTTACCTCATTAAACCCTGTACAATTGGCATTGGCCCATTGATCCAGCCTGTAATTTCTGTAAGAATGCCATACTTCTGTTTGATACTTCCAGGTCAACAACAACAGAGTACAAAATCTGGCTGTCCCCGCTGTGAATAAACACTGTTCCGAATTTCTGTCATCTACAAGTTCCTCCAACAGATATCCCATGTTTTTTTACTTCTGGATTATAAAAACATTAATGATTATATTTAATTATTAAGAGCCTAATGCTACTGGATACTTCCCCAGTACATGCACTTTCAAAGAATGGCTCCTTGGTTTTGGGTCATCTTCACTACCTACCTGCAAATTCAAATCCATTAGCAGGGGCTATAGTAGCCTGCTTACAGTTGCAGATAAGTTTTTACAGTAACTCGCTGAAACTTTATTCATTAGATCTCTCCTTATTATGTGAGGACATCTTCAGAGTTCTTAGAAACAAGATGTGTTTGGGTTACACAAGAAATAGAATTGGTCCATGAATATATCTCCACACAGAATACAGCATGAAACAAAACTATCTGGAATTTTTAAAAATAAAACCTGAAACTACATTAGGCAAGACCATTTTGAACACATATTCTTACAAGCAATACTTTTCTCAACATAGGAAGGAAAGTAATGACAAGACAGGATTTGAGGAAAGTCAACAATTCTGAAAAAAATAACAACACATTAATTGCAAAAGTATAGTGTTGTTTTATGACTGCTGCTGTAATCTGTTTCAGGATATTGCAGATATCTTAATTGCTTACTATATCTAATCAACTCCAGTCCACAAGACTCATTCTCTAAGACATGACTGTCAGAATGTCAGGGCTTAATACTACTTCATTTATTGGTTTTCCCAACAGTTCTCCCCCTCACAATTATGTTTTAGAAACAAAAGAAAACGTATCATTTGCATTACGTGCAAAAAAATGACTATGCAAGAATAGGCAAAGCACATACATCTCAAAGAGGCTGTTCTTCAGAGGTATAAAGCCAAATATCTGAGATGCTTTTCTTCCGTTATTGATTTCACAATCCCTTTTTGGCAAGAGTCAAAATGTGATGCCTTAATATCATGTCCAAGCTCCATGTTTTGTTAATTACGTCCTACCTAGCTAAATGCCCCCTGTAGTTTCAATTAGACATGGTATTCTTCCTCACTTCCCGTCTTGATTATTGTGCACTGTTGCTAAGCGCTAGTTAACAGTTGCCACATTTACCCAAAGTTGGCTGCATTTCAGTGGTCATTCAAAGAATTAAATACAAAACATATGGTACAGAGCCATAGCAAAAAAAAACACTTTTAAAAACCATATCCTTAATATAAAAGGTATTACAAAACTGGTCACACTACTGAAAATAAAATCTTTACAGTCCTATGCCCACTCCAGATTTCCTAGAAACACAGAAAATTAGAGAGAAATGCATTCAATTTTTTTTTCAGCTTTCAGTAAGCAGTTTCTTAGAACATATTTTTTGACATTATACTGAGTCTAGTTTTACACTGAATAAACAGCCCAGCATTCATAGTGTGATGGCTTCAAGGTACAGACATTTTTCCCCTTAAAAAAATAGTTTAATTCTCTATATCCCATAGCAATTAATCAGAGTCTCCTAAATTGGACTCCAAATTTTCTTTACCTCATATCTGCAAAATACTTTGGACATGATTTGTTGAACTGCCAAATATCAATGCCATTAGCTATGTGTTTTGGAAGACCTTGAACCGTGTTTTTTTTGAATTCTAGACAAACTTTTCACACAGTCAGATCACTCCTCCTTTCATGTGTGATGTCCTCATGTGATCTTAAGAAACTTCACGTAATTTAATTATCCCAGTAAAAACTCAGTAATCAGCTTGCCTATTACTGCTTATTACCTTTAGTAGTACATCGTGGACTTAAAAACTGCCTTACCAAAAAATCCTCACTGTTTATGATTGCTGCATTATCTACAGCCAAACTCAACCAATAAAAATTCCTGGTATGTACAAATTGTTTCTTACAGCTATTTTTTTTTCCTGTTAAATACCTTAGAAAAATATTGTTTCACACAAACACTACCAACAGTAAGCAAAAATAGAAACTTAATTTTTTATCTTTTTTTACAGATGTTGAATTAAACCTTCAGGGCTGAGAACCAAATAATTTAAGCATGCAGGCAGATATTGAGCATTATTTGTTCACTTTCCGAAGCATTTTGCTGGGAATACTGGAGAATATATGAGAAAAAGTATTGTAAAATCCACCAATGTTAAAAATTACAAATAACTAAATATTTCTCAGCAGCTCTGACAACACTCTCACAATCCCTATTCCTTTGCAAAGAGGTATTTAACAAGCTAATCCTCCAGCTTCATAAGTGCTTTTGTTGTACTCAGAAGCAAATTCTACAGCATAATGTTTAGAATGGTTAAAGATTTTTTTAATCCACTAGCACATATGTAATAAGTTTTTCAATCATCGTAAGACCCATCCTTGTTTCTCTTTACGGTGCAGATCCCTTTATAAAAACCAAACATAGGTGTGCATTACAGTATTTAAAAGTGATGAAAGCTTTATTTCAGAAACCACATGTATAACTATAACTGCACCTATTTGCTTCACCTCTCTAACAAGAGTAATAATTGTAAAAATAAATAAAATAAAGCTTCTGTAATTCCTAGTCAGGCAATAAGACACAACACTTCCTTCTCAGCAGCCTTTTTATTTCCATCTTTTAAAAAGCTCTTTGTAACAAGGTATCAGTGAAGTATGAAGAATATGAAGTATTATTTCAGTAATACTTAAAGTACCATTCAGTGGAAAAGTCTGAAGAAGCACCAATTCAGAGAAAAGTAAATGGAATAATGTAAAAAACAAAAAAAGGTCCTATCTTCAGCGTATTCAAAGCAAACATACTGACAAGCAGCAGACATGGGAACATTTTTCCACGGGGTAACTGAAAGAGTCTCCCGCACTTCAAACACATCTAAACCATTGATAATTCCTAAATTTCAGAACGTGGATAAATATTTGCGGGCTTGGGGCCTAAACAAACAGCAACGCTTGGCCCACCCGCTGAGCTGGCCGAAATCCTACGGTGTACACAAAGTTTTCGTCTTTCGGAGGTTTCGGGGAGCGCTGGGAGGGAAGGGCCGGACCCGGCGGTACCTAAACACCCCTGTGTACATCTGTCAGCTGCCGCGGGGAGCCGCCGCCGCCTTCATCCCAGCCGCTCTTTTCCCCGTTTTACCTTTACTTCCCAACACCAAAGGAACCGTGTCGGCCAGCTGCCCCCGCGGTGGAAGCTTCACGGACGGCCAGCCGGTGACACGGCCCTCGGGACAGCGCGGCCGGCACCGCGCGTCGGGGCCGCCGCGTCTCCCGGGGACACAGCCGTCCCTCCGCCACGGCGACATCCCCTCGTCGCCCCGAAGGGGGCCCGGCACCCTGTCCTCCCCTCCCTCTTCAAACCCGGCCTGCACATGTGCAGAAGTGCCCCCAAACACCCCCGTCCCGCGGGCCCCCCGCAGCCGGCGCTGCCGCCCCGGGCGCAGCCTCCCGCGGGCGCGGAGGGCGAGGCGCCCGAGCCCCCTCTGCCGGCGGCCGCCCGCCTGGCAGCGCGGGCCGGGGGCGCGCACTCGCCGCCCGCCCGCGCCCCGGCGGAGCCACCTGCACCCCCCGCGCCCGCTTCGTCCCGAGGCTTGGCTGCCGCCCGCCCGCCCGGCCACAGCGGCTGCTTTGCTCCCGCAACCCCCCCGGCCAAGGTTCTCCCACCTCCGCCTTGCTCCATCCGCTCGGGTTATTCCTCTCGCCCCGATCCAAGACGCCGGTAACAAAGGGCTGGAGCCCACCGAGGGGAGGGCGTCCGCAGCCCGCGGGTGACACGGGCGCTGCCCGCCGTGCCGCTGGCAGCCCGCAGCCCACAGCCCCCCGCCGCCGCCGCCGGGCTGCGCTCCGCGGGGTGACAACGCCGAGCGCCACTCGGCGAGCGGAGACGCCGCCGCCGCCCGATCCCGCTACCTTTGTGCCCTCCCAGAAACCGGGGAGAAAGCGAAGCAAAGCTCCGCACCGCTCTCTTACCTTGCTGGGCAGAGAGAGAAAAAGTTGAAGCACTCTCCTTCTACACCTCCCTCACTTCTTTGTTTAGATTTAAATATTTGAAATTCTGGGGCTTTGTTTTTTTGTTTTTTAATTTCCCCCTCCCTCCCCTCACGCCGAGCACTGCGCTCAGGCAGTCCCTCCCGGCGCCCTCGGTGCCACCGTCTCTCCCTCTCTCTCCCTCCCTCCGGGTCTCGGTCTCTCTCTCTCTCTCGGCGAGAGGAGAGGAAGGGAGGGGAGGCGAGGGGAGGAGAATGGGGCGGACCCGCAGGTGCCGCCCCTCCTGCTCTGTCAGCGGGAGGAGAGGGGTCGGGGGCCGGCGGGCGGTGGGAGCGGGCGGCGGCCCCGGGAGTGCCGCGCTCAGGTGCGGAGGTGTCCGGCGGCGGGAACCCCGGCCCTGCCCCAGGGCGGCGGGGCTGGGAAGGGGATGCCAGCGTTGTGTCAGGGATTGAGGTGATGGAACGGGCGCTACTGTGGCATGAGGCAGATGGAGAACAGTGAGGCTTGGGACGTAGCGGCTGGGACTCGGTGACGACGGAGCGAGCTGGGACGCTTCCAGCCTGTGAGGGAAGGGGCGAAGCCCTGCACTGAGAGGAGTCAAGCTAGGAAGTGTCAAAACCCTGTCCGATATCCAGCGTGGCTCGGTGGCCGCTAGGGCAGAAGATGGCACTGGGAGTGCCATCTGCCCTGGGAGAGACGGCCCTGCAGTGCACGCAGGTCAGAGCTGTGGGCAGAGCTGAAATTTGGGTGGGAGGATTACCCCTCTTTTAGTTAGCAATGGAGCTGGTCCAGGAGCGCTGAAGTAGAAGCTGAAGGGACTTAGCATGCTAGGAGATTGCTGGAGGCGAACAGGAGAAGGGCACTCTGAGTATATTTGTGTCTGATATTAAATGGAACTGATATTGTGTCTGATATTTAATTGTAAAGGTTAGGGGGTCTGATTGTGTTGGATAGATTTGAAACAGGAGGATCTGGAACATTTAGATCTGTAAACTGCATCCAAGTGGATGGGGAAGAAGCGGGTTTGGATCCTTGGTGTGTACAAAGATGAAGGTCAGACATAGCAGGAGCATGGGAAGGAGACTAGAAATATAGCCAGGTGCTCTGAGGGTAAATACCCATTTAACTGGGAAAAAATATTTTGCATTTCCTTCCTTTTGCCTTGAATTGATTAAGCAAGCATACAAACCATCTCCCTTTTTGCTTTTCACAGGAAATATTTTTTGAGCACTTTTAAAAAAGTCTTTCTCATCTCTTGGGACCATAAGGCTCAATCCTATGCAGTGTTTTATCTTTCTGCCTCAACATCCGAGAAACAAAAAGTATAGTGACAAAAATGCAGTAGTGTTGTCTGTTCGTTTCCTTTGACAGGAACCTGCTGCAGTGTAACATAGACAAAAAGAAGTCCAGTGTTTTGTCACATCGTTTTCTTTTGTACTTGTTGGTTAAAACACTAAGTTCCAGCATCATTCCCATCAAAAAGCAGGAGCAAAAAAGTGTCCACACCCCTTGGAGAACGTAGAGGTGGCATACCAACAGTGTGGCACTGCAAAAATGCTGCATGGTCCAGAAATGAGAACAACTATCAGGAGAATAAATGTAAGGAAGTTCTGGAGCTCATGGCTATAGCCAAGAGTAAAGGCTATATTCATATAAAGTTCAAAACCAAGGCACGTCCCAAATAAAGCTTTGCAACTGGGTTGTTCACTGGATACTTTGATTCTAATTTCATGCATATTTTATGTGAATAGCTACATCAGTTGTCTTTGAGAGGGCTATTCACATGCTTGAATTGCTTACAGCTGGGTTTCTGCCATGGATTACCTGAAGACATGCTACCTCCATTAGCCCAAACATATTGGTATCTCTGTATTTATAAAGTTGCTAATAACAACAGGTAGCTAAAAATTTAGTTGAATCAGAGTTTAAGATGATTTTCCAAATCAGGACAGGCTTTAGGATCAAACTCTGTCACTATGCCAGTTCTAAGTGATACATTTTTATGCTGTCTATGCCAACTCTGCTATTGATACTACACACAAATATAATGGAATTAAGTAATGTCACTGCCAGTTCTCTTGAGAAAATGTTGCCATGTGGCTCTGAACATATTTAGACAGTAACTATTATTGCTATTAATGGTTTGTGAAAGATTTGAAAGCGTATCAAGGTGCCTGTATAATACTATGCTATCGCATACGACAACTCTGATTACTTAATTATATCTAAATTGATCCTAGTAATTGCAGTCTAGATTTTCCTTGAAATTTGTGTTTGAATTTAATTAGAGATATATACTGAATGAGGGAGAATTATTCTGGTAGCTTTAATGCAGTAACTCTTTTCCTATTTGGACTTATTTTTGTTTTGCTTTTTTGAAGAGACATTAATTATATGTTTTCTTCTAACTTCTTATTTTGACTATCAACATTTACAGCTTGTAGGGTGGTTTCATCTGTACCATCTGTGGGCCATATTGCACATCAGATGGCAGGATAAAATCTGCAATGAGAACATTTTGGGACATAAAAGTCTTTCAGGGTTTGAAGCCATGATATTCACAACACAAATGTGCAGAGCCACTCATGTATCTGAAACAGAAGATGCAGAATGCCAAAGCAGCTGCTGGAATGAAATAAAGGAGAGACCACACACTTTGGGGAACATGATGGCATCAAGAACAAAAGGACGTTTGAGGGAACAAGAAAGCACAACTTTGAGCAGTGAGAAATTGAAGTCAATCATTTGGAATTATTGACAGCAGATATACAGTCGCACAGCAATTAGAGACTCACTTTGGGAATCAAGGTCAATTAATACTGAGGTAAAGAGGCAGCATCAAAAAAACCACCCTGTTTAGCAAACAGCATTTCCTGATTGCTGACTAGGCAGCATAGAAGAAATTGTCTATCGCAGGTTGAGTTTTGGTCATTTTCATACTCACAAGATAGCATCACCTTTATTCTGTTGCAAAGGACTACTGTATAACAACACTCTATGACACTATACTTTGTGCAAAGATTGATGGGCCACTGCGCCGTGGAACTTCACAAGTTGATAGGTATCATTCAGATCTGAGCCTTCACTGTATATTGTTTCACTCTGCATGTATGTGAAAGTCTCTTCACTTTCTTCATATTTGCTGGGTTTGACAGCAATAGGGATAAGGTCCTTTAATAAGTGCTCTGGAAGTCCATTTCCCTCTTCCAAGCCATAAAGGCAAACTTTCAACAGATTTCAACCTTTTTTCTCAATCCTACAAGCAAAGGTTTTAAGTTCATCTTAGATCATTCTCTGAACTGCAGCTTGTGTTTATTGTTGTCATGCCTGTTACATTTAAATATTCACTGATAATCTGATGTATCCAACTTCAGGAATTAGGTTTCAAAAAACACAAAGAAATAAACAAATAGTCACCCAAGAGAGAACTCTCTGCTTTAATTTCTGCTTATTTGTGAACTAGTGATTTCATACATACTAAACCCACTCTATCCTATTTTAATATCAATGTTTTAGTTGACCCAGCATCTGAAACCTTTGATATTAAATTTTGCCTGAATGAAGTGTCTGAATTCCACAGACCTGGTGTTGTCATTGTTAAAATCCAATTGCAGGCTTTGCTCTGATTTCTTTTTTGGGGCTAAAGTGAATCCCACCATCCTGATGGGTAACTCTGGTTTGAACCTACTAAATAACTTCTGTTCTTCTGTATGAATCACCAGTGATCTTTTAAGGTTCATACTTTACCCCTTTATTATTTTGATGTGAATTATCCTTTCCTTAACTGTAATATCGTAATTAGGATTAGGACTGATACTATTTGGTCTGTTTAACATTGGGGCATCATCTATGAAATGAGCTATTCCCTCAAAAACATTTATTATAAATGGGTGAAACAGGTGGATAGCATGAAATAGAAAGCATGAGATGAAGATGGGGAGTGAAAGTACATAAAACTAGATGTCATAAATGCAGACAGTCTGAGGGCAGAGCTAAACTGAATTCAGATCTGATACTCAGATACTGCTGTAATTCCAATTCCAAGTCATCATATCTAGGCTTCCTTATCACTATTATTTCATGGAAATGTTTTTAAAATCCATATTTTGGCATCCATATTTTTAGTGTGAAGATTTAGCACACCTCCTACCAAAAAAGATTGATAGTGCACAGCAAGATGAAAGAGACAAGAGTGTTTCTTATAACTAGTAAGGATATACCTGCTTTATCTTTCCATTACTTACTCCATACAAATTGAGCAACTTATCATCAGGCTTTTCTGGAAATTCAGCACTAGTACATAGTCAGTGACAGGCATATACTTTCTATTCCTTTTTGATTTTAATAGGATTTTAGGTCATTTAGAATGATGACTGTTAATGAGATAATCACTTCACAAAAAGAAAAGGATGGTTGTAGAAAAGTCCTGGAGTTATTCACTTAGATCTTAGTCACACTGACTCTAGAAACTCTAGCGGAGTCTCCATTTTTTAAAAGCTTCTATAAAACATTTGGTATTGCAGATTTACAAATTGGTAATTGTACAGCATCCATCATGAAAGGCATGGCAGGATGCCATTTCCTTTACTAGGAAGCCTGTCCTTAACAGTAGCCTGGATTCCAGCTAAAGGGAAAATTCACTACATGAGAGATAGTGTCTCTCTTCATAATTTTCTAAATAATTTTGTTTCAAATAAGACAGTGGAAAAGAACTACCACTTTTTGGTACTACCTACCACATGTACTCCAAAAAAGTATGTCCTCAGTTAAGGAAAATTCTGTAAATGAGCGCTTGTCAAAACTGACTGTCTACATAGTTTTTGTTTTCTTCTTTTTTTTACACAAATTTTGATGTCATATTTCACTTCCAGAATTCACTGATCTTTCAGTGAATCATTTTTTTTAGCTATTGATCAAGGAATCATTTTTATTATCTAATTTGTGTATTACTTTAGAATGTAGCTGAGTAAACTGGATCACATAGTGTGAATTCAGGTTTTTGGATTTATCCTGGTTTTTATACACCATGTGATTAGCACAATCCATTTTGACCTCTTTCAGTGAGAAGATACAGATTTTTTACTATACAACAAAATGTTATCAATACTGCCATCAGTTTTAAAAGGGAAATTAAAAGCAGGGTGACTGCTTGAAATTATTCAAGAAGTGTTTTCTGACTGTAGTTGCATTTGTTCATTTTAACTACATTAAAAAGAATTTCTATGTATCTTTGAATGCATGGTTAGTATACTCACGAGGCCCATAGATCAAACACTTGTTTTTCCCCCAGGGATATCTAGATATAGATTAGTTTTTTCTTCATCATGAAATACTAATTTAAAAACAAAAAAATAATTTTGCCAAGGCTACTTAGCTAATTGTATGTAATAAAAAGTAATACTGCCTATTGTCTAAATGTTTTCAAAGTGCAAGACCATATGGAAAGCAATCTCAACAAAACGGAAAAGGTATGCATAATACTGACTATTCTACAAAATACTCCAGTCTGCTCTGGATTTTTCACAACGGGTTGCTCTTTCAGAGGCACTACTGAAACTTAGATCCATTACTCCTAATTGACACATCTCCATTGCCAAACACATCTAATCAAATCAAATTATTTTACAGCCTAGAGTGAAATAATCCTTTTAAATAGGGCTTACTTACAGAGGAGGCAGTCTTGCCTAACTTTTAGAAGTATAAAACTTGAGATCTAATCTATCTTTATTTATAGACAGTGAAAATGTCTTGGCAGTTTCATCCCATTCTTAAATGAACACCTTCAAAAGGCAATCCCTCTTCTCTTGTTCTCATTGACGTTTGAGAGAGTTTAGAGACCTAGGTTAGACTATGAACCTACACACCACAAATACTGGGGGAATGCAGACTGTCTCCTTGGGGTTAATTGATCATTTACCACCGGGATATAAAAAAATTTCTCCCTGTTGTTCACCATTTGACTTGCACAACAGAACCACTCACAGGTTGGCTGTGAGTCCCCTGGCTAGTTAGTCATACACTGCAAAAAGATAAGTTGCAGTTTTATATAAGCATTTACATTTAGAGCTTACAGAGGTAGGGTGTTTTTCATGCCATTGTCATGGTTTGAAGAGTAAAGCTCAATAGTTAGTTTTTTTAATTCCAAATTTCCAAGGTTTCCTGTAGTTGTTATCAGTAAGAGAAGTGACTCTCATCAAAGCTGGTAAAGAATCATAGAATGGTTTGGGTTGAAAGGGACATTAAAGATCATCTGCCATTGGCAGGGGCAACTTGCACTAGACCAGGTTGCTCAGAGCTCCATTCAACTTGGCCTCGTTAGTGTTGGTGAATATTTGTTGGGATATTTATTCTGAATCCAGCTGGGAAATGGCAATTAGTTCCTTTGTTACTTTAATTTTGCTACCTTTTTCTTAAACAGATATTTGCACTGCATAAGAGATGCTGCTTATGAACTACAAGTATGTTAACAATAGCAGAGAAAATGGCCCTGAATCCATACTGGAGTCAAAACACAGAAATTGGTAATTTAGAGGTGAAAAACAGTCATCTTACAATTATAGCACCTGTGTCTTTAGTGGAGTGTCACCCATGGCCTAAGTGTAATATTTGTAGTGCAAGAAATTTTTAGTGGTTTCCACTGCCTATAATCTATGAGGTTTATCTATCTAGGGTATCAAATTTTCATCTTGGTTTGTGACTTTGTTTTGTTTTTGCCAGAAAGTCACAGATGTATTTGAGCTTTTGGGGTTCTTACAGATGGAAAATACTTTTAAGGTGAGGTAGATAAGACTGCACAAGCCCTAACTATTCATGTGTTTGTCACTGTTACCTTAACATAGAAAAAGTTCCTACTTAAAGCAGCCTATGGTAAAATTCCTGGGCTCGTGCAGCTGCCAGAAGTAACAGTAACTTGCTCCTCTCCTAGTTTTCCTACTGGCTCCACACGTATCATGATAGACCAGACTTTATGCTAATGAAAAGCTTAGCTGGTAAGGGAACTCAGTCCAGCATTCACTGTATCTTAACTGGCTCAAATGCTGTCTTAGTCTTGTAGAGGCATACATCTAAGCCTACACAGGTATCTACTCCCATATCTTTAAAATCTTCATCTTCTCCAGAAAAATTTACAGAGATATGTGAATGTAGAGACAGCTTGGCTCAATTCTCCTGAAGCACAGAAAGAAAATGGGTGTGTGCCATGGGGTGTGATCTGCCAGCAGCTGAGTTTTCCACAGTGAAGGTTTCCCACAGAGCTTCAGAAACATGTTGGATACCCACCATCCCTCTCTTGGGCAGATTCCAAGGTCTTGACACTGTGGTGTCTCAACCTGCACTCTGCAGGTGTGCAGACACAGAATACTTTGGTTACTCATCTCCCAGCTGTTTCTCCTGTTTCTCCAACAAAAGAGAAAAAGAAAACAAACCAAGTTAAATGCTGCAGTATCTATATGCCTACAAATCTTGTTGCAAAAATAAATTTGTATGTGAATTATAATTACAAATACTTTTGTCCAACTGCACATCATCTTTTTATTTCTCTTTCTCTGTGTGTAACTTTCATGGGAGATTAATTTAATTTAATGTCTCACCAAATTACTGAATCTACTGAGTTAGATTCATCTGTGTTTCAGGGAAATCAGCTGTTTCATTAAATTGGTGTCATTTTCTGTCTTGTACTGTATCACCATCTCTCAAGCACTAAGGGTACTAAAAAATACACAGTGAGTTTGTTACCTTTGCTAACAACTTGCTGTAGAGCTTTTGGATTTCTGTGGGTCTTCTCTTGGCATCAGTGAAGGAGAATTGGTGGAGAGTCCCTACTAGCATTTTGAAAGCAATCTGGGATGAGATTTGTATGTGGTTTAGCCAGCAGGGAAGGCTGCTGCACTAACTTCCTGCATGGCTTTGCCCTGGAGTCCACAACAGCCAATCTATGGTCCTCAGTCCCAGCTCAAACATGTTCTGATACTCATGATTGCAACATGTAGTTTTATGTCATGTTTTATTTACATATTGCTTTTTTGTACCAATTTCTTGATACTTTCTGATAGTGAAACAGACAAGATTGTGATTGCTGTCTGCAGGGAAGGAAACCTGCCTCCTTGCTCTGCTGCAAGAAAGAGTTCCAAAAACAGCTGCTGTCCAGTCAGCCAAAATGAGCAAGAAAATCCTGAGGGCTACAAAGCATGACTTTATTTATGCTGTGGGTTAATCTCTATTAATTTCCCTTATTATGTGTTTATTGTATAGAATGGCCCATGTTCCAGTAGCTCCAGAGAAAGGCCAGATCAAGGTTATGCAAAACAAATTCCTCTGGGTTTTCCAGTTTGTGTAAAAAGAGTTTTTGTTCAACTGAGTTAACAAAATGTCATTTAAGCCTCTTAGTATGTTCACTCATGACATTTAGCAATCTATGCATTTATATTATATCCCTGCCCTCCTCTGCTTTTTGATTGGTTAGCTGAATGAGCTTTTGTTTTTGTCTTGTTTGGTTTGGGGGTTTGTTTGTTTGTTTTGTTTTCCCTAGCCTGTGAGGAAGGTTTTCCTCATAAGTTCAGTTTTACATAACATTTTGTAGTTGAAAGTCCAAAGATTTTCTTGGGTTTTGACACCCTCAAATTAAAATTAGGCATACTGTTGTCTCTCTCAGCAGGAACCCCCTCAAGAGACTGCCTGGGAGTCACACTTTACCTAAAGTACCAAATGAGCTGTGATGTCGTACAGATGGTGGCTCCAGCTGTGGTGGCAACTCTTAGTGTTGCCAGATACTATGCTCTTGATGTTTTGGTGCTGTCTACATCTACTGTAAGCATCAGCACCAGGAGCATGAACATTATGCAAAATTGCAAGACTTTAAAATTTTCAATTCCAAATTAAGTTGAGGGTAGGAGAAAAAGCATATCACTTGTGAGGTGAAGACTCAAGGAAGAAGATCAGTGCTGTCAGCAAGTCAGAGCTGAAAACAGACAGATATTAGGAATAGTTTATAAAATCTTTCAAGAGATGCAACTAAGGAGGGAACCAGAAATCACTAAAACTGGCATGAGAAGATGGACATGAAATGGAGGCAGGTAAACACAATGCTCATTGAAGCATTGGTTGAAACAGACTCTGCTTTGACTTCATCAAACACTGGTCAACTACCTGGTCCTTTAACTGCCCACTCACTGGGAGAACAATGTTGCTACTCAAATTTTATCTGGTTTCACCGAAGACGAGTTGCTGAGCAACCACTAAGACCAAGAGCAAGCTGAAGAATGTAAATGCCACCTCCCTGCATGTTTCCTCCATCAGATCACCATCAAGCATACTGCCTTCCCTGTAAACACCAGTTGACACTTACTTGCCTATCAGGGAACAAGAATGGAAATTCCATCACAGCATTAGGGGGAAAAACCCCGTGCTATCAAGCTACCTGGTTACCTGGAGTGACTGAGGAATCTCCTACCTTGGCATATCTACAAATGACTGGAAAAGACACAAAGTAGCATGAGTGAAATCGGCCCTGTCCTGAGCAAGGGGTTGGAGCAGGTGCTCTCCAGTTGTCCCTTTTTTCTATCATCAGTAAACAACTGCACAGTGACTCAGTAAAAAAGAAAGGACACTTTTAGGCACTTTTAGCTTCCTAGCTAAAACTACACTGTGCTGCTATAACTAAAATGAAAAGAAATAACACAGTGGTGAAGTGTTAAGATGAAGGCAACTTGGAAATACATAAATCCTCACACACAGGGACACAGGCAAGTGTTGATGTTGGCTGCTCTGTTCAAAACCAGTCCAACAGCAAAATATGAGGGCAGAGGAAAGGGTGCTTGAGGTTGAGGAAACTTTTGTAAAAAGAATGATGGCAGACTTGAAAGTGCTGGGCTGATGGTTTTACTTAATTATCATAGCGGTCTTTTCCAACCTTTACAATTCTATGATTCTATGATTTAATTTGATATTTTCAGAAGTCTAGTAAAAGAAATAGTCTTACATTTCTCCTCAGAAGACCATAAGGTTTTTACTGTTTCAGATAACTATCCTATGGGACATAGTTTTGTTCCCAGTCACAGGTAGAAGTTGGAAAGATTGACCTCAAAGGTATTTACTTCTACCTAGGAGAAAAATTCAGTTGTATTGAATGGTTTCAGTTCCAGGAAAGTTATACTTGATAAGAACCAGAAATCAATCTTTAAGGCGGAAAAAGCTTTCACAAATGTCAGCATTCTGTTTGCTCCATTACACCATTTTCTTTTCTATAAGAGAGGTCCCTGGACCATTAGCAATCTTATGCTTAATGTGTGCTTTGGGTCTAACATAGCAAAATGACACTGACCTCTTCCCCCACTAATGTGACAACATCCTCCCAGACCCAAGCACAGGAGAACTAGACCAAACATTTCAGCATAATGGCAAGATTCATAACAAATCTCAAAATCTTCCTTACCCCAACTCAAGAACTCACTTGCCTGTACATCTAAAGATTTTTTTATCCCTTTAGGTCCTCTTTCAGTGGGAGTTTCTGTTCAGTTGCTGTGTCCCTCTTTTGTGAGTCTTTTCCAGAGCCATTGCTTCAAAGTATAGTTTTCCATCTTCATTTTGTGGCCTTCATTCTCTGTCTTAGATATATAGATGCATGTTTACCTGTAATAAGGTATCATATTATATGCTTGCTTTTTGTTTACCACTTGATTACATCAGTGGCCTATTTTCGTTTCTGTTCCACTGGTCTGTTGCCATGGGATGGGTTTATGGTTTTTCTCTGTACCACAGATCAAAATGGAAAATGGCTGGGAGACAATCTAGGTGGAGCTTCACTAGTTACCACCCCTGAACAATGAATGATACTGAACAATGATTGTTTAACATTAAGACTACTGATAGAGTTAAACCATTGGATTGTGAACTGATATACTGATATACTGTAACCTCTCCATCAAAGAGCTGCACAAAGCTAAAGCCTAATGCCTCTAGCAGCTTTATATGAAAATGCCTTACTCTTCTGAGAAAGGTAACACATTATCTCAGCAAAATCTGCTTTCTGTAAATGCATGTCACTTAGTATAAATAACATATTTTCTTTTATCTTGGTATTTATTAAAGCAGTCATTTTGGGCAGCACACCTTTCAGGCTATGGACTTCCATCAGGCAAGAAGAATCCAGGCAATGTCAGGGGTGGACAGAAATTCACTGCCTGAATTGACTGGGTTATTCCATGTATCTTTCAAAACACTGCTTCAGTGTGGACGTTTTTTCAACCCCCGGGATGTCCCCTGGATTTCCAGGTCTTCTGAAAGTGAATTTTAGTGACAAGCTTCTGCCAGCTCTTAGGAAGTTCTGGGATGCTGACACATTTTCTGCTGATAGAATATGTGGTATCAGTGGCTGTTGTTTCTGAGAGTTTTGACATGCCTACTTTTTCCCCACAGCAGGGACTACACTTGTTTTGTCTCCCAGATGCAGAACTGAGGTAGTCATTGAAATTCCCAGAACAGATCTATTGAAAATGTTTGTTTGGTTTATATTGTGCATAGGCAAAAATACCCAGGGAAACTTGAGTCAAAACTGAGGCAGACTCCTGACAAATCCCCTCGAAGTATTTCCTAGTGGAGCACAGTTAAGTTGGTTGAAGCTTCACCCCTTCCTCTGTCACTGCTACCATTTATATACTGTCTCCATATATCAGTTAATACATTATTAAAATCCCTTTGTTACTATAACTTTAGAGAAGCCTTCTTCTGAAATATTTGTTATCTGTATTTATGCTGCTCTTCATCTCTGCGGCGTCCTTGCCCTTCTGTGGAGCTCCATGGCAGCCGCCTCTCCTGGCTGCGTGCCGCCCGTCACTGTATCCCGACAAACGCTCCAGTATCGGCACTGCCTCAGCGTGGGAGACACATGAGAACGTGCTTCCAGTACCCTCGGGAGCCGGGGGGATGCATCGGCGGTGGGCCGGGCTCCCGGGGGAAAAAGGGACAGGGCCACCGGGATCCGGGATTCGCAGCCGCCACGGACGTCATCCTCCCACGGAACCTTCCCTCTGTGCCTAAGCCACTTTTTTTTAATCACTTTTCAATTTTTTTTTTCACCACATACAAATATATATATATATATACACACACACACAAAATTTTCACAGCTTCCCACAGGCGCCAGTGCCTCGCGAGCAAACAAGTCCCCTCACGGCGCGGGGCCGGGCCCGCGCTGCCGCAGTGCCGCCCAGCGGCCCAGAGAGCGCGGGGAGCTAGGCCCGGCCCGCCGCCGGGGAATGGGGTCCGCGGCACCCACCGGGGTAAGCTTCGTTCCCCTGAACAAGCTGGCTGTTCTCTCCCTTCCTTGGCAGCGGGGCCTGCGGGAGCGAGGCTGCCGCTGCCCATGGCTGCCCGGGAACAGAGCTCTGCGCCGGGGAGGATGTGCGTGCTTGCTGGGCTGAGCCCTCCCCTTGTCGCCCCAGCTGCTTTCTCCGACTCCCTGGCTTTTACACGTGTGGATTTATCATCTTTCCCTTGAATGATAAATCCCTGTTCCGGGGCAGTATTGTAAAATTTAAGCAGTTCTCGTCTGCTACGCAGATAAGTAACTATTTTACTTTCTGTTTAGAAGCCACATCTCTGTTTTTTTTCCTTCCCTGTCTGGGCCAGCCTGGAGATAGTAATTGTCTCTGGGCGATGGTCCGTAGGTGAAACCTCTGCCCTGCTGGAGAATGTGACAGTGATCGATGTAGTTTCTAATCAGTTGAAGTCCCTTGTCACTCAAGTCAAACTACGCCACAGTGCACCAACAGCAAATGATGCCTGAGGAGACATTGTGAACCTGACTGTGGAAAGAGCCTGTGCACGTCTCGCAGCGTATCTCTTCTTCTGGCATCTCTCCAAAGGATGCAATACTGCTTTGTCAAGCTACAGCTCATATTTATAGGTGCCGGTACACAAAATAAGGCCAGTTCATGGGAGAAATGCAGATTTAGTCTAACTTCTCTTCACCAGACATCTGTCTGAAATAAAGCGTTCTAGACGGTAGATGAGGGTGTGTGAGCACACCCATTCAGGATAGGGTGGAACCAGGATGTTGCCTGCCTGAGAATGTGAAGCTGCTGCTTGGCAAAGCACACAACCCTTGGAGACGTGCCCAGAAAACTGAAGCACCCCATAAAAGAACTAAAACAAACAAACAACAAAAATGCAAGCAGAAAAGAGCTCTCATAGTGGCTTCTTGGGCCAAAGGCAGGTTTGGTTTTTTGGTTTTTTTTCTTTTTTTAATTTTGACATTCTCCTGGAAACAACACCCAAGGACAGAGAAGGTACTGCCTATCTACCCATGTACCCTTCGGCTGTTGCCCATAGGACAGTTCCCTCACAATCCTTGAATCTTTTTTTTTTTTTTTTTTTCCTGATAAAGCGCATTTGGGCTCAAAGCTTCAGTTTGAAATCTGCCCTCAAGTTTCCATTGCACCCACTTTCTTTGGATGAGCTTGTCACCTCAGGAATCAGCAGCATCCTGTTGCATCAAGTCATCTGTTCCTTTCTTGTAGTCACACTTTAAAAGTCCCTGCATTGCTCCAGTTCTCTTTAGTGTCTATCCTGTGATATCCACATAGAAATGGCAGTGTAAACTTTATCATGATGTATGCTGACAACCTGGGACCAGGTTGAATTTTGGCAGACAGGGCTAGGGAAATACAAACAGTGGATGTGACTCATAGTGTGCCTCTTTATGGATAGAAACCCATCTCTGTCCCTGAGATCATCCTGAGTTTCTTCAGTTTCTTCAGCATATGAGGAGGGAGGCAAAGGGTGGATGCAAAAGAAGAAGTCAAAAGAACATGCAAGATATCTGTGGCAAATTATGGACATGACTGCAGTACAGAGATTATTAGATTCTAACTTGAATCTGAAATTGAAGGACACTGACTTGCAACACCAACCTGCAGATGACAAAATAACGAAGAAGCTGAGGACTGGCTGATGACATTTGTTCTGACAGTACCAATATGAGCCCAAGCACCACCTGCACAGAGTTAAGATTGTTTCAAACAGAATCCAGCTAAAAACATGAGGTTGTTTTTTTTCCAAAATGTTTTACAGTATGCAACTGCCAGCCAACTTCTGATCTGATACTGGAAGTTCTAACCCCAAATTTACTGTGCCTCCACACTACAGCTCCTTAAAATATCTTCTTTTTTTTTTTTTTCTTTACATATTTCTCATCTGACTGCTGGTCTGGCACTATTTAGGTTATAAAATTCAAAATAGCCATTGCCTGAGGTGACTGGATTTTCAGGGAAGTGTTTCATGTAGGATCCATCTGTTGTCCTTGAACACAACAATCTGCATTGAGCCACTTGATTGCACCAATTTGGGTTGTTCGCAAGTGTAATTTTGGCCCAATATTAAAGCTGCCTTTTAGAAACAAAATGCAAAAATGAAAATACAGAAAACTTATAGAGAAATATAGAGAAGTAGAAGAAAGAAAAAATGATGAAGGCTTTTTTTTTATTCTTTTAATGGGAGACCTTTTTCACTAACAGACACAAAACAATTAACCTTTATATTACACTTTTCAATCTCTGCTTATAAAGAAATGTTATGAAAATTTTTTATAAGCAGAAATTTATCTTTCATGAAATAAATTTTTATTTGATTAAGCCCGTAAAATTTATTCTTTATAGTAGCTTATATATGGCAGACATTTTTTTATAGAAAAGAGACTTTTGGTCAAAGAGTTCTGTATCTTTTGATGAAATCATGGAAATCTTTGTTACATTGGAGCAGGCTCCCTTTTTTGTTTTGTCAGTGCCAGTATCAGAAGCTACTGTGAGTTGTAGCTACAGGGTTTACCTTCCTGGTATACACTTTTAGATCACCAAGTATTTTTTACTTTAAATCCTTACATCTGGTTTTGAGTTTTTTTGGTTTTGGGGGGTTTTTTTTCCCTATATACAATGCATGCTCAGTGCTGTTAAAATACCATTAAATATTTTTGATGTGATTTATTTAGGCAACACAATTCCTGACAAGTGAGGAGCTGTAGATGTTTCAGAGGGTGCTACTGAGCTGCGTGGATTACTTGTGACTAAAGATTCATTGGTGTGCTGCCTATCCACTGATCACACTCTGCAATTGCAGCATGAAGCAGCTCATTTCTCAAGGAGGAGTCTGCAACATCATTGTGACTGTTCCTTAGTCAATGGGACAAAAAAAAGCTCTAACTAGAAAGTGTTTGTAACAATGTCTAATGCATAATAGTATACTTCTTAAGTGTCAAGCTGACTCAGAAGAGATTTAAGCCCTGGGACTTGGTCTCGGGTCCTAGTTATTGACACTAGCAAATGCTTTGAAGGTCAGGAAAGGAGTGCCTTATTTTTATAATTGCTGTTCTTTGGCTGAAGTACTTAAACAAATTGCATTTTCTTCTACTGAGCACTGTTTATCCCAATGCAAATGTAGATACAAACAAACAGAAGATAGCTGGTGTTTTCAAAGCCTGAACAGCTATCCTAGCTTCCCCAGTTTGGTTCTCAAACTACAGAGGCCAATCCTTTCCAGTGCCAAACTATCATTACCCCATTGGAAGCCACTTGGGAAGCCAATAGGTTTTTAACCCCCATTCCCATACTTTAGAAGTATTGGGGGAAAAGAATCATCTACCCTATGACTTGCCAGCACGATGGCAAATAACTTCTATATAAATATGAGTGGAGCCCCAGTTGAAATCAGGAAACTTGAGCTACAACTGGCAGGTTAAGTAAAGACGGAGTTTTACTCCTAGGGATCTTATCTGTGAGATGGCCAGAGCTCAATGGTGTGAATTTGGGCTGGGGGGAGTGCATCCTTTTGCTAAAGACACCTTAATGGCAAGGATAGCCTATCTACCTGTGCTTGGGTTTTTCCGTGTTTTGGGTTTATTTGTACATTTGTATAAAATGTAACATCTAAAAATCATCTAAAACACTAGTTCATGAAAGTCTAGTTGTCTGATACAAAACAATCATGAAGCAAGGATCTATATACTATTCCTGTTAAATTTTCAAGAGAGTCAAGTCATGCTGCTGTAACACAGCTTTCTTTCCCTCTAAATGGAACACTTTCAGCAATATTATTAGGGAAAAGCTTTGGAGCTCTCACCACTGAAGGCAATGTCATGAAAAGCTTGCACACTGCCATGGCTGATAGCCTCCTGCTGCTGAAAAGTGTAGCTCCTGGCAGTCTCCTGATGACAGCAGCTGTCAGTGACAGATGTCATTAAGCAAAATCCAGTCCAGCTCTAGTGATAGGTACTGAGAAAATGCACAGCTGAACTCCCCTTGTTGTCTCTCTTCCTTCATTAATGTTCTCGTATTGCTCTGAAATCACTATTGCTACATACTTTTTTCAGTTTGTGCTTTCTTGCAAGGAAAAGCTTGCCTTTTCATTTATAAGCTGATTTTTTCAACAATATTAACATGACAAAAACTTGTTTTGGAAAAGAGCAAAGAGTTAATTTTTTTTTTTCTGGCTGGCCCCAAGTGACCCCTTGTTCCCACTGCTTTTGAAATTACTGCAGTTTGCTTAGCTTGAAAAATTACAGCTATAGGAAAAGTTATGCTTCACTGATCTATTTTAAAAAGGAACAGCAGAATTTTAAAAATAGAACCCCCGTTTTTTTTTTCTAGCTCTGGCATCTCCAACCAAAGTATGTTGATGTAATTTCCAAAGCACTAAGAAATGTCTTAGGACACATCTAAGTCAGGTCAGCCAAATCCAGGATTAGTGAAAAAATGAGTTGTTCATCTGGTCTGCAATGAGATCTTTCTTCCCATCATTCTTAGTTATAAAGATATCTTTTGTGTGGTTGAAGCTAAATTTAAGCCCAGCCCGAGTGTATTTGTATACTATCTATGCGTGTTTTATGCATCAGCAGTGCACTGCATTAGTAGTCTGCACATACAATTAGGGCTTTATGGCCTTTGAAGTCAGCAAATACAAAGATTTATATATTTGCAGCAAAAAACCGCAGCAAAAACCTAGGAAGTGATAGGAATAGGTGTTTCTTACAGCTATGGTCTGAGTCTCCTTTTACTTGTATTGGTTTACTCCATTATCTTTAGAGAAATTAGTCCTCTCCCTGATTAGAGCACCAGAAGAGAAGAAAATCCATCCCTGAATGTATGACTAGGGAGATCTGCTTTTACAGAGCTTGCTTTTGTTTTAGACCATAGACCTGCCGAGGGGGGAGCACCGTACGACAGAGCAGACCCTGCCACGGGCATTAAACTGTGCGGCGTTTCTTCTGACCAGCGACTCACAGGCAGCTCCTGAAAGACTGGAACTGAGCCCGGCACTGGTGACCGATGCCCAAGGGGTGGACCTGACCCTGTGGTGCAGCTCCCGAGGGGCCCGGATTGCCGTGGGGTTCCTGCCTGCTCGCTAGTGATGCTCCACTGGGCAGGCGGGAGGAGGTCACGCCTGGGTGCAGGAGTGAAAGTCACGTTCAGAAAAGTGTGGACTGAATGAAGGACACGGTAAGGTGAGAACATACTGATTTAACATATGCACTACTATTTTGCAAGGAACCGTGTTACAGGCTTTTTTCTTTGTCAAAGCATTCAGCTACTTTAATAGGATTTAAATGTATAATGAGTTGAACTTTAACAGATCTATAGTATCAGTTAACTAGCAAAGGAAAGTCCATGTCTAGCTATTTCCTGCTGCTACAATGTTTTAATAACAATGATACACAAAGACTTGTTTTGTTTAGCATGCGCCATATCATTGCATTTCAGACAAAGTCTTGATTCTCTTAGTCCAAGACAAAGTCTCAATTGTCTGCATTTGAGACAAAATCTCGGGACAAAAAATATGTATTTGAAATGTCCCAAACTACAGAGGAGTAAGGAATCAGATTAGCATCAGCTTCTGCTTCTAGCTACAATGAAAACAAAGATAAGGCAAATACATATTTTCTAACTGGAGGGACACATTTAGGAAAGATTTTTTACCTCATCATTCCCAAATTATGAAATCAGAAAAATGAAAATATTCTTCTCGTTCTCTGTGCACACACCCTACCCCAGGCAGACCTGTTCTTACTGTGATGAGATTTGTTTTCCTACACCAGAGTTTTCCTTTGAGAGCTCACAGGCATGGAGAGCAGTTTTGTTTACCACCCCCGGGTGCAAACCTTGTTAATTAATGTTTAGTTTTGTGTTTTCAGCTTCCAGCAATGTGGCAGGTTGATGGATAGTGAAGATGGTGATGGTGGGGAGAATGGTAAGGAAAATTCAGGAGCTGGTTTTACGTCTTTCAGTTGTGCAGGCTCAGAGGCAAAATGGCTATCAGCCTCTTAGTTATACCAAAAGAAGAAACCCCAGCTCTTGGCAGTGGTGACCCTTCTACCTTGCTTTGGTTGGTTTGGTTTTTTTCAAGATGCTGGGAAACAAAGCATAGCCAGCCTCCTGACTTTTTGCAAGTTATAAATGCTGTACAAAATTCTAGTTTCAACACCAGAAAATGATTTCTCCTGTTATTCAGAGTGATTCCAGATGCTGATGTACTTAGTTACACAGCACAAGTAACCCAACTGGAATGAAGAAGCAAGGTAATTGAGTTTATATTCATCTGTCAATATTCCCAAGGGACAGACTGTTCAGCCTGCCAAGTTTGCTCTGCTTATGCATGCAGGGCACAAACTTAAACCAACTGGAGATTCCCACAGTAGATTCTCCCTGGTGAATAGGGGATCTCTTCTGCTGTAATGTGGTGAAGGTGTCATGATTCCTTCTACCATAACCATTCCCCCTGTCTCACAGTATCAGGAGATGGGCTGAATGTTAGACAGGAAAAGAAAGAAAAAAAATCATGCTAGAACTGAGTTTTTCTTCATCAAATATTTGCCTGACCCAAGTCCCATTATCAGAGGAAAAACCATCAACTTCTTCCTAGGCTTTTCTATGCTTCTCACTATTATAATATCTGAGAGATTCACATATATTTCTTCATCTTTCTATTCTAGTGAAGCAAAGGATTGTCATCCTTATACGTGAAGCAGAACATGGGGATTAAAGCAAAGACTTTTTGAGTGAGCAGTCTGGGACAATTGTAAGTGAACATTTAGAATCATATGATCATAAAATATGCTGAGTTGGAAGGGACCCACAAGGATCATTGAGTCCAACTCCTGCACAGGGAAAGCCCGAGAAATCACACTATGTGCCTTAGAGTGTTGTCCAAACATTTCTTAAACTCTAGCAGTCTAGGTGATGTGACCACTTCCCTGAGGAGCCTGTTCCAGTGCTCAACCACTCTCTGGGTGAAAAACCTTTTCCCAGTACCCAGCCTAAACCTCCCCTGACACAGCTTCATGCCATTCCCTTGGGTCCTGTCACTGGTCACCAGAGAGAACAGATCATTATTGGCCCTTTCACTTCCCCTCATGAGGATGTTGAAAACTGTGATGAGGTCTTCCCTCAGTCTCCTCCAGGCTGAACAAACCAAATGACCTCAGACACTGCTTGTATTGCACCCAAAACTGCCCCCAGCACTAGAGGTGAGGCTGCCAACCCCCTCCCTTGCCCACCTGGCCATGCTGTGCCTGATGCCCCCCAGGACACAGCTGCCCCTCCTGGCTGCCAGGGCACTGCTGACTCAGATTCAACTTGCCACCCAGTAGGAGCCTCAGGTCCCTGTCCACAGCACTGCTTTCCAGCCTCTAATTCCCCCATTTTCAAATAACTTAAATTTTTTTACTTTACCTGGCTCTGTATTTGACTGTCATGCCTTATTTAAGATAATTCCATAGGGGATCTCCACATAGCTAGACCATACAAACAGTAGCAATCTATATCCCAAACACAGAAGCAAGTCAATGCCTGTAGAAGAGCAGACATACCAGACACGTGTGAGAGAATAACCAACTGTGGCCAGCATTCAGTGCATGTTGGAAATATATGAAAGAAAAAACAGAAAAGATGTGAGAATCTGTGAAACAAAGGAACAAAACATTATTCGATCCTGTGGTCCAGGAAGAAACCAGAGACTGTGTCTCTGAGGAGAATTGAAATTAATAGCTCTTCAGCTGAGCTCTGTGTGGCAGGAGCTGGTAAGGACAAACAAAGGCACTGCCTTCTGGTGTTCAGCTTCTCTGCCATCTGAGGAAACAGTCTTGTAACCAAATCCAAGGAAAAGTGGCACCACCACAAATTTCTTCACGCTGTAGAAACAACCCTCAGTACATTGGTTCCAATGCCATGTTAAGCCACAAGTGCACAGACAAAAGCATCTGTCTCCCAAGTGGAAAGGCAGGACCCAACAGCAGCTGCCAGTGCACAGCAGGTCTGCTGATATGTGGGTTGGATCCACTGTATGCACACTATGTAGCTGTCATAGACAGGTGCAGCAAATCTTATAAGTCAGATTTAAAAGTGGGAGGACTCAAAAAACACAAGTATGGGAAGGCAGGATAGTTTGTGAGACAGATCAGAGTTACCTTCACTCATGTGCCATGCCCAGGGCTGCTTAGCTGAGGTCCCCCTCCTGAGCTTTCCTGTTGCCATCAAGTATCCCACTGACAAATCTGGCCTGGGCAGTGGCAAGCTGTATTTTCCCTCATGGTCCACTGTGAGAACCTGGGCTTTCACCATGGGTGGTGGTGTCTGTGATGAGTAAGTGACCTTACAGATATGCGGAAACCAGTCCTGATGAACTAGCCCTCCATGTCACCAAGTGTAAGCAGAACTCATTGGCCTGAGCCTCCTGGCTAGTTTCAAGACTGGAAAGAATTGTGTGCAAGTGGGAGGGGGCCAGATACACAAAGGAAGTCAAGTCTGAGTGTCAGCAATTGAGACCCTGAGACTTTCTGAGCTCAGGCAGCTACAGGTATAGTTGCTGAGCTCTTTCTTCTGTGCTTTCCCATGAATGATGAGGGACACTTGTCCTGGCGCCAGCACATCAGGGACCAGAAACCACAATTAGAGACATCCTTCTTCATATCCATAGGGATCCTCTGTATCTCAAAGCAGTGACAGGGTTGTGGGAAGAGGAGGATCATCTCCACCTGTGCATAAGCATGCTGTGCAGTGGCACCTTGAAGTAGGTGCCAGAGTGCTCTAGTCAGTGGGGTATGTGAATGAAGAGTGTCAGACCATGGAGTGGCAGCTTCCTGGGTGTAGGGGGCTTTGGGCAGCATAACAGGACCATGTAACAAAGAGCAGATTTCCAAGGGTCCTGGGTACACTCTGTGGGGCTCAGTGTGCCCTTCCTGGTCTGACAGCTGTTGCAGCTGAGGGATCATGATACTCCCATGCCTCAGGCAGCCTCCAGTGAGAAACAGGGAAATGGGAGAGGCAAATGAGTGAGAACGGGGTAAACAGTATTTTGCTCAAACTGAAGTGGGGAATGTCCTTGCTCAGCAGTTGTTCTCAGCTACTCTAGTGTCCCAGGGCAAGTTCCCTTCAGAAAAACAGAAACTGATCCAGTCCAACATCTTTCTGTAAGAGAAAGACTAGGATAGGAAGGCAAACAAATTCACCCCTTTTCAGACTGTGTTCCCCAGATTTTGTTGCTCATCCTCAGTTCTGCTCAAGGTGATAATCACCAATGGCATTTTCCTCACTTTGCATAGTGCAGGAGAAACCTGGGTTTCAACCCTTTGGCAGTTCCTCAGAGGGTGGATACATACTCTCCCAAAACGAGAGTTCTTCCTTCCTGGGAAAATAAAGCCAGCAATCCAAATTGGAGTTAGAGAAGCAAATATATTTACATAAAATACGTAACACATTATAATAATAAAATAAATAATGAATTAAATTTATGATTGGGTAAGTTATAGTAATAAAACATGAACTATTTATGCAAACCAAAATTATTAACCTCCCAGAGGCAAGTAGTCAGCGCATGGAAAAACTCTTTGAGGTGCCCAGCAGTGCTAAGACCAAGCAGCAACTCCATACTTTCGTCAGGAAGGTGTAAGAGCACAAACAGGCCAACAAACCTGGAAGCATATAAAGTAATTTTCCTAGTTGTTAGTGTAGGTTATTGTGCCCTGGGTATTATTGCCAGCTCCTGGCAGTTTTGCTGGTCACCATGCCCTAATATGAAGGTTCCTGCTTCCAGTTTCTGTTGTGCTTTTCTGCCACAGTCACCTGTTTCCCCTCCCACATGAATTGCCGTGGAGTAAGGGAAAAGGCAGCAGCCCAGACGGACAAAGGCAGCAAAGTACCTTGTGGCTTAACTGCTGTCTTTCTCTTCTCTCTCCAAGCTGAGAAGTTCCTGAGCATGAGCAAGCCTATATGTAACTTGGCACCAGTGCCACAGATAAATGTCCATATTTTCCCTGGCAGTTAGAAACAAAACTATCCGAGGTGGTTTTTCTCTTAGAGGACGGCCTCCCTGCTTTGTAGGTCTCTCACAGGCTATGCATTCCCCAGAGGGCAGGTGAGCGGGGTTTTCCTTCCTGCGCCTGCAGCAAGAGAGTCCCAAGAGCTGCCCTGGTGCGGGGGGGGGAGGTAAAGCTGCTCCCTAGTATGAGCTCCCAAAGAGGTGGTGAACATGGGAATGTATGTGCACATGGGGAGGAACAGGCACAGCAACATTGCCTGCCTGATTGAATTCTGTTATCACTATAGGGTATGCTTACAAAAAAGAGCAGGCTAATGTGATTCAGAGTAGTCAGAGAATACAATTTACAGACCTGCCTCTTTTGAATGCTGCAGAAAGAAGAAAAGCCTTATGGCAAGTTGGAGCAGCCTGTGAAGTGTAGCAGGGTAAATAACTCCTTGCAAGTAGCAGTCGAAACAAAAACAGGATCAACAGCTGCTCTGCCCAGCTCACAACTCATCCTGCCTACTCCAGGTTGAGCTCCAGGCTGATCTCTTGCTTTGGAAGAAAATGCTAACAGTTTGATCAATTGAGATTGCTGGACAGCATCTCTTGCAGACAGACAAGCATTTCAGGAACCAGTAGCAATTATGGAATGGCCATAATTTGGCAGTTATTTCTCATCATCAATATGGATGAACACTGTTTTTAGGTATCTGGATGTATTCCTGATGAAGATTCATCTTTCAGTCACTACAGTCCAGTAATTCTTCTGGTTTGATAACATTATTTTTCTCAACATTATTTATTGATTTTTGCCTTTACATTTGTTTCCAACAACTCTGTCTAGGAATACTATAGCAAAAATACCAGTTTCATCAGCAAATAAAGTATTCATGCATTTCACCCTGGATCATTTTTTTTGT
Organism: Cyanistes caeruleus; assembly: GCF_971803275.1. Taxonomy (NCBI): domain Eukaryota; kingdom Metazoa; phylum Chordata; class Aves; order Passeriformes; family Paridae; genus Cyanistes; species Cyanistes caeruleus. The sequence continues at coordinate 47,925,976 of NC_141701.1, forward strand.
TTAGTTTTACACAGAGAGGAAACTGAGACAATCATGGATATATGCTGGGGATAAACATAACTACCACACTTTTTTTTCAGAAGAATATTGAGATTAAATTAGGATTATTGCAGAAAAAGGACTTGACTTTTTTTACTGGTGTCTATGGGAAATGCTAATCACCTACATGCTTCAGTGAACCAGCATATGTGTGATAGCTCTTGGTTAATTCCAGTTGTTCCCTCTGCAGTTTAATCTGCTCCAGCCAAAAACAGAATCCAAGCCCATGTGCACAATTTCCACAGTAACAGCTACAACAAATCAGACACGGTAACATTTGTGTTGCAGGATTCTTTATCTGGTGGAAAGGGGAAATATCAGAGAGAAAGGCCATATCATTCTCCAACTGGACAATTACTTGGCTGGTATGAGGCTAATGCTCCCTGCATGACCAGCAGATCTACAATCAGTGCAGTCAGAGATTTCTTAATATCTGGGATAAAATCCTAGCTATCAAAGTGAGAAAATTTTCTGTCCTAAATGGAGAAGTATTTCTTCTCATTATGTTCACTAGTCAGGACTGGGATGAAGAATAGCAGGCTTGCTTAACAGAAGTCAGATTAGGGGAGTCTTCTGTCTTTAAAATATTTTATTCACCATAAGTCTTTTTAATGGTCTGTTGATTGATCTCTTTGCTTCAAAAAACAGTATACAAAGTAGTCTGTTTTTTGTTGGCTCATATGTCTGGACAAGAGAGGTGACAACTGACATCTTCCAACTGTCAATATGCCAGGTTTGCAACCTGCAGACTTCCATGCAAAGACTGTGAAATAGAGGTTTGAGTTATTTTATACAAGGGGTTCACTGCCTCTAAGAAACAACCTGACATTTTCAAAAGTGGAAAGAGCTACACAAAATTATGTGCTCCCCTAGTGTCTGAGTTGATTTGAAGCCACAGAATCAACCCTGGAGTTTTGTACAGACTCCACATACTGTAGCTATGAAGTTACACTTCCTCTCTCTCTAGTAACCCTACCAATAACTACTATTTGCAAGCAGAAGATATTTTCATTTAAAATCAGGATTTCTCTCAATGCTACTCACTACTGTGCATGCAACTAAGACAAGGAGTCTTTGCAGCTGTCATAACTTTAATTCCACAACGAAACTGAGATGTTTGTTAAGCATCAAACTCCAGTCCTTGGGACAATTAACATCTTGGCAAGTCTCCTGCTGTGATATCTGGTAGACAGTCATCGGTACATCAAATTAAGCATGCTTGAAATTTGATCTTGACCAATGCAATTTCCTTCCCCTCTTCAGGAATTCTTTCACTGCCTTTATGCCCAAGGGGTAGATGGAAAAGATAACTGTACACAAACTGCTTCAGCTCTGGAGCTAATATTGAAAAGATAATCTTACTTCTGTTTATACTGCTACTTTGCTGTACAAAAATTATCTTAACAATCTGTGAAATCCAGCATTAAAAAAAAACAAACACAGGAAAATGTATTTCAATTCATGCAAACTAGTCCTTTTGCAGTCTGTTATAGCCTATATAAGAGACAATGGTTATCTATGGCAGAAAGGCAAAATAACGTTTTATAACAGAGGAGTTGTGATTTGGTAGAATTTTTATCCTATAACTTTTTAAGCATTTAAGAAAGCAGATTTGAATTAACTGACTATGGAAATAATCTTACATGTACAAGCATTATCAAGAACACACAGACTAGTTTGCCTCTGCCACAGGTTACAGAATTCATGTTATACAGGCCAGAGTAATCTTATTTTAAAAAAAAAGGAAACTTCTTACGAAGCAAATAGAAATTTATTGTCAATTAAAACATTCTGGTTTAGATTATTATTAATACTCATATGGTATATGCAGAAATATTTTTAGGTATTTGTGAAATTTGACATCTTTCGGAAAGTTTAACATCTTTATTACTTTCGGCAGACCTTTGAAATTCAAAGTCATTCATCTCAGAGACGACATTTTTCCTGTGTTCTGTGAATTTCTGTGTGAGAGTCATTGAGATGGAAACTGTTGGGAACCACCACTGTTTCTCTCTTGATGGTTTCTCCAGGAAAGGTCAAGGCAGTCTGCCAGTATAGTAATTGGGCAACATCACTGTTTTAAAGACCCAAGTTCTTGCTGACACTGAAACAGTAATAGGAGATGAAGCATTAGTAGAAATCGTACAGCAAAAGCATAATGAAATTTCTGGACTCAATTTAATAGAGATGAAGCTTAAAAAGGTTTAGTATGGTAGAGGAAACAAAACTTGGTTTATACTGTGTGGTCTTCCAGCTCCAGGGCCTGGACCAAGTAACTCCAACTTCTGCCTGACACTCCAAAATTGATTAATGAAATGTCTGCAATGACTCAATAAATGGCAAGAGTCTGTATTTCTCTATACATGTCCCAGGGGACTTCCCTCCACTAGTTTTTTTCTCTCTTGAAAACAAGCTGGAACATCCAATTCCCTACGCTCCAATCATTAATTAGTGCCACTTAAGCCACAGTACAATTCCTGATATATTAGAAAATGGCAGATTTAAGACTCTCTGGGCAATCTTTTTTTGTCTCTCCCCATGTGCATGTTTTCTTACAAACCCTTCCACGACACAGTCAGATTTTAGACTTTCCCACAGGATGCATGCCTCATTCTGTACAACACAGGATAATCACACCCAGTGGCAGAAAGAAATTAGCATAGCAGTCTTAATCTGGTATTTCCTAATTTTCCTAATTTCCTTATCCTTCAGTGTTCAGCTGCACTAATCTAAACAATATTCTTTTAATGTAATTTTTTAACATTACCATTTAAATATATATGTATGCGCATTTGTGTATCTATCCATCTATCTGCATCTGTTAATGTATTGGTAAACACAAAAGAAAAAGATAAAAGTTGTTTGTTTTTAATTCTTTCAGAACCGTTTGATCTCTCCGCTTGTTTTAGCAGCTGCCTGACTGTTTTTCCTCATATGTAAACTTCAAAGTCAATCAGAGGTCAAAACTTTGGACAAAGACAGAATAAGGAAAACAGTGGTGACTGGCATATGTGATGGGAAGAAACAGAGGAGCTGGATTGTAGAATACTGTGTGTTTCTGGCCACAGCAGGGGGGGAAATTATCTACCTCTTGGACATAACATTTCCTGATCTGAAAGTTTGATATAGCTGTCTAGGCCTGAGACTTGCCTGGAAATGTATCTCGCAGAGAAATAAAGGGTACAGCCCTTCATGCACAGAAGGACTTGACATTCACTGCTATTCTTGATCCAAGCAGTCTGAAAATAGCTTAATAGATTACCGTAAAAATGCTGCAGAAAAACAGCTGGTTTCTGTTAAATGCAGAGGGTTTCAGGGGTGGGTATTTGGTTTGATTCCCAATTTGTTATTTGCTGTTTCTGGTTATAGGAAAATCAAAGGAAATGCAAGTCCTGGAGAGGCAACTTCTGTAGCAGAATAATGTGGAGCATTTTCTGTAGGCATGTGCAGTCATAGTACAGGATGTGTCTTCAGTTCATGCTTTTTTTTTTCCTTCACGAGAACATCTGCCATTCCCTCCTTCATCTGTCTGCAGAATCAGGCCCCTGCTTGTGCAGAGCCCGGCAGAAGGCCATGAGCATCCCTCAAGGCTGGGGGTTGTAGCCTTGCAACTTGCCTGGCACCTGGTAAAACAGCCTGCAGAAATTGGGAACACCTTAATGATTCACACATCCTCGAAGCAGCTCCTGCCAACAGAGTTGCTGGAGAGGCCCAGCAGAGGAAGAGGTGGATTCCTCTGTGTGTGTGTGTGTTTGGGTTGGAAGGGACCTTTAAAAGTCCTCAGATTTTTTGTAGATGATGAGAATTTGTTTAAATGATTTGAAAATGATAAATGTTTAAAATAATTTGTTCTTAAAAAAAAATAGTCGTTGGTTAAAATAGTGTTTAACCAGCAGGGAAGATGGAAATGGGACCAGGGCCAGTGCATCTCCCCCAGTCTTTGTTTTCTTAAGTTTTGGACACCTTTTGCTTTTCCTACAGAAGGCCTAAAATATGTGATTTTTACCATATGGGCCAGAAACAGGTATCCTTGATGGCATCCCAGGAAGTAGGAGGCCCCTGAGAAGTATAAATTGCAGTGAGCAATATTATGGGGGGGTTTGAAAATGCCAAAGCAAACCTGGTGATACTTCTGCAGGATACTGATGGCAATAACTTGACTTACATTATGATTTTAATTACTGTTATTATTAAATTATTTCAATTATTTCCCTGAAATATAGTAGTTTCTAGTATAGAAATAGTTTGTATTTGTTGTTTCTTCTACCCACATTTAAAAAAAAAACCCTCAAAGACCCAAAAAAACCCATGCCCAGGTTCTAGTTAAGCTAAAAGCCAGGCTGTGAACCCTGGGACTGTAAGCTGTGCTGAGTGAAAGGGTTTTAATAAGACATAAGAATGCCACTTTTTAGTTCACGGAAGCAGAGAAACTTTTCCTAGCTGCATGAATAGCAAGCAGAGGTGTAGCCTGCCACTGGGTGGGAAAGAAGATGTGAACGGGCTTTCTTGCAGTTTGTGGGATGGTAAATGAGTAAGAGATCAACAGAAGAAAATGTTATGGGCTTGGCTGGCTGGTGTGACAGGCAGAACACGCCTTTCTCCTACTGTGAGACACCCTTCGAGGGCTAAGGAGAGTTTCACCCTCAAAACTCCTTCTAATTCGAGGAATATATTTAATGTGTGACCTACTGTCCCTTGTTAACATGACCAGAAGCAAAATTATTCTCTGTAGCTTCTCATTCAGCGGCCTTTTTCTACATAGTTCAAGGCCACTGAACATCATGCTTTCCCTAAATTAGCTATCTACCAGTTCTTGTTGTAGCTGAGTGTTAATTTTCAGATTTGCTTCAATGAATTCTGAAAGAACTAAAATTTTACTCACTATTTATTATAAATGCACTATCTCTTTCCCATTAACACCAAAGTGAAGGAAAAAAATCCAGCAAGAAATCAGTGAGAGAAAAGGAAGAGAAAGTGTGAACAATCTGCAAAAAAACGTGTAGGAAAAGGATGTAAGTGGTGTAAAGAGCAGCTGAAGAGGTGCAGGAGGGAGCAGCTGGGAAACAAAAGCAGAAAGGCTGCTGGAGCAAAGTTGGCTCTAGGCGGCCCGGATGGGAGGAAGGGGAAGTGGGAGCAGAAATGGGAGCGAGGAGTTTGTGTTTGGTCTTTAAGCAGAGGGTGAGGAGGTTGTAGTGAAGAATTAAAGCAGGAAGGAAGCCAGAGGAGGCAAATAAAAAGTGGAGATATTGTTTGTGTAATGGAAAAAAGATTACTTTAGGGGTAGCATGGGGCATCATGCGCTGGTGGACTGCGTAACATAAAATCAGCTTGAAGCAGCAGTTGTGATTCTTCAGGACACAACCTAGAAAAGAATACTGTGGCTTAATTTTAATCCTTTTTTAACCCAGGGTCTCTCCATATAAAGGATGAACATTGTTGCCCTGAGCGCTAAATGGAGTGCGTTGTGTTTTGTGCCTTGTCATTGATTCTAAATGCCTTTTGTGTTTCGGGGCTCTGAAAACAAAGGTCAAGTACTAGCAAATTCTGTTTTCTGTGAGAGATTTAATTAAATCCTAAGGACAAAGGCAGAGTACTAGAAACAGCTATTGAGTGTGAAAGATGGGTAAATTTGCATTACCATTTCTCTGTATCAGTTTGCACACAGCTTTGTAATTTGTTTTTTTTTATTTCGTTGATTGGGAGTTTTTTTTGTTTGTTTGTTTGTTTGTTTTAATCGACAGAGAATAAATATTTTAAAAATGAAGGTAAGTCTTACAGATGTTATTTTCTGCATGTAAGTTGTCCAATACATTATTGGAAAAAAATGAGAGGAAACAGAGTGAGAAAGCATATAAAGTAGGATGGAACAATTTATATATGTAGATTTGGCCTTGTAATTTAGTGAATTTAAATTGTAGGGCTAGAAATGGACTGGGCTGCCTAAGTGTTTTTTATCCTTTATGGACAATAGCAGCAAACCAGAGTTTCAGCAATTAATAGCATACTGCTAGTCACAATTTACTCATGAATAACCTGAATAAATTGCTCAGGTAACTGTGCTGTGGAAATCTCTGGAGCCAAAGGGGAAAATATTTGTCACTTGTTCAATATCAAGGCATTATTATATTAGTCTACTATACTTTAGAGGGTCTGAATTTTGCCATGCCGACCTATTTTTTTCCTCATTTAAATAACAAAACATTAATTAACATATTAAGAAAAGCCATGTTATTGAAACTGAATGCAGATAACTTACTGGCAGACAGAAACCAGGAGATGCCACATGGCTGCCCCAACTGATCTTTCCATTTAACAAGTGATAAGGAAGGAATTCTTTTTCAGCTGGTGATAAAGCCTCTGAAGCAAAGAGTATTAGTGCATGAAGTTAGGAAGATAGACACGATGAAGTCATATGTCTATGGGAGCAAGAAACCATCCAGTTTACCCACAGTTTTGAAATTATGTATGAGTAATGCAGCTTCTTCTCCCAGTGTCAGATTTGATGTACAGGAGAAATCTCATGTACAGTGGGTGTAAAACCAGACAAATCAGAACATGCCACGAGAAAGGAAGAGTTGGGGACCCAGGGGTGCAAAGCAGATCACGATCCAGTGTCCCAAGTCCCACTAGGGGATTACCCTTCCAGAACAAAACTTCAATTCTTTGCAGATCCAAGAGGGGACATATTTCATCGAGGGGCAGCCACCATGGCAGTCAGACTTTGGAAGTCACAATGAACCCACTACATTTTACGTGGAAGGTAATGGATTGCCCCCTGGGGTAGGCCCTGCTAGGCCCTCTCTGCTCCACTAAGATGTTCTCTCTAATAAATAAACTTTTGTACTACTCCAGGGTGGTCTTCTCTCATGCTTCCTGCACAGCTCTGTACCTCTGTGCAGAGACATCTTGCAGACATCCCTGCTGGCAGACATGACTCATTTTGGGGAGTCTGCGTGTAGGGTTTTGCAATAGTCTGATCAGGACATAAAAAGAGACATTAATGAAATGTGTGTTCAGAAGTACAAGGCACCCCACCATGCTCACATAGATACTATAAGGATGACTGCTGTGAAATGATCTGTTGGCTGCCCAGGGTGAGGTGGGGGATTAAAACATCCACCCAGTTGAGAAGAATGGTGGCTAACAGCTGATTGCCTCCCACACTCCAGGAGACATACATTTCTTTCCTCATTTTCCCATGGTGTGGCATTACCTCCAGTGCTTTGCAGGAGCTTCCCCTCTGACTCAATCCAGTCTAAAGAAGCCCAAATGAAAGGCTGGATCTCATGGCTCACGTCAAAAGAAAGTGGAGGACTTCACAAGATACAGAGCACATACCCTTCTGGTAGGGAATGCTCTGGATGCAGGCTTGCAAAACTGATTTAAGGTCACTTGCAGTTATTGCTCTGTGTGTGATAAGTTTGTGATGTTTCAGTGCCTTTTAGGAGTGAGTCAAGAAGGAAATAGTAACAACTAACCAAAAAAAATCATGTGGTCATCAAATAGTAGAAATACTGGCCACAGGAAATTCTTGCCATAGTTACCCACAGTGCAGATAACATCACTCACCACTGACTGTTTTAACTGCATGATCTTTTATAATTGGACAGATTCCTATATTCAAATTATTGAAACTACAAGTACCATATCCAAACTATAATGTTATATATATTCAGGTTTCCTTCAGTTTTATATATATATATATATATATATATATATATATACACACATATATATATACATATATACATATATACATATATACATATATATATATATATGTATTCGGGTTTCCTTCTGTGAAAAGGTCTTGCATTTATCCAACTTGAAGTAGTTCCTGGCAGGGCCCCATGATGATGGTGCCATCATTTTCTACACATGTGAAGGTAGCAGCATTATGCTCCCAGCATAATGAAATGCCCAAGGGAATTCAGACCATGCCCACACCATGCTCAGCAGATGTGATACTGTAGTCCAGCTGACTGAGGAACAGCTACACGAAGTTGCAGCAACAGAGGGTTTGGGGCCTGGGCAAGTAACATGATGGTCTGTGGAGGCTGATTGTCTCACTGCAGGTGCCTAAGCTAGCTGGCTAGAAACTAGCTCAGGTAAATTGGGACCTAGTTCCTTTTCTGCATGCACATTGAAAAGCCAAGGGATAAACTTCTGGTCTTACGACCTGGGGCTAGCAGGTAACTCATGTTACCTGCTTTGACTTCAGCCAGCTGGATTATACAAACACGTCTGTGAACATGTTGTGGGTGTGGTCCAAATTGCTGTGGCTATCTTACCATGCAGGCAGTATAACATTTCTGTCTTTACAGGTATATGAAATGATGGCATGGCCACTGCCAAGGAGTGCTGGGAACTCCATGCAATCAAGTAAACAAAAGACATTTTCATTAAAATGAACTCTATAATAATTTGGACATAGTATTTGCAGTTTCAATAATCTGTTTAAAAGAACTCACTCTAGTTCTGAGTTATTCCATAATTTCAGCAAAGTTTGGCACAAAAAAAGGAGTGACTGGAAAGATGTAATGATGTAACTCTATAAATACTGCTTTGCATATGCATGTTCTCAGCTTTGTTTTCATTGTATAAGACTCCTGAGGGACAGCTTTGTTTGCCACAGTACTTTCTATGGTAAAGGTTCTAGAACATCAGCCGGAGGCAATTTTGCAAGTATTATTATGGCTATGGGCCATGAATGAGTCAATCACCTTGTACTTTTTTAATCCTGTACTTTATGGAAGAGCCTCATCTATTCTTATGGTGTAGAGGCAGCTTAGGACAATGCTGACATTCTCCAGTTCTGATGGATGGGCTTTATTTAACTCTGGAAAAAGTAAATTGAGTTGGCTGGGGTTTTTTTCCCTCTGCCTAAAAACTCTTCTTCAAGAAGGTATTACTTTGCATCTACTACACTTTTGAAATGGCCTGTTTCTGGCCTTTAGTTTGTCCCTTCTTCAGATTATTTTTGCTCTCGTCAAATTAGGAGTCTATAGAATCATAGAATGTTTTCTGTTGGAAAAGTCCTGTAAGATCATTAAGTCCAACCATTAACCCAACATTGCCAAGTCCACCACTAATCGATGTCCCCTGGTGCCACATCTGCACATCTTTTAAATACCGCCCAGGCTGGTAACTCAACCACTTCCCTGGGCAGCCTGTTTCAATACTTGACAATCCTTTTGGTTTGTCAGGAAGAACTTTTTCCTAATATCCAGTCTAAACCCTCCCTCCTGCAACTTGAGGCCATTTTCCTTATCTCCCTTTTCCATTTCAAACAAGGCTGTTCGGGGGATTTGAGGTAACCGTAATTATAATAAATAATAATTATAATAATTATAATCATTATAATAATAAAAAAGCAAAATAATGAGGTAAAACTGATAACAAATTGCCATCTTCTGAGTATCAAGAATTGAATTACCCAACAGATTTGCATAGTATTTTACCAGAGGAAGTAGGAAGTATGGTGGTCTTATCTTCACGAGGGGAGGAAGAGACGAATAAGAAGAAAAATATTAACTCTTTGATGAGAAAGAGCTTGCTCACACTTTTATATACATAGTTTTCTGTGTATGATCACACCTATAAAATTTTCATTTCTGCAGTTTGGGTTGTTATGGCCAAATGAAAACAGAATGATAATAAAAGTCAATATATGAATCATCTCTGTTGTCTAAGACTAGACTCTCTCAAACCTTATAGATGTGTTCTAAGAGTAGCAGATCTCTAAAAAGAAAACAACAGTGCATCGGTATAAAATAATGGTTAAACAACTGCCTAGTGGCATGAGATTAAAAAAAGAACTTAAAAATATGCTGATTGTGAACAAAATCAGCTTCTAGGATTTAGTTATGAAAATTCACCAAAAAATTACTAACTTGACTCATTTATAATTCCTGTAGTTGCAGTCACCTTGAATTCTTTTTCAGTGACTAAACTTTTTTTTTTAATATCCAGAAGATAATCATATGAACACATGCATTTTTTAAAACTGCATATTTAATGGTATTTGAGTGCATTTAATTTAAGACAAGACATGTGGAATCTCATGAAGCTTCATGTTATAAAAGCAGTTGTCTGTAACCTGTGTTGTGAACCTTGACACTGTGAGTGTCAGGAATGGCAACTTCTGCCGTTCTGTCCCTAAAAGGATCATATGGAGCCCTCTCTATACCAGCAAAGTTATGATATGTGTGATTTAGAAGTTAATTATCTGCTAAGGGTTGAAACTGTTAAATATTTCCCAGGCCCATGATAAAAAACATGGCTTTTAATGGATTTGTCATAGTCTTCATCAGAGCAAAGCATTTACAAGGAGTGGAGATATTTAGGACAGCATACAAAAAAACAAAGCCAGGGCAATCAAAGCTAGTTTACTTTTAAACTCAGCCCAGTTTACTTTTAACTTTTGTCTTCAGAAGAACTATTTGACCAAGGACTGCAAAACTAATCCATAATCCAACCACAGGAAATCTGATATGTGTATGTCAGGGAAGTAAGAGTAAGGTGGGGTGGGAGAAATTTGTTGTAGGAGAGAGCATTTAGGGTTATGAACTGGAGAAATAAGAAGAAACCTTCTTAATCTCATAGGTGATTCACAGTTAACAAGATAATAGCAGTGTAGAAAATCAGATTCATGGTAGCTTTTAAGAGGTCTAAAATGATGATAATCACTCTACTTTTAATGTACATATTTTTTATATTTCCATTTATACAATGTAAATATATAGACACAAAAAAATATATTATTTCTGTTTATATCCTGGTGGATGAGACCATCAGGAGATTACTTTTTAGCTTCTGCTATAATATACTTCTACATTTCTGAAACCTTCATTTTGTCAGGCAATTTTTTTCCCCACAGTTTTTCTTTGATTTAAATTTGTTTGGCTTTTCAAAGATTTCCAACAAGAAGTACTCAAGCCATTTTTAAGCCCTGGGATAGTGAAAAAAAAAAAGCTTTTTCACAAGGTAAAAGAAGAATTTCTGGCATCTTGACATTTTCTGTACTCATCAAGTGGCTTTAACGGGAAAATAGTATTTGCCATAGAAATGGTCCTTACTGAGGTATGAAGCTTTCAGCATTATTTGATTTCAAAACTGGTTGTGAGGTTAAGACATACGTTGGTTAAAGGATTTTTTTTTCCCTGCACTTTTAAAGCATAAAAGCAAAGGGAGCCTGTGATGTATATGCACTTGTAGCTGATGTTGGCCTGAGCCATATGGTGACCAGATATGGGAGCTGCTATCTATCTCTGGGCTCTCAGCTCCCCTCCTTTCCAGATACAACAGAAGTTACTTTGGGAGTGTCTATGTTTATACAACCATGCCCTTGTCTGCTGGCAGCAAATGCATCTGTGTTTGAGCTGGAACAGACAATGCCATCCAGTTTACTTCCTCTCTTGCAGCAGTTTGTTTTCAGACCGGATCCTATCCATCAAACTGAGCCATTAAGTTCCAAATTGTGATTTCCCCCTGCTTAGTTCTAGCTTGTTCAAGAACATACAATGAAGATTCAGGTGCCCCATTTCTTACTCATCACTCACCACTCGCAGGCAGTGGGAAAAGGTTCTCCTCAGGGTTCCAGCACAAGTACTACAGTGCTTGAAAATGCAGCAGCTACCCTCTGTTGGGAAGCTGGGATGCACTGAACAGGCAAGGCCATATGCCTGGAGCCTCACACCTTTATTAAATCTGGTGACATGTAGGAAAAACATACTTATATACATATAGGTATATGTTGCACTGTTTCAACATCAAACATGTTTGCTCCTCTCCTCTCCTCTCCTCTCCTCTCCTCTCCTCTCCTCTCCTCTCCTCTCCTCTCCTCTCCTCTCCTCTCCTCTCCTCTCCTCTCCTCTCCTCTCCTCTCCTCTCCTCTCCTCTCCTCTCCTCTCCTCTCCTCTCCTCTCCTCTCCTCTCCTCTCCTCTCCTCTCCTCTCCTCTCCTCTCCTCTCCTCTCCTCTCCTCTCCTCTCCTCTCCTCTCCTCTCCTCTCCTCTCCTCTCCTCTCCTCTCCTCTCCTCTCCTCTCCTCTCCTCTCCTCTCCTCTCCTCTCCTCTCCTCTCCTCTCCTCTCCTCTCCTCTCCTCTCCTCTCCTCTCCTCTCCTCTCCTCTCCTCTCCTCTCCTCTCCTCTCCTCTCCTCTCCTCTCCTCTCCTCTCCTCTCCTCTCCTCTCCTCTCCTCTCCTCTCCTCTCCTCTCCTCTCCTCTCCTCTCCTCATACGGTTTGCCTCATCAAGAGCCAAGATGACTTTTCTCAGCATACTAAATTCTGAGAAATATGTCTCTCATTTCTTGACTTTATCCTATTCATTGAGCATTTTAATGTGTTCACTGCTCACAGCATTTGGCAACTCAAGCTCTCACTCTGTAATTCCTTGAGGAGTCTTTTCAGTGCATAGGTGAGTCCCCAAGGGAGGTGAGGGGGTTGCAGTGTAGTCATCACCATGACTGCAGCTTTAAATCAGCTACTTATAGCCACCAGCATTCATCACCTAATACAGCCTTTATTTTTCAGGTTTTGCAAGCACACTGAGATCAATGCTAGTGCAACTTTATCATTACTCAAAGCCAGTTCAGATATGTCTGCTTGAGCATCCATCACACCTTGCCTGAAGCAGGAAGCTCCTGCAAATAGCCTGTTGCACAGATGAGCTGTAGCAATGATAAAATATTTTGCCCAAGGACTGGATTTGTTGACCAGTTTTCATCCCAGGGCTTCAAGCCACACTGGCCTGTGCTATTAACTGTCCCTAGGACTAGAGCAGAAGCTAAACTACAGCAGTTTTTCAGGGCAAAGGAGAGAGGGTGGTGGACTAAAGGCAGGCTTAACATAACATGATTTAACTGCTGAAGGTTTCATGCTGACTAAATCAGAAGCTGAATGTGAGGGGACCTCATGCATGACTAACTTGGCCTAATATGGTGAACAGGATATAGTCTCATTTCTGTCTTGTGCAACTCTTCTGAAGTCAGTAGCTACTTCAGGAACATGGGTGTCCCAGCCTGTTCTCTCATTCTGAAAGTGTATGCCTTTTAAGATGCACACTTAGTGACCTGAAAAATGTAAATAGTCTTTGACTTTATTACAAGCTCTTTTGTTTATTTTTTCTTAGCTTTTTCACAAGAGGGATGGGAGTTACAGTACCTGCTCAGAGGGCTGAGCCAATACTTTGAGTATTCCACTGCTCTTGTGTTCTTGCTGTTTGCTAAATGTTCCTGAAATGAACACTACTGAAACCTCTTCTACGCACAGTTTTATTACTCTCATGTACAAGAATGTTATTTGCACAATAAACAGTATTACTTGTACTTTTTAGAAGTATTTTATTATGGTTTAGAGGAAGCCAATATAGTCATTCTACAGTTTACTGATATTCTGTATTTAAAAAGAAATTTCAGTCTCTGCCAAACAATCATCTCTTAAGTCAGTGTCAATTTTATCACACAAAAAGCAGGAATATTTAAATATCTTATGAAACAGGCAAGAGAACATGGATATGGGGACCATGGTTTTGGTTTTATTAGGATTATCAGTTTGTTCATGTTCATCAATTTACTTAGAGACACTTTCAGGAATTGGAAACTACATGCTTTTGAAGAGAGAAAAAAATGATCTTTCAGGTTTGCATGCTTTATCAGCTCAGTGTTATCAGGTCATGGATATGTTGAGTAATTCCTGTCTCACTCAACAAAACCCAGTTTGATTCCAAAATATGCAACACAACAAATGTAACAAGAAGAAATTATCCATTTTTAGTTTATTTATCAGGAAGATAAAACAATTCAAAAAGTTCAAAAGTTCAATGCACTAGTTGGTTGTGGAGGATGGGGACTCATATGATCTCTATGGGCCAGTGCTAGAAACATGCAAGTTCTTAATCATATGGATACAAATAGTCTGACTGAAGTTTGTGAAAATGGGCTTTAAGATCCCAGCATGTGAATGAGTGTTCTCTGGATTAAAAACTATTGCATTACACTCTTAAGTTACAATGTGAGTACTTTATCCCACCAGACACTTAACCCATACCTGCTTTTAAAAATTAGAATCTATTATTGTTTTTGATGCTAGTAGCCAAAACCTCCCTTTTACAGTTTCAAAGCAGTGCTCAGAGTTCCCTAGACAGCTGCGTGAGTACCTCCCACACAAATTCTATTCTATTTGAGACAGACAGACAAGCACTTTTAGTCCACCACAGTCGTGAGAAAAGCCCAATCTGACAGACATGAAACCCACAGAGTTTGCACGCAGATGAACACAAACACAGCAGCTTTGCTCACCACAAACACTGGTGGAAGTTCTCAAGTGTACTGCTCCAGAGGCAAGATCCTTCACTGGCAAATAAACATGTGAGGCTGGGCCTGTCTGATGCCCAGCTATTGTCTCTGTGAATTCTCAAAGTTGCCAAACAATGGGATGGTGTTTCTGTCTGATTTCTGTGTTGAATATGGGCCACTTTTAGAAAAAAAAAAAAAAAAAAAAAAAAGCAAAGAAGGAAAGAGCAAGAGGGAGCAAGACTCATGTAGCTTTGTTGCAGAGAGAACAGGAGAGGATGCAAGGTGTTTTGCATTTCCAAGAGTACCTTTAAGTTTTCCTATAGACATTGGATGAAACACATAAATGGCACCTGCTGATCACAGTGATGATCCTGCCCACTGAGCTGCAGATTCAGGCTTCCTCTTCTGTACTCTACTACCGGTTCATGAATTTTGCATTATTTCCAGCTAGCTGACTCTAATCACCCTGCTGAGGCTTGGCATCATCCCTAATGCCTAAATCAGGTGCCCAAGAGCACTGCGAATTAGGCTCTGTATCTCTAATGATGATTTTCATCTTGCTTTAGATGAAGACTGCAAGCAGCATTTTCTTATGATGTGTATTAGCATTATCATTGCTGTGATGCGTATTTTAGAAATTACTTACTGCATCACATATTAAACAATCCCAAGCCTACACCTTGTAGCTTACAGAAATGTTCTCTTTGGACTGGGGTTGCTGAAATGGAACATATGCATTTCCAAGAGCAACCAAACCCTGTGAATCTCTGAAAAGGAGAGAGCAAGAAATGTTGCTGTAGCTTGTATGATTGCTTTAACTGTACATATTTCTCAGCAGAAAACAAAAACAAAGATGCAGGCAGCTGTGGATAAGAAAAAGCAAAATGTAGAATGCCATTTCTTAATTTTTTTTCTGAATAAAGCAAGATAGCAAGTACTAACATTCAAGACTGAATAGTTTAAATGCTCTTAACACTTGGCTATGAATTTGTTTCCTAACCATGACATGGGAGATAACTCATAGTGCTAATGATTCAGGTTTGTTACTGGCAACTGTTCAGTCACCAGAGATTAATGACTTGACAATCTCTATGCAATTTATAGTGATCTTTGTAAAAATGCCATTGCCATTTATGGAACTGCAGTGGAAGTCGAAGAACTGAACCAGTACAGTGGCCTCTGTCCAGTAATATTTGAAATCATTACTTTGCTTGAGTCTCAAGCTGAGCCACAGGAGGGTCAGGTTAGACATTAGGAGGAATTTCTTCACAGAAAGGGTTGTTAAACATTGGAATGGACTGCCCAGGGAGATGGTGGAACCACTATTCCTGGAGGTGTTCTAGAAAAGACTGGATGTAGCACTTAGTGACATGTTCTAATTGACACGGTGTTCAGTCAGAGGTTGGCCTGGATGATTTCAGAGGCCTTTTCCAACCGAAGGGATTCTGTGATTGTTTCCTTATTTGAAGAAAAGGTCCCTGCTGTGGTCTGAAGGTAAGGTTTGAATTGGAAACACCAACATAGGCTGCACAGATTACATGTTTAGTGCCAGTATCTATTCTTTCTGTGTTTGGTGTGTTACCTTGCACACGGCTTTTGTCTGGACATAAACCAGAATGCTTTAAACTTCTGGCACTGCATTAGCTGGCATCTCCTGGACACACAGCATGGCAGAGTGGCTGTCACTGAAACCCCTGGAGGCCAGCTTCTTCAGTCCTCCAGATCAGACTGAACAGAACCGCAGAATCACAGAACGGGTCAGGTTGGAAAGGTACTACAGTGGGTGATCTGGTCCAACCTCTTCGCTCAAGCAGGATCATCCCGGAGGACGCGGCACAGGACCGCGCCCCTATGGTTCCGGAATATCTCCAGTGAGGGATCCCCATAGGACCTCTCACAGCTGCCCAGGGCCTAGGTCTAGAAGATCCGCAGGGATGGAGCCCACAGCAGCTCCACGGGCGACCCTCGGTCCCCCCGTGCCCGTCCTCGTGCCCATGCCAAGGCGGCGGGAGCCAGCAGCGCTGAGGCGCCTCCGGGGAGCCGGGGCGGACACACGGCGGCAACACCCCCTCCCATGGCACGGGGAGCCGGCGGGAAGGGGCGCTTTCCCCGGCAGGACACTGCCCTTCGGCTCCGCGCAACTCCCGCCGGAACCGCCGGCCGGGGGCGGGCACACAAAGCCAGCGGCTCCCGGAAGAGGGATCCCGGGCTGTCACACCCGCCCTGCGCCGAGGCCGAGCCGAACGCGCTGCCTCCCGCCCCCTCCCGCTTTTCCCTTCACCAGCGCAACGAGGCTGGCGAAGGGTCTGGAGGACATGTCCCACGAGGAGCGGCTGAGGGGCTGGGGGTGTTTAGCCTGGAGAAAAGGAGGCTCAGGGGTGACTTTATCGCTCTCTACAAACACCTGAAAGGAGGCTGTAGGCAGTTGGGGGTCGGCCTTTTCTCCCGGGCAACAAGCGACAGGACCAAAGGACATAGCCTTAAACTGTCCCGGGGGAGATTTAGATTGGACTTTGGGAAGAGTTTCTTCACAGAAAGCATGATTAGATTGGAATGGACTGCCCAGGGAGGTGGTGGAGTCACGGCCCCTGAAGGTAATTAAGGAAAGACTGGACGTGGCACTCAGTGCCCTGCTTTAGTTGACACGTTGGTGTTGTCCTGGATGGTCTCAGAGTTCTTTTCCAACCGAATTGATTTTGTGACTGTGATTCCTTCCCAGGCGCGCGCCGCCTGCCGCCGTCCCCGCCCGCCCCGGAGCTGTTCCCCCCGCGCATGCGCCCCGCGGCCCGTCCCGACTGTTCAAACAGGAAGGCGGACATGTTGGTGGCTCTCGCAGGTTCCCGTGCAGCCGCCGGACCTCACGCTCTCCCCTCCCCTTAAGCCGCCTCCTTCCCACCTCCCCTCGCACGTTGCAACCTCGGGTCGGTTCTGAGGCGGTCCGGGCTGCCGTCCCGTCCGTGAGGCGCAGGGTGGGGCTGAACCGGCGTTTCCAGCGGCGGGAGGCAGCGAGGAGGAGGAGGAGAGAGGAAGAAAGATGCTGCTGCGGCCGTTCCGCCGGTGAGGTGACTTGTCCGCCGCCCGCGGGGGCACTCGCACGGTGCCTTCCTCGCTTCCTCGCCTGGTGCCCACGGTCGGACCGACCCTACGGCGCTGAGACACGCCGTCGAGAGGATTCCCCTAAGTTTTATTTTTTCCATCTATTTTTGCCTTGTTGGTGTGCCTGCAGGCTTCCGTGTTGTTTTTTATTTTTGTTGTTATTGTTTATTTTTTTGTTGTTGTTGGGGGGGGGTTTGTCGTTTGGTTTTTTTTTTTCCCCCCCCTCTTCTGTTGTTTCTTCTGGTTCACCGGAAAGAAAGCCGCGCTCCGGAACCTGGCACCGACCCGCCGGCGCTGCAGCAGCAGGGCGAGGAGGAGGGACCGCTACGCTGGATCCCAGGACGGCTTCCCCGGCTGGGAAGATGGGAATGCTGAGACGGTGGGGCCCGAGCAGAGGAGGGAGGGAGAGGAAACCTCCTGCTGCGGAGCTGTGAGCATCCCTGGAAGCTGCGTGCGTGTCTGGAGGAGCGCGGGGAGAAGCAGCCTCGTCCCCCGCCTGCTGCGGGCTCCCCTTGGATTCTCTGCCCCCTTGACGGGGACTTGCCCCAGAGACTTCTGTGATTGAAGGGATATCGCAGGAGGCGCTTCCTCAGCCTGCTACAGGCTGTGTTTTTTTTTTTTTTGTGCTCGCCTGTTCCTGGTTTTGTGGTTTTGTTTTTGTTATTTTTTACGTTTTCATTTTTTTTTTTTTAACCTTACGTTGCTCTGGAATAAGGGAAGCTTTTTATCTCCGGAAACATGTCGTCGGGAGAAAGTTTTGAGTCTCGATTTGAGAAAATCGACGTGACTTTGAAGGACCCCAAGTCCGAAGTGAACGTGGACTGTTTGCTGGTGAGTAGGGAGCGCCGATGGGCCCCCGGTCACGTCTCCCCGAATTCCTTACCCTGTGGGACCGAATCTCGCACTCCTGGCTGAGTCACCGCCCTGCTCAGCTCCGCACTGGTGTTTTGTTTACTCAGCTTTGGGCTGAGGGTGCGTGAATGTGCCCATGTGCCGGGAGAGCGGCTCATGCCAGGGAGGCGCCTGCCCAGCCCTGCCTCACACTTGTCATCTCTCGCACTGCTCTGTGCCTGTCACAGGGGCGGTGGAGCCTTTCCACAAAGGCGGAATTCGTGAGTGCCGCTCTTCTCTGTGAGCACAGGACTTCAAGTAGCTTTGACACCAGTTCTCTCTCCAGCAACTTTTTTAAAGACTCAGGTCCTCTTATACTGTGGCTAAGCGCTGCAGCGCTGACAGTCGCATACAACACGATTAATAAGCCCTTACAGGTTGGGGCAGGGGTTTAAATGCGTTTTGAGCTGCTGGTTGTGCTAGGCCTAGGGTAGAGGGTTACTCGTTTGTTGTTTCCTTAATTGATCGTACCTGGGTTCACCAGTGCTGTCAGTGTTAAAACTGCACCGTAGGAAAGCAAACCGTAACACTTCCTGATATAAAACTAACCAACGTCATTTGGTATGATTGACAGAATTGGATGATCTTTTAGTTCTCATTTAGTTCACTTAGTACCTCAGTAAACTGCCTGCCAAATCCAACCAAATTTGTTTGGAATGCATCTGGGTCCTTAGATATGCCTAGAGATGTCCTTAAATAGTACCAAAGCGTAATTTGTGCTTTCACACTGAAGTAGAGGGCTTATTTTCTTTGGAGCAAGTAATGGAAGTTCTTCAGTGTGTTTTTTGGGTTTTTTTCCCCTGGCTTTCTGTTGTCAGAGAGAAAGGAACAAATAAATTGAATTTGTTCCTTGTATGAACTCTGACATTTAGGGTTGGAAGGGAAGGGAGGTGTGGGGGTGGAGATAGCTCTTAATAGTCATTCTTCATTTTCTGCTGCATGGTTCTTGGCAGAAAGTTTGCTTGAGCATAAGGCAGTGGAGAGATTAAGAGAATAATGCAAGCATCTGTACAAGTTCACAATATTGTTTATTCTCTTTAGCTTATTACAGGTTTGTAAGCTTCTGAAATGTTGGCAGGTCATACTTACATCCCTAGATAAAAGCTGAGCCTTATGGATGCTGCTGCTTCACAAAGGAAAATAGCACTGTACCTTTTAGTTAACTTGCTTTTCTTGATCTGCTTTACCTATCTGTCATCTTAGAACCACAGCTAATGAGGAGACCTCTAGTTCTTAGGATGTAGTGTGTCAATTTTGGTACCTCGAGACTAATCAGACATCTTTACAGCCAGGTTCTATTGAAAGGTGTCAAAAGTATAGATGATATATATATATAGCTAAGACTCCAGAGTTTACATTAACCATGGCTCAGTTTTGCTGGTATGTGCTTAAGTGCTGGCCATTCTGTGGGGACCTGGAATTGGCAGGTATCAGACATGGAGTTGGTAGTATCTTTAACTGTATTCCTTAATCTTATAATCAGTTTAAGGATTTGCCCCATTTCAGTTATCTTAATTGTGATTAGGAGCTAAGCTGTAGTCAGTTTGGGAATGAACTTGCTTCCAGTCTTGCTTGTTGAAAGTTTAAGGACATGTTTCTGCATCACAGATTTTAAGGTCCTTTGAAGTGACAATTTTTTTAGGAAATTTCTTTTAAACTATTACCAATTAAAAAAGAAAATGCTGCTTCTGAGGAAATCACTTGGTAGGCTGACTTTGTATGTATTTGGCCAATATATCAATCTTCCTGCTGGCTGGACTTACACTTTGTTTCACTCATTCTTGGGATTTTTTCTATAGAAGAATGTAAGTACCCTAACGTTTTCTAAACAGCTTAAATATTTTACTCTAGTTCTTAATGTGATACTTCATCACATCATACAGCATTGCATCATCATCACATTCATGACATCATCAGCATCATTCTTGGCCCAAACTACCACTTCCATATCAAATTCATTAAAATCTGTATGGATATGCTTTTAAGGAAGAAATGTTTAGGTGTAAGTGTAATTGATCTGAATTTAAATATCTTCTGAAATTAACTCCCCATTCCTCTCCCTGCAAGTCTTAGTTAAAGAGGGAAATTTGACAGAGTTTAGATTTAAAAGTAGTACACTTAAACTAAAATCACATTTTTCTGGTCAGACTACGTACAAAAATTCTTTATAATAAAAATTTAAAAGTTTAAATTATTTTTTACCTTTGATTAAGGTTGTGCATTGATGTGCTCTGACTTTTCCTAGGCAAAGGTGATAACTAACTGTGCATATCTGAGTAGAAAGACATAGCTGATACACAGACACTTCAGCATCTGATGTTCAATATGTGTAGGTTTAAGAAGCCGGGGTTCATTTACATTCAGGAAACATTTTTTTTTTTCGCTGTATGAAGAAAAGTCTCAGCAATGCTCTAGGCTTCTCTTAGGACAGTTTTACCCTCTAACTTCGCTTCATTTTTCTTCTGTTCTTATTTTTTTTCTCCATCAGTTTTTACCCTTAGTAGATGAGCAAGCAAGACACGGAATAACCTTTAAATAAGCTTTTTAGCCGTTTTGGGTTTTGTAAAAGTCATAAGCTCTGTTCTGTATGCTAGAAAGATTCTAAATTTATATGTAAAGTAGTGTGAGAACTCTAAGAAAAGAAAATGGGGGTGGAGCCTGATACAAAGGAAGATGTGTTACCGTTTCAGGAAGGTGTGGGAGAAGAGTGCTGACAGCAGAGCAGGCGGAAAAGGCACACTGAGGGCCTTGTAACTTCAATTTACATGCTGCAGGAAGGAAGTTCATAAAGCTTAAGTGCATAAGAGAGATGTGTTTATTTTTCCTGTTTTCTCTTATGCAACTGTAATAAAAAACAGAGAAGAAAATGAATTTGAGTTGCAGCTGTCTGTAACTAAATTTGTTTCATTGGGGCTTCCATGCACTTGATTTAGTACTAGGCAGGGGAATAATAGATAAACTCTCTTTCTTTTTTATGAGGCATGAGGAGGCTCAAGCCTGAGTTAAGTGTAGACAATGTATCACAGCATCCTGTAGTGCATTTTCTCAAAATACTTGTTACTAGGAATCCTGCAGTCCCCAAGAGATCTAATAACACTGTGAAGAAGGCTGTTAGAGAGGTGGTCACAATGTGGGGTGTGCAGTGGTCAGATCCTGATGAATTCCGTGGGGGTGCTGAGTAGGCCCAAAGCCAGTAAAAGTGACTAACTATTAACTTGAGCTATGTGTCTCATGAGCTTAAACACTGAAAAGCAGTATTCAGTGAGCATTGTTCTGCAACAAATTTTGGAACGAACCCGTGTTTTAGTAAATTCTTAGGGTTTATGGGTTTCCAGTTTTTGGAGAGTGGGGAGTGTAATAAGTGTATAGATGTGGGACATTTTGACCTGAAATCACCTATGCTTTTGGTTCTAAAATAACTAGTAACTTTCCATGAAAATGTTTTTTGATGCTCTCTCTGTTCAGGTAAGGACTCACAAAGAGTATTTTCATGGTTTATACAGGCACTTGAGTTATTATATATATTCTCTTTACATATATATAACAATATAATACTGTAATTATTTAGGTACTTTGTCAATTACTTCCACATTTGATTTTAAAAACTTCACGCTTTTGGTGGTCCTTATCTTCAAATATGTCAAATATTTAATTTGTTGAACAATTTGTCTTCAAATTAAGTGACAGCAGTAAGCACTGCATATCACAAACTTGTTTTATCTACTCTGAAGAGGTTTCCATTTTTGTTGCACCAAAAATACATAACTACTGAGCTTGATTCATCTTTTTTCCTAGGCCTGTTTCATCAGCTAGATTAATTCATGTTTATCTGTCTTGCATAGGAAAAGGCAAGATGATCTCATCTTTGGGATTTGGAGTTCTATATATATCTATCTCTGTTACTACACATATTTTCCTTCTGTTAAATATGTTAGAGAACACTTCTGAAGACTTTGTGGCTAGGGATTTGAATAATAATTGTTTTAAAAAGCAATAAATAAAAAGTAAATAACTGAAAGTACCTTTACTTTAGATGTATCTATCCAAAAAGCTGTAGAAATCACATTGACTGAAACCACACTCACTCTGCTCTTAAAATCTGAGTGATTAAATGGTAAAAAAATTTGTTCTCTGAGAAGTTTCTTGGATTGCTAATGAAGCTTCTTGTATATATATGTGTGTATGTGTATATATATGTATGTATGTATATTCAAGAAGCAGAACTTCATGAACATATGCAGATTGTCAGCTTCAGAATTCCATAAGTTGTCTGAAGATAGTTCAAAGTAAGGGAAAGTGTTGTGACTGACAGAATCCCTTTGGGCATGTTTCTACCATTCTTCAGATCCAAGTGGAAGGTCTGCAGTTGTGTTGGGGCAATCACCAGTATCACTGCAGACTAGGTGCTGAACAGTTTGAGAGCAGCCCTGTAGGGAAGGACTTGGGGTTTTTATCTGAATTTTTGGCTCTTCTGTCGGAGAATGACCTTTTTTGCAGAGCCTGTTAGTGTCAGAGCAAGGGCTTTAAATTGAAATGAGTATAGATTTAGACTGGACATGAGAAAGAAGTTTTTTATTGGGAAGGTGGTGAGGCACTGGAGCAGCTTGCCTAGAGAAGTTGTGGATACACCATCCATATAAGTGTTCAAGGCTGGATTGGATGGGTCTTTGAGTAACCTGAATTCCCTGGTCTAGGGGAAATTGTCCTTACCCATGGCAGGGGTTGATACTAGATGATCCTTAAAGGTCACTTCCAACTCAAACCATTCTGTGATTTGGTAATTCCATTCAAAATAAGACTTCTGGCTGACCCAGAAATACAATTCCATGTCTTCAAGTTACCATATCTAATTTTTTTACATGCAAAATAATTAATGTTAATTGTTAATGTTAATAATAATATTATTTAATGTTAATACTATCTTTTCATCACTACAGATTATGGAATATAAAGATTAATGTTAAGTTAATGATAAAATAAATATCTTGATGTTTTAGTCAAAGGTAAAATGCAACTTTGAGTTGGCTTTGAGTATACAGTAGCTTGATGGGTTCTTATTTTAAGTTGCATCTCTTAAGAATTTTTTAGTATTACATTAGCCTTTAGAAATTTAACAGTAGAGATGTGGAACTGTCAAAATATTAGTATTTGTTTCATGGTGTATGGTAGGTTTTACAGAGGAATTAATAGTTAACTTAGCCAATTCTTCTGCATATAAAACTAGAGGCTGTGTAGGAATGTAATTATTTATTTTTCCCATAAAAAGTTTTAATGAGGATAGATAATAGAAAGTTGATGTTAAGATGCGTTTCAACAAGAGGAATAAAACACCCAGCTAAGCTATAAATGCTCTTACAAAGCAAAAATATTTATAAACAATGTCCTTTTCCCTGGCAACTGCAGAGGTTTTTTTTTTTTTGTTGCTTGAGGGAAGGAAGAGGGAAACACCTGGAATTTTTTTGTTGGACAAATTGAAAATCAACCTGCTGGTCTGTAAATCTTTGAAGACAGTGATAGCTTCAGGAGCCACTCATTGAGAACTTGATAAATACTGAGAAGCCCTGTGAGCAGATGATGTTGGTAGCTTCACAGTTGATGTTAGCAGAATTCCCTAGGTCATACTTTAGTAATATATAAAAATAAAAGCTTTTTAAGGTCTTTTACAAAAGAACACTGAGATGTTTGTCTTGATACAGGATGTTTATATTGAATTTAAGAGGTCCTAAACCATGTAATTAAAATCTTTTTTTTGGTGGATGTTTCTTGATTTTATTTATCAAAACTCCTTTGTCATCAAGAATTTGCAGTTCCAAATAGAAATACTGAAAACCTAAGCTTACTTGTCTGAGAACAAAATTGGAGAATGGTTGAAACCTTTTCTGTCTTTGCCTTAATTTGTCCAGTCATTCCAGCAGCAATAAAGCCAGAAGGATGATGAGACAATATTGGTAAAACTGCAGGCACTACACAGGCAACACCCTGTTATAGCTCACTTAAAGCAAGTGCAAATAACACCATCTTTTAGCTTCCTCAGCAATCTGCTGAAATTAACACTCAAATTAATGCCAAGGCACACAGCACAGACGGCGAACTGGAGGAGCGGGGAGCCACGTGCAGCAGGAAAACTGTGACACTGGAACATTGGCATTGGAACAGGCTGTCCGGGGCAGTGATGGAGTCCCCATCCCTGGAAGGGGCATGTAGATGTGGCACATGGGCACATGGTTTAGTGATTGCTCTTGGCTGGGGAAATGGTTGGACTCAATGATCTTATAGGTCTTTTCCAACCTAAATGGTTCTTTGTGCAGTGACTGAGCAAGCACTGAAACAGGACCTGTGAGAAGAAAAGTGGTTTGGAGCTTCTTTTGTCCACGTTGTTTTGCTGTGCTGAGATGATTGGATTGCCTATGCTGAAGTCTCCAGTCAGCAGGGTAGAGATGTCTCTGTAGTGTGCTCAGCATCAGCAGGGTCTAAGGTGCTGTGGTACATCCAGTTCCAGCTCTCTGGACACTGTCTAGATGAGCAGGAGCTGCTGGGCTGGGTTGGCTGCCAGTGTTGCTAATGGAGAACCAGAACAGGATCAGCACCAGCTTCTGACTGGAGCAGAGGTCAAAGTCTATTCTGATACTCAAAATCTTGTAAAGGATTGGCTTTCGTTAACTGAAAGGTTGCCACTCCCTGTCAATATTTATACAGTAAAAACTGTCAGGAGGACAGTATGTAAGATCTCTTTATTAGTAGGTCCTAATTAAAATCCACTGCAGATTTCTTTGTTTTAGCTTCTCATATGTTTCTTATATGCGTTCATTTTTCTGTTTCTTTCATAGAACTCAGAAATATGTGAAAGCTTTCTTGTTTTTTGTCTGTTGCATGGTCAGAGATGATACAAAGACCTAATGCTTGGGAATATCTGTAGGAAACACTATACACACTAAGGCTTTATTTTGGACTCTGGATTGGAATTACCTTATAAGTGTTTCTAGCTTGAGTGTCTCTGGGCCGTGGAGCTTATAACTGAACTGGAACAAAAGTGGAGCACGTACTTGTTTTTTCTTACAGATCTTCGTGAGTCATAACATTCACTTAAAAAAAATCCTCGAATTCTAATAGCTATGTAAATATTGACTAATTGTGTCTTTATATTTTTTTCTCTTAAAAACAGCACAGTACTTGGTGCTGCACTGTATTCAGATGTATTAAATGCTAAGGAGGTATGAATATATTCAGAGGAAAACTTGATGTGAGATGTCTACATAGAAGATGCATTAATGGAAGATGGCTGTTTTCCTGTGTAGTCACTGACTGCTATGAAAATACTGTTTCTGTGGAGGCTGAGCATAATTTTTAGCAAATAAATGAAGGCAAAAAAAAACCCTGACTACACAAAACTAAGTATGTCATCTGGAATGTGCTTTTTGAAGAAGAGGAAGTCAGAAGCTTCTCTTGACATCTGGAGAATTCAGCTAGGAAATTTTTTTCCTGTTTTGTGGTTGGAGATGTTACATTTTTCAGCAGATGGTTAGTAAACTTGTATTATGGCCACAATGGTTATTTCCAGTGGGAAAGTGTGAAGGAACAATAGTTCGGGCATTCATCTCCAGCTGGCTACTGTTTGATATTTGTTTCTTTTGTCTAAATCAGTTACTTTGGATGATGATTTGGAAGTCTGCCTTCTTAACTTTTATTACCATATATTGTGGGAAAGTAGTATGGTGTTGAGTACAAATGATGTTTTTTTCACAGAATGATAGAGGCTGGAATGAACCTTGCGGGTCCCTCATCCCTCTGCTCTGATAGAGTGGCCTTGACCAGGTTGCCCAAGAAGGCATTAGACAACTCTACCACTTCTCTGGGCAACCTGTAATTTTCCACTTCTCAGAAGAATACTTTATTGATGCTTCACACAGTGGAAAATAAAATTCACCAAAACTAAATAGAAAAGTCATCAGTACTCATTCGGCATTTATTTGCAGAGTTCTGGCCTTCTTGTTCAGTAAATCTATTTCAAGCCCAAATAATTTTTTTTAAGGTATTTGCCACAGAAGACCAGAGGAATTTTCTGCATGGAGGCATTTGTAGATTCAGATATTTTAAGCATAAAGATTTGTATCTGAGAGGTCAGTTGCTGTGAATTCATAAGCTCATATTTAATTTGTGACTGTGGTTGAAATAGATGTAGGATTTTTCTGTTGGAGCTAAAAAGAGTGAATGCCTTGCTGTGATCTCCAGTGTACTCTCCATGAGTGCTGCTTCAGTTTTTCATTATTATGTAGCCTTGTGTTTTCTGTATCTGTGTACACAGATCATTTTCCTCATGACAGGCAGTGAGGGATGCTGGGTAGAACTTGTTGCTCTGGAGATGTGAAAGACTTTTAGAAACTGATGTGACAGGAACCTGTCCCTGAGAGACTGGTGAGAATCCACTCTGCCTGTGGAGTTTTCAGGCAGAGTCTTCAGAGGAGAGACTTCAGCTTCAAACTTTGACTTCAGAGAAGCTGAAGTATAAGGTGTCAGTACAACAAAAACCAGCTTCCTAGAGTATGGATGACAGTCCAGAATGTTAATTTCACCGTTGAGATCTGGGAGCTTATTTGACTACCAGTGTGCAGAGACTCTGTTAAGTACTTACGAGGGGAGGAAACCTTCCCAACCAGGAGGTAACAAAGTAGGAGTGGATGGGGAAGATTCTTCAGGGAGGAGTGAGGTGAGGGTAGGACAATCAGTGAGGGAGCGCTGGTTATACTTGGCTTGTGCTTTTTGCAGATGCTAAGTTGTGTGACTAGTACCAGGCGGGACATGAAGCTTTAGTTGAAAATAGAGATAATACTGATGCCTCACAACTTTATGTTGATACTCTGCACTGCTGTCAGTGTTAGAGTGTCTTAGAGGTGGAATCATAGAATTCCCTTCTTGTTGTGAAATCTGATTATACAAATATGTTTTTATACTAATCTCTTCTTAGAAAGTAGCTTTGATTTTAGGCATGCAGAGAATCCCGTCAGTATTGAGCTGAGAGAATTTATTCTCCCTTTTCAAAGAGGGAAGGTGGTTCTGCCACTTCAGCAATGGTTTGTTTATTGCTTTAATACATCTTCTGTGGGTAGCTGTCCTCCTCCTTCAACTTAATTTACTATTAAGTTCATTGACAATTAAACAAACCATTGTCAGCATAACAATGATACAGTTTTGGTGGTCTTGAGACCATTCAAGCCTACTGTTACATGCTTTTGTGGAAATTCAAGGCCAAAAGTGGTGCCAGCCAAGTGGAAGACTCACTAGGAATTGAAGTTTTTTGCTCTGCTAGTGTTGGTAACAATCACCATGGCTTTTGAAAGAGGGCCTGTTGTTGCCAACATTTGTGGAGCAGAGATGGTGATGTAAATAAAAAAATGCCCATGAAGACCTGTGAGTGAAAGCTGAACAATTGATGTGATTGTGTATTTTATTAGGTTGCTTTTTGTTTGAGCAATGGGTTTGTTGGTTGGTTGTTTTGGTTTGTTTTTTTTCAATACACTGAATTTATAATTGGACATGTAATTAAAAAGCTAGGCTTTCTCTGTAGTAAATAAATCTGTAGATTTCCTGGAAGAGCTTTTGTCTTCTGTCTTTTACTAAGATGCCTGTGGCTATTTTTAGCCTTTCTCTACTCCACAAACTGTTTTGTGCATAGGGTTTTTGGAAGTAGCATGACCTTAAAGTGTTTGGAGATAGTTTTGACTTGCAAAACCAGGTAGTTAGAGAAATCATCAGAGCTAGTCACAGTGTGGTTCTGAATCAAACTATGAAGAATCTTGTTAAGAAAACCGTATTTAGGAGAATTCTGGGTTGTTTCTCTAAAGAATTGAGCTGTTCACCGATTCTGCGTGGCAGATTGGATTGGAGTAAGGACAGGACTAAAAGTCTCTCTTGCTCTAATTCTTGATGACTGTAAGGTCAGAGGAATCTTTGAAGTGTTTTCCTTTTGTTTCTTTTCTGTCCTCAAATGCCTTCCGGCTTTGATTAGAAAGCTTTTGTCTTTCTGAACGGAATGTATACATACCATTAGTAGTTTGGACTTGGGATTTAAGCAGATACCTTTTAGAGGTAAAATTGGGGTGTTAGACACTGGTGATGCAGGAGCTGCTTTGGGTCTGGGACTGCAGAGTCCTCTGTCACTTTCTGCCTTCTGTGCAGTTGATTTTGGCCGGCATCAGGGAATAGTTGGGATGGCTGCATTGTTATTTTCTTTGGTCATCTCCTCTTTGAGCCCCTGGCAAAGAAAAGGAGTCAGATTAACTTCACCTTCATCTAAAGAATAGTTTCTGTCATAGTTCTTGTTAAGTTAATGGGAGAGAAGGGTCTGAGAACCATGAATTCTAGAGGAGAGAAAAAGGGATCTTTTTTTTTTTTATATATACCCTGTTTCATTGCAGTTTGATGGGCTCATAAATATGGTCAGGAATAAAAGAAAAGGTTGATCAAACCCATTTATTTGCAGGTTGGGAAGTTTCTTTCAAAGTATCTGATGCCCTGTAAGTAGAAGCCTTATTTTTCAGTGTAAGATTCAACCAGATTAGGGAGCTGAAGGTTTTCATTCAAATCTGGCTATCTTGTGAGAGGTTGACTAACTCTACCAAAGCAGGACATCTTTTGCTTTCTTTCTTGTATATTTCAACATCGAAAAACTTACCTTACAATGGTGCTGTGTTGCTCATATTTTGTGGGGGGAAATAGCAGTGTTCTGCAAAGGTGTGTTGTAGAAACAAGTTGAAATCCTAAGCTTTCTTCTGACTGATAATTCCTCCTACATGTAATTTAAGAACAAGTCTTCTGAGCTGATGGATTAGCAAAAGAAGAAAAAAAAGGAAATAGGGTCATAATTATTTTAAGAATTACTTTAAAAAGTAATATGGTGTTTTTACAGTTTTTTTTTTTTTTTGTCAGGGTAGTTGGAATCAACACAACCTCTTTCATAAAAATGGAAAAAGATGCAAACTTTAACAAGTAATTTGCAACTTAGAGTTAAAGCTTGTGCTTAAGATTAGATAATTGTCTGTAGATCTTGCTTCCCTTGAATTTCATTGTGACAAACAAATGCCTTTCAGGTATAATGAAATGAAGCTCACAGAAATGAGCTGGTTTATTTGTTAAGCTCTCTTTCTGCATCCAGAAGAAAACTGAAGCAGTGTTACCCATAAGAGCACCTGATTAAGTTGGGCAAGATACCAGTGTCCTCCTCTTTGCAAAATACGTGAATCACCTGATTTTTAAATCCAGAAGGGTGGTGTCTATTGTCATGATTTTATGTTCTTCAGTCTTCAGATAATTTCTGTTTCACTTTTGCAGTAGAAGTAAAACCAATAATCATTTTCTAATATGAAAAGTAGAAGCAACTAATGGGGCAGTCGACAAAAAATATTTTGTCAGTAACGTCAGTCCTGTCAGTTTATAGTCTCAAGTTAATTCTTAAATTTGTGCAATGGATATTTACCTACCATAAATTACTTAATTCTTGACAGTTATAAAAAATAACTTTATCCTTTTGATGCTGAGGTTGTGGAAAGTCAATCATTCAATTTAAATACTTCCTCTTGTTTAAGCACCAGTCAAATATCTCTTGAAAAGACAGGAGATGAAATGAAAATTGGTGTGCCACATTATCCTCTTGCCTTAGAAAATAAAATATCAACGAACAGGAAGCACCAGTGCTGTATCCTTGATAATGTGATACATCCTTCTGTACTTTTGAGTATTTTTAGCTGCAGAACACAACAGATTACATTTATAGTGTGGCAAGGGTAGGGTACAAGAACGAAAAAAATGCCCTTTGTGGAGAAGGAAGTGTTGTCTGTCTGAAAAATAATTATACAACTATGAGGTTTGGGAAACAGGCAGAGAAATTAGTAAGATGATAATGAAAGATGATTTTGGTGTTGGAATTGTTTGTTTGGCCTTAATGTGCCTTAAGTTAGAGTTTCCTGATTTCTTCAGTCTTTTTGTGAGACTGTTTTGTATTTCTGTTTCTTGCATCTAAAATGAGGAAGTGCTTCCCCCAGCCCCCACAATTTGTGGGTTTGATGGTGTGGAGGCAAGTTACTTTTTGTACTCCTTTTAAGAGATAGGGAAATTTCACTGGGAGTACCATCAGGTACTCAAAAAGCAGACGTCAAGCTACAAGGACATGTGTCAAACTGAATGGTCAACAGAAACCTCCACAGCAAGACTTAAAGTCAAAAGGCAGGTGTGAGTCTGTTTAACATTGTTTATTCATTGTTATGTTACAAACTGCTGTTAGAATATAATCCATTGTGTTCAAATTTTTAATTATTTTCATGGAATCACAGAAATAGGAGTTGGAACAGACCGACAAGGATCATTCTGACCTTGCACATTTTACAAACCAGAAGGAACACACCATGTGCCTTAGGGCGTTGTCAGAATGCTTCTTGAACTGTCAGGGTTGGTGGTGTGGCCAGTCCCCTGGGGAGCCTGTTCCAGTGCCTAACCACCCTCTGGTTGAGGAACCTTACTTAAACTTCCCCTGACACAGCTTCATGCCATTCTCTTGGGTCCTGTCACTGATGACCTGAGACATCAGTGTCTGCCCCTCCACTTCCTTTCAGGAGGATGTTGTAGGCTGCAGTGAGGTCTTTCCTCAGTCTCCTGTTCTCCACGCTGAACAAGCCAAGTGATCACAGCCACTCACTCCTTGTAAAGCCCTGAACCACCTTTGCGTCCCTCGTTTGGTCACTTTCTGAAAGATTTGTATCTTTCTAATTCTGTGGCACCCAGCACTTGAGGTGAAGCTGCCCCAGAGCAGAGCAGGACAATCTTCTTCCTTGCCCACCTGGCCATGCTGTGCCTGATGCTCCCCAGGACGCAGCTGCCCCTCCTGGCTGCCAGGGCACTGCTGACTCAGATTCAACTTGGACCCCCAGGTCCCTTCCCATGGGCGCTGCTTTCCAGCCTCTCGTTCCGGTCTGTGTGTACATCTGGGGTTGCCCCATCCCGGGTGCAGAATCCAGCACTTGTGTTTTGTTAAACTTCATATAGATGGTGGTTGCCTAGCTCTCAGATTTGTTGATATCTCTCTTCAGGGCCTCCCTGCCTTCGAGAGAGTGAACAGCTTTTCCCAATTTAGAATCACTGGCAGAGTTACTTAGAATTCCTTCCAGTCCTTCATTCAAGTAATTTATGAAGATATTGATGAAACACTAGGCCCTGTGGGGGGATAGCGCCCTGCAGAACCCTGCTAGTGGCAGGTCAGCAGTCTGATGTCATCCCATTCGCTACAGCCCTTTGCTCCTGATCCATGAGCCAGTTGCTTGCCCATCCCATGGTGTGTTTATCCAGCTGAATGCTGGACATTTTTGGTCCAGTAGGACTCTGTGAGACAGTACTGGAAGCTGTACTGAAATCCCAAAAGATTAGATCTGCTGGCTTCCTTTGATACCTAGGTGGGTTAACCTTGTCATAAGAGGGAATTAAATCTGTCAGGCAAGACAGGTTCCCCTCAGGAACCCAAACTGATTGTGATTGATGATTGCATTGTCCTTCAGGTGTTTTTCAATACCTCTCCAGATAAGCTCTTCCATAATAGTCATTGAAGTGACATTGACAGGCCTGTAGTTTCCAGGGTCATCCTTCTTTCCCTTCATAAACTGGGACAATGTTTACCAGCTTCTGGTCAGCTGGAACCTCTCTTGATTCCCAAAATCGTTAAAAAATCATTGAGAGGGTTATCCTTTTGAGTTAGAGCTGTATTTTTCTTAAGTTCCAGATGTTCCCACAGACAAGTAGGGAAAACTGAGGGAATCCGTGGGCATGGGCTTATGACTGCAAAATACTATTTTTAAGTAAAGAAAATGAGTTTCTCTGTATGCAAATGCATATTAGTACATGAACCTAAAAATTGCTGTGCTTTGATATAATAAGTAAATTTTTACAATGTATTAGCTTTTTTAGTATCATGTTCATCACTCTCTTTGCATTGAAGGTGTGGTAGAGAATTAATGTATTTTTAGGGGAAAAATTGTATACAAGGAGGAACTTAATGAAATTTGATGCTTTCAATAGAAAAATATCAGTAGTGGCTGTTTGAATTGTGTTGTGCATGTATGTAAAGCTGTTAAAATGAAGATATATGTATTTTAAGTTGCACTTTAACTGTAGTGTCCAATGCTCAGCTGATAATGCTCAGTAGTATAACAGGAGACTGTTTCTGTTAGCCATAGTTTCCAGTGGTGTAGTTGCTGGAGGAAAGGGGGAAGATCACTAAACCGTTCCATTGACCTAAGTAGTTTGAGGATTGTAATAAATAAAGTTTACTAGTCTCTGAAATAATTTGCCTTCTTGTTAGCCTTACATACAGAGTAGGTAGTGGTTTTGTACCTTAATAAATTCATATGCAACTCTTGCTTGCTTTTCAAGTCTGAAGGCATGCTTAACACATTTCCAGGAAAGGCTTTCTGTGAAAAAGCGTCATTAATCACTCAGGATTATAATTAAATAAATTAATTTGATTAAAATAAATTTATGCTCAGTACCTTAACAGACTTTTATATACATGTATACATACTATATGTGATGAAAAATATGAAATCATGACATTAATTTTCCTTTAAAATAAAAAAAATCTGTAAATTCAGTTCAAGTACTCTAAGCTTCAGAAAAATTGATAGGAGTTTCTGTTTTCAGGACTGTGCAATTATAATTTTCTGCTCTAGATTTTGTTAGAAGGAAACGGTGTTGAGAATATTTCTGTATACTGAATGGTGACACTAAAATTGCACAAGGAATAATCTACCTAAAGTTTGCTAATATAGAGCTGAATTAATTTTGGTGTGACATCAAATATGTGCTATTTAAAAAATATATCAGAATTTGTGGTAGTCAGTGGGTTTTACTCAGGCTTGCAACCTGTCACAAGTGGGTCTTCCAGGATGGATGCTGTGCCTAATGCTGTCCAATATCTTCCTGCGTGACCTGGATGGTGTGGCATTGAAAGTACTCTCAGTAAATTTGCTGATGACACTGAACTGAGTAGTGGGGAGAACCCTTTGGGAGGAAGAGACATCCTACAGAGAGACCTGGACAGGCTGGAAGAGTGAGCAAGCAAGAACAGTGTGATGTTTAACAAAGTCAAGTGCAGTGTCTTACATCTGGGATGACACAACCAAAGAGCCCGGTACAGGCTGGGATCTGTGAGGTTGGGAGCAGCCTTGCTGACCTGAGGGGCCTGCTGGACAACCAGGTGGACATGAGTCAGCAGAGCAAACACAGAGCAAAAGCAGACTGGATCTTGGGCTACATCTACAGAGGGGTCAGTAGCAGAGTTGGAGGTGTGATCATTCTACTCAGCACTGGTAAGACCACATCTCTTGGGAGGTGTCCAGTTCTTGTTCCTGCAATTCAAGGAGAATTCTAAAGGAGGGTCACAAAGATGATCAAAGGGCTGGAGAACTTGGTTTGTGAGGGAAAAGTGAAGGTGTTTCCCCGAAGAAGGCTTGGGGGATCTCATCACAGTGTTCCAGTACTAAAAGGACAGCTGCAAAGATGAAAGCTGTCTTTTCAGGAGGAGAAAACAAGGGCCAACATGTACGTTGCATTGGGAAGGTTTATGTACAAAAGGAAGTTTTTACTGTGATTAAGTACTCAGTTACTTGCTGTTACTTTTACTTATGTAGTCAGTCATTGGCACAGTCTCCTCATAGTCCCCCTTGTAGTGGTTTTCAAGACTCAGCAGGGTGCTGGGCAATCTCATTAAGGCTCCCTTTTTTGTGAACAGTTTGACCAGGTGAACTTGAGAAGTAGCACTGAATCTAGATTATTCTGTGATCCTTCATCTTTGGAGAAAACACCTCTACATGTTTCACTGGTTGGTTTTCCCTTTGCCTTTTCCTGGCTTTGTTTCAGGGCCTCAGTGAAACTCTTAAATCAGTGCAACATGTTCGCAGCAGTGCTAGTTAAGCACAAAGTAATGGTATGTGCTACATGTACAGATTGTTTTCTCAGCTATCAAGGTCCCATTTTCTAAGGTGATACTGTACAGGATATGATATCTGTGCTGAGCACCATGATGTTAATTTCTCTTTTAACATCACATCTGGTCTCATGAGAGTGAAAGAGACTTAAAGAGAAAAACTTTTAAAGGTAGTGGCCTGAAGACACGGAATAAACTCAACCACGGAGAATGCATAACAAATCTAGTTTAAATGGAGAAAAATATAAACTGCTGTTATTTTCTTAAATATTTTTCTCTCTAAATGGTAGCTCTAAATAGCAATACTATCTGAATTTTAAAAAGAAACCAACAGGGACAGCAGCTCCCACAGAGTTAATTTTTGTCTGTTTGTGATATTTAATACTTCAGAAGTTAAGGTGGACTCTATCTGGAAGGAGGGAAAGAATATTCTGAGGATTTAAACCAGCAAGTTCAAACTACCCATTTAGATTGAAAAGCTACCTCTGCTAAGCTACCTCTCTTAGCTACCTTTGCTAAGAGAAACTTGCAAAATGATCAGGAGCTAGCAGTTTTCAGGTGAGAAGTTGCTTGATAAGTATATGTCTCCAAATTACAAATTAGCGTAGAATGAAGTTTTCAGTAAATAGGATGTAATTCTTCTTTGTCTGAAAGTAATTTGTCTGAAGGTAATTTGCATAGGAAAGGTTGTTACCATATACAGTCAGATGTAGCCAAGCAACATTTAACTTTTACTAGATGAAGACATGTAGTTTATTTGAGCATAAAATCAAGGCTTCAGGTACACTTTAAAAAAATAACTGAAGTAGTTGGTCAATCTGTATTTCTGATGGAGCCATAAGAATTATAAAGAAAAAAAAAGTCAAAACTATGCTTTAATTTCAAGTGTATTTTATTTCTTACCAGATTACTTTTCTGTAATAAAATTTAGAAGTACTAGGGATTTGTTTTAGAATTCCACTTGCACCATGAGGGTTCTGCAGCAGCAATCCTCAGGCCAGTCCATCAAGAGTGAGGCCGTAGTCTTTCTACAACAGCCTCTTATATCTGTTTTGTAAACCAGCATCTAATACAGCTACTGTCCTTGTTCTACATTCAATAGCTGTAGTATTTAGCCATGGGCCTTTTAGAATTTACCTCCCTCTTATGTTTTGAGTTGTGGGGCAGGAGGACAGCTACCATGATCCATAGCAGAAAGTGTATTACATGAAATTAAAAGTGCATTGGAAGAACTCAGTGGAAAGAGCAAATCAAATTCCAGCTATTGCTTATGGTCTTTTCCCAGTTGTGATGTGAGGCTATTGGCATTCCCCATGCACTTTTGAAGAAATGAGATGTTTCAAATGGTGCCTAACAGGCAAATTCAGTCACTGTCACTGTGGAGTTGGAAAGAACAGAGGTTAAATCAGGATGTCTTTTAGTCATCCCTTTACCATCAGGTTCTTGTTATGTTTCTGCTAGTTCAGAATGATTCAGTGTGTTGGTAGCTGACTCTTGACAGAACAGAAGATCTAAGCCACGTTGGTCTTTTAAGACACTTGAAGGTATTTTTCTCCCTTTTTACAGAAAATAGCATTTATTTTGAGGATTGATAAAGAACGTACCCTAATATTGGTTTTGTAATTTTTAAGATCATACTACTAGTAATTAAAGGTTTTTAAAAACTTAGTAATTAAAAATGAAAATGTTTTTGACATGCTTATGACATTGAACAATGTTTGCAAGCAGAGCAAGTTAGGCTGTAGGATATTCAGAAGATTTTCTGCTGTTAAGATTAACTTCTATGTAGAAATAGTATGTGAGAATTTAGAAGTATTCCACTCAGCTTTTTTCTGAATTTTCTTGCTCTTGTCTTTCTGGACAGCCATGGACTTTTGTATTGGTTTTCAGAAGGAACAGCTTATCTATTTATACACTGGTTTTCTGCTGTTCTCTTAATTCTTTACAGCAACTTGTACAAAACAAGGTATTATCTCTACCTGTGTTGTTATTTATAAAAGTTGGCTTTTAACTGAATCTCTTGAACTGGACTGTCATCTTCAGAGAATAAGCAGACAAAGAGGTTTTTCAATGAGGTAAGGTTAAATAAATTGGAAATTTATCTTGTCATAGTTCAGTAGGTAAAGGGACAAAATTATAAGAAACGACCAGTTCTCATACTTGTCCCTTAATTCTGTATTGGAAGGAAAGAAAGAGAGCTCTAAACATGTGAATGTGACATGATCTTAGAGCTGATCTGCAGCAGTTCAGAAAAGAGGAAATTAGGTTGTTTTCTGTTTGCTGCAAATTATACAATGTGTTATCTTGACTGAGGCAAGTAAGGGGGATTTTGAAAGTCCTTTATATGACAGTATTAGAAGAAATGCTGCACTGCTTGTCTTCAGACTCTGAAGACTGCCTTAAGCATATAGAGCTTTGCATCATGAGCTACTTGTAATTTTGGAAGTGCAAAGGAATTTGTGTCTCTGTTGAAGTTTTTGGTACTTTTTATTTCTCTCGCCAAGAAAACAGTTTGTAAAATGTGAATCTGAATGAAAGTAGTCGGTCACTTTTAAAAAAAAAAAATTATTTAAGATGTTTGTCTGTTTGGGATGTGTAAATCTGTGTGTAGGGGATGTGTGCACACACACACTTCCTGGTGTTAGACCTTTCCTAATGTCATATGGTTGGATTTTTCCTTTCTAAGTCAAATTGTTCATCTTAACTAAACTAACAGTTTAGTTAAATTTAATGATAGCTTACCTCGATGCCAGTGCCTTTTGTTTGAATATCACAAAAGACATAACTGCCTTCTTAATTTCCTTTTGAAGTCTCTGAGGCCAGATGCATTCATTTATAGAATGATGATGATTGGTAACAAGCATCTGTTTCCAAAATTATTGCTTCCATCCATGTTTTACGTAGTTCTTCAGAAATTGGCTCTGTGGTCCAGACTTCTGGACTTGTGGAAAGTGAAGTGCAGGATGTCTGACAAAGGTGTGACTCTAAATTCTTGAACCGATATTGCCGGTCTTTAATTACATTCTAGAATATCTCATGTTGATATTTTGTAGTATTTAGAAATTAGAAACCTGCTTTCTTCAGTGTTTTAGAAACACAGAATTTATATGAATGGGAAGTAGCAGATACTGCCTGACCTTATTTGACATGACTTTTGAATTACTCGTCCTTTTTATATTTTTATACGCACATTCAGTGCATCTCTAGTCTCTTAGTTCATGTAGATTTCCAAGAAAGCAGTGCTTTTTAATGTCTTTTTAAGAAAATTAGATACTGGAAAAATGTTTTCATAAAGCAAATGCTGGGCAAAATTCATACACAAGTTGGATACAAGTAAAAAGCAGCCTTTAATTCCCTTTTGGTTTATTTCGTTTGCAGAAAACACATTTTTATCAGTTTTGCTCTCTGCTTAATGGGAATCTAAATGACAGCTACACAAAATGGTCTGTGGGAGTAATGGAGGAACAGAAAATGCCATGTTAGTGTGTTATGATGTCTCATGGCAAGCTTTTACGGTGTGACAAAAATATTGCCTGCCCTCATCTCCTGTAGAGATTAATTTAATCAGCCCAAGCTCAGTCTTGCTCCCTTGTAAGGACAGGCAAGAGAGACTTTGACAGGATTCCATGGTTGTGGCAATGGTCCAGACAGCCCTGGCTCTCTTTCCTCTTGGGTTAAGATTTGTTTTCTCCCGTGTTCTAAATCCAAAAGAAAATCATGCCTTTGGAGTACATCTATCAGTCTACTGTATCCTCTTTGGGTGGGGGGGATGGTTTTCTCAGGTTCTGGAGTGCTTTGTTGAAGAGTGGTATTAGGGAGGAGTTGACTTAGTCTTTTGAGGTAGCTGGAGGAGTTGGTAGAAGAGTTGCTTTTACAGTTACTTCTTAGCATTTTAGTATTTTTCATCCTTACGATCACAGTATATGAGCTTGGTGAAAATACCCAGTGTTGTAGAAGTTGAATACCACTGTTTTATGAAGTTCTGCTCTCTGTGTCTCATGCTTGAACAAGTGTATTAGAAATGCATGTCTCGTGCTTGAGCAGTGGAAATGCTGGGGAAACACTTCTTTCTTGGTGTATGGAGTTAGTGGCTTCTGTTTCCCCCAAGCTTTAGTCTCAAAGCTTGAAAAGGAACAAAGAAAAAACTTACTTGCATGTCCCTAACAAGCTTGTAAGCATGATAAATCACAACATCTTTGGGCTTGCTTGAAATTAGAAATCTTGGATCCTCTAATGGATTTCTAATACTTCCTCTCCTCCTCGAGTCCTGAAATACTGAACTTGAAAATCCCAGATAAACCAGCTTGTATTGTTGCAGTATTACATATGATAAAATCCTTACTGATTATAATGAGAGACTTGCAGTTTGTAGAAAGCCACCCTTAAGTTTTCATGGACAGCTTTGGTTCTGTTCTGTCATTTCAGTACTGGAATATAGAAACATGCTTTCATGTAGGTTTTTTATTTTATAGTTAGACTTTTTTTTCTTTTTTTTTTCTCCCACATGCAGTCCAAAGCATTCAGGATTTTAGTCATGATTATACCATGGTGTCATAAAGGGTAAAAAGAGTACTTAGAGGAGATTTGGTTAAAATCAGAGAACTGTAGAATGGTTTGGGTAGGCAGGGATCCTAAAGAACATCTAGTTCCAGCTCCCCTGCTATGGATAGACACTTTCCACAAGACCAGGTTGCTCAAAGCACTGTTCAACTTGGCCTTGAAGGGTTTTGGGGATGGGACATCCACAACATCTCTGAAAGCATCTGTTGTGAGAATTTTTTGACCTGAAGGTAGTCACTATTAGTGACTTGAATATATACTTAAACATCCAGTATTAATTGAAATAGTGTTACTAGTGGCATTGTGTGTATATGTTGCTATTTTTTTTTCAGGTGGGTTTTGAAAGAGAGCTTGTCTCTTCACACTTAAAAAAAAAAAAAAGTTGCTTAAAGGTAATGTGTAAAAGCATGTTTTTAAAATTTATAAATTTGTGAATTTAATTCATTGGGTTCTGGACTCTGGAAACAATCTGTTAGAAGAACCGTTTTGTTCTACATTATCAGTGGAAATCTCCCAAAAATGTGAAAAACTCACTGTTTTGTTTCTGTTAGTTACAAAATCCTGTTAATTCTGATGAATTTTAGTGGTTGGAAGTAGAAATAACTTGTCTATATCTAAAATAATTCTCATGGAATTTTTTTAACCTTTTTAAAAAATAACATTACTTGAAGGTCATTTTTGTGGGTGTATTCATCATGGAAAAAAGAACAAATATAGAAAAACATTTGGTTTAGGCATACAGACATCTTTTTTATTGAAAGTGAAGTTTTTCGTTTAATCTATGCATGAAAAAGTCCATGGTCTTCACTAAGGTTTGCAATACAAAACTGTCTAGTGATGCACAAATTCTTAAATAGCGTTAAGGTCTTGTTTAGTTGCATATTTCAAATATCTGCTTGACGTGTGATTGCTTGTGTTGGAATGTTTATTGCAGAAATGTAGCGAGAACTCTGACAGGAGGTTGTGCAATCAGAGAAGCTTCTCAGAGTTGATTCCTTGCTTCAGTTGTGCTCAACTTCCCATATTTTTCATTTTGCAGACTGGCATGTTTTGCATGGTTGGCATGTGACACTAAGGAAAGGCATATTGCTTTACAAATCACTATGTCAGTTTCTACAGAGTCTTTTAAATATAATTCTTTCATAATCTTCATTCCTGGACTTCTCTCATGGCTATTCGCCTCTAATTGTAGAAGTGTTTTGACTTGTAGAGTTTTAGTGAAGAATTCCCCTTTTGGTGGTGGGGAAGGGGAGATTTTGTGTAGTGTTTCCAGACTGCTGAAAAGTTATGATGTTGTCACTTTTTCTTGAAAAGTTATTCAGTTGATTTTCTGTGCTCTGTTTAAGAAATTAAGTGCTTTTGTTCTCAGGTTTTGTTTCCAGTCCCCAGGTTATTTTTCTGTGGCTTGGATATTATTACTTAGGAGAGGGTTTTTCCCCCTTGATACACCTTTTTAGAGCCTTTTCTAAAGCATAATTATTGAACTAATATAATCTCCAGAGACCAAGTTTTCAAAGCTGAAGAGCAAACTTGCCTTTTTATTGTTGTATAGTTTATTGTTTATATCTGTAGTTAGCACTTAGTTATGTTTGCAGCAAACATAATCCACAGCAGGTTCAGTATGGCTGCTGAGGTATTGTTGCTTTACAGAAAAATTAGTATCCTTTCCAGTAACTTCTTATATATTGCATACTTTGATGGTAATATTTTTTAATTTGTTTTTCATAGCCAAGGTATCACTTTCAAACAAAAGCATGGTGGGAGGGCTAGAAGTAGCAATTTAAGCTATTGATGGGACAATTTATCTAGTTTTACTATAATGTAAAGCTAAGAGATTTAAAGTTGCTTTTTGTATTTGACAGCTTCTACAACAGCTAAAGCACTTTTATTTATGTTGTTTGCAATAACTCCTACGAGCAAGTTGGTGTCTTGCTAATTCACATCCTGTCCAAGGACTAAGGCTTACTTTCTGATGTCAGGTTTTGTGGATACCTGCCTGGAAAAAAATCTGGGAGGCAGACAGCAATTTCCTAGGCAACAGTTGTGGAGGGGGTTCTGTTTCCTTTGGTAAATACCACTATTTCTTAAAGGAGTTGTGCAGTTTCTTTTCTTTTGTTGAAGTTTTTACTTGACTCCTTTCAGGTTGCTGCAAAAGAAGCCTTAGACTTTTGAACTGGGACTGGACCAGTTTATCTTCATTCTTTCCTATCTATGATCTGTCTTTATACCATTTTGTCGAAGGGAAGTTATGTACCAGTATTTGCATCCATAGTGTTAATTTTTATCCATGTTACTTTTGCTTTCTAATGAGCGTTCCTTAGAGTGTTGACTCCCATTGATCTAAATTGGTAGTTTGAAGTGTTTGTGTTTCAAATGAAAATGCTGGGACTCCCAAATCAGAATGGCAGATCTCTGTGCTGCTTGTAGAAGAATCTGCCCTCACAGGATAACCAAGAAAGCTGTGGGGACCTCAAAGAGCATTGGCTGATGTAATTTACAAGTGATGTTTGGCTTTAAAAATAAAAATTGAAGTAGTTATTTTAGATTTTAGTTAAGGGAATAGTGCTTGCCCTGTGTTTTTGGTTAACACCATAACTTTGAGAAGTGGAAAGAATGTAAAGTCACTTTTTTCCACCAGGAGGTATTTCTGTGGATAGTGTGTCAGGTTGTCTGCTCATCTCCTGTTGCAGTTGTTACAGTAGCTGGGAACTCTAGACCTGTGAGGTGTTTCCTACTGCCAAGGGCTGCAGTGGCTGTGGAATGCTGCTTCCATGCTGATAAACATCAGGTAGTTCTTTAACTACCAGTACTCCTACTTCTTCTAACACTATTTAAATATATATGTTTCAGGTGTATTTGTGTTAATCACATTTCATATAGTTTGCTTGAAAAGGGCAGTTTTAACAAGCTGTACTTACACTTTATTTAATTCTAGTATTAGTCAGACTAGGTTTGATAAATAATTTAAACCTAAAAGTAGGCTATCTATTTTCTTATTTTCCTCACATTAAAATATAA
Source organism: Cyanistes caeruleus (assembly GCF_971803275.1). Lineage (NCBI taxonomy): Eukaryota > Metazoa > Chordata > Aves > Passeriformes > Paridae > Cyanistes > Cyanistes caeruleus. The sequence continues at coordinate 47,967,837 of NC_141701.1, forward strand.
ATGATTTCTGTAGCCTTCCAGATAGTTCTACAACCTCTTTAGTCTTTTTATGTAAAGTGTTCTTTTCATGGTAGAATGTGTTACATTTGGTATAGAAGCTTTGAAGTTTGTAAAACTTGCCCACAGAACATACTAACCAATGCAAGTGAACCTTTTATAAGGAAATAAAGCTGCAAGGATCCAGTGATCTCACTTGCTGTGAAATTAATCAATATAATTTCACTAATGGCAATCAGCTTTTACTCCTGTTTCACATCTTTCTCAACTGTTTTCAAATTATATGGTACCTGTTTTCTGCCTAGATTTTACTGAAATATTTTCTTGGTGCTGTATTGGTATGTGTTCTTCATCTTCCTTGAAGACACTGCTCTCACATCTGATAGTTGTTCCTAAAGGTGCAATACTAAGTGGAATTAATTCTGATAATGGATTGAAATAATAAGGCAGTAGTGTAGTAAATTGAAAGTTTAGATGTAAAAACTATTGACCACAAGAAATGATGCATTTAATTTTATGTAGTAAAATTAATGTTGTAATATAGTGTTAGAATTTGGAGGTGAAAGAAACACCCAGTGAAATACATTTTCTGGAACACATCTTCAAACAATGTCAGTTTTCCATAATTTTGGGCATAAAATAGTCTTACAAATAGGTGTCATTCAGAACAAATCTAGTTATTCAAGATTTCTCCATCCAGTCAGTGGACAGAGGGACTCTGGTGTGAAGGATCTATGACTTGCCCTCTGTTTTAGCAAATGACTGAGGTGTGTAGTGGGTGCTGGCAATACCTCCTTCATGCTTATTGTATGTAAGTTGATTTCTCATATTTTCATGACATTTTATTTTAGTTTATTTTAGGAGATGCTTCAGGTGGTAAGATCCATTGCTGGAGTGAAGAAACAGCAACATCCAGAAGTGCATGTGAAAAAACATTACTACTTGGTTGTGTATCTGTCTGTTGTCTTGCACCTGAGGTTTCCTAAAGTGCTAATATGGATATAACAATATTGGGAGGCCTTTTGGCTCTGGTGTTAGTTTCAGTGGGTATTTTGATGTGTATGTTTGTGTATATCAATAAAAATTGAGATAGCTGTATTGATTTATAATCTGGTGAGTCATGCAGGAAATGTATATTCTAGGAGTTTGTCAGTGCAAGTGTTGAACAGCTACTGTTTGAACAGAAGGCAAATACATGTACTTGTATATGGAACTACACGGAATGTGGGTGAAGTTTGCAACTACACTTGGAATAACCCTTGAAAAAGGCCAAAATGAATGCTATAATCCATACTGTTTTCATTAATGCTGCCTTGAAGTTTCAAGGTCTCCTTACTCAGGTGTTAAATCTTCACTGAGTCAAACTCTTAGCTCTTTATTGAGTTAATGCTCCACCCTCCCTATATTTCTTTTTGAAATACCTGTTAAATCAAATTTGCAAGAGCTCCTATAAGTATTGCTGGATACTAGGAAGCAAGGAGCTCTGTAGAGTTGTGTTGTGCTGGATGATGCATCAAGGGCCTTTTACTCAGGCTCATGTGTCAGTTTGTGTACTTTGCCTGCTCTAACAATTTAATGAAAAGTCTTAAGGGAAGTGCCTTAACTCTGTCTACATTGTCCTGTCCACTTTAAAGATGAAGTGTTAAATTGCAGTTTTCTCCTACTTGGACAGTAAAATTAATGAGTGTGATTAACTTAATGGGATCTTTTGTGTACTTGAATAGAGATAGATAAATGTAGCACTATTGGCATAGTTGACCAGAGAATTCAATTACGTATGACAGGACATTATGAATTATGATGAACACGTGCAAATCAAGGTCGGTCAGATTTGTTGATTTCAGAGTACGGGGGGAAGCTCACAGTACTCATAGTACTATAGAGATAGGAAAATGGTTACAATGCAGGGTACTAAAATATGGATAGTTAAGAGTTGTAGATGTTAAGACTTACTTTCATCTCTTGAAAAAAGGAAAAGTGGCAAAGAGTTTAAACTTGGGTAAGTGCCAGTCTGTCCAAGGAATGCAAATTATGGATGCTGGTAATACCCAGTGGGTATTTTTTTAGTGCTTTGATTGCTAAATAAATAGTAAAATAATCAAGTGTCTCAATAACAAAATTTCAACTAAATTTCATGTATTTTTATTTATTATGTGCTTGATGATACGGTGTCATAATGAAATATGTATGAAATAAAGTTTCAAAATATAAAAATGCTATAATTGTACCCTGATAATGTAGATCATATACTGCATTTTCTACTTTATATAACTTATGAATCATGAAATATGTTTTGCTAAATTGGAATTGGTTGATAGTGTATATTTTCAAATATCCCTATAAAATTGTATTAATATTAATTCATACATCTGAATAAAACCAGCATTACATAATTGTAGTGAGTTTTGAGATTAGGGAATGTAGTTGCAGTGTGAAGAAGTCTAGTATAGTCATAGTAGTACTGGCAGTTTGACACATTAAAACTTTGGAAGTAAGTATAGACCAAAATTTGGGAAAAAATCTAGTAAATGTGAGACTGCTTAAGACAAACTGAAGAAAACCAGTCTATTTTAGATGAATCTAATGAAAAGGCGTAACAGCCTGAGAAATTCAGTGTTAATAGATTGTGTTGTTAATATATGTGTTAATGAGAAGTTTTATGTTACAGTATTCTGTATTTTTAGAAAAACTGAAGGGAACATAATGGCAAAGGCTGTTGGGCTTGGCTAGTTGTATGAATAGAAAGCTGGTAATCAGTCAATTCAAAACAGATTGGTTGTGGAGTTTAACAGGTGTATGGTATTTCACAGTCATAAGGGACCTAAAATAGTGAGTAATAATTAATGATGGTAGAGCAGTAAAAATTAAGATCTAGAAAATCAAAGATGAAATTAATACTTTGTGGTGCCTCGCTGATTAAAAGTGGTAGGTAAAATTCCTCATTGAATATTGAGTGAGTGCATGGGAGAAAAACCTCTCACCTTCCTTATGTTGATCTAGCTTTGATTTGTGATGCCTAGTTTTGTGAAAGAATCAGTCTAGTACACAGTGACTAAAAAAATTAACCAGATATTTCAGTGAATAACTGTAAATATAATGAAGCACAGAACAGGAACTGTTGTAATGCATTGTGTTCTTATGGTGTGCTCATAACTTAAATAAAATGTGCAGTCTTTCCACATGTGCCCCTGCCCCTGTTAAAAACTACATGGTGAAAATAACAGATCACTAGAGAATGCTGATGGTGGGAATTGAAATAGCTTTCATACAAGGATAATTGGAAGAGAGTTGGCCAGTGGTGAAATGCTGCAAGTATGTAAAGCTGTGTCTTTGGAGAGGTGGGTAAAGAGCCATTGTCCCTTCTTTGCTTGAAGAGTGGTAAACTTGAAATGAGGTACGCTTTCATATAGCCTATAGGTGATGGAATTCATATCTGTGCAATGCTGTAAATGCAAGAAACTAAAACAGAGAAAACATTTAGACAAAAATCACCAAAGAAAATTTTGCCTACAAAATTTTTGTCATGGTTAACTGTGACAGTGGCATTTCTGGCTCACGCATACACCTGAGCAGTACTTGCTTATATCCTCTTTCCTGTACACTCTTACTATCATCTCCAGAACTAGTCTATTCATCTAGATTGACCTTTGATTTTAGTCCATATAACTATACCTTTTAAACTTTCAAGTATGATCTAGTAATGAATGAAATTAAACCAAGAGAATATGTGGAATTGTTGGTTCCGTAAGGAAGAACTCTACATGTTGCAATGACTCCCTAGTGTGCCTTTTTTAATAATTCAAGGATAAAGTTAGGTCTTTTAAATAATGAAACTATTGATGATTTCATTAAATGTATGTGATATAGAAAAGACTGTATCAGACCATAAAACTGACTGAAGAAAATTAGAAATGAAGTTTTCCTCCTGTTCTTTTTTAATCATCTCTGAAATAGTGTTACCATGTAAGTGGAGGTATAAGCCAATTTATTTTAGTAATCTAATTTAACTATTAAAAGGAAAATGTCAGTGTAGACCTGAAAGCTAAACAGGAAAATTGCTCTGTAATGACAAAATAAGGTAGAATGTAGTGTTAGCTGAAAATATTTCTGAGCCACAGTATATGTTTCCAAGAAGTACAGAATGTGCTGTATTTAAGAAGATACATACTGAAAATACATGGAACCCATCCAAGTGGAGGAAAAATCCATCACAAAAGATGAGACCGCCTTATTTTAATACAGTGCATGGAACTGTTGGAGGTATGGTTGCCTATTATAATGACAATTGTCATCCTTTAAGAGGAAGAGAGTATGGCTGCTGTAGGTCTTGATGAAAAGATGATGTCCCTTTCTGTGCTGGCAAAAAAGATGACATATTGAAAGATCGAGCAAGATGGAATGAGGAAAGCTGAGAGATGAACTCTCTCTGCAGCCACTGACAATAATGAGTATGTCTCATTTGGCCTTTACCCTTTTTCTGCAAGCCATTATTTCTGCAACTCTGTAGGATATTCCCATCTCTCTGACCCACACCACTTGGAAGCAGCACTCACTTTAACCTTGTGTACTCTTCCCTGTTTAGTGATAGCACAAAAATAGCTGTGCTTCTGTGCTTCCCTTTGTGCTTGTAGTGTTTGCAAGTTCTTTGCTTTAGCTAATGTAAGTGAAATAGGCTGTTTAATGTTTTATGGTATAAACTAGGTGTCCCAAATGTTTTACTTTAATTATGATTCCATAAAATTACTTCAAGCTTAGTCTTGCATTTGCAGTCTGACACTGAAATAATATCACGCTATTCTTTTTCTTCAAAAATTTACTTCAGTTGAAGAAAATAATTATTTTGAGAGTTAAGGATTTGCAAGTCTCTTAATTATAGAATAGTATCCACATTTACCTTTTTTTTGATGGAAGTTTTGAACAGGATAGTTTATTCTCTGGATACTGTAGTGAGTGGGAGCTGATTCTTGAAGAGGCTTTTGAATAAGCAATTCTTGGCATGTAGCTTCCTTAGAATTGTTTAGATGATCTTGAAATATGATTTGAAATGAATGGGAGATCAGTAGCTTGAATCTGTATTTCTGAGTTTTTTAGTTAAGTATTTTAATTGATAGAGTGCCTATCTAAGAACTGGAAGGTGAAGAACAGAACAGGAAACATTGTATATGGTGAATTCTGAATTAAACAGTATTGAAATTTGCTTTTGCCTGTTAAAAGTGAATTTCTATACTTTTTCCCAATCTTTAAAATAAAACTTTTAAAAATAACACAACAAAATACCCAACATGCCTGTGACACCAATGAAACTATGACATTTTCTCTACTTTATGCTTCTTTTGGCATGGGCTTATATTTTAGTATTTTGAAAGAAAAAGGTATGATACAAAAGTAAGATTGACGTTATGAGTTTAAACATAACGTCATTTTTCCCATTTTTTTGTATATTTTTGTATTTGGTGTTTAAAACCTCCCTTCCTATAAAAAAGAAGACTGAATTTTGCCTTTTGAAGCAAGCGCTGAATTGAAACACCTAATTGCACAACCCCAGAGCCAACCAGGATTTGAGAATTTTATGCTGTTGCTTGGTGTGTGGAAGTTTTGTGTTAGCTGTGAACCTGGACAAATCAATTGACTCTCCTGATTTGAAGGCAGATTGAACCACAAGTTTTGACAACTCATTGGTATCTCTAATTTACTTTTAAAAGTCACTGGATGGGACCCAGCAGCCTCTTAGCTGGAGTTTTCCTATTGTTTCACACAGCATGGAGATAAATGCACAGAACCTACTGGTGGACTTTGTACTGCTGTGGAAGCAGTTTTCATGGTTCTCTGTTGAATTTATTCAACAAAAACAAAGAATTGATTTATTCTTTTTTCTTGGATTTCCTGGATATTTACCGTGTATCTTTGGAAAAGGTCTTTTAGTAGTTTGGAAAGTATTTCTCACTAAATTGCAGTTATCCTGTCTACATAGCTTTATTCCTGCATCCGTCTTGAGCCCAATTGTTGTTGGCCACTACTCTCTGATTTCTACTATCAACCCATTAAATGTTGTTTCCTTGCTTTTTACTTTCCTTTTTAGTCATCTGTGTCAGTCCAAAAAGATGATCCTTTAGTACACAAGATTCAAAACCTGACTTTTTTAATTTTAGCAAAGTGAAATACTGAGATGCTTTTCTTGATTTGTATAATTTTCATTTTAACATTTCTTAATTCAAAATGAGCCATTGTATGCAGAGGTATCTTAAGAAAGGATTTTTTTTATGAAATTGACATTTTTAATAATATCCAGCCTTGAAAGCCATTTTGATTATCCTTTCAGCTACCCACTTTCAAATTCTAGTATGATTTTACTGCTTCTTCTTATTATATCCGAAGTAAATAAATTCTACCTCACATACTTTAAAAGTGAGGACTACAAGCCGAGAAATAATTCTAATTTTGATAACACTTGGGATTTTTCATAGTTAAATGTCAGTCCTAAAGACTGAGGTGAAAAATAGGTTTGAATTTGAAGTGAAAGATCAAAGACTAGTATTTCAGTCTAAATCAAATGTGTTCTCAACTATATATTCCTGGAAAAGAAACTTCCAAAAAGCTTATGCTCTAGCTTATTTTCAGGCACAGTTACTTGATATACTTAGCAAAGACTGATGGATCAGTTTTCAATCCTGAAAAAAGGATATAAAAATCCTTTTAAAAGCTGAAAGCAATCAAATTAGGTCTAGACAGGTCTGAGCTGATCAGATCAAAGATATGTCTGGTCTAATATCTTACTTCAAGCAGGTTAAATATACGTAACATAAAACACCTAGCTATGAATGGACAAGTGAATAGCAGTACATCTCTGGCATGCTTTGGAAACATCAATTACAATTTGTATTTTAAGACCTTTGTGTCTGTTTTTGCAGTTGTCACTTACACAATCCTTACCTGAGAGAGAGGACTCCCTAATGAGCTTTGATTCTTTGTTACGTAACTCCCTAGAATACTTGATCATTCTCTGTGGAAGCCGTATCTGTGGGATTCAGCCAAAAAACTGAGTTTACTTTTTCTCCAAGAAGATGCTACCATTGAGGAGTCATTTATACCTAGTGACAGACATAGACTTAGACTTAAACTTCAAGTCACAAAGTACACAGCACTTAATACACCTTAAAACTGTCTCCTTTGTTGAATTTTTCTGTTGGGCTTTTTGATGGTTTGGTTTGCTTTTGTTTATAGGGGTGTATGCTGTGGTAGTAGTGCTAGATGGGCTTGTGGCTGTTTGATTCTAGATTTAAATTGGAATGTATTAAAGCCAACATTTTGTTCATGAGAATTCACACTGAATTTAATGGATAAAATGCAGGGGTTTGATTCTGAGAATCAAAATTACCATCATTGTCCTATTTGCCATTTCACGTTCAAGTGCCTACTGTGTGATGCACTGATTTTAATATTACTGAACTTCATTGGAACTGCTATTTGTTCTTTTTGTATTTGTAAAAAGTAATTCTTTTCGTGTAAGTATGGAGCTAATTAAGGTAATTAATAATACATAGAAGCATATGGAATTAAATTTTGATGAGTCCCATGGAAATGAAGGAGTAACAGCTGTTTCACATAACTAACAGTCATTAAATAAATGTGAATTATTTCATTTGCGAGGAAGATTGATAGAGACTACTGTTTTTTATCTTGGCTCTTCAGTTAACAGCATATGTAATTATTTTTCCAAATACTTAATTTTGTTTGTTTTGTTTGTTTTTTTTCAGGATGGATTAGATGCTTTGGTATATGACTTGGATTTTCCTGCCTTAAGAAAAAATAAGAACATTGATAACTTCTTAAACAGGTGTAAGTATTTAATGTTTAATTTACTCAATAATAGAAGTCTGTAATATCAAAAATGTTTTATATACTTCCATCTGTTTTCTAGCTCTTTGACAGGCAGCTTTTTTTCTTTCTGTTCTAGCTCTTTGAAAAGCAGCTAGGGATTTGGGTTCATCAAGTTTTTGGGTGCAAGTTGTTTTAGGTGCAAGAGTCTTATTTATTTTATTTCATACTGAGAAGTGACAGTTGCATATGCAAATCTCATCCCCAGCAATTGAATATCCAATCTGTTGCCCCTGTAAATGGCCTTGTCTGGAGTGGTACAAAGCCTTTTAAGAAAAAGGCCTCTTGTCTTTGTTAGGGCAACTCCCTGGAGTCCCATAATTTGTTTTCTAATTTCATATTACTAAGATATCATAAGCAATTAACAGTAAAATGACACAGTGATGTATAGAGTGTCATGAAATCATATTAAATTTTTCTTCACTAACAGACTGGAGCACGTATTTTGTAAACATTTGGGTTTTTTAGTATAAAAGGTCTCTTCTCATGAAACTCTTATACTGCGTACAGCTGATGGGTCTGCAGAATTCTCTGCATTTACTCTGTATTTTTTTCACTACCACATTTCCTGCATATTGTGCTCTATAATAACATTTTAAAGTAATGAAGTTGATTTTTCATAGAAATAATAGTTCAGTAATTTTCACAACTAAAAAAAACCAAAACACAAAGAAAACCCCAAAAAGGCATTTATGAGTCAAAACTTTACTGAACTCTGCCAAACTGACAATTCTGAAGATCGTGGCAGAAATGTTTGCTGATTGAAGACTTGCTTCTGCCTGTAGACTAAATGGGCAAAACTTGAAATTAAGCTAATACTATTAGATTTTTACAGGCTTAAGCAAATCAATTAAATTCTATAAAAAATGTTTTTTGTGGTAAATACAATTTGACTAAAATAATTTCTGTCTTTGCTTTGAAATTTACGTGGCTTTTTTTTTTTTTTCATGGTTTCCATGGTGTTTTCAAACACCATGTACAACTTCTTGCGTACAACTGCAACCTATGATAGTGAATTTGTGGTGTTAATATTACATTAATCTCCATTTGTGTGAATATTTGGGTTCACTAGATCCAGTTGATGGCTCACTTGCACATAAGCTGGTTATTGAAAGTTTAAGATTAAATGTTCTGTTTAACTTTTCACACTTCAAACTGTGTTGATACCATATGCTGAGTTACATGCACATTTTGCATACTCAGTTATTTACTAAGAAGGTGTGGTGAAACTCTTGAGGAAAAGAGAAGTTATATCAGGCAAAGGAAATACTCATTGCAACAGATAATTTGAATGTAATTTTTGAGTAGTGAAATCATTAGTGAGTCTTAAAAAACTTCACTTCTGCCACTGGGGCTAGTGAAAGAAAACTTTTACATTTACAACCTGATAATGAATATCTTTTCGGTATAAATTACATATTGTGTAAGATGTGATCTGAAGTAATCTGAAGGTGGAGAACAGAACACATTAGTTCCCTTAAAACTGCCTTTGAAGTATTACCTTGCAGTGTTTGCTGAAATATGAAAGCAAGCTGTGGATGTGTGAGTAGTGGCCTTAGAGAGAACTCTGAAGTCTAGTTTGCCTTGAATTTCTATTAAAAAAAAAAAAAAGACATTTTCATGTTTATTTAATTTTATTAGAAGACTGTTTAAAATGCCTTTTTGCAGTATTAGCTGTCTGATTTGCAACATTATTGCAGAAACTTAAAATAAATTTCTAGATGGCAAATAAGATAGGCGTTTGCTTCCTTTATTTTATAGAGTGATTGCTCTATGAATCATTCCTTATCACCTCTTTTCTTCTCACTAATTTACATTGCATATTTGTGGAGCCTTCAAAATCTGCCTCTACTGGCTGATGTTGTGAGGATGATTTTTGCAAATGTAGAATCTTACTGTTTCTCTACCATATAGAGTTAAAAGAATAAAGAAATGAGTATTAGAGGTATCTTAGAGCCCTACTTTGCAGTGGTGACTCAGTTTATTTCAAGGCAGCATCTGAGCCTATAACCAAAGTTCAGGGCAAGTTGGAGAGGGTGATTTTTGCCTTGGGAGCCACCCCAGCTGTTCATACAGCATAAGCTGGCCAGGTCCTCCACTGGGCCTGGGAGATAAGGAACTGCCTATTGAAGTATATTGCAGCCTGATAAACCTTGTTTAACAGATGTTAGAATATGATTTCCAACACTGTTGTTACTGTAACATTTTGTCTGAAGATAACTGAGTGTGAGTATGTATCTCAACCAGTAAATTTCCATTTGCAACTGATCACAAGCTTGGCTTACATTATTTTAAAATCCTTAGCCTAGGTTACTCTAAAGATGTATTTTCCTTAATTCTGCTTTGTTCATTGGCAATTGTGACTGAATACCATTTAAAGGATTCGTATTGTGCTTAGGCTTTTTCATTCAGAGAGGTGAACCTCTTCTTGTGAGATTATTAGGCAGGGAGTTTACAATAGCTAGAAAATTGCTGTCATAAAAATTGCTGCCTTGCTCCTCCTCTTCTGTAAGCCAGTTGTCACCAGGGTAAATAAGGTAATGCATTATTTGTTGAAACTACTGGATATTTTGATCCCTGTGTGAAAGAATTTATCAGAATTTAGGGTTTTGCTATAATTTACCAAAATCAGCTTGTGTTATGTTGCATTGTAAATGGTTGCTTTAGGTTAGATAGTAATGCCACAGAGTATTTGTTCAAACAGAACTATGTTTGTTCCTCTTGAGGTGATAAAATCTTACTGAATTTTTATTGTAGATAGGCTGCTTTTGTTTTAGATTGTGGCCTGGGTAGGTAGAAACCTAATCATAATTTTCTGTCATCTGCTTCATCTTTTTTAGCATATGAACTTAAAATATTTTATTTATCCTTCATTTTCTTCCCCTGTCCTTACTTCTCTCTAAACTTTGCTTTTAGGCCTAGAATATATTATTTTTGAAAATAAAATACCATTGCATTTTTTTTTTATTAGAAGCATATCTGTTTTAGTAGAACTTCCTGGCTTTTAGAGATACTGAAGCATGAAGCTTTTCTACGTAGTCTCATGCCAGTGTTGACCCACATGGATTAAAATAGACTGTTTTAATCTTTTACCAAATTTGGAATTAGAGTATCTGCCCACTGGGAGTTTGTAAATTATTCTAGTTTATAGAATGACAGGTTTATATAAATAATTGCAATGATTCCCACTGCTGTTTTAAATTAAAATCTACTTTTTTTGAGTATTGGGAATCATGAAAGTGCAGAAAAGTGAAACTTCTTTTAAAAATACTTTTTCAAGTGTCTTGTAGTGTATTTTTTTGCACACTTTCCCAGCTGTGCTGCTTATTTATTCAGAAATAATCTTTTTATACTGATTAGCTTGCAAGAAGGATCATGCTGGATATTAAGTTTTTTGTATAGCAGTTTTTTTTCCAGGTAATTATTTTAAATGGAATTCCTAAATTAAAATCGCCTGTAATAAGATTGTACAGTAGAGTCATTGCACTAGGTTATATCAGGTTTTGGTAGCTATGGTCATGAGAATAAAGTGATGCATTCTTGCAGAGAATTTTTCAGTGGGAAGGTAGCACTTCTAAAAACTATGGAAAATTAAAGTTAGGCAAATGGGTTTAATGAAGTTGACTATATATGAAATGTGAATTTTGTTCTATGTAGATAAAGACACAGTAAACAAAATGAGGGATCTGCGCATGAAAGCTGAAGATTATGAAGTGGTGAAGGTGATCGGTAGAGGGGCATTTGGGGAGGTTCAGTTGGTAAGTTAAGTTTCTATTTGTACATTTAAACAGTATGTAGTATTTGCTCATGCATCTGTTTCTCAGTGTAGTGTTCAGAAGATGCAGTCTTAAATATTAAAGCCTTTGACTCAATGAATTTTTATTCCTTTACATTTTATGGAAATGTTTTTGAAAATGTCCTATTTTAGTCCTGCCTGAGCACACAAATACCTGTTTTGCACTGTAGTCTTCTCTCCTAAAATGGAGAATATAATATGATATGCTGCATCTTATGTGTATTCCTCATAACCAAGAAAATTGGCCTTTACCAATGTTCCCATGGACACTGGAAGTCTTAAGGGCTAGAAGAGTTTCTGCCAGTTCAGGAACTACACCACATTTTTGTGGACATAGTTCTCATAGATGAGAGATGTGTGTTGTTTGTGATAGGTTAGCAGCCAGGCTTGTTAATCCTGCTTTATTTAATTGTGTGCTGGTGGGAGAAACTGGAAATACAGCAGCAAGTACACACATCTGCTAATGAACTCTGGAAAATGCTTATAGTTTTAACTTTATGGTATTTAACAACACTAACTGCCAATATTTGTCCTTTTAAAGGCACATACATGCAAATTATGTGACTCCCGTGCCTATGGACTTCTGTGTTGAAAAGTTATAGCAAGTATTTTAAAAGTAGTGCATTGTCAGATGTAACTATTTTGTGGATGTATGGTATATAATCCTTTGTAGTAATGTGGAGAGTCTCATAAAATGTGTTAAATGGTAAAGCAGGAAAAGTAATGTTTTCAGTGATGTTCTTCATGTGTTAATAGGGCAAACTAATACGTTCCGTATGTCACCTTTGTCTTCACAGGTGAGGCATAAATCCTCAAGGAGAGTGTATGCTATGAAACTTCTGAGCAAATTTGAGATGATCAAAAGATCTGATTCTGCATTCTTCTGGGAAGAAAGGGATATTATGGCTTTTGCTAATAGTCCCTGGGTTGTTCAGGTAAAGTGACATTACTTTTAAAATACTGGCATTACAGAATAGTTTGGTTGCAGCACTTGGAATTACATATTTCAAAGTCTCTTTTTTGTTTTTTTGATCTGCTAGGGAATACATGACTAATACAAGGAATGCTGTACAAAAGGGCAGATATCACACTTGCTTCAAACTGTATTTTGTCACATATACAAGATAAACCATACTGCTTATTATTAGAAATCTTTGCTAGATATATATTGGTGCATGTGCTGTGTAGTAGTTATTTGAATCATCCAGCATACCAGAAAGATGCACCTAAGAAAGAGCTTCTGTATATTCTAATTTCCGTGTGTATCTTTGAAAATGATGCCTGCTCTGGTTATTTTTTCACCATTTCAGTGTTGTCACTGACAGTTTTTTGGGAGGCGCTGCTGCCTTTGAAGTTCTAAGGAGCATGCCTGAACCAATCATCGAGCATTGTGTGTGCACATGTCAGATTGTTAATTTAAACTGTTCTTAGCCTTAAGCATATAAATTTTTCTATTAGGTTGGAATTGCACAAACTCATTCAAGATTTACCCAAGTCAAATGAGTAACTGCTTCACTATCTCTGTCTGGGTGTGATTGTTCAGAATAAAACTTAGGGATTTCATGCAATTTAAAGAAAAATATGATTGCCCTACTCATGTTGAACAGAGGGTTGACAGCTTTAAGGGAAATATTTTTATTGTTTAAAGTTTAGGCTCATTTTCTGTATAATAAATAAATGTCGACATTAGAAAAATAAACATTTAGTGATAATACAAGTAGAATCAGGCAGATGTTTGCAACAGAATAGCTTCACCTTTGCATATGGGTCAACTAACGTCCCAGTGAGAAAAATATTTTGTCTAAATGTAATGAGCATTCTCTTATCTCAAAATTTATTGCACCAAATTCAATAATCTTAATTTGTAACCAGCATGCTACTTCTTCCAGGGTAATATAAAAGGATGGAAGATCTGTCTAAATTTTGTTCTAGAGGTTAACTTCTTTTTAGGAGGTTTGCTGAATGATGGGGCATTGCTGCAGTTATTGTAGCAATTCTGTTACTTTGGAAATCAGTTTACGCAGAAATGTCTTTGATATGCCAGCAGGCAAATTATTAAAGATAACTGGAACTTCAAGTGGTTTAATTTTTGGTTTTGCTTTTTTGCAGTTATTTTACGCATTCCAAGATGACCGTTACCTTTACATGGTGATGGAATACATGCCTGGTGGGGACCTTGTGAATTTAATGAGTAATTACGATGTTCCAGAGAAATGGGCAAGATTTTATACTGCTGAAGTTGTACTTGCATTAGATGCAATTCACTCAATGGGTTTTATACACAGGTAAGAAAGAAAAAGATGTTACATAGGATTGTTTATTTCCTGATGCTGCCAGAATTTCTTCAGTTTAGGCAGTTTTAAAATTCAAGATATTACTTCTTTGTTATTCCATAATTATTCCATATTACAAATTGCAAAGTTGTTGCCATCAGAAACTGTAAATCTGAGGTGGTATAATTAAAGTGAAGGTTTTCAGTGGGCTGATGTTCCTCAGTTTGGGGAGCAATAAAATTGTGCCACTTTACCAAGAGATAAAAAGAACAAAAATGGTATGAGCATGTTGGCCCCAAAATGGTTATTTTCTTTTGTTTAAAAAAAGCTGTTTAGGGAATTTGATCACAGTAGTATCCACTATTGGGAATTAATTCTCTGCTAGGCATTTGAAGCCTCAGTGACCCATTAAACAAGAATCTGTGAACAATGTGAGGAAAATCTCCCAGCCATATGTTTTCTTGAGAGGGGTAAGATGGAAAATTGAGATGCTGAGCAAAGGGAATTGGATTAGTTTCATATTATGTACTTGCCCTAAAGTGAAATGGTGTCACTTCTCAGATAGATTGAGAAGTTTTCTTTTTTATATTTGAACTTGTATCTGCTTCAGCTTTTAATTATATTAACTAGGAGCAGAAGAATAATTTTTTCAACAAAATATAAAGGAAGAATTTGAGTAGTGTATAGTATACACTATAGTATATACATTTTCAGTTTGTAATTTGGTCACAAGATCAGTGTTAACATGTTTTACAAAATATTAACGTTTTGCAAAAAAAGCAAACACAAAGCAAAATAAACTACTGATCCATTGCTTGAGTAGGATCTAGAGCATCATTAATTATGTAGCTATGCTGCATCTAATGGGTAAATTATCTGGCTGAATGAGCTATTGTATGTGTGTATTGCTAGTTTTAGAAAGCAGGCATTAGAAGATACCAGCAGCACAGAAAAGATTTTTTTTTCTTGAAAATTCAGATTATTTTGACACTAGGACATTTTTTGGGATTTGTTTTTCCCAGTAGTTAATCTGTTCAACTCTGACGAATGAAAGGGAACTTAGGAAAATATGTGCCTACTGTTTAATGGGTCAGGGACCGAGTGACAAAGGACATGGGAATGGCTGAGGCTGCTGCCTTTACCCCAGCCTTCATTGGTAAGGTCTGCTTTCAGGCCTTTCAGGTCCTGTGCCCCAGTGGCAGAACTTGGGAGAGGAAGGCATTGCTCTAGCAGAGGAAGATCAAGCTGAGTCCCAGTTGTGCAGACTGGATTACACACATGTCCAGGACACATGGTAGTACGTGCCACGGGTGGTTAGGGAGCTGCTGTCACCCTGGAAGGTGTGTGGGTATTAGGAGATGAAGGAAACAAATGGCACATCTGTCTTGCCAAGAAGGGCTGGGAGGAGAGAGTCAGAAGAGCTGAAGGCTAGCCAGCTTAAGGGCAGGTGGATTAAATTGTCAGGAAATGGTTTCCGAGCATGTGGATGGGAAGATGATTATGAGTAGCCTGCTTGGATTTATGAAGTGTAATGCATGCCTTCCCAAACCAATTGCCTTCTGTGTTGAGATGATGGGCTTTACTGATGAGGCAGAGTATGTTTGTCTTGACTTTAGCAAGGTTGTAGATGTAGCCAGGTTAGAAAGGTACAGTTTCAACAGGTAGAGCTGTCTAGATACTCTTTGACTAGCTTGTGCTGTCCAGCAACAGTCAGCTACCAGCAGTTCTCCAGAGGTTTGATACCAGGATCAGCACTGTCTGTTCACAACATGAACGGTGTTCAGGCAAGACAGAAAGCATTAGTCACCAGCTGCCCAGCAGGACTTTATAAAAAAGGTGGACAGCCTGAAGCTGCATGGTGAGAAGATGAAAGGCAATGGATGACACAAGTTGCAGCAGGAGAATATCTAGCTATTCATTAGGAGTTGTTTTTTTCCACTATGAGGGAGGTCAAACAGTACAAGAAAAAGGGTATGGACTCTTGATCCTCAAAAAAAGAAAACTTGCCCAGATTTGACCCTGAGTAACCTAATGTAATTTTGAAGTTGAATCTGATTTTGTCTCTATACTTTGATCAGGCAGCTAACTTGGAGTCTTGCAAAAATCCCTCTTAAACAAAATTAATCTGTGAATGTACTGGTGCATTTGCACTACATTTCATCTGGCAGTTATGGCCAGAGTTCTTCTTTGAGGTCTCTGAAATACACTTTCTCCTGTAATTTGTGTTATGCTATCTTGATAGTTGTTTCTTACTGCTCTTCTGCTTCAGTATGTTCAATGACATGGACATGCTGCACTTTACCAGTTACTTTATAAAAGATTCTGTAGTGAGCATGCTTGGTGGAGGGTAGTATAAGTTAATGCTCCTCTTGAGTCATGGGAAAATATTTGTTCACAATAATAGAATTTTGAAAATGACATCCAGTTGTTCCCTTGAAATAGAAATGGTACAGAAAAGAAGCTATGTTTTCAATGCCTATTTGAGATAACCAGTGAGTATTTTTTATGAACTTGAGGTTCAAGATTAGTGTCCACATCTATTAAATTTGGTTACTTAAGGCTGTATTCTCACATGTATTCTGCTTCTTAAAAATGTTGTAGTACAGTAGTCTGTGTTGGTCGTGATACTTTGAGAAAACAGGAAACAATGGAGGCAATAGTGGTGCTTTAATGGTGCTGTTTTTCTATGCAATGTTATATCCGAAAAGCAGTTGACTTCCATTATTTTCATAAGTCAATTAAATTGAAATTTTACTTTCTAAAATACATATTTTTCTTCTTTCAGAGATGTGAAGCCTGATAATATGCTGCTAGATAAAGCTGGTCATTTAAAATTAGCAGATTTTGGTACTTGTATGAAGATGAACAAGGTAAAGATGTTTGCAATTTCACTTTCATGTTTGTCAAAGGAAAACATACTTAAAAGTGAAAAGATACTGAAAACTTTTAAGCTAGATGAGAAGAGTGTAAAATTCCACTCTGTTCCCTTACTGCTCTTCATGGCCTAGTGAAAGGAACTAGATGATTGTTAAGGTCCCTTCCAACCCAAATCATTCTATGATTCCGTGATTCATGCATCTTATTCAGTGACAATGTAAAGTGCAGAAATCATTCTTTAAGTACTATTTTCTAGAGAAACTTTCTGAAGTTAAGCCTTTGATTGTCTCTAGATGCTTAGGGTTATTTAAGTCTTTTGGTATGAAAAGCTAGTGCAAAGAAATGAGATGATTTTTATGTAGTGTGCCAGAAATGAAAGAATCAAAACTTACTTGACAGCTGCTGAATATCAGTTGTAATTATTAGCCATTGCTGACGTAGCATGAGGACAAATCTGAAGGAAACAGGAACTATTAATTATTTTTTAAAAAATGTATTCTGAGGTCATTAAAAAAAAATGTTTTGCATCAATATTCATATACTGTGTAGCACTGTTGTTCCCTACACAAAACTGAGGGGTTTGTGTCAGCCTGCCCATATATTTGAGGAAAACATATAATGGAAATCTGAAATACATGGTACTTAGTTGAGTTGGTGTAGTATGTACAATATGTTCTCATCATATTCCAGGAGATTTGAATAAATTACTGTACTTAGCTGATGAATAAAAGGCACCAATGAAAACCAAGTGTACGTTATATGTAAAAATCATAGTAGTCTTGAGCCTAGTCTTGGTTCCTCTAGTCTTTTGATAGAGAAAGGTTACCTTCTAGAAGAAAAACTGCTCAGCATAGGAGTATGCTCAGCAGTAATTTTGGATTTGCTGCATATGCAGCACTAGATTAATATTTTTTTTATTTGATTAGTTATATCTTTTTATGCAAGTTTTTCCACTGGTCTGTTTTTAGGAATGGCATAGGATTATTTCAGAAGTGCCTGAAAGGCACTGGAAAAGGGGGTGTGATTACACCTTCAGTTTTCTGGATGACAGCTCCAGTGTGACTGATCTCAGTTCTGCCAGCTGTTTCTCAGGGGTGTGAGGAACATCAAAGGTTCTTCTCACTTGTTACTTGTTCTGAAGTCTCTCTACACAGATTTTCAAAGCCTTATCTAAGCCTTGTCTTTGTAGCATTCAGTATATTGGGTCAGAGGCCAAAAACTTGCAGTTCAACTGTTCCTGTTATCAAAATCCCTGATGTTGACCCATTTATGCTAACAGAGGAGATTTCACTGTTTACAGTACATCCTGTCAGCAAATTACACAATTATATTGGCATGAATGGCTGTGTGGTGTGTGCAGGGCCTAGATGCAATTCTGATTACTTCTTGGGTACTAATGGAGGGTTTTAAAGTAAATTCCATTGTGTTGGACAGATCCAGTGCTTTGTTCTGGCTTTAGCAGCTTAGACTTCAAAAATATATTAAAAAAACATTTTAAAAAGAATGTTTGTTGACAAAATTTGATGTGGATCTGTTGATGTTGCTTAGGCTGCATAAGCTCATGGAACTTACTGACAATTTTGGATCTTATATTTGGGCCTGGCTGTTTTCCTCTCCTTTGTAGGAAGGAATGGTACGATGTGACACGGCTGTGGGAACACCAGACTACATCTCTCCTGAAGTGTTGAAGTCCCAGGGAGGGGATGGTTATTATGGGCGGGAATGTGACTGGTGGTCAGTTGGAGTCTTCTTGTATGAGATGCTTGTAGGTAAGTAGTAGGGTCCTCAGAATTGACTGCACTACTTAACTAGACTCCCATGTTAAAATCACTCTTGTTTTTAACATCATTGCTCTTCTGGCATGAACTGTGGTTTACACATCCTGGCATGTACAGAATATATTTTAGAAAAATTCTGTCAGAGTTCTCAAACATCTGTCCTTATCTCTAGTTCACTTGGTTGCATACGTAGTTATATATGTGAGTTAAATATTGCAAATCAAGTCTACAATAGTTGTGATCTGCTTTTTGATGTTTGTGGTTCTGCTTTTTCAGGTGATACACCTTTTTATGCAGACTCTTTGGTTGGAACATACAGTAAGATTATGAACCATAAGAACTCCCTTACTTTCCCTGATGACAGTGACATTTCTAAAGAGGCAAAAAACCTCATTTGTGCCTTTTTAACTGATAGGTAAGGTTTATATTTTTCTCATTATGAAAATAAGCCTTCATTAAGAGTAGTTCTTGTCATGTTGAAAAAGAAAGTATTTGTTTTGTGTGTATTTTCAAACTGCTTAAGAGAAGTGAAATTTTTAGTGACTTGGGTCTGAATGCAGTGTAGCAACTTGGCAATTGCCTGAGCTGTCCATGATGTGGAAACAGAAGCAGCAGAGTTTCTTATAGACAAAAGTTAAAACCAGGCTGTATTCTGAAATGTAGCTGCTGTGCTCATATAGAGATCTTATGAAAACTTTCAAGTTATGTCTACATTTTACTATAGTTTGAGAGGTATTTTATTGTCCTTGTTGTTAGATTATTCTTTAAAATGAGTCTTTCCTTCAGAATAATTAATGGAATCTCACGTGTTTAACCAAAACATTCTTTAACAGGGAAGTGAGGTTAGGACGAAATGGTGTAGAAGAAATTAAACGGCACCTTTTCTTCAAAAATGATCAGTGGGCTTGGGAAACACTCAGAGACAGTAAGTATAGTGCTTTTCTCAGAAATGGTGGTCTGGCTTACCGATGTATCATGTTAGCAAAAGGACTGGTGTATTTTGTTTAAAGGGGTTTAAAGTTTTATTTGTTTATTTTATCTGTGTTCCAAGAAAAATTTTCATAGTGATTTGAGTAATACACTGATTATGATCATACTACTTTGCCTTTTTTCCAGCGGTAGCACCAGTTGTGCCTGACTTAAGTAGTGACATTGACACTAGTAATTTTGATGATCTGGAAGAAGACAAAGGAGAGGAAGAAACATTTCCCATACCAAAAGCATTTGTGGGCAACCAGCTTCCTTTTGTAGGATTTACGTACTACAGCAACCGTCGGTACGTATGCAGAAAGCAAATTAATTGTGTTTTCTTTGTTAGCACTGTTTCTGACTCTTACCAACCAATTTTTAGGTTTAAGTCTATTCAGATACTTCTTAGTCATTCAGAATACTAAAAATTATACTGTTTTAATACTTTAACAGTGATAACCAGTACTACAAGGCATCATTACCTTAAAATATCACATTGTGTTGTTGAGTGTCCTGTTCGGCATTGAGAAGATTTTATAATGATGCTGCAGAAGCTAAGCAAGAAAAATCCACTGTTGCCACTACCAGGCAGAGCTCCCTGCAGAGTACTGAATTGTGTGTAGAATCATGAATCAGGGATTGAAATTCCATTTGTTTTACTGCATATTACTGTCCCTGAGCTGAATATGAAATTTCCATACCTTACATCAGTGTTTTAGTGTGTGGTAAAATAAACCTTGGCTTACTAGAAAGATTTCCTACTTGCCTGCTTTCTGCTTCATAATTTTTCTTAAGTGTACATCCTCTGACAAAGTGAGATCGTGATGCTTTACGGCTTCCACGATTGCTTAAAAGACTTCTAAATTATGTCAGTCAAAGCTGTATTGGTTCATGCTTTCAACAGTCATTATATTGTAAGTCCTATGGATAGCTATATCTTCATTCAAAAATCTCAGTAACTTTTTAATACCTGGAAATCTGCTTTTAATTATGGTGTCAGGCTTAAAATGGGCTAAAACTTCTAGCAGAGCTGTCAGACTGTTAGTTTTAATAGCATTTCTGGATAGGAAAATCTTAAAGGAAATAAATCTGGTTTTTGTCCTTGCATAGAAGAGGAAACACTTTTCCAAGCCTGTGGTGAAATTCTTTCCATCTCTGCAAAGAGTTGGATTTGTTGTTACTTTTTGCCATGGTAAGGTGTAGAAGGACTTGCAGGCTTTGCGTACTTTGGGTGAGTTCAGCAGTTCAAGAGTTTCACCTATTGTTCTCACTTTAGTCTGTAACTTTGAAAAGTTTTAATTTTTGCCTTGCAGGAATATTTTGGAATATATTGTCAAGAAGTAGCATATTAGGAGCTTGTTAATAACAGAATTTCTTCCTTTCCTGTCTTCCTTTTTGGGGGACAGTATCAGGAATTTAGATAATTAAGTGGCTGTATTCTTGCTGTCATTAAAGAGCTCTGCTGCTCTCTGCTACTAACATAAGTTTGTAGGCTTATTAGAACTATGATGCTGACTTAGAATTTAATTTTTTCCTGTAATCTGCTGGTGTGATTGTCTTGAAAAATCTGAAAATAGTTAAAGCATGAAAAGAAAAAATAAATCTGTATTTGGACGTTTTAACACAGATTTTGGAATACCAGCCGAGAACGCTTTGTAGCCCTATCTGGCTTGTGAGTTCTCTTCTAGATTTGATGGAGCTGGTGCTGTGCCTGTTTAAGTATCACATTCTTACTGCTCAACAGCCCTGGTGTGTAAAATATGGTGGCTTCTTGTACTCCAAACAGCAAGCTTGTTTCCTTGAAACATAGGAAACTGTTTCATTTCCACTTTGTCATATGATTGTCTGAAAGCCAGCTTGATGTTTAATTTGACCATGGTTTGGAGATGCTTTTGATTTTACCCTCCTTGATATTTTGGAGAGGTTTTCTTATACCTGAAAATATCCATGTGTAACAAAAAGGTTGTGTTCATCTTTCTCAGTTCACGTGTTGGAGAGTTACTTCACACATAATCTGATGCCCTTAATAGATGCTTTATGTCTCTTTAGATCAGTTATCAGGCCAAAAATATCACATAAAATACCAAAGGAATTTGAAAACAGTAATTTGTATTTATTTACTTGACTCTCCAGAATCATGACAACTAGAAATTTATGGTATTTTTAGAAAACATTTACGTAAAATAAGAACACTGGCTTCAGGGCAAACCTCTTGTGCGTGGAACTCTTAGTAACTTTGTTGAAAGTTACACAATCTCTGCAGACTTTGCTTCATTACTGCTACTTGCTGCATAAGTGCCTGAGTAAATATTTATGGGATGGAAGCCAATGAGAGTGTTGTAACTAAGGAAAGCAAAGATTTTTTTTTAACGGTTATTAGAAAAAAGAAAAGTGGTTGTTTTAGTATTTGGCAAAAATCCTTTTTTTCTGGAGGCCTTCTATTGCAGCTTTCTACTTTAACCTTTACAATAAATTGAATTTTTCAATTAAATGTGCTTAAATCTGATTATGTTACTATTTGATTATCCACATTTTGGTGCAGTAAATATGGGAGTTATATTTTAGGATGTCTGTATTATCTTAATCTTTTTTTCATAATCTTGCCTTTAAACAATTCTTCAACTATAACTTGAAAAATGCTTTTGCAGGTATTTAGGTGTCCCTGCAGAAAATTCCAATGACAACAGAACGGGCTCCAGTGTGGACAAAAGTGTGGTATGTCTTTATCTTTATTGTATCCTAATAAAGGATTATATTATATTATAAAGGAAAATATTCACAGTTTTTATCTTTAGAAATATCAAAGTGCTTTGTGCAATGTTTTTAGAGTGTCTTATTGATCCTGGGTAGCTTTGTGGCAGCCATGGAGTCTGGATTTCTAGTGACCTCAGTGGGAGGTGGAAGACAATGTACCAAGCTTGGGCATGCTGCTCCTTCACAAGCTTTCCCCACAAGCTGTTGGGAGTTAGGGCACTCTAGCATTTCTAGAGCAGTTCATCTAGCAAGAAATAAGAAAGAACTTAGGAATTCCTTCAGTTACTTCTTCCCAAGCATCTCAGCAGTCAGTTTTTCAGGAAGGTATGCTAAGGTGCTTGTGACTTGGTTGAGTGCTTGGATTCTATGTAAGTTCTGATATAAATCAAGCAATTCCCTGAGAATGGTTTGATATTTTACAAATTACATTCTTTCCAGAAGAAAACGTGGTCAAAAATTGATAATTAACTTTAAAAGATGTCTTGGCTTAGACTATGATTTTCTTTGTTAGTATTTTATTCTGTTTTCTGTTGCGAGTCGAAAAGATACTGATCTGTGTTCCCTTTTCTCCTAAACTAGCAATGAAAAGGTTTAATGACACTACCCAGAGAAAATCTGCCCAGGGAAGGGGTTATGTCCTTTATTGGGCAACTGAATTTAATTGTTGAAATGTTTTGATTTTTTATGTGTATTGATGTATTTGATATACTTCCTTTTAAGCATTTGACTGTTGATACAGTAAAATTTAAAAATAATGCCAGACATACCAATGTTTGAAAGTACTTAAAACTGTGTGCTGGCTTTTGGTTGACTTTCAAGAGTTACTGAATGGACTTGGTGTACTCAGTGAAATATTACTCAGTGTGTAGTTAAAGAATCCTCAATAGTCCTGTCCCTATTGTCAGATATATTTTAATGTCTTGTGATTTTAGCAGTTTTGGGAGGTGAAAGTCTGGAAGAATTTGATTGGTATAGGAAAGCTTATATCAGTGTTAAGTCTTTACTACAAGGTATTTTTCCCCCACTGTTCTTTCTCAGCTGTTTTTCTTTCATTACATGCTGCAATGAAAACGGTAATGTTGACACATGGTTAGCAAATTAATTAGTTCTGGAAATATAACTCAAGATGTTACCTGGTCTCTCTGCATTTTGACGTCTGCATTTTGAATGTCTTTGGGGAGAGACATGAGTGCCACAAATTTCCAAGGAAATTGTTTTGCAAGCCTATAAAACTTAACAGAGTTAGGCCATGAAGTTGTACAAAAATAGAATTCAAGGTTCTTTTAATGAATATAAAACCTCTTTGAAGACCTGATTGCTTACTTCGATTTAGTGCTGCTGCAACCACCTGTGAACAGCTTAGATTCTAAGAAAAAGGAGATTAACAGATTCTGTTGCACTGGATCTTAGGTTTTCTTCATTGCTCAGGGTGCAGAACCAGACTCAATATGCTGTATTGAGTAAGAAAAAAGAAAAAAAAGAAAAAATATGACAGTTTCAGAGGGATTTTTTCTTTACTTCTCTGTTGCAGACAGGCTTTTCTGTAGTCCTTTCTTTCCATGCTTCCTACACAAAATGGAAATGGAGAGCAAACTAAAACTTAAAGGAGTGCTTTTATAGTTAATTGTAACTCAGGATTTTCTTGAGGTATTCTTTAGTCTATTGATAGCAGATTATGCAGAACTTTGTCCGGAAGCCTGTTGTCTCTACTGATATAATTAGACTGCTCAGCAAGCTCAGATGGGTCCCCTGGGGTACAGCCTGATGTGAGAACATGCAGAGACAGAGAGACGCAAGAGGATGCGATAGCAATCCAAGCTAGTAGGAGTCAGTACAGAAATGCATCAGTTGCCAGATGTCTTTTTAGACTTGTTTCTCATCTGTCCCATTTAGTTTCTCTGTGCACCCTGTCTGGAAGGGCTATAACATGAGTAAAAAGAAATGGAAGAGCAATCACATTGAACCTTTGTTATCCTCTGTTTTGGATCATTTGCTGTGATCTTTTCTTACTAAAGTGAGAGCCTTTAAATAGTCTTGATTCTTGCTTTATTTCTTAGTGGTTCATACCAAGGACATAAATGCGTTGTGTCCATAAATTGGTCCTTCTTTTCCCTCAGAGTTTAAATTTAGAAGACATTCCTTGTTTTTAACTACAAGCATTGTCTGATCTACATAGTGTTATATTCTCTGTCACATCAGTGATTGTTTTCCAGAGCTGCTCTGTTAAGCAGAAATGTCTGATTTTTGGAAGTTTTTTGAGATCTTGGGGTTAAAACAGGAAACAAGAAAGCAAAGCATCAAAACCACTTGAATATGTTGAGTCTAGATTAGGAATCTAGTGCTTCCCTATGCAGTTCCAAGAGCATTGAGGGAAGTGTGTAAAAATTAGATAGACTGAAATCCTTACATTATAAGTGGAAAGGTTATGAATCAACATGAGGTTGACTTGATGAGCTCTGTCAGAGCTCACACTGTCACATTAACTGAGGATTTTGATGTTGGAATGGGATAATTGTGCCTAGGTATTTGGTAGAATGTAGATATTTTGAGACTACATGAAAAGAATTAATTTCTGAGTTTATCTTGCTGGCAAACAGTACGTGCCATGCGGTAATGTGCCATATTAACATCTGAAGTTTGTTACTATCTTTCAAACCTCAGTGTAGTTCTAGCTGTAGAAATGATCTCTGACTAAAGAGATGGTGAGAGCACTTTCTCCCCTCTGCCAATAACTGACTGGCCTGGTTCTGCTTCCTGAACTTGTGAGCTTGAAGATACATTGCAAAATACATGTGGTGGTTCATGCTAGAAGAAATTTTGAGACTAACTGAAGTGCTTTCTAATATCTTTGCAATAATATCTTTAGTCAGATACTGAAGATATGTCAAGCTAGGAGGATGTGATTTAGCTTAGCTCTGTGAATTTTGAAGATACCCTGAAATTTCATGTGCATGCAAATGAAAAAAACTTTCTTCTTGTTATTAAATTGTGGGGGGGGGGCAGGGGCAGGGAGGAAGGGACACGCATCACATTTTAATAAGGTAAAATGTATTTTTTTGGTAGAAGAAAGTAAGCTATGATACAATGTAAGCAGAACTGAATATTATTAAATACTTTTTTAAAGTTTCTAAATTTAATGCATGTTCTTTCATTTATAAATACATACTTAAAGCTGGAAAATATGCAGAAGATGATCTATGAGTTAGAAGAACAGCTACATAATGAAATGCAGTTGAAAGATGAAATGGAGCAAAAGTGCAGGTGAGACTTTGAACTTCAATTGTTTACATCATTTCAGTATATCTAACATTTCAGTTCTGTGTTACTGCTTCAGGGAGTACTGGGATAACACTAAGAATGGTGTTGTAGCTCTCCAAGGGAGTTCCAGGCACAGGTTTAAGTAATTCTAAAATTTTCTTGAGTATGGTATAAAGAATTTTTTTTTCATTGACAATCATGTAACACATGTTCTTTCTGACCACTTAAGTGTTTGAGTTTACCTGATATCTCTGTATTCAGATGTTTTATTGGACAGAGGTACACAGTCATCATGCTAATTTTTTTGAAAATGTTGAGATTCTGAATATTTGGCATATATTGGAGTATTAAAATTACTTAGCTGTTTTCTAAATACAGGTACTTGTTGGAAAACCACTTTTTTCCTATGACTGACATATAAGAACAACTGTTTGCTTTCTAAAGTTCTGTTTCTATCATGCTGAAGTAGCAGCTATGTGAGAATTGGCATTTTTCTCGCAATCACACTTAGGAACTAACAGTTGAGATTATTCTTTCTGATAATCGGACGTTTTTATTCAGATTCATGCAAGCTAAATTTCCCTTCAGTTAGCTTCTCCTTTTGGAGTCTCTTCCTGAAGGATTAAATAATCTCAGGAGACAATGCCAGGTATATGATACGGGAAGAATTTAGACCTGTGAATTGGAACCATGGTGTGTAGCTGTACAAGCTTCTTAGGTGTAAACTGGTGACTGGAATGGTCTGGTGGGAATTTAGGCTGTGTGACACTGCTTACTTAAACACAAGCTCACTGTTGGCATGTTCTGATTGCTCTCCACAAGCAGGACATACATTCTTGAGGGATATTCAGTAGCTGTCTTCCTGCAGTGCTACTGAAGTTGTCAGAGCACAACTGTGTCTGAACTGCCATTCACTGCAGAGTTAGTTGATAGGAGATACTGCTAACTATTGTAACTGGCTCTTTTTGTACCTGCCAGGCAGCCTTGTCTGAGTCCTCTTTGTTGCCTCTTTGAAGAGGGATAGCTGCCTATAGAAATGCAATGGATGTGTCAGAGTTATTGCCAGTTAAACGAGGTTTTACTTCACTGCACTCTCTCTGTAGTCCAGTCTTCTAATACATTGCTCCAACAGAAAGGCTTTCAAATAATGTTGTTTATATATCTTTATCTGTAATAGGAAGCTGTCTACTGTGGAATTAATGAACTATTTTAGATATTTGGAGGTCTCAACTAGAGGAGGCTTTAGTAGCTTAGCAGGGTGTTTTAATCTTAAGAATAACCTGTTGTGTACATACGCTGTTTTTTGAAGATTAAGGGATAAAATGTGGCATCTAAAGTTTTGCATATTTAATCTGTGACAAAGCTGATAAATATTTAGTGATATATTGTAAAAAATATTTGCAATGATTGATTGTCTTCAGCTTTAAATGTTCATTACAAAATAGCATTAGTCAAAATTAAATGTTTGCTTTAGTAATGGTAACAAATCATTTCACTACAAAAATATGTATAATGTATCTATTAAATGATCTTGTTTTATTTTTAGATCTTCAAACATAAAGCTAGACAAGATAATGAAAGAACTGGATGAAGAGGTAATTTTTTTCCTCACTGAAGATGCCTTAATTGGGTAAAGAGTGGAGTTGAGAATACTACTTTCATGATTCTAAGATATTTTTTCTGTGACTAAAAAAATTGGTTGAGACTTAACAATCATGTTTCAATACATAGCACTTTTATTTATACACATTTTCAAAAACTTTTATTTCTGTAAGTCATGCTGATTTCTCTTTACTCTGCTAAATATTTTATGTAGTCTTGCTCATTGCAAGTTTTCTGGAGTTTATCAAAGTCAATTACTATAAAAATACAGATGATTTTCTATTGAGTCCTTCTCTTATCTCTTGATAGTAATTTTAGTGGTTACTTTAGATATAATCGTACTAACAACAATTTTTCTAGTAATTGTATAAATTAGTCGTATAGAAGTTAAAAAAAGTTGTCTTTCCTGTAAACCT
This sequence comes from Cyanistes caeruleus, assembly GCF_971803275.1. Lineage (NCBI taxonomy): Eukaryota > Metazoa > Chordata > Aves > Passeriformes > Paridae > Cyanistes > Cyanistes caeruleus. The sequence continues at coordinate 47,995,432 of NC_141701.1, forward strand.
TTCCAAGGAAGCCAGGAATTCATTCAATTGAAACAATGCATCAGTTTCCTTGTTTAATTAATTGCAGAGATCCTGGTTTAGTGATCATTCCTTAAAACGTAAGTATAAAATAGCAATTCTTTGAATTTTAGGGCAGTCAGAGGAAGAACTTGGAAACAACAGTGTCTCAGATTGAGAAGGACAAGATGGTGTTACAACATAAAATAAATGAGTACCAAAGAAAATTTGAACAAGAGAATGAAAAAAGACGTAATGTGGAAAATGAAGGTATGCAATATTGTCCAAGCATTGACACTGAGGAGGTATATGATGTGTTTTCGGGAATAGTTTAGTATCATAGTAGCTTAAATGCTGTGCAACTTGGAAGTTTGAAAAGGGATCTTTTCAAATAACACAGATTTTAAGTTTGTTTTTATTTGAACACAGATTTTTGTTATTTTCAAATTCTGTTCTCTGCAACACTGTGCTGTGTTGTTAGTCTGTAAGCACAAAATGTGACAAAAATATATATGTAAGAAGCAAAAAGTCAACAAAAGACCTATCAATTCAAAACAATATTTTGGAGCATATTTGTGTAAAAAAACAAGAATAAAACCCTAAGGTTTTTTTTAGTATGCTGTATTAATGGTGAAATTTCTCTTTAGTGTCCACACTAAAAGATCAGATGGAAGACTTGAAAAAAATAAGCCAGCATTCACAAATTTCAAATGAGAAGATAACACAGTTACAAAAACAAGTATGTTGTGTTCCTTTTCTTCATTCTTTCTTTGGTTTGAACATTCAAATGTAGCAAAACTGTTTCCATAATCTTTATATTTGAAAATCTTGTCTGGTTTATTTTAACAGCTTGAAGAAGCAAATGATTTGCTGAGGACAGAATCTGACACAGCTGCAAGACTGAGAAAGGGTAACACAGAAATGAGCAAGTCATTAAGTCAGGTAGAATCACTGAATAGAGAGCTGCAAGAAAGGTGCAGAGTTCTGGAAAGCACAAAACTGCAGGTGGAGAAGGATTATTACCAACTACAAGCAGCTTTGGAGTCAGAACGAAGGGACAGAAGTCATGGATCTGAAATGATTGGAGAATTACAGGGTAATTATTCTGAATTTATACCTCACTAAAAAAAGTTGTGATAACCCTACTTAAATGGAATTTGATAATGGGAGGAAAACCAACCTGCGAAGTGTGACTGAACAATTTCTGAAGATTGGATCTGGCTTCCTGCTCATGCTGAGCAGCTCTTGGGAGGGAGAGAGAATATCAGAATCAAAGAGTGTCAAACACTGTGAGTCTGGGGCTGCATTGACTAAAAGTCTGAGTCCAGTGGTGCAAACATATGAAGAGCTGATACAGTGCTAGAGAAGATGCAACACTGTCTTACTGCCTTGTGCAGTGGCCAAGTTGTATATCGTATAGGTATTGTATAGTTGTATATCGCAAGGTATATCGTGCACTTGCTCTTCTTTCATTTGTGGAGAAAGCTTGTTTTTTTTTTTTTTTTGTTAAACTGCATTTATTATGATGATTCTACATTACTTTTATAAGCAAAGTTAAGAGCACAAAAGAGGATGCAGATACGGAATCCCTTTTTTTTCAGGGTGGTTGAAACTTTCTAGTATTTGTATTGATTCTTCATACTAGAAGCTATTCAGATGCGTTAGTTCATGACTGTGCCTGTGCTAATGGACCCTGACTCTTAACTTGCCATTTTGAACCATCTGTCTGCAGATGTGTGCTTATGAGTGTCCATGAGGCACAGGCTTTTGATGAGGACTCTCCTTTCCCTTCTAAATGGAAGCTTATAAAACGGAGACTTTTTACCAAGATTGGTAGTGACAGGACAAGGGACAATGGTTTTAAATTGAAAGAGAGTAGATTTACATTAGATACAGGAAGAAATTTTTTTTACAAGAAGGTTGGTGAGTCCCTGGGACAGGTTGTCCAGGAAGTTTCTTTGTTGCCTTGTCCCTGGAAGTGTTAGGTTGGATGGGTCTTTGAGCAATGTGGTCTAGTGAGAGGTGTCCCTGCATGTGGCAGAGTGGTTGAACTAAATGGTTTTCTGGGGGTCCCTTCCAAACCATGTGATTCTACTTAGTATTTCGTATAAACACTTATACCACACAAAGGTAGATGCTGTAGGGTTTGAGGAATAGTTCATTTTTCCATGTCATAGCACATAAAATCATAGGATGGTTTTGATTTGAAAAGACCTCTAAGATCATTGAAGCCACCTATTAACCCCCAGAACTACCAAATCCACCACAAAATCACATCCCTAAGTGCCACATTTACACATCTTTTGAACACTCCGAGGTGGTGATTCCACACTTTCCATGGGAAGCCTGTTTCAGTGCCTGACTTCCCCATGATTTGAGTCTCACTTAAGTGAATACATTGTGTTAGTACCCAAAAATCTGTTTGAGACTGATGTTCTGTGTAATGTGCCTCATCTACACGTTAGTGAAGTTAGCATCACTTAGAGGTGCTTGTTCCATAGCATATCAGAACTTGGGTTAATGAAAGAAATTTTGAATATTAGATAATGTAAGTGGTGGAAGGCAGGAACCATTTCTGCATTATTTTGTGAATTGTTACTGATGACATGCATCAAAGAGTGTTGGAAAAGGACAGTTTCCTGTACAATGTATGGTCTGTACATGCTTGAAAAATTTGAAGTATTTGAAATCTTTTATGGGCCCAAAAATCAGTAAAAGTTGCAAAGCCAATTGATCCAAGTAGAGTAACTAATATTGAGTGGTATTTAATTTTTTGTGGCAGTTCGGATTACAGCTTTACAAGAAGAAGTAAAAAACATTAAAAACAATCTTGATCGAGTGGAAGCGGAAAGAAAACAAGCACAGGATATGCTTAACCATTCAGAAAAGGTACGGTGAAGTGATGTTGAGGCCGATGCTTTTTGTCAGCTCTTGACTAAATTTTCAAATATTATTGATGTTTCCAAGTTCAGTGTTATTGCTCTGAATCAGTCTTGTGTTTATTAACTAAGTACTGCGAATTTACAATCTCATCAGGAGGGTCTTCCAAGTCCTCAGGTAGTTCTTACTTGTAGCATTGGGCAAAAAAATAATTTGTCATTCATTATCACTGATTCGAAGAGCCAGTCCTACTGCCAGTAGCAAGGAATTTTTTCTGCCTGCCTAGCTATGACTACAAAGACTTGCCTCTGAAAACCTATGAACTTTTAAAAAATCAGATTTTTTTTTAAGTTGTTTTATTGTTTTTATTTTTTTTTTGCCTTTACTGGATTTTAATTTCACTGGATCAGTGCCAGGCAGGCCTTTTGATCAACTCTGGTGTGGAATTTTTTTCTGTCCTTACGTTCTTCCTTCTGAATAGTAGCAGAATGTTCCCCTAGCATTTCTGATCCCTCCCATATGATGGAAAAAAAAGAGTAAAAGGAAATCCTGCACCCTTTCTCCAGACAGACTGTAGAGTTAACTCTATCTAGTGAGGTCAGGCAAAGACTTGCTGTGCTGTGTAGTCTATGCAAATAAACCAGAGTTATGACAGCCTGTGAGGGAAGGGGCAAGCAAGTTTAAGTTGCTGTTATGTGAAGCAGCCATTCAAAGGCAAGTCCTCATTTCTGTAAGCACATCTCCAATGCTTGTTTGATGGATTACTGTTAATGCCTGGCAATTCTAGGAATGAAATAACCCAATTCCATACAGGAAACAATTATTCAGATTCCTCTGTGTTCTGGGATGTCAGTTCATTAGTTGTGTATTTCCAGTTTAGGTGACTACTGATTATACAAATGGAGAAGTTTCCATTTTCTTACAAATTTATAGGCTACTGAAAAAAAGATGGAGTTTTTCCCAGGGCACTGAGTACAATTTTGGTCTGTTACTGTTCTTTACTAAGTATGGAGAATAACATTGATAATCTCTTGATAACAGAAATTTAATAGTAAAAAAGGGAATAAAAATGTGATGCCTTAGGTATTATCGAAATCTGATAACTATAACTTTATCTTTAGGAAAAGAATAATTTAGAGATAGATTTGAACTACAAACTGAAATCCTTACAAGACCGGTTAGAACAGGAAGTCAATGAGCACAAAGTGACTAAAGCACGGTTAACTGACAAGCACCAGTCAATAGAGGAGGCAAGATCAGTTGCGATGTGTGGTAAGTGTTTCCTGCAAGTTTCAGGTAAATATGTAATAAAGTGTGTTCTGATTATGATATTTTAATACTTTTGCACGAGTGTTTGGTCCCTTCTATAAAGAAAATGCATATTAAAATCTTAAAATGTGTAGACTACACATTTTAAATTATTTTCCCTAACATGCTATTTCATAAAAATTGTATTGTTTCTTAATGTTTTGCATACCTTACTTCAAAGCCTTCTTTCGTTTCTAAAATGCTATTGAATCTTGAAATTCTGTCTAATGCTAAACAAAATTAAAAGAATGTTTTATCAAGGGAGATGTCTTAGAGCATTCATTCCTGGGTTGCTGCGTTAAAAATACCAGCATTATATTAGGCTTGTCTGAAGTGAAATGGGAAAGTTTCTATTATAGATGGATATCCAGGAATCAAAGATATGTCTTGATTTTGTAATTGAATATGTCAGGTTTTCTCTGTGAAGGTCATCACTACCTCAATGTGGTTTGTAGAGTTAATAATAATGGTAGCATTTTTTCCGTTTGCTACTATCCATTCATGGAAATGAAACTTTGCCTTGCTTCAAAGTGATTACTTCAAGAATTTTTATTTCTTATGCAATTTTTATTTTTTTCACTATTTATCTTTCAGTTGTCATGATAATATTCCAGTGCTTTGAAAGCAGATTGGAATTATATTTCTTTTTTTAGTGTTCATTTTAGTAGTGCCAGGATCTTTTAACTTAGTAATCAGTCAGTCAAACAGCAGAAAAGCTTAGATAGCTGAACGAAAGGATCTGAGAATTATTAGGGTATTTATGACTGTTTTTGCAAAAGCATGCTTGCAGATGCTATGTTTACTCATTTTTGTTGTTTTTCTTTCCTTAATCTTTTCTAGAAATGGAAAAAAAGATAAGGGAAGAACGGGCAGCAAGAGAGAAAGCAGAAAATAGAATAGTTCAAGCTGAAAAACAGTGTTCCATGCTGGACTTTGACCTGAAGCAATCTCAGCAGAAACTGGAACATCTTCTTCAGCAAAAGGAAAGACTGGAAGATGAAGTAAGAAGTTCAACACTAATAATTTTCTATATAAATAAGATACTAGAATTTAACTGAGAAATAGGAAATTAAATTCACTTATACTGCGCTCCTTTTATATGCAACTCTCAGTGGAATTGAGGATAGTTGTTGGCCTAAGTAGGTTTAGGTAATTCCTGCTTGATTCTTAACTCTAGGATGTCTTGCATATTTGAACCTCAATTCAATATAATGCAATTCTTTTGTGTTTTCTTTTTTTCTAAAGAAAACATTTGCTGGTGGATTTGACTGTGCAGTCTGATTGATGTGGATAATTTACAGGTCTGAGTTTGTATTGTCTAGTTTGCATTCTTTCCTTTTGTTCAAGGAAATGCAATTAGAATATGAGTTTGAAAATTATGACTAAGAATAATAGCATCATCCTTACATTTTCTTTACAGGACAATGAGAATGAAGTTTATAGCACCTTTCTGAGAGGTCACAACTCATGTAAATTAGTTTTTATGTAGTTGATAAGCTGCATTTTTTTCAAGAGTGAGAGGTTTTTAAGATCTGAAACACATGGAGAGGTTTGCAGACAATTGGTGTTTCTTCAATTGTTGTCTTTCAGATAAGTTAAATCTGGGACTTTGAAATAAACTAAAAATGGGAAAACTTTATCATCCTGCAGCATCATAGCCATAGGTTATAAGGGCAGCAGCTTTGTGTCAGATTATTGCACTGAAGTGTTTGGAGATTCAGGAGTATTTTGACTTACGGTACACGGTGCAGCATCTAATCAGTGGTGTTTAATATAAAATAATCCATACGTGAAACCTCTTCAGCCACATGAAACTGGTAATTTAGAAAAGGCTCTTAAATTTAAATATCTCTCACCTCAATTTTAGGTAAGGAATCTGACACTTAAGCTAGAACAAGAGACAAATAAGCGAATAATGGCACAGAATGAATTAAAGGCACAAGCTTTTGAAGCTGATAACTTGAAGGGTTCTGAGAAGCAGCTGAAACAGGAAATCAATACCTTGTTGGAAGCAAAGAGATTACTGGAATTTGAGCTGGCTCAACTTGCAAAGTAAGTAAAAACCTGAAGTAAAATGGAAAAAAATGCTTAATTATACATGTACTGTTTTGCCTGTTCCTGCTAGTGAATAACGTTCTCTCGTGCATAGGCATTTTTTCCTAAACTGAAAGAGTATTTTTAGCTGTATGTTATGATTCCTATGTAGCTGCATGTTATGATTTCTGTGTAGCCTTCAGTGTTGGAATATTTTTGTTATGAGCTATCATTCAGAACAGTTCTTGGCTCACCATTCTATGTTAAGTCTTACACACACACATACACACACATATATATGTATATATTCCTCTTTTATTTGAATGGCTTCTTTCTGGATTGACTCTAATGCTATGTATTGAATCATATGGGACTTTTAGTACATGGCTGTCAATAGTTCCCTTTAATTGCCTGATTAATTTTCTTAATGTTTCTTAAACTAACTTAAAATGAAGACATTTTTCATTAATTAGACTTCTATCATATATTCTTTCAGCTGGCTTAATGTTTCTCCATTTAGAGTACTTCTTGGCTTCTAAATGACATACTGTAACGATCATTGTTTTAGAATAATGTATTATTCTAAATATTATACTAAATACTGTTGTATTTAGTATTAAATCAGAATTCTAGGATACAACAAACTGTTGCTCTGTGTGAAGTAATATGTATGCAAATGGAAGATCATTGTAGGATTTTGTTCTGGTTAGAAATTGTCTTTGTCTTTTGCTAGTAGCTGACTTTTTAAATGTTTCCCTTTTTATTTTCCTTCCAAGACAGTACAGAGGAAATGAAGGTCAGATGCGTGAGCTTCAGGATCAGCTTGAAGCTGAGCAGTATTTTTCGGTAAGCCTTGCGAGGGATTGTGTGTGCTACATTTTGACATAAAATCATTTAACAGTGAATGGTTTTAATGTAACAGCCTGGCATAAATCATCTATTCAGAAAATTCTGCTTGAAATACAAACAAGGAACAAAATATTAGAGAACATTAGATGGGGAGTTGCTTTGTTTTTTGTCAAAACTGACATTACATTGAGTAACTCTTACCTGAATTATTCATCAGAGTTGTTCCTATCCTGCAATTGGAAGGGAGATATTTTCCTGATATAATTGCAAACTTTGTAGAGAGTTCAGAATATCCAAACTTACTGGAAGATACTCCATGCTATTGATCTACCATACATACATTTAAGAACCATAGATTCAGTAGCATTCTGCATGTATTGCTTATTCTAAAAAGCTACCTTCTCTGCACCTGAATCTCTGAAGAACCTTACTGGGTGCTCCAGGTAGCCAAAATGTGTATTTCATAGATGTAGTTTGATCTGTTTTGTCTCTGTGAAAACAAGCAATAGAATAAGATTCTCTGTAACACCTGAACTTCAAATAGATTTCTGAATATGGACAGACTCATTTCACTTTGGGAAATACTTTTAAATTGTTTTGGTTTTTTTTTCCTTGGGAGAAACAATGAAAAATTTTTGTCTTTACTAAACTGCAAATGATTCTCATTTCATTATCTGTTACAGGGGCTTTTTGTGCCCCTGTACAGAAGATGCAGAGCATTGTGTTTCTCACTTTCTTCACTAACTTGTAGTTTAAATAAGACATTCATAATTCAGACTCAGCTCAGATTCAGCTGAATCACTTACAGGGTTTATACAAAAAACCACTAAGATTCTTAGAGAAAAGGTACAAGGACACAAAGAGAACGCAACAGGTGAAAGCACAGAATGGCGTTAGGCTTGTTGGACAAACATTTTGAGATAAGGCATGCTTCAAGAGGATGTAGTTTTGTCCTGTTGTGTCCAGGAGACCTGTTCTGCTGTGTCACAGTGCCTTCCTTCTCTTTTGCAGCACTTGTATTTGTGCAGCTATGTAGGAAAGCACACTAGAAAATTGAAAACTTATTTGGTCATATCAGTTCCCTACCCAACAGTAACTGGGAAGAAGCATCTGGGAGTGGAATGAAGGTGGAAATTTCATTAATGACAGTATTGGCATGTGTTGGTGTTTGACAAATTCAAACTAAATAGTCTGAAAACAAAGAAGAATTTTAGTATGGAATTTGAATAATGACTCTTTTTTTATGCTTTCTCTCACAGACACTTTACAAAACTCAGGTTAAGGAACTGAAAGAGGAAATTGATGAAAGGAATAAAGAAACACAAAGAAAAATGCAGGAGTTGCAGAATGAAAAGTAAGCCCATTATATTTCCCACATACACTTGAGTTTTTCCATGTCATACTGTCTCCATGATGAATACTTTGAATCAGATCTAAGATGTTTTAATTCCTTTAGGGGCAGCAAAAGATGTTCTGTAACTCCTTGTGAGTGGCAGATACATAGGATGTTATCTATACTGACTCACAAAGCCAAATTCATATTTGCTTTGGACATTACCACGTCTGTAAGAAGAATAATGACTTCTCTGAAAATTTAGTAAGACTCAAAAATTTTAAAAAACATTCCAATTTGTGGTAATCATCTCACCAACTTTTGAAATTTGATTACAATATCCTGATAATTGCTTGATTTATTTCTATAGTCAGTAAAATAATTTGAGAAAAAAAGTAATGAGAAGTCTATGAAATTGAGTATACTTTTGATTACAGCAAAACAAGTTATTATTAACAATCATTAATTATGATGTACTATTTTCTAAGCTATCAAATAAGAAAAAAATTTTAAGCTTGTTTTTCCAATTTCTTAATTTATTTCACGTTCTAAAGAAGGAGACTGTAGCCTTACACATGAAGTACAGTTTCTTCTAAAGTCTGTCTCTTGTTCTGCTTGAGCATCAGCATTAGAAGAGAGTGAGGGGCAGAGGTTATGTAGAGTGTTCATTTTGTACATCATTTTGGTGGGCTAAGAAAGGGAGAAAGAAAAGATACTGTGCTAATAAATATCATGTAGAAGGAAAATACAGGTGTCTCTGCAAGTTTTTCACGAGTGGTAACCAACATAAAGAAATGGGGAGGATGGAGAAAGTAGGCAAGACTTCCCTTTTTTTTCTTAAGGTTATTTATTTCTTTTCTTACTTCTTTTTATAGATTCTTTTTATTCTATTCCCTCACTATTCTCTTCAATCTTATGTTCATGCTAAACATTTCTCACTTGGGCGTAACTATGGGAATTGTGGTAGTGGGCAAATGTGGGTTAAATATCTTTTGATGGACAACTTAGTACATATAATTTAATTTTATTTTCTGTTCCTCAAAGGCAGGAGAATACATCTTGGTGTTCCATGGATGATTGAAATGTTATGAAATCATAGTAAGCTTGCTGCTGTGGCTTGTGTAGACCATCAAAAGATACAAGTGTACAGAATGCAGTTTTGTAACTCTTGCTTTTCTTAAGAAACAAAGATAATGACCATTAGCTTAGTGGTATAATTTGAGTTTGATAGCTTTTTTGAAAATTTGGAATGTTTTGCATAGGAAAAGGAAGTCTTGTTGTGTTTTTTACAGAGAAACACTCGCTACCCAGTTGGATTTAGCTGAAACCAAAGCTGAGTCAGAACGGTTGGCACGGGCACTTGCTGAAGAACAGTATTATGAACTGAATCAGGAAAGCAAAAAAGCTGCATCAAGGCACAGACAAGAATTGACTGATAAGGACATCATCATAAGAAGGGTAAATTGACTGTTATCAATACCTGTATAAGTCTCTTCCAGCTGGAAACCAAAATTCATGGCTTTAATTAATAAAGTCTTGTTACGATCATAAGTGATAACTAATTAAGTATCTTAAGTTTTCGGCTCACATGGAACCTTAAACATTTAAATTTCATCATGTAACCTCTCTAAAAAACAGAATTCCTAAATCTGAGGTGAAGTCAGAATGAAATCAAGTGAATGTCTATAGTTCAGTTATTAAGCCTTTTGTATTTCTTCTTGTCACTGCCAAGTGTATTATTTAAATCTTGTAAATTTGTGGAGCTGTGTATTAGGGACTCTTTTTGCAAAGTAACTTAGTCTTTAAAAAAAAACAGCACTTGAGAGTCTTGAGTTTCACAGTCCAAACCCCAAAATGTAATTTTTGGAGCTATTTCGTAGCACAGCTTGTGGATGTTAGTATGAGCTTGATAAATGTCTTTAACTGAGAAGCCTCAAACAGCAAGCCATATATAGCATAATTATTTTATCATTGTTGTTTTTTTCCCTTTTAGTGTCAGCTATGCATATTTTCTTAAAAATCCTGGGAATGTAAAACTCCAGGTGTAACTGCACTTGGCTCAGTTGCTCAAAGCCTTCTGTTAATGCTACCATTAATATTCCATTTCTGTGCAAAGATAGTGCAAACAGTGCTTATTTCATGAATTTGCTTTTTTAAACTTGAGATATCTACAATACCACTATTTCTTAAGCAGCATTTAGAAGACAGACTCTGTGGCATCAAAGAAATACCTTCTTGCCAATATATTTTATAATTTCAAGTATTCTGATAATTTTGTCAGACAGCTTGATACACAATAATTTATATAGGCTTCAATAAAACCTTTATTTAGGAATACAGTTATGTCTGTTTTTTCATATATATTTGTTAAGTGATCCTGGCTGTGGCAGTGAACATACAACATACTCACATATGAATACTCACATATTCAAAGTTGTTGTGGTTTTCCTTTCCAACTATTTTTCTTTTGTCTTAGACCAAATTTAGTTTTGTTTTTATCCTGATTTTCATGATTTATGACAGTTATCTAGCAGTAAATGCCTTGTAGCTACTCTAGACTTTAGTGATGGAGTTCTAGCATCTGTCAGCTACTTTTTTGTCTGGATTCAAGGTATCAATTAACTGAAAATTGCCACATTCCGTAACTGACAATCTAACTTAAGCAAAGTTCATTTTTGATTCCATACTACAGTGTTGTCAGTTCTACAATGATTTTTTTTTTTTTCCCCTGGGACAGGTGTATTTTGAGCCTTGTGGTAAATCAAAACAGCACAGAAGAATAGTAGCATTTTTTAAAAGTTCACATAGGCAGAAGGTGTTCTAAGTAAATGGTTGTTATAGAATTAAGGTATTTAAAGTAATAGTATTATAGATATTTTAGAATTGATGTCAAGTTCTTTATTCTAAGATGTGTTTCTTTTCATGTAGCTGGAAGAAACTAATAACACTTTAACCAAAGATGTTGATTTAATAACAAAGGAAAACACAGAGATCAGTGAAAAATTTAAGAAACAAGAGGAAGGTACGTCATGTTTGGAGTTTTTTATGTCACGTTTAATTGATCTGTTCTGAAGCACTATTAAATTTGAAGCATATATGGAGAAATGGGAAGTGGAAGAAGACATTGCTATTTATCTTCTATATTATTTTGGGCTTGATGTTTGCTTTAGTATTTCATCTTTGTGCCTTTCTGATATATCCTTCTGGTAATTTTCTTTCATTGCAGTAGTGTTAAACTGGTAATTTTTGTCTTTGCAAATTGTATTTTGCTCAAAAAGGAAAGCAACAGGAAAACAGAATAGAAAAAAAGATACACTTATTGAAGTAATTAAGTTTAAAAATAATTACCATGTACTAAAATACCTCAAAGTTGAATATTATTTTAACAGATTACAAAATGAAAAAAGAGGAGGAAATCAATAATATTAGAATGCATTATGAGAAGAGCATAAACACTGAAAGAACTCTGAAGACACAGGTACAACTTTTTACGCAATTGAATAGCAATAATTACTTTGCATTAACAGAAGTATTTCAGGTTTTTTGTTTTTGTGATCTAACTCTTAGTTCCTTTGAAATTAAGTTTATATTAACCATGATGTACAACATGCATTGTTAAATTTACATTTGAAGAAATAAGTTTTGATGCTGTGTACTTTTCAGTATTACTTCGATTGTGAGTAAGGGTCATTTATGCTGGTGAAGGGATTTTTTTATCAGATCTGTAACTAGAGGAACTGACAAGTATTTTATGAAACATGCTACATATACCATTTTCTTACTGGTTCTCCTTTTTCTAAACAGGCTGTCAACAAACTGGCTGAGATAATGAATCGGAAAGATTTTAAAATAGACAGAAAGAAAGCTAACATGCAAGATTTGAGGAAGAAGGAGAAGGAAAACCGAAAGCTCCAATTAGAACTTAATCAAGAAAAAGAGAAATTCAATCAGATAGTCGTGAAATACCAAAAGGAGCTTAATGAAATGCAAGCGGTAAAATAATTTAATTTTTTTATCACATTGTGGAATATATATGTGTAAATATATATATGTGTGTGTATATATATATATATATCTATATGTATCTATATATATCTATATACATACATACATATATATATATATATATATATATATATATATATATATATATATATGAGTTTTGTTTTCAAAATACTTGGCTGCCATGTTGTTGGTAACACAGTAACTATGCATGTGTGTATAAATGCAGCAACTAGCAGAAGAATCAACATACAGGAATGAGCTCCAGATGCAGCTGGATAGTAAAGAGAGTGACATAGAACAGCTACGAAGGAAAATCATGGACCTTCAGCAAGGAATGGATTCTACCAGTGTTGCCAGTCTTCCGACAGATGAAACAGATGGAAATCTTTCAGGTATGAGAAAATCAGATTTGAACTACTTGGTTGTGTTGCATACACATAGTTTGGAAAGTATTGTTTCAAACATGTTACTGCTTCTTAAAGTCTTCTGGCTAATTCTGTATCACATCTTCCCTTCCTTTCTTTCTTTGTTTTTTTTTGTTTGTTTTTATTTCATACCCTAGTTGCTTATATTTAAGTTTCAGTTTTTTCTCATGTCACACTTCCCATTGTATGTCTTGGCATTAGCATTGTTTATATGGACTTTTGAGGAAAGAGTATCTTTACATCTCTTGTTTTTCAAGTATAGTGATTACAATGTGCAGTATTTGGTGAATAGAAGACAGGGCCAACATTTCTACAGCATTATGATTGTGTTTTATATCTTGAATGCAAAATTGTCCTGATCTTATATCATCTTAGTCACATAAGCTCCTCTGTGACAAGTCGCAATAATTGCTAATGTGAAAAATAATTGGAGGAATTTCCATAATAAACTTATGGTTGTATGGTACTCTGATTTAGCAGATTAAAATAAGAACATGTAATACAGTGTAGCCAGCCATTTCCATGTATCAGTACCAGGCACTGTACTTTGAGACCCACTGTTACACTGATTAGTTATTTACCTCTCCCCTTCCCCAGTGCTTGAAAAGTGTGATCAGTTAGTACTTGCACATGATCCACTTCTGTATCTCTCAATACAGGAAAAAATGTTCAGTGTAATCAGGTGTGCTTGACAATTGCCATACATCACAGCTACATATATCTTTTTTTCATATGGTTAAGTAATTTTTAGAATTAATTTTGAAATTTTTAATATATTTTTGATAAGTCTGAATTTCATTGTAGAAAAATATTTTTAGGCATACATAACCAGAATACTGTTTTGGGTATTTCATGACTTTAGTGGATGAGTAGTCAGGTAAAAGTAAATAGAATAATTTTAGATGTGTCTTTTCCTGTTAATGCACTTCACGCTGCTCAAATTGCCACATTCTAGAGTTTTTCCAGGAGTCTTAGAGTGATTGAAATTTCAGGTAGGTTATCAGTCTTAGTACGTGTTTTGACGTAGTTACTCCTTTCTGTGTCTGTTTTTGTTTCCTATCTTCCCCTAGTGTATTTTTAGATCATTATTTTTGGTTAATACTCTAACGAATTTCATTTTAGGATAGATCTTTGTTCAGATAATGGTATAGTCTTTTCCTTCACAACTTCCATGTTGTTCAAGAAGTCTTTTGCACTCTGGAGTTTGATCTGTAAATTGCCATCTTGTAAAGATTTTGTCTTTTGACAACATCTTCAAGGCAAACTCCCATTGGAAATTCTTCGAATTATTAGATTGATTAAGGAACATATTTTCTTCTTAGCTGTCACCTGCTAGGATTCCTTCTGGTATTTCTGAAGTATCAGTACTTCTCAGGAGTTTTTCTCTTAGTCATTTTCAGTGTTTTCCATTTAACAGGCATAAAAAAGAAATCAGAAGAGTTTTGCTTATTAAAGTGGGGTTTTCTTCTCCCCTCAAATTACAAATTGGAATCAAGCCTTATTGTTTTTAAGTGTCTCATAATTGAAGAAGACTCTAGTTTGTAATTTTAGAAATTTCAGAAAATTTCTGAACTCTTTTAAATTGAGAGCTTTAGAGTTTTTTTCTACAACAGAACAGACCATATTTATTATACTCAAAAATGTGGTTTTGAACTCCCTCACTTCCTTTCTCAGCCATTTTCATTTGATGGCTGTTGTGTATTGCATGGAAAATATGAATGCTTCTATCTGGGCACAGATACCTTCCCTACTTTTTTCTGAAGGGCAATAGTGTCAGTATGACCCTATTGTGTCTCAGATCTGAATGGACACTAGGAAAAAGCTCCTCCTTTGTCTGCCTCATTAATGAAGGTTATTTTCAGTTTTACGTCTGGAGATGTGTGTAGTCAGGCTTTAAGCTGCATAACCTGTCGCTTCCATTTTGAGGCAGAAATTTCAGTCTCTGTAAGATCTTTTCAAATCAGGTGTTAATTTCTGTTGTTAATTAGACAATCACAATTACTGGAAGTTCTGGCGTTCTAGGATGAGGTATCTACTCATTAGCCCTCAACTATTTCTTTTTTGATAGCCTTTCATTTCTCTTCTATTTTTGCCCTTTTTTCTATACATGCTTCTGATTTTTTACTGCAGTTGTCCTGCTGGTCCTACTGTGTCATACAGGTAGGACCTCTAATACAAAGTATTAGGACTTCTCTAGACTTAGGTCATGTCTCTACATGCTGCCTTTTCTCTTCTTCTTTTTTTTTTTTTTTGGGTTGATCAGGATCTGAATAAGAAGCAATTTGGTAATTAAAAGACATTAATTGAAGAGCCAAGCTGAGGACAAAAAAGGAGTACAGTAGCATTATAAAGATGAAAAAAAAAAAAAAAAAGCCAGACTTCAGAGTAGAAATACCCCATGCCACAGAAAGAGGAAATTATCCAGCACATAGTTATTTTCTTGCAAATCAGGTAATTAGTCTACAAAACAGAAGGTGACATATTACAGCAGCTCATTTGCTGCAGTTTCGTTATATGATGTTGATTGTCTTCAACTGTGTGCCAAGTTCCCATTGCTTCCATAGCCCAAACATGGCCATTTCTTCAGAGCACCTTGAATATCATCTTGTTTATGAGCTGGATGTGAAGAATAGTCAATAGAACTCTCTAGCTGGTGCACTGGTTTGTAAGGCAAAGACACTCCTTTAAAAAAATATATAAGCAAATAAATGGTTGAATTTTATAATAAGTAATTACAGTGTGATTTATTCATCTTCCTGTCACAATAGAAACATCACCAGGGAAAAAAATAAAGATACAAAATAATATAAGCATGTATAACAGAATTATTCCATGGTCACGATTCTGGCAATGGGCAGTTTCTGGTTTAATTGAGAAAAAAATTTATATTCACAAAATTTTAAGGAAAAAAATTCTCTATTTATAAACAGACATAGAGAAATGACATGGTATCATCAAAAATCACTTTACGGCTGTGTTTCACTTGGAGGTATTTTCTGTCTGCCATTAGCCTACATAAATACTCCCTCAAATTCTGGTAGCTCCTAGGACAACTTGCACTCACCCAAGGTGGGGATTGCTGCCTTTCGACAATCCAGGCTGTTCTCAGGCTTTTGCTTACATGGGAGATCATTATGTGGATGAAGCATTTTCCTTGTATTCAATTCTGGGCATGTTTTGCTATTTCCTGCAGGTTTAACTGCAGCACATAATATTTCACAGCAAATGCTGTAAATCATGTTTTGCACAAAGATAGAATGGAATAATAAATGCAGAGCATTTAAGTCAGCAGTTTTATTTGACTCAAATAAGACTTCTGAAGTACCTGCAAGTAGCCTGAATAAACCTGAATGAACCCTAAAGCAAGATCCAGTCAGAAGTCCTTGGTGAAATCCATGTGAAATTATAGTAAGACAGTCTGCAGAAGGAAAAATCCAAATTGGAAGAATGGAAAGAACTAGCAAGATCTCCAGGTTTTTGGTTGCTCTGGAAGACCCTTAGGGATTCTTGGACATTGGAAAGAGATACTCAGCTATTCATGAGAGCACCCACATTACTTAGCTCCAGAACAACAAAAAGTCTCGTAAAGCAATACAGTCATGGTTGTCTTGTGTGATTTTATTGAAGTCTTTACTGTTACAACTCTTATCATACTGAATCCCTATGAGTCCTTGTAGTCTGGATACTAGCCATGAAGATGTTTAGAATGCAAATCTACATCTGAAAAATATTCAGAGATAACTATAAGATCTTTATAGAATTTTTTCTTCATATGCTATGATTCAGATCCAGTTAGCCATCAGATATTTTTGAGGCGTATTTTGGACTTTCTGGATTGCAAATATGAAGTATCAGTTCTGGTATTCTTTCCAAAATACAAAAAGGGAAGTTGTCAGGCAATTGTTTTGAGCCTATTTTTAAAGACAGGAATGGAAGATTCTTTTTCATAGTCTAGATAGCCCATATTTTCTTAATTACTTAATCAGAACACTTATAAATATTAGTCTTCTGGATCAAATATTTGTGAAATGACCAGATGAACATTTGCAGTTGTGCTATCTAAGTCCGTCAAGAGCTATAAAAATGTACTATAAATACTACTTGAGAGGAACCTTTGTGGTGAGGTTGGAATGAAAGAGCTCATCTACCCTTTCAAGGGTACATTTGGTTCCAGGACAAATTTTAGCTTTGTTGAAAAGGAGTATGTTCGGAAACTGTTACTTTTGACTGCAAGATGTTATTCACAGCTCAGAAATCATCTCTCATTCAAACAGAATTTGCCCCCTAAAATAGATGTGTAGTAGACAGAAAAGAATGTCAAGGGATTCTTATGAAATACCTAATTTACTTCCTACTGCTTCTGAAATTGTTTTCAGAACATGCTGAAATAGAAGGGAACCGAGAAGAACTTCTGCTGTCTCTATGAGCATCTTTTAAAATTCATCATCATTGGATCTTTCCAGATTTTCATATGCCACATTTTCAAAAGATGCTTTTTTTTTTTTTTTTAAAAAACAAGTTATTCTTCCTATATTCCTTTGGCATGTCAGTTTTCCATACTTTGTTCTTTATTAATCACTTTTTTTTGCAATGGGTTTTAGGATGTTTCTATAATTTCTAAAAATCACAGAATTTTCTCTTAATGTAAAAATTAATCAAAGTATTCAAAACAAGGTAAGCATTATCTGTGAGGCCTGTAGACATGGAGAAAATAGGTTTTCTTTTCCAAAGCTACCGAGTGTCAATAATTGGAGAGTCTAGGATAGCAGAGGGAGTAGGGATGGGAGGGTGGGGACCCTTACCCCACAGTCCCCAGAGTTCTTAGACATATGTGAGAAGGCAGGGAGGTACAAATTTCCTTCATTTTTCTGGGAAGTTTTCTTACTGGAATGAGTTCTGCTAACGTGCTTTTCTTCCAGTTGATAGCAGTAGTTTAGTGGTCCTCCAGTATTTTGAAGCTATTCTATGTGGAGAAATGATAGGCAGTGATTCCATATTAAGTGTACTCCATTTCTAAATATTGTCTGCTGTAATGCTAATGTGGGAAGGGCTTTTACATGCCTAATTATAATGCCTAGCTAGGCTGTCAGTCCCATTGTAATTCTACATAGCAGAGCATGTGGACAATAACTTTTATACATTTGAATGCATTTCAGAGCTTGCTGGGATACACCTCACATAGAATTATTCCTGAAGGACAAAAGGAACCAGTAGCTCCTCAGGACATAAATAGTTGTGGAGAATATTTAAAAAAAATTTGACTTAATGCTTTTGAAGTTTTCAATGCTAGTATTACCTGGTTTCATAATTTTAAATTTTAGAAACCACTCTCAGCTGGAAGGGCTTTTTAAATCAACAGTCCACATTAGGCAGAATGCTAATTTTTTTGTGGCCCTTTTTTGTACCATGCTAAATTATTTCTGTAGTTTAATGGTGGGAAAATATATCATGTTACGTTTCTCTTTGTAGAATTTTTCACTGAAAATTTGAATAAAACACCTGTCTCTTATTCTTTATATCCAGTTGATTCTTCCTGCATTCCTTATTTAATTATCTTCTATGCTTATCTTCTGTGAGTAATGGGACACCCATGTAGCTTTGCTTGCTCTTGTGCTCTCTCTCCTTTTTTTGTTTCCTGTGGAAAATGTGGATCTGATTTGTCTTCCTTCCTGCATCTTCCTGCTGAGTATTTTCATACAGCCCCTCTGAATGTTAAATTATGTTTACATTGAAAATCTCTTAATTTAAACTGTAATACATTTTCAAAGCAAAGACTTTCCTGCCTGGCTCTTTGCAAACTATTTACATACAGTGTAGATGTTGGCATCAGGGAAAACAGCTTTACTTTTATTGTGCAGTAACTGTGTAATCAGATGTTGGCTTGTGATGAAGCATGTATTAAATGCTTATATCTTCATTTTATTTAGCTGTGCTTTTTATTCTGCTTTGCTGAATAGGTAATTGCCCATTACTGCATGTAGTAAATCTTCCTTTCTAGTAGTGGTTTGCTTTTGTGCTCTTCTGCCTTACTATCAGAAATACACAAAATTATTAAATATGCATTTTTTTAAAACCAGAATCAAGACTTGAAGGTTGGCTTTCAGTACCAAACAAAGGAAATATAAGGCGGCATGGCTGGAAGAAACAGGTACAAATGCCTTATTTTTTTTTTTCCTCAATTTCCTTGAAAAGGTTTTTAGGCATGTGGTGAAACGGTTTTGTATCTCATATTTAATAAACAAACAAAATAACTAAGAGTAATTTAGTGTATGTACTTCACTGAAGAAAAAAAACACAAGAAAATTCAAGTTTAGTATGAAATCTTTAGTATTGACACTCTGCAAATTTACAACAGAGCAGGGAAATGCTTTACAATGAGTATCTTGGAACCATTAAAATGACATTCCTTCTTTGAGTAAGCATCTTTATAATTCTGTTACTGAAAAAGAACCTCTTTGTGCAACTTGGCAGCACAGATTAGGGAATACCACTCTTAAATGTTCTGAAGGTCATGGAAGAGTACATCACACTGTAACTTGCCACACATGATTTCCAAGGATGTTTCTATCTCCGTTACCTTTAAAATGTTTGGTTTCTCTTGAAAAGAACTGATTTACTCTCAGAAACTGGATATCTGTGCTTGAATTCCCACTCTGAACAAAGCAGACTTGTTTTGCCTCTGCAAAAGTTATGATCTGGTTCTTTGAAACATCTGATGTTCAAATTGAGATACTTAGAACCAGTTTCTGATTATCTTTACAAGTTTTTCAGTTCTCCCCTTTGAACATCTTCTAGTACAACTAAATACAAAAGTAAACATGGTCTCTAGAATTTTTTAAATTTTAAAAACTAATTGTATGAAACAGTTTCTTTTCCTTCATCTTCCTTATATTCAAAGACTGCTACTGGGAATGACTGAGTTATTCATAACACTTTTGAAGTAACTTTCTGATTCCTGTTGAAAGGTATTTCTCAAATGCTCCTATTTACATTCATATTCTACAACAGCTGGAAGTGAATCCTATAAAATTTAAAGGAGAAGGGATTCATTCCTGTCAAAGAAGCACTTGAGCGTTTGTATTGGCCTTTAGCTGCTGTACTCCTTTGAAATACTGCTATTTTCAGTGGGCTTCCATGGCCTTCATTATACACTCCAAGTGTTTAAGTTCCAGACTTGCCATTTTTTACATCAATATCAGACCTTGATGGTTTGCCTGTAAGTTAAAACCACCACCTCTTCTGGTTTGCTGGGAGTGAGTGATAAGTTCTGCCCTATTTCAACTAATGGCCAGTCACCTTCCCCATCCCTTTGGGGTAATGGAGGAACAAAAGCAGAATTTATGGGTTCAGGTAACCATTAACTGAAAGCACAAAGAAAGACTAAGACAAGCACAATAAAACCAGCAATATTAATAGCAAAAGTATACAGAAAGGGAAAGTGCTTTATCCATGAAAAACATGTTCACCAGCAGGAACAAAACTAAATGGTGGATGCTTCCTGTAGATGTGTTTGATTGCTAAGGTTTCTTGAATCCTGTTGTTATAGAATTGGCTGTGCCTGGCACTAATCAGATAGCTTTGTTCTGTTCTGGATTATATAAAATACTGTCATTTTTCTGTCAGAATGCTTCTAGCACCCTTTTATGGTTGTTTTGTAAAAAAAGGAGATTATTTTTGCATTCTCTGACAACTGAAATTTTAAACTTGTGGTAAATGCAGCTTCTCTAGTGTAAGACTATCAGAATTTCTTCAGGCATGCCCAGTTATAGGCATATTTACTTACCTCAAGATATTTTAGGCAGTTAATACCTTCACACTTCCCTAGTTTGAATGTGCTCTCAGTTTGGAGGAATTTGAGCTGCAGATGGACAGCTCAGTCACAAAATAAATTGTACTGAAAAGGTTCCTTAACTAGCTGAGATTCATATCAGTGAAACACAGTAGTCAGGGACTATGTTCACTCACATGTGCATTCTGTTGGCTGAAATGCACTGTAGCTGAAACAAGCTGGCAGGTAGTCAGCCTCCTCAGGTGCTTCTTTTCCAAATTCACATGCAGTTTCAGTTTTGTGAAGGTATACGCAACCTCAAATATAGGCATGCCCAGATTAATTTAAAGGAAAAGCAGAATTACATTAGGACTGTAATTGGATTGGTGTCTGAGGTGTTACAACTTGAACTGCTGCATTTCTGACTCAAATGTCAGTAGCATTGATGTTTTTGCCCTTAAGAATAAACACTTCAGTTATACTTAAAGCTAACACTGAAATGGGTTACCCTTATTTTTATCTGGGGCTTCATTTCATCCCAAGTGAAGATGATAAAATACCCTTCAAAAACCACTGTAGAACAGAACTACTGTAAGAAGATTTTATATGTTCGCAACAGGATATTGATGCTGTTGTACACAACTTTTTTTTTGTGAGGTTAAGTTGTTCTTTCACCAAGGCTTATATATGTGTGAAAATTGAAATCCTTTACAGTTAGAATTTGCATTCATGATCATTGTTATCTTAAGGGCTTGCTCTTATCTCTGAAAGGCAAAGGTCCACACTTCAAAGATGAAAAAGGCATTCATTTTCTATTGGAGTGGATAAAGGAATTGAAGTACAAGTCTTTTTCTTCAGTGGGAAAAATGACGGGAGGCTCACACTATTACAGCTTAGTATTTACTCAAGCTGATCAGGCTTTCTATTAAGGAATTGTGACAAAACACCCTTTCATGGCTTTTTTTGTATCTAATGCATTTCAGTAATTGAGATTTACAGCTGTAGCTCACTCCTTGCACAGCACATTTAAAAAATGCTGTTGTTTAAACTTGAGATGACTTTCATACTCAGGTTTTGGGGTCAGCTTCAAGTCCTGTGTAAAATGAGGTTGAAACATCCCCTTGTAGGAGGTGTAGACATTTATTCAAATTATCAGGATCTGCATTGTGCAGAAACCCATCCAGTTACCTGCCACTACTTGGAATTCAAGATGAATTATTGGTGCATTCGCTCTTGTGCTTTTCTGTCTTTTCCCCTCCTTCTGGGTTATATTAAATGTCAATCTGGAGATCAGCGTAGGCAGAGCTGCCAGTTTACCTCTTTTTAATTCTCTTTAGTGTCTCATGTCTTTCAGTTCCTTCTAAAACATTTGAAACTGCAGGGGAGGGAGCAGCCACAGCTGACACTGAGCTTATGCTTGTGAACAGTTCCAGCAAAGATACTGGACTAGCAACTTCCAGTGAAGAGCAGCAGACAATGAATTCCAGTCTTGAACTTACTGGGAAGTACTTAGGTTAGGGGTGTTTGATCTTAACTATCTCAGTGTATTCATAGGTACCAGACTTCTGTTTCTGCTGATTAATTTTGGCTCTTTATTTTACCAGTCCATTAAATTTGAAGTGTAGGAAATAGCAGGAGCCATGGGACTCTGTTTTAGCCTACCAGCAGTTAGGTGTGAAGTACCAATAAGTCCTGCAGGCTTGTAGAAGTGGAGAAGTTTTTTTACAACATTATCAATAAGTGATAACTTTTGCATTCTGTCACTCTCAGTGATACAGTAAATTTCATAGTAACCTGCCAATAGTAACTGAAATTTGTGAGTTTGTGTACAGATGGACTTGCAGAGTCATTACAAGCATTTTAGAGTGATCCAGTGACAATACTGTCGCTGCAACTGTAGCATTGCAGAGCTGTCCATAGTGTAGCTGCCTTCAGGATGATTTAAATATCTCCTGGTGTTAATTTGAAACCTTTCATTTACTTTAGCTTTTTATGTGGATGTGGGAGTATATTAGGATAAATAATTGCTTTTTAAAATACAATTTCAACTGTTTTACCCTTTCTTTCCACAGTATGTTGTGGTGAGCAGTAAAAAGATACTGTTCTACAATGATGAAAAAGACAAGGACCAGTCTAATCCATCCATGGTACTAGATATAGAGTAAGTAAAGTTATTGTTAGTTTTGGATGCGAATTGACAAAAGAGTGTTGTGTGTGAAATAGCAGATAGCAAATCCAAGAGCTTGAAATAAAAATTTCATAAAAAAATTTTAATTTCCCATACTAGTTGGAAAATGTCTATCTGTATTTCAGTGTACCATTAACAGAACTTTGACAGTACTTTGTCCTATGATTGCTAAAAGTTAGAGAAAAAGAGGAAGGATCATTGCTGTCCTAGTCTAAAGCATTTCTAACTTGTCCAGCTGTTTTCTGTTTGAAGTGATAAAATATATTAATCTTGATTCCTTTACACTGGTTATACATGAGGAAAATTGTGTCAAATGTCACTGAAGCCCCTCACTGATACATGACTGTGATATTTGAACAGCTGATTGACATTATGGGATATTACAGAATAGTAATTGAAAAAAGGTTTTAGAATTCATGAATAGAGGTACCAGGGAGCAACAAATACAGTGGTCTGGAAAGAATCTCAAACTCAGGAAGTGCTTAAGCTGCCAATTGCTCATAACCAGGAAAAGAGTTATTTTCTCTTTGAACTGTTTCGTACTCTCTTTTCATAAACATCTGCTACAGCTCCTGTTGAAAACAGGATGTTGGGAGAGATGGTCTTACCAACAATCTTGACCCAGTATAAGATGATATTTGTTCCAGTTTAAATTTTCAGTATTTTCAACAGATGGTGCCCCAGATTTCCTTTCATGATGTTTTGGCATAGATTGTTCATCAAGCCATAACATGATTAAGTAAAAAAAAACCTACTGGATAGTATTTTACTTAATATGGTTACTTCCATCTAGATTTTCACTAAGCTTTTCCAGCAATAATGTTAGACTTCCTAGTGTTTTGAGGAAGTATTTGAAAGCCTTTATCTTAAGTAAATTTACCATGATGGATCTTGAATCCACTGTAAGATAACCCTCTTTCCATGCTGTGAAATATTTTGCTTTTACATGGGTAGACAAAATCTATATGGCTTATGAATTAGTTCCTAAAAATCATATTGCAGTGTTGAAGTAGGTCGTGTTGCTTGCATAATTCTAACAACTTCAAAGCAGTTTGGTAATTGTTCTGAGCTGTACATAATCTTCTAGCATTTTCTTATTCATGTTTCTTCTAATCTAGTAAGCTGTTTCATGTCCGGCCTGTAACTCAAGGAGATGTATATAGAGCTGAAACTGAAGAAATTCCTAAAATATTCCAGGTAAAAAGAAGTAATATTCTCCTGTCTGTTTAACTCTCTTGAAAAAATGGTGGCTTCTTTGAAAAGGATATGAAAGTACTTAGTGTTTCAACAATAACACAGCAGTGTTCTTTTTCAGATTCTCTATGCTAATGAGGGGGAATGCAGGAAGGATTTGGAGGTAGAACCAGTACAGCCGGCAGAGAAGACAAATTTTCTAAATCACAAAGGCCATGAATTTATTCCCACGTTATACCACTTTCCAGCCAACTGTGAGGCCTGTGCCAAACCTCTCTGGCATGTCTTCAAACCCCCTGCTGCCCTAGAATGTCGAAGATGCCATGTGAAGTGCCACAGAGACCACTTAGATAAAAAGGAGGAATTAATTGCACCGTGTAAAGGTATACCCATGTTTTTTTCTGTTCTGTATTCTCTGCATGGTTAAGCCAAACCTGCTAAACTACTGGAGGTGAATAAAAGCTGAGTTTTAAATTAAACCTAAAACTAAAGTTCCATGATTTTAGATGTGAAAGTTGCTGTTACAGCAAATAGACTGTTAGACTGCTTATGAACAGGCAGCTGTGGCAAACTTCTGTAGGGAGGCCTATGGTGGTATAACTGGAGAGCTGGAGTTCTGCTGAGCACCGTGAGAGGTTTGTGCCCAAGTACTG
Source organism: Cyanistes caeruleus (assembly GCF_971803275.1). Taxonomy (NCBI): domain Eukaryota; kingdom Metazoa; phylum Chordata; class Aves; order Passeriformes; family Paridae; genus Cyanistes; species Cyanistes caeruleus. The sequence continues at coordinate 48,020,066 of NC_141701.1, forward strand.
GGCAGTTCCTTGGTGCCCACACCATTCCCTCTGCACTTATACCTGACCTGTGCTAGGGACAATTGCAGTGCTGAATCACCAAGCTCTGCTGAGACCTTGCAGAGTGGTTCTTCAGCCGCTTCAGAGACTGGAGTAAAAGTTTCTTCTCTGTGCTGCTGTGAAGTGGAGCATTCAGGCTATGTACTCTGGAACTTGGCCAAAAGGCACCCACACAGCTTTCCAGCTTATTAAAATTTTAATTAGTGTAAGTTTCTCATTTCTCAAATATTCACATCAGACTGAAGAATCTTAATGCAGAATGACAAATAGTGTAAAACATTATATTCATAATCTTCCCTGCTGTTTGTTGTCTTCCAAGAATATATAACCAAATTCAGTAGAACAATGTATATAGGTGCTGTTGTTCCTTCCAGTGGCACAGTTGCTGTGTCGTAACTCTTACTTTGATAAGGAGCTCTGTTTTTCACTGAATCATCTTCCTCCTTTTTCCTTGTAGTGAGTTATGATGTAACTTCAGCAAGAGATATGCTCTTGTTGGCATCCTGTCAAGATGAACAGAAGAAGTGGGTGACGCATTTAGTAAAGAAGATCCCTAAGACACCTCCATCTACTTTTGTTCGTGCTTCTCCTAGAACTTTGTCTACAAGATCCTCAGCAAACCAGTCATTCCGAAAAGTTGTTAAAAATACTTCTGGAAAAACTAGGTGAGAAATAAGCTACAAAAAATACAGATCATCTTGGCTAAAAAAACCCTCAGTTTATAAGTCCTGTTTCATGTGAAATTGTGAAATAATTCCATAGTTATGGCTGTTGAACTGCTGATCTAAATCTTTGCTCAAATTCCAAAGGAAGGAGCAGAATTCTCCTGTTACTATGGTAAATTTATTGGTTCTTACATTTGGAAAGGTACCATGGGGGTTGTACCTGGCCTGCCAATGCTTGGGAGGGAGCTGGTTGCAATTTTTTTCCTGTTTAAAGGCAAGGCTCAGTGGATATGTCAGTAATGGCATTTAGCAGCAATGGTGATCCATAGTCATCCCATCCATGGATTGACTCTGAGCTTGTGTATGCTAGAAGTCTTTTGCAAAAGGGGCTGAAATGAAAAACTTAGATTCTTCGTTCATAACTGTTGTTAGGCAAGTTCTTTTGTTGTGAGGCCAGTTAAGTGTTAATCCCATTCTTCCTCCCTGCTTACCCATTCCCAGTAGTCTTCTATCCCAGCAGTTGTTTTGTGAACTGTTTGTGACCCTATGCACTAACCAAGACATGATGTAAAATACACTTTTTTAATGCTTAGGTTACTGTAATCTGATTTTAACCTTTATTAGCTTCCTGATACAGTACATATGTTGTTTTCTCCCCAAATAACCGATTTAACTGACAGTGTGGAGTGGAAACTAGTGTCTCAGTAAGGAAAGAGTCTTCCCAGATTGGCAGGCTTATCAAACATTCCTGGCATGAAATGCAATAAAAGCAGACTTTCAGATACAAGGAGATATGGGATATATCATGAAACATCCTCCTTGGAGGGAACAGAAGAGAAAAAATATGAAAGAGAAAAAGGGTGTTGATTTTCTTGTCCCCAAGATTCCCATCCCAAAACATAAGTGATCATGGAATAGTTCGGTTTGGAAAGGCCATTAAAGATCATTCACTTCCAGCCCACTCTGCCAGGGCGGATCAGGTTGCTCAGAGCCCCATCCAGCCTGGCCTTGAACACTCCCAGGGATTATAGTTTTGAGATAGTAATATATTCAGTGAAGGCCTTCATGTTAATCCCATACAGGAAAATTACTTTTGGCCTCAAACACAAAGGCCAAAATATTGATATTTTGTCAATATCAAAATTAGTGGTGTTGTGGGCAGTTTGATTTACAGGAGAAGGACATAACTGCTGGTCACAGTTTTCTCTTTAAGAACATGCAACTGAGCCAGAGTCACAAACACTGAACAAAGTCTCAATTTACCAGTTACAGTTCATATGGTAGGAATTCAACAGAATTGTGGTGTAATTTTGCATTTTTCAACACCAATACTTAATCGAGTCGAACTTCTGAAATACAGAAACACTTGTGAATTGTGGGGAGATTTCCTGGGAAGAGGGCAGTTTTTCCTTACAGTCTTCAAAAAAATAAGGGTGAGTGCAGTGGAAAAGCATAGAGTGATAAACCTGGGTTAAAAAGACGGTAAAATCAGGGATTGCTTACTAAACAGTTGCATCTTCAGCATTGTACCAAATAAAGACAAATTGGTAATTGTTATTTTCAGGGAGACTTCAGCTATGTTTGTTATGTACTTACATGGTATGCACTTGTACAACAAAATCTTGTCAAATTATTTGTCTTGTCTAAAAAAATGTCAATTTCTCCCAACTTTCAGAAGGTTCTATAAAGCTTCATGGTGTTTCCAAACTTAATTTTTCCTTCAGTCCAAGGAAATTTTCCAAGATTGACTGAAAAATGTTAGACCCCCTCATAGGCTTACCCAGATTCTGTAAGACTTTAAGAAATAAATGACACCTGCAAAATTTAAAATATACGTAATTAAGATCTGTTGTTTAACATCATCTTTATTTACAGTAGGTCTGTTGAAGAACTACTCCTGTTTTGTAGATGAAAAAATATGAAGTGCTGTATGTTTTGTATGATGCATTTATTCAATGATAATCAGGATTTTAAAAACTAAAGGCAGACAAGGATATCAGAACTGGTTAAAGCGATCTGTGAATGACTAGTGAGATTTTTCAGTGAATCTTGGACCACATAAGACTGAAAGAAAAAGCCTATCATGCTGCTACTTAAAAGGAGTAGGTAGAAAAACCTCCAGAACTGATGATGTAAAAATCATTAATACAATTTTAAAAGAATTTTAAAAATGTGACATTGCATAATGTTAGTCAATGTACTCACCAAAAGAAGCATTAAATTAAGGATCTTTTAAAGCGGGAATGCTCTTGGACAGGAAAAAAACCCCATAAACAAACAGAGCAACTAATTCCTCCTAAACCAACCAACCAACTAGCCAATGGGATTGGAAATAATTATTTTAATGTATCTTTTACTTGCATGTTTAAGATGTGGTAATTGGATAATCTAAAACAGTACTTGAAAGATGCTGATAGCACTGATACTGATTTAAAAAACCATTCTGTGTTCATGATTGTGTACAGACACTTTCTTCCCCCCTGATGATCCTTGCCTTGTAAGGATAGTGTGTACTTCTTTATGTCACATTTAGATGTTTAGAGTTGCAGACTTTCTCTTCCAAAAGACCCTTTGAATTACATTCTTAGCATGCTTTCCAGTTATCCTTGTGGGGTCCTCTGGTAGCTGTAAAAACCAGCTTTCATGCATATTCTTATGGAAGAGAAATCCATTTGCTTAAATCAATGAATTGATTCTTTTTCACTCTGTCTTAATAGAAGTGTTGGTTTGGAGTTGCCTTTAGCAAGGACAAGTGTGCAGCTAATCTATTATAGAGGGAACAGATTTGGATAATTGAAAGTTTAGAGTAACTTTTAAAGGAATGGGTATGTTTGGGAACATCAGTTTCCCAGACTGTTGCTATTATTAATCCTATTGGCATTGTCCTGTTGGGAGTGTTACAGCAGAAGCACAGAAATACACAAGTAGGGAATGGAACTTTTTTAAAAAATGAGAAACACCATTATTAAAGCTCTGTTTTTAAGATCCTTTAAGATACAACGAGTCTAATAGCTCACCAGCACCAGAAGGAGGACAGCTGCACATTCCTGAGCTTTATCTTGTGTCAGTTCATGCTTCACAGATTACCAGAGTGAATAGAACTGATCTATTTTTCAGCAAAAAATTAATCCAGGAATGTTTTGCCTGAAGGAAAGCCAAAAAACCCAAAGCATGACAACAAAAACAATCCAACCCTAACTCCACAGAAGAAAAGCTTGTGATTTTCTGTTGGGCTCAGAAGTTGCAGTGGTTTGGGGGAGAGCCTCAAGGATGAAAGGAAGAAGGGCGATGGTGATGGTCTTGCATGAGTGAATGTCAGGTCGGATCAGCTGTTCCAAGTACTGCAGCCTTGCGTTTTCTCCATCTTTACAACCTCTGCTCACACCTTTCTCCATCACCCAAGGAGATCTTCCAAGTTCTTGGGAAGAAATTAAGCTCTTATGTTTTTTGTCAGTTCAGAAGTTAATACCTGCATAGTATCTTATCTCTTTAGCTTCTTGAATTTATCAGACAAGCTGTGACATAGATCAAACAGTTAATATTTACTTTACTTTTCTAGACTGACCCCAAATCCATCAGTGAACTCGATGACATAATTGATATCTTGCTTCTTGATGATTTCAGATACTGACAGAGTTAGAGCATATAATTTATTACAAGAAACTCTGTTTTAATGCTGCTTATTGTAGTCACTGATGGTGGAGAAAGAGTCATATTGAGCATAAGCCATTTAGAGAGGCACAGCACTTGAGCAGCAGGAATGCTGGGTATGTGTGTGCTGCTGTCTGTCATGCTGCCTGGAAATGTCTGCAAGAGGCAGGTGAGGGCCCTTGCACCTTCCTGGTGCTGGAGGAGCTCCTTGGGTGTCTGTGACACACTCTGTTCCCATCAGACAGCTGACACAGGGTTGGACAGAGTGTAGTGGTGCCTACATGGCACCTATAGAGCAATGTGAGCAAACAGTGAAAAGATTCAGAGTTCCACTGAGCAGAGAAGCATTAGAAAAAGGCCAGGTTGGAATTCTTCATTCTGGCAGTTATACTGTGGATGTTTTTGTGGCTTTCTCAGCTGAATTTTTTATGAGTTGTATCTGTGAGCTAGACAAGTACTGCTGTGATGGGCTATACCCAGCCTGTGCCCTGATACCATTACATATTCTGTCCTGTGTGTTTAAAAAGAGATGATGAATTTATTTTAGGAGAATTCACTTCTAATGTACCAATGTTAAAATTTAGCTTATTAAATAAATTTACAGTGTAGCTTATGTACTGAACACTTAACTGGTAGCTCAGCACAGTAGCTGAGCTCATTTGACAGCCTGTTGCTACTTAAAGGGGAGGATTTTCCCTCTCTGTTTTCCTTGTTTTCTGTCCCTGGATCCTAGATAAGTGCTTGCAATGATCCATTTTCAACCCTTCCATGAAGGTACACAAATCAGTTTCTGACTCAAAAAAATGTAGACTAACTGTGCCAAGCTATTGAGTGGGTCAGTGCAGTGCGAAGTGCAGTGATTGCCCAAGCTGAGGACAGGTAAGTAGGAGGATGCTCTCCTGGGGTCAGGAAGGTGATAAAGCAGAGGAGGCAGTCAGTTGTTGGATCAGCCTCTGTGAACTCAAGGTGCTGCATCCTGCAGTCCTCCTCCCTCACCACTTGCCTAGGTGTGGGAGTAAGAGACGCAGCAATGATTTTTATGCGATATACATGTCTAGCTTTTACTAAGTGTCTGAAAATTGTTCTCTTGTCAGACAGTATAGCAGAACTTGCCCTCGGTGATGGAGTCCTACCATGTAAGCAGGCATTAAGTGTTTTGTTCAATGGATACAGACTTGAACACATGCTTGAAGACATTTCAGTACATTTCATTCAGGGTCTGACCCACCTTTCTTTGCAGTTTGTAGGCAGTGCTACCTTGACTTCATGGAGAGGTGTCTCAGACCCGTTGAAAGGAGCTTCACATATAAAAGTTCATCCTAAGTTCTGTTCCTCATTTTAATAACTTATCACTAATGACAGTGAATCAGAACTTCATGATGAACTTGCTGGCATTTGCAATACTGCTTCAAGATTGGAACCTACACTTCATAGCTTACAGTCTGCTGATTTATCCACCTTCTATTAGCACAGCTGAGGCCTTTTGTTTTACTGTAGTTGGCACTTGGTCAAGTTAATGCATGTTTGAAGAGGAAAACAACCAACCAGCCAAAATTCCTGTGCACCTGATAAGCTCTGCAACTGCATGTGCGTTCTCTTAGCCTAGAGAACCTTTTCTTGTCCTGCAAGTGAAAGGTCACCTTGCATTGTCATGAATACACCCATGACTGTTGATTCTTAATTGCTTACTTGTAAAGCTGCAGTAATATTATCATCTGTCTGATGTCTGTGTTTGCTTAATGTTGTTTGAAACTGAGAACAGCTTGTGGAAGATGATGTAAGTATGATGTTAGTATTGTACCTTGTCATTTGAAAAAGAATTCTGTTAAAATAAAGTATTTTCTTCACTGAGGCTCTTGACAAACACACAGTAGTGTTACAAAGCTAATTTTTATATTTGTTGTTAATTGTCTGTTTTCTTCTTTGTTCCACAGCTAACCACATGTACAGTGCTTAATGGAACCTCATGGGATGCAGTCAGAGAAACAGGGCTTTTTTTAACCACACAGAACAGTGCAGACGGGCTGTTGTTCCTTTCAACATAACTATCACAGGCTTCAGGGTTAAGATTGCTATTACTGTCTCCTCCTTGCTTTGGCACAAAAGCACGCTGAGGGTGTTTAATTGCGGGTTTGCCTCAAGGTAGATTAGATTAATTATTACTATGTAATGCAAGTTAAAGCAAATAAAGCTTAGCTAGGTATATAAAAAAGGTGCTGCCTTTTTGGATTTTTTAAAAAAGCCGACTTTCTTCGTACCAGTGAAAGAAAAGGACTGTTAACCCTGTGAAGGGGATATTTATGTCAAGATGAGCATATGAAACAGACTAGAAGAGGAAGGTTTCTCAGTGAGAAGGACTGCAATTGCTTTCAAGACTCTTTAAGTTGTGCTCTTGAAGACTGCAGAACTAGCTTAAAATGAAGCCTTATCACTTGAACTTCAGTGCCTTCACTGCAGAGTTCTTTACAGCCTTAATGCTAACCACCCACTATGGAATGGATCAAAGTGTTAAATATTTTGCATTATGCTTTACAAAATACTGATGCAGCAGGTTTGTAAAGGGGGGAAAATAAGTAATTGCCTTTAATCTATGCATTTTTGCCAAGCCATACTGAATTATTTTATTGTTAGAGGCATTAGAAACTAACAGTAAAAAGAGCCACCGAGTTTGGAAGCATATTTTGGGGTACATCATTTCTATTACTGTATAATGTATTGCCTTACAATTTTAAGTGATAACATACATTAAGTTAACAAACATTTAAGAAATACATGCACTGTTTGAACTGTAAATTATTCTTAGAACACTTTTACTTGGTTTTACATTGTTCTTTTAGTGCCTTAATTTGAGATAATTGTATTATTGCCATGTCGATAAATGTAGAAACCTAAAACTAAACAAAAGAAACCTCTAAAAAACTATTGCATATCAGTAGTTTTTACAGAATCTTAATTGGTTGAAGTATTGTAGATGCTAGATGCATTTCTAAATTAAGTACAATTTTTGAGTAAGAATTCCTCTTACAAAGAAAGACTGATTCTTGTTCAAAAGTCAAGAGATGTATAGGCAATGCAAAAAAAAAAAATAAAAAAAAAGCAAAAGCTCTGGGTAATTCAGGAATTTCAGTAAATGCTGTCAGACTCTTGCTTTGTAGCAGGAATACATTCATGGTATGGGCAGTATGGTTTTATTTTATTTTATTTCTTAACCAAATACCTCCTCAGTAATTTATAATGGCTTTGCAGTTGTGTATTGAATAAGAAGCACTGGAAAACTGATTCGTCCTTAGGACGATTTGCATGTTTCAAGTGGTATTGAAAGCCGCACTGATGGATATGTAATAATAAACATATCTGTTATTAATATGGTAATGACTCTGTGCTCATTTAATGAGAAATAAAGTAATTTATGGAAAGACCCTTTTGAAAATGACTGGAATGGTGTTTTCTCCTGACTGCAGCTTATACGTCTTTGTAAGCATTCAGATGTTGCAACAGTTTCCAAGTACAAGGTGCATTTGCAGCATAATGCTCAGGGCAGTCTGAAATGTTGGAATGTTGGGTTTTTTTAACTTTTCCTCATGAATAGGTAAATACCATATTAAATAATGTTTTCATTTCCTTATTCTTATGGCCTGCTGTAGTACCTGTTATATTTATTATTCAACCCCACCCTGAGTTGGCCTTGTGATTGCTTTATCCTTCATGATGCAGGTTTGGTGTTTCAGAAATTCCACTTATTTGTGGGAGGGAACACTGTTCAAAAAACAGGGCAGTTTTGCCAAGGTGGGGGGGTTTGGAATTAGGCTTGTTTGGGGTTTTCTAGAACAGCCTGTACATCCCATTGAAGCTAGCTGTTCATAAATCTCCCTGGGTAATCCACCAAGGCCTGCAGAACAATAGAGCAGTAAGGCCAAATTATATGTGAATGATTGTATGTCCTTTGAAGGTTACAGAGCTGGGAAGTACAGATAAATAGAAGCCATTGGTGTAACTTCAGCAAGCTCCTCTGTGTTGAGCTTGCTGTATCTGAATTATCAGCAGTATCAAAGCTGTGGCTGGAGCACACTGAAGACAACCTTCCAGATCACCAGTCACATTGACTGTGAGGTTGTCAAGCAATATAAAGGATAATGATGACCTGCTTTAATCTCCTGACACATACTGGAAAGGGAAAAATATAGTAAGATGATTAAACATCTTACTTAAATATGTACATTATAATAGGAAATTTAGAGCAGTTGGAAAGGCCTGTGGTCTCTCCAGACTCAGATTAGGTTGTGCCTGATTGCTTTCCTGTTTTCCTTTATGCGTAACTGGCTACCTCTGCAGGCTCAAAACCTTTGTCTTGAGTAATTTATTAATAAAAAGTAGTATCTTTTGTATTTCATGAATCTGAAAATAGCGTAAGCCCTGTTATGAATAGCTAATGACTAGTGGGAAGAGGGATTGTGCATAAATGGTTTTTGCTTTACAGATTGGCACCTACTGTCATTTCCAGAGTTTTTTAGTAATGCTGAAGTTCTGCAGTTTTTTTTTAATGCTGATTTTGCTTGGGAAAGCAGCAGCAGATGTAATGAAGTGTAAAATTACATTGACTTGTATGTCTGAGATAAATTGCAACTAAAATGCCGTAATAATAAAGTCTAGACGTGCAAATTACAGTTTGTGTGTTCTGGTGCACTGATGTTGGCACTTGTTTACTGTAAGCAAGGTGCCTGTCTACAGGAATAGCTACACTTTGAATAAAAAAGCAGCCAAACATTTCTACTGTTAAGAAAAGCAATGCTTACAATCTCAACTGAAAGTCATCAAGGGATCTGAAACATGTAAGCTGTGAAGAGCCAGCATAAATCACCCTGGCTGCCTTTATACTGATGAAGCTTATACTGGTGAATTTTACAAGCTGCTTGAGAAATCAAGTTCAGATTCTTACCTGATCATTTTTTTTGTTGATTTGCCTCCATCTTTCTCATTTTTTTACGACTGTATTAGGTTCACTGACATTGGTAGAATGTGAAAAACGTGATTCTCTTTTCAAGCCTTCCTATTCCTGCTGAAGGCAACAGGAAAGAAAATGGAAAGAGTAGCTAGCTGTGGCAAAACAGCCTGATAATAAAAGGATACTCTGCAGGTGGGATTTTCCTACAGTAGCTGCTGAGGCAGTAGCCAGAAGCAAATTGGGAATTGTGCAGAGAGTGGAGGGGGCAGCATCTGAGCATCTGGTGAACTCTGCTGGGATTTTTAAAATGTACTAATTATAAACATAAAAAAGACAGGTAAAGTTTTGTTCTCGTTCCTTCCCCTGGATGTACATTTCTGACCCAGAATGTAAAATGTTTGAGAACTGCTGAAATGGAAGAGGTAACACAAAAATGGGGTGGTAGTGGTACTTTAAACATCTCCTGGATTGCAGCGTTTTCTTTACTGAAGACACATAGAAGATACACTAGAGTGTGGATGCCTCATCCTGGTAAGTGTTCAAGGCCAGGCTGCATGGGGCCCTGGGCAACCTGATCTAGTAAATGGCATCCCTGCCCATGGTCCCTTCCAACCCAAACCATTCTGTGATAGCCACGTTCCCAAAACATTATGTTCCCCACAGAAAATAAAATACACGTTAATAAATGCACCTGCCAATATATTGAATGAGGGTAACTCATCCTGACCTTTAAAGAAACAAATTTAAATGCAGTATTTTAAGTCCCGAGTCTCTGTTATTTAAAGTGAATCTTTGTTCTATCCCAGGCATCACAAAGGTGCCTAAAGCATGCCTTGCAGAGGGGTTTGGTTTCCTTCCCCACACCTTCTGCTGTATTGCAGCACCTGCTTGTACTGTCTGAGGGTTCACCTAGCACTTGTGCTCCTCACAACGGGGCCACGGGAGCTTTCAGAGCATCAAAAGCCTTTCCTGAACAGATCTGGACTTGCTCTGAGCCATCTTTCAGCACTCATAAATCCTGCTGGGCCTGTTGGTGCTGATGACACAGCCCCAGCTTTTGGATCCAAGCTGGCCTGGATCCACCCAGCTCAGGATGGGAAGGAGCCCTGCTCAGATGGTCCTGTCACAGGCCAGAGACACAGCCAGAGCACTTCAGTGTCCCCATGCTCCCACCCAAGGTTCCCCTGGGTCCTGTCTTTACTAAGAAAAAAAGATGCATTCAATAATGTTCAACCAATCCTTTACAACTTTGTCGTCGTCAAGTTCACGTTTATACATCAGGTCGCACTCTTTGTCTCCTGATGTCAACACTCCTTATGTCAGTTTGTGTAAGATTCAGGAAAACCAGGGTCTATTGATCCCCTCCTTTAGGAAAAAGGCTGTTACTGCAGGAAGAGGCCTCTACGCGATCTCGGAGGTAAAAAGACAGAGATAGTGGTTCTTCACCTTGCAGATGTCAGGATGGTTTTTCCTGCAGATACAAATCCCGTTTCTTCTCTTTCAGCACAGCACCCTCTAGTGCCTTTCCCAAATCCTGGAAATGCGTGGTCTGTGACTGCCTGAGCCCAGATCAGCTAAGGGTTTCTCTGAAGGGTTCAGCAGTGAGTATTCCACTTCTATTTAGCTGGCACGAGTAAACGTGACTCTAGGTATGTCACTTTTGGTATAAAGAGCAAAACGTTTGACTGGAGATACCCCACATATAAATTCACAGGCAGGCAGCTAGGATTTGCTCTCTGTTGAATAGATGGTCTGCAGGATCTCACCCTGGAACTGGATCAAAGCTTTTATAGAAAGTTTCTTTCAGCAAGTCTAAGTAACAAAAGATTCATCGCTTTTGCTGGTCAATTTTAACACCTAAATCACTTTAGTAATTGTAAACTCCACCTTAATTCAAGATCCAGCATAATCCAGCAAAATTGCAGCATAACACCCTTTGAAGTTTCTCTGTGAAGTATAATCCTTGCTCCCTCAAATCTCTTTGTCCCATTTAGGAACCTACACTGGACAATAAAGTCAACTTTTGCTCTTCTTCTCCATGACAAACTGAAAAGACAGAAATTTCTAAGCCTTTCACCCTAAGGCTTGTGTTCAAACTCTGGATTATTTTTAAGGCCATTTCATATCTCATTCTTCTACTGTCTGGAACTGAAAATCACATGTGGGTAACAGCAAGGAAAAGATCCTTCTTTAGGATATCAACTCTTTGGCAAAAGCATAGCCAGAAGTGCACGTGCCAACAACCAGACAGTGGTATAAGCTGTGGCAGAAGCTCTTCACAGCTGCACCTGTAAGCAGCAGAGGGGCACTGGGTTTGTGGAGCTAGGAGGGGTCCAAGGAAGGGATGTTTCTCTCTTATCCTCTCACTTGTATGGTAAAGCACTGCTTTTGTTTCTTTAAACACATCCTAGTACCAAGAGTTTTTGTAGAAGCAGTTGAGATTCAGGTCTCCACACCTACTGATTTCAACATTTACAACCTGGTTCATCATGCTGAAGGCTCCTGGCTGTTGCCATCACACACATCCTTCAGTGCTCCTTATCTATCACTGAGCCTAAAAATCATTTTTGGTTGATTACTCATCTTCTCTCTGTCCAATGAAGTCCTTCTGTTGATAATTTTAGCTCCTACTTTATCCTTTCCTATAAACCAAACCTATTTCATCCACAAGAGTATTTTTATTTTTTTTTTGCCTCGCTTCCCCTGCCTTGTGCAATCACAGCTTTTGGGCAGACCCCTGGGAGTGCAAAAGCCCATCTCAGCTCTCTCAGAACCACACAGTCACAGAACGGGTCAGGTTGAGAGGGAGCACAGTGGGTCATCTGGTCCAACCTCCCTGCTCAAACTGTCCTAGGGCACATGGCTCAGGGCTGCATGCAGATGGTCACTGAATGTCTCCGGTCAGGGGGAATCCACGCCCTCTCTGGACAATCTGTTCCAGCGCACGGTAACCTGCACAGTAAAGAGGTTCTCCCTTGTGCTCAGATGCAGCTTCCTGTGCCTCAGTTTCTGCCTCTTGCCTCTTGTCCTACTGCTTGGTCCCACCGAGGAGAGCCTGGCTCCATCCTCCCGACACCTTCCCTTTGGATATTTATACACGTTGATGAGGTCCCCTCTCAGTCATCTCTTCTCGAGGCTGAACAGGCCCAGCTCTCAGCTCATCATCATGACAGAGATGATCCAGTTCATCATCTTCGCTGCCCTTCTCTAGACCTGCTCCAGGAGCTCCCTGTCTGCTGCACTGCTCCCAGAGCCGGACACGCTCTCGCTCCAGCCCTGCGCCCCGCACACCGACATTCCCGGCCCGCGGCACCAGCACCGCCTGCACCTCACTCTGGGGGTCGGGCCCGTCCCGGCCCCAGCCCGGCGCCCTGCGGGGGCTGTGCCCACGGCTCCCAGGGTTACCGGGACGCGGGCCCTGCTGGCTCCCGCTCCCGCTCCGGCCCCGCCCGTTCCGGCGCTGCGCGCGCAGCGCTCCCGCCCCGCTTCCGCCGAGCGGCCGCGCTTGCAGCGTCATCCCGGGGGCTGGTTTGAATGAGACCCCGAGCGGGGCCGGGACCCGCCGCTGCCGCCGCCGCCCGCCCGCGCCCGCCCGCCCCGCCAGCGCCGCGCCGCGCCGCCCTGCGCCCGGGACACGCCGCTCCGCCATGCCGCTCTTCTCAGGTGAGCGCGGCCCCGCGCCCCTCGCGGCGGGCCCTGCCGGGGCGGGCGGGCGGGCGGTGCCCGGCGGCGGCGGCGGGAGCGGGAGGCGCCTCGCACGTGCGCGCCCGTCCCGGCCCCGCCGGCCCCGGGAGCGCCCCGGGAGGCGCGGCCCGGGCGGCGGAGGAGGGAGGGAAGGAGGGAAAGAAGGGAAGCAGGGAGGCAGGGTTGGCCTGGCCCTGCTGGTGGGAGGGCGGGTGTCAATCGCGGGCCGCCGTGCCTCGGCGCTGCCCGTCTCGGTTTGCTCTGCTTTTCTGCTGGAAGAGAAGTGGTGCCGGCCCTCTGGTGAGCCAGAGCTCTGCATCTGCGCCTTCCGGGCGTGTCTGCCTCCGCTCTGGGAAAGCCATTATATCCTACAGGCTCCGTTGGGTTGGAAAACCCAAAAGGTCCGACCTTTGACCGGTCACCACCGTGTCAAGTAGACCAGGGCACTGAGTGCCACATCCAGTCTTTCCTTAAACACCACCAGGCACGGTGACTCCACCGCCTCCCCGGGCAGCCCATTCCGATGTCTAATCACCCCTTCTGTGAAGAGATTCTTTCTAATGTCTACCCTAAACCTAAAGTTAAAGCTTTCTTAAATTATACTTCATCCTATACAGCCCTTCTTGCTGTAAGGAAAGGTTTCCAGGGAAGACTTCAAGAACAAAATCTCCAGTGACGCTTCTGGGACCAATTGCTGCCATGATAGTATCTCACAGATCTGGCCTAGTTGGGCTCTTCAGTTTTTTAGGTTGTGTGCAGCCTCAGAGCAGTTTGTCCACTACTGAAGCTGTGGTTGGCAAACTGAGATCCTTATGTCGATATAACAGGATTTTCCCTCATCTCATCCAAATCTAGTGGAGTCTCCCTCACTGAAGATGTTCAGGAATCGTTCTGGGCACAATCCTGTGGCTTGTGCTCTGGGATGGCCCTGCTTGAGCAGCGAGGTTGGAGGAGATGACCCTCTGTGGTCCCTTCCAACCTGACCCATTCTGTGAAGTGTATGTGCTGTGTTTTCTGATCAGCAGGGAAAATACATCCTTCCTTTTTCTTACTTTCCATTGTTTTCAAATTAACAACTTTCTCTTTTCTTTTGCATGAAGTCTTGGTTGCAGTCTCTGAAGAGAAGACATTCATGCTCTTCCATTCTTCCTCTTGAGTGCTGCGTTGTCAAAACCTATGACACTACGGATTAATAATTGCTAACTCTTCTGCATATTTAGCAGTGGATGCATGACTGTTCAAAAATTCAAAACACAAAACTCTGTGCAGCTGACTTGTTCAGTGACTGAGCGGGTTGTCTTCCTGGAAAATGGGATAAGACTTGTGCTTCCTAGGTCCTCAACATGCGTTGAATGTCTGAATAGAAGATGCTTTCTTTTAGAAATGCTGAAAAGTCAATCATTTCAGTTCTTTTGTAGACAATTTAGTCTAACTCATTTAGACTTGCTTTTGATTATTCTGTGATATTATGCATCAAAGCATTGTGTACATCTGAAATCTGAACCTTTTTGGAAGGGTTTTCAAAATTATGACTTTTTTTTTAAAAAAAAGTTTCTCTAATGTATTTATGTAAAACCAAAGCACAGGTAGAAGGAAGTGGCTTTCGTAAAGTCTGGTATTTCAGCCACTTGCAGTGCGTGTAGGCTGTTGCTGTGTGCTGTGTTTTACAGATTTTCAGTAAAATCTCAGCTTGCTAAGGAAGCCTGTGTTAGTTCTTGGAAGTGGTCAAAGGTGTGTCACTGTTCTGTAGAGGCACACAGCTTATTCCACATTTTTTGTCTGCTCTTGGTCATTACTAATCTCGCCAGAGCAAAGTTAACATTCCATTGTGCCATTATGCTTCCCAGTTCTGCTGGTGATCCCATTTCCAGCCTCAGGGTTCACTTTTTTGTGACCAAATTTCACTTTGCTTCCTAATTCCAGCCCTGCACCTTTACTGGGCTCAGTAGCCTTGCTTTTAAAGAGCACTGTATTGTTTTCCTCTGAAGGAGAACGGAAATGCTACGGGTAACTGAGCTGGAATCGCACCTCTGAACTTCCTTCAGAAAGTTCACTTGTTTGCAACGAGCAGTGTCAAGAGAATGGCAGAGTTGGTTCCAAACTGCTTTTGAGAAGACCTGCTAAAGGGTTTGTGATGGTGTTAGGCACACTGCTTGCAGAGTTTCTCAGTATGTGTGTTACTTCAGTGCATTTGTAGGATGTTTTTAGACTGCTGGAAGTGGTATGTTCTGATGGATGAGGTGCCATAAAGTAAAAAGCCCTGGCTTCATTATTGGCAATTTTAAGAGTTGAAAACAGAATGTCTTAAGTTGAGGTATGAAGTCTTGGTAATTGCATTCTTGGGTATTAGGAAATAATCAAGTTTCAAAACACTTTGTTTGCAGTAAATGTGAAATGGGGAAAAGAGAAATTCGATGGCGTGGAGCTGAACACTGACGAACCTCCAATGGTCTTCAAAGCCCAGTTATTTGCACTGACCGGAGTTCAGCCAGCTAGACAGAAGGTTATGGTTAAAGGAGGAACTCTGAAGGTAGGAATCAATTTTTTGTATTATGTCTGACTTTGTTATGTGTTAACATGAACAATGACCATGTCTCTGGGTGTTCCTCCAGAAGATCTTTGGTTGTGTGCGTTAAACTGACTGCACTTTACTCATTTATACAAAACACAGCTTGGTGGGAGGGTTTTTGTTACTTCTTTATGTTCAGAATCTGAATGCAAGATTTTTCTTTCTAACTTGTTTAAGAGAAATTTCTCTGGTTCTTCTCTGCTGGAGACTTACTGGTGTAATGAGATATAGGCAATTTTGCTGCAAAAAGTTGTTTACATGTAAGCAGTGTTGAACAACACATGAGGAACCTTATTGAAAACACAGTTTGGCTGCTTTTTATTTTAGTCAGACAAGACTTGATAACATGTAAATAGTTAGTATTGTGTCATCTTGGATGAAACACAATTGTATATTTAGAAATATTGTTAATATTAATTAAAATACTTGCTACAAGTATCTTACTACAAGATAATTAACTTGCCATTTATTTTATTTCACAGGATGATGACTGGGGGAACCTAAAAATAAAGAATGTAAGTTCTGAGCAGTAACTAAATTTCACTATTCTGATATTTTATTTTGGCATTTAAAGAAAGACTTGAAAGTGCTTCCTGTTACTGTTTGAATGGGCAGTGCTTTCTTAAAAAGTCATATCTTGATGAAAACTAGTTTTGTAGGTGTTGTGTGTAAGCATGCTTAGAAAAGTCTCACCATTGATTTATTAAAAAAACCCCCTTTTTGGCATCAGTAGGGAAGTTATACCATCTTTTCTGGTGCATATATATGTTTTTTTTCATACAAAAAATGTTCTGGGTCAGAGCAGTGCTGTCTTATCTGTGACCATAAAAATAAGTTATGTAGAGATATTTTATTGATAATACGATGTTATTTAGAGAGAGCTTGTGAACCTGGGCACTGTATGCAGGCCCTTGTCCTTGCACATCCCCACCATGGACAAATGTGTTGGTGATGCTGAAGTTAGACCTCTGCTTATGTCCTCTTTTACCAACCTGCTGAAGTAAGCTCTCCTCTGTTAAATAGCTGCTGTTTTAAAACAAAGCTGTTAGTAATGGTAATTCATACCTTTGGCTAGTTCAAAAAGAAAACAGAAAGCTATCATGCTTGTGCTGCTTGCCTTTATAATATTGCATCAGGGAATCTCACAGGTTTTTGTTGGGTTTTTTTGGTGTCATTTTCATTACTGTATGTCTCTTGTAACATCTTGTAACAGCTGTTACAGGTTTTACTCCAGTTCTTCTCTGGGCAGATTGATTTAGGTAGCGTTGCTCTTACCCTTGTAACTAGTTTGCAAGCATTTGTTAGCAGCCCTTAGCTGCAGCTATTGTAGCAAAGTTATTCAGTAAAAAAACGCAGTACATAATATTCTTTTTTTCTGCATGTGGTTGTGCTAATAGCTGCCTTTATTCGCTTTAATAATGTTATATACAAGCTCTAGGGATTTATTTACACTGTCAAAGCAGTTTCTCTTCATTCTGTTGTTCATCCTTTTCCTTAGCACTGTATGTTTCAAGACTCCAGGTAGTAATTTTCTCCTCCTTTGACAGATCTTATTGTGTAGATGTGCTCCTGTTGAAGCTGAAGGACTCCTTTTCACATTATGCTAGTTCACCAAGCATGGAAACCTGATTGGCTCTTTTTTAACCCTAAAATGTTAGTTCTCATATCTAAACTGATGTGGTAGCTAAGGTTATTTTTCACTTTTCAACTAGTTTAGCCCAGAACTTGCTGGACAAGCTCCCCAGCCTCACCAAATGTTTCAGTGGAAACATCTAGCATGGTTAATTCTGTGGAGTTGTTCTCAGTGGGTCCTTCCTAGATGTGAGGAATTGAGGTATGCCCTAAAGTCACACTAGTGCAGTATTGGTTCTGTTAAACTAAGAGAAAGACTGTTTATTTTTGGGGAAATAGCTGAAGTATGTTAAGAGCTTAAGGGTTTGAGTGGAAATAACTGTCCTTAGATATTCATAGCTATTTTTACTGTGTTTCAAGGGGATGACCTTACTAATGATGGGTTCCGCAGACGCGCTTCCAGAGGAGCCGATTGCTCGGCCCGTCTTCGTGGAGGACATGACAGAGGAGCAGCTGGCCTCGGCTGTAAGCATGTTTCCAGCTTTGGTTCCTTGTAAACCTTCAAGTAATGGCACATTTTTAAATACTTGCAGTTGCTTAGAAGTGGGTTTTGAAACTGTAATGTCTGTTTAGCATCTTCACCAAGAATCACAAATTTACATCAATGACCAAACTGGGAGCAGTGAAAAGAAGTCTGTGATTTAATTTAAGAAGTCATACAATTAGTGCTGTTTTTTCCTTTGAGCAGGCAGCTTAGTAGATTTTCTTAAAATAGCATTGCTGATGTTTTTAAAGATGTTGTATTGCCCTTGCTGCATCAGTACTTTGTCTAAACAAGGCCTCTTAGATACACAAAATTATTTCCTGCCTCTTTCATATCCTTGATGTGAGACTAAGGTTTGTTTTGGGGTGGAGTGTATTTGGGGTTTTGTTTGTCCATGTTACTAGTATTAGGTCAACTTCATGAAAAATGAAAATAAGTTTGACACAGATGTTTTGCTTTATGGAAGTAAAGTCTGAAAGAACATAATTAATCTATTTTCTTAATGAGGTAACTCCTGAGTTTCCTTTTTTTGCAGCTTGAAAGGATTAATTTTCTCATCAGTCATTTGAACTGCAAGCTTTGTCATAATTCACAGTTGCATGATTGTTGTCAACTGTGTATACAGAACAGGAAGACTTTTATGTTGTATGAAAAAGGATCTGTAGTTTAGCACTGGGTTTGTGCTTCAGGATTTAGTGCTGTCCAGGCCACCTGCAGGTGAAGGATATTTCTGTATTTTTCAGTAACCCCATACACAGACACTGAGATAACTGAGAGGGAAGCAAGGAGGTGATTCATTGTCAGGCAACTTTTAAAAAAAGTTGATCACGTGGAAGTTTTGTTATACATCAAAATTCAGTTGTCTGCAGTGCATGTATTCACTTGTGAGATTTGTTAAATGATTTCTCTTTTCCTAAAATAATCTTTTGGTATCGGTATGCAGTACTACTTCAGCTTCATTAAACTGTCTTTTTCAGTGACAAATACCTCAGTATTCAGGATTAAAAAGAAGGAAAATAAAGAAAAATTCTATTACATGATGATTTATAGTTATTTCTGGAACTGGTTAGCTGAGTATTAGTTGGCCTTCACATTGGTCAAAATTTCAGAAATTCACAAGTTTGTTGTCTAAAACGATCAAGTTAATGATCTGTTGCAAATTTCTGGAGAGGAGTTTAAACAGTGCTTTTGTTTCCATCTATGAACTCCATCCTTTTCATAGTTTTACTGAAAACTCATTTTAATTAAAACATCAGTGTTTTGTACAAATGTGTTCATGTGGAAATTTCACGGAAATAGAATTTTAAGGTCAAAACTTGAATGGGATTATAATTGAACTTTCCAAATGACTGCATGCTTGAAGAATATGTTCATTAAACTAAACATGCAGAGAAAAACCCCCAAAGCATTCCTGAATGTTCCTTAGAAGTATCAAGTGATGTAATGATAAATATAATAATAAAGTGGATCTGGAAAAACCTCACAAAGTTTGATGTAATATTCCAGGTTTTACGCGTAATTCAGTTGCTTAGAAGTTGATGTCACGTTTTAGCATTTGTACAGAAATGATTGCCACATCTCTCTGACCTTCAAGCACCCTTGTGAATTTTTTTGGTAGATGGAATTGCCATGTGGATTGACAAACCTTGGCAACACTTGCTACATGAATGCTACGGTTCAGTGTATCCGCTCAGTGCCAGAAGTGAAAGAGGCCCTTAAAAGGTAGGAGTCAGGACAAAAACACCGTGACTAAAATGTTTTCTTTAGCTTATGAAGGAGGTATTTTGCAGAATAATCATTTTAATACTGGTACGGATTTTCATAGCAATCTGTTACTCTTCAGGTCTGTTCAAGATGAACATTATGATTGATTCAATAAAGAAGTTAAGACTTTGTGTTTCTTGGAGCTGGCTTTTAATAAATGTGTTTGGCTTAGCTAGAAAGTAGTTCCTATCAAGATCAGTTTAAAATGCTAAAACAAGCTGCTGAACTCTTAACCCTGATTTTTTGCTGTTAGGTTTTATGGTCCTGTTCTGCATAAAAGAATCATAGGGGAGTCCTGTTCCTTTGAGGAATACTTCCTACAATGGCTCTATTGCACAGTATTTTCAGCTGTGAAATTCTGACATTTACTACTTGGAGGTACCACAGGAAGTTCTAAGACATGCCTTCATGGAATTTTGTTTTGTTTATTAATTTTTTCTGATTGTAGGATACTTTTTCTGATTTTTGCTTGTTTTTGTTACTCTAGACTGAAATGTTAAAATGGCCAGTGGTTTTTGTTGGTTGGTTGTGTTGTTTTTGGTTTTTTTTTTTTGTAAGGAATATACAAGAAACTTGAAAGTTATGAATATTAAAAGAAAACATAATACCTGACAATGTGGCCTGAATTTGTCCTCCAGATGAATTGTAATGAGAAATCATCTTAAAAAGTGAGAATTAGGTACAGCATTATTGCCATCTTAGGGTTAATTTAATTCCTTCAAAATACACTACTTTCTTGATTCCCCGGTAGCCAGCTGGATATTCTGTATTGCTGTCATCACTTGTTATTTAAGTAGTTACAGGTTTTCATTCTGTTAGCAGGTGAACCTTAATTGTTAAGCACTGAGGACTATTAGTGAAGTACAGAAATTTGGTTCCAGGGTTTTTATTGACTATCAGTGTTGTCATTTTTGGAAAGTCTGCACCGAATCAGAATATTTGACAAATTTGACATACCAAAAGGCAAAATGTAGCCTGTGAAACTGGCTATTGAGACTGCAGTACAAGATGTAGCCATATTGTCTGTAGGAAGTCAGATTCACAGTCGGATTCAAGCTCTGTTTTTCCCTGGAGATTTAGCCTTTTTTTGGTCTTCCCTTGCTTGATGACAGCACAGAAGGCTATAGGGTGCATGGCAGTGGGAGAGGTGTGAAAGGACTCGCTTGGGAAAGCTGTTACAGCTTCTTTCCTCACAGCCTGCGCCACTGATCTCCCCAAGGAACTCCTCCCTGTTCTGTAGCGTGTCAGGAGAATGTTTCCTGCTGGTCATCTAGCAATGGTCAGAATTTCAAAAGTTCAGAATTTCTAAGATTAGAGAATGTGTGAGACCCTCCTTGTGCTTGACAGCTTTGGGGAGTCCGTCTATTCCTCATCCAACTGCTAAATTAAGAATTCAAAGAGTGATAAGTTCTTGTCATATAGGTGGACTCCCACACCTTTTCAGTGTAGGAAATACTTTCCTAAGAAAATATCTCACCTCTTACTGTTTTGCTTCTGCTGTGAAGGGAGGAAGCAAGCCTGCCTTCCATCTCTGTGCATTTTATCTGCCATCTATCCTTGAAGGTTTTTTTTTTTCCCCCCCATGTATCTGACGAGTGTACATGTATCATGGCAAGTGTTCAGAAATGTGGTAGCTTTTGTTCAGACTTTCTCAGTTTCTTTAAAAGTAAAACAAGTCTTTAAGGCAAAAGGTTTAGGGAAGCAGCAGTGATGTGGCCAGGTTTTTTAGTCTGCCTTTACTTACTGTCTGAAAGATGCCAGATGTCCTTTGCTTCCATGCTTGCAAGGTAGCTGAAACTTTGAGGTAACTGTGAGTGAATCTTACCTTTGGTTACTTCTGGCTTGGTGATAGATTTCCTTTAAATGAATCTAGCTGCTGCCTGCTTCAAAAACCTGACTGTCCTTCCTGTTTGTGTTTAATTGCAAGCAAATTATTTTTCTTCCCTTTTAGGTATGGTGGTGCCTTAAGAGCTTCGGGAGAAATGGCCTCTGCTCAATACATTACTGCAGGTTGGTGTTTAGAGTAGAAAACGGGTTTAGACAAGTGTGTGATTTCCTGCTAACTGCAGATGAAATCTGCAGTTAAAATTCTGTGTATTGTTCTTTAGTGCATATGCCTTAGGAATGTCAGATCTGCTGGCACTGGAGGATTCATTTTGTCTTTAAAGGTTATTCTGCCCCTGCCTGCAAAGCGTTTATCTCTGCTCATTATCAGGCTGCAGGCTAGGGAAAAGACACTTAAGTGTGATCTAGGCTTAGGTAGAAACAATTTGTATCTCTTAAACATGTAGGCATGATGAGGTAATTGGAACTTCCTAAAGCAGATTCCATCCATCCATCTGTTGATTTGATCACTTTGTGTAGAAATATTTCAGTTCTTTGTTTCACATGGTGGTAGGCTAAGACCATACTCTTGGGATATGCATTTCATTGGTATTTTTGAATATGATTTATTGGCTGAGCATTATTGTTACGATGAAAACTGATGCTTTATCAGAGGTCTTAGCCTTTGCCCTAGAGATCCAGATTTCATAACTGGAATGGAAAGGAGGGTCTTCAAAACAAAAGTTACTCTTTGTTGTGGTGGTCTGGGTGCTCACACTGTGGGAGCTCACGGTGGCCCCGTATCTTCAAGCTCTAACTAGAGTTCTAGTTAGACCCCTTACACTTGAACAAGGGTACTACTTGTCCGCTTTTTCTTTTTTTACTCTATTTCATTGCCCCACTAAGATGCTGGGCCAGGACACTGGGATTTCTACCAGTCCATTTAAGGAAAAACAAAACAATATAAGGAAGGAAAGGTCCAGTTTGTGGGTATGCCTGCTGATCGAATTTTGGGGTGGTAAGTTCAATGGTTACTCTATACAGCCATGCCTGCCCCTCCCCTTTTCACTGCCTTTACTTCGTGTCCCTTGTTTTCTTTTTAAGGTGACAGCTCTGCTTCTTAGGAATTTTAATAGTTTAAGTAATTTGTAATTAATTCGTGGGTGCTGAGCTGTTCAGGAACTCCTGCATGACACTTATGGCATTTTTTTTTTAATTGCTGTGTCATATCAGTTGCACCTCTTATCAGGGTCAGTGAAGACATTTCTGAAAGAGGAAGCAACTGACCGTAGTTCCCTGTAATTTTGCCTATATTCACTTACTCAGAGAACAATTCATTAGTCTCTTCACTTGTAAATTAGTGACCATGAAGACTGTTGCCTTCCTCACAGGGTTGTTGTGAGGATTAACAGGTGCTTTTGAAGTGATCTGTAGATTTAAAATGCTATAACTTGCGTAGATAAGACATATGCTAGAGTGTGGAACAAAAAAGAAAGCCATGTGTGTTGTCATGCAGTCAGTATCATTCTTTGGATTGCACATAGCTATGAGCTTTCTGCACATGTGCATACACATACTCGTTCTCCTGGGTCTTAAGCATGGGTATTTCCTAGATATTTTATTAAAGTTTTTTTTTTCCTAGTTGCTGGTGAAACTTAAGTTGTTCTAGAGGATAGATTGTGAATGCCTTCTGTTTTTTCTTGTGCAAACATTGTTCCTCAGATGTGTTCCAAATGAAATCTTAATTGCTCAATATTTTTTTCCTGTTAGCAGCCAGGAAGGACAAGGCATTATGTGCCAAATTCTCAGAATTGCCATCTCTATGCTTTCAAAGTTGTGTTCACAAAGGAGATCTTAGGTGCACCTGTTATGCCACCTGGAAAATTTGGTCCTGCTTTGGAAAGATCAAATTGGACAGTGTTAAATGATCAGTCTTTAAATGTTGCTGCTGTTTTACTATTCTTTTTACACTTCCTGCCATGTTTGAATTGTTTTTTCACTTCTCAAAGCATTCACTTATTTTTCTTCAAGCTCTTAGAGACTTGTTTGATTCCATGGATAAAACTTCCTCCAGTATCCCACCTATCATTCTCCTGCAGTTTTTACATATGGCCTTCCCACAGTTTGCAGAGAAGGGTGATCAAGGCCAGTACCTTCAACAGGTAAAGACCAGTTATTAGCTTATTGTTTAAAATTCTACAGTATGTTGGAAGTTGAGAACAAGAACATTTTAATCTTTTCCTTCTCTTGTGAAAATAATTACTCCCACTAGTAAAGTGGGGTGGTTTTTCTGTATAAAAGTTGTATAGAAGTTGAACATAATATCAAGTGCTACTTCTGAGAATGCATAGTGGAATTCTTTGAAATTCTTAGCTAAGGAATCCTCACATTTGGCTTTGTTGTTGATGGGTTTAATGTTACTAAATCATAATGCTAGTAGTCAGGATTAATGTTGTGTTCCCTTCCTAGGATGCCAATGAGTGCTGGGTGCAGATGATGAGGGTACTACAGCAGAAGCTGGAAGGCATAGAAGGTGATACAGTTATGGAGGTAATTGTAGTCTTACTCTAACCTGAATAAGGATTTGTAGTATTTCACACCTGTTGTTAAATAATGTCTGTTTGTGAGTTCTTTAACATGTGTCAATATGTGAAATTGCTTTCTGACGTGTCTGATCAGAGTAAAGCTACCATGGTCCTGTCAGTGATGCTATGGAGTGTGCTGAAGGAAACCCTTCCCTTTGGGCTTTGTAAGGCAGTGTTGGACCAAGCTGGTGGTGACACCCACTCACATAAATGGCAGCTGGCCCTGATAACCTGTTAATCCAGCACATAAGAACTCTTTTTTTTCTGAAAAAAGCGTGCTAAATTGAACTGTTTCAAACAGACAACCAACCAAATCAACCTGATACAATAAATTACTGGAAGTTTTTCCTGAGTTTTTACCAAAACAGCTTTCTCTTTTCTGTGTAAACTGTTTTCTGGAGAGTCTTGGCAGAGCCTTGGAAGACTATCCTGAAACTTAAGATAAATTTAAGTTGTGGGACAGGGCTTTGTGAGTTTTTGTTCTTGCTTGTTAATGTGTTTTAGGTTGGTTTTAACAGCATGTTAAAAGCATGTTTGTTTTGGAACTTGCATGCTGTGTTAGAAGATTGACTGACTAGGAGAAAATGCACCTATAGAAAGATGAAGGAATAGGCTTTAAAGACTAAATAAATGGGGCTATTTTGTTATCATTGTAGAGATGACTGTATTTACGTTCTATTTAAAGTTACATCACAAGAGATTTTGTTTTACAGACAGACTCTGGAGCTACAGCAGCATCCTCTAAAAAGAAGAGTTTAATTGATCAATTCTTCAGCATTGAATTTGAAACAGCGTATCCTAAAGACTAAGGCAAGACATAAACAATGATGATTTCACACTTTAGCAGTTGAGTTCAGGGAGGATGAAAAGCATTATTCAGAATAGTATGGAAAATGAAGGTGTAGGTTGGGGAAAGAGGGTCATGATGTTGTGCAGGAGTACATAGAACTTAAAAGTTAAGGTTGGATATGCTTTGAGGGAAAGGATGATGTGGAGAGAGAGAGTGGTAATGGAAATTTGCAGAAAAAGAACAAACCCATGTTGAATTTCAGTAGCAGATTTTCTCCCCAGAGAAGATTGGTACTTACCAGCTTCAGGGATGCTGACATGCTTTATCCAACTAAAAGTAATTGTTGTCCTAAATAGACCTTTTTGGCTTGTAAAGGTGTGTTGCTGACATACCTGGTGTACTAGAGATGCAGAAAAGGTAGCTTGATTGATTTCTTAAGAAATAAATTAGGTGTCTGCTGTTCTATGAGTAAGAAACAAATGAAGCTGACAACTTTCTAGTAGGTTCTTTATAGCAAGAAAAAGAGGATATCACCACCTGGGGCACACATTTCAGGGCAAGTATTACTCTTTTCCCCTTTCTCCACCCCAAAATCCTGGCTGTCATCAAACTGAGCAACACTTTTAAAAAGAACTACACACCATGCATTTTGCTTGTCTGAAATAAGGAAACATCCCCTTAGATGAGGTGCTGTATCTCATAGCTTGGTAGTAATGAGGAATAAAGGCCTTTTTAGAAGTAAGAATCATGGATCTCTCTCCCTCTTCTGTGATGTTTGTTATCCTTAAAAGAGTTGGGAGTCTTGGAATGTGTAGTTAAGAGGAGTGATGCATAGGTTAGTATCAGCAAGAAGACTTGTTAGAAGGGTTGCAGACTTTAAAAGTATAATTAAAACAGCATTTGTAGAATAGCTGCAGTCAGAAAAATACCTTGTTGGAAGGAGATGGATGAGAGAAAAGCATTGTGGTAGAACTATGAAAAGAGAAGAGGACAGACAGAACAGTTGAAAGGAATGTAGAAAACAATGAAGGAATTAATTTCATTTCAGTGAAGAGAACAGATACAAGGCAGAGAAGGGAGGCTCTGCATGTTGTAAAGAAACAGGAAGTCTGGCCAGCAGCAGTAGAATATCTTTATTAATCATAAACAATAATGGAGTGTAATGTTGCAGGAGGGCTTTGCAACTGGGTGTTGGCAGCCAGTTAATGTGTTCTGTGTCCTGGGGGTTGGGTGGTGATGGGGGAGAAGAAAGAAAATGCAGGCCTCAGCTTAAATGGTGATCAAAGACTTATTTTAATTTTTTTGGTGTGCTGTCTGCTCCTGCTGCCCCTTGTCCTTAGGTATGAAGGAACAGATTGGTCTGAAGGAAAGGTTCCTTCAAATCTTTTTTGTACTAGGAGAAGTAAAAGTACTGTCTACACAAGCACAGAGTTACCTAAATTACTGTGCTGCTTGGCATGCTCTTTTCACTAGAGCAGTAGTTCAGCTCTTGGTGGATGATGGTTTTCCTTAATTTTGTGAAGCATGAAATGTACAGAAGCCGAAGAAGAAGAAGTAACTAAAGGAAAGGAGAATCTCCTTCAGCTTAGCTGCTTTATCAATCAAGAAGTGAAATACCTGTTTACAGGACTAAAATTGGTAAGCTATTGCAACTTTTATTGAATTGAAATTCTAAATGGCCTGCGTATTTTCAAACTGAAATTCTAAGTGACCTAAATACACTTAATTCTAAGTGTGTTTAATTTGATATGTGGAATTGACATCTGCTGTCCAAGCTTTACAAAGTTTCAGGAATCCTTTTGGTGTTCATTGGGAAGATGAAAGGGAATTGCATGTTAATGTCCAACAGACTTCAGCAGAGCATTTTCTTGACCCTGACATGGTCTGCCCCGTGCAGGTAACCAAGTGCAAGGCAGTTGGCTACTTGTTTGTGCAGCTGGGTTTCACTCCAGACTGAGCAGTATCATGATTTACGCAGCAATCAGTTCCCAAAAGGTCCAAAAGTCAACTTGAAAGTAGGGTGGCATTTTGGTTCCTAATTAAAAACCCCCCAGATGATGTAACAACTAAATTTAATTTTGCAGATTTTGAAGGGGGTGTCATTTTCCATCAGACAATATAATTCTCAAACTTTTAAAGTAGGACTCCTTAAGGTACTTGGTGCTTTATATATATGTATGTATTTTGAAATTGTAAGGGCTTTTTGGGGAGTCTGAAGTAGAAAGGAGAGGAGCTAGTGCAAAACCTTTGTAGTAACTGTGCAAGTCTAGGGCAGTGATCTGGTTTGTACAGGACTAAAACCAAGTTGCGTGATTCTCAGATAATCTTTGTATCTTTGTCTTTTTTTTCTTTTTTCCTAACTGTTTAGAAGAAAAAGTAGGATAAAATAGCTAATATTCACAAATGAAAAAACTATAAAAAAAGGAGACTTCACTTTTAGGTAAAAAAAAATCTACAATTCTCATGTTGGCTTGCCTGGAGCAAGAGAATTGCAGCACTAAGAACCAAGTTAGTCTTTCCCGAACTGTTTTTAGGAGATGCCAGCTGTCACTTTAGATGCAGCTCTGGCTGCTTGAGACTGAGAGCTGAGGAATGTGCAAATATTCTTCTCACAGGAAACTTAAGGTTCTCTTCAGTTTTTTTCCAAGCATGATATGATACATTTGTAACCAAGTCCAGATACAATTCATAAGAAATCCAATTGTGAGTTCTACTCCTGTGGCGCAAAATTGTGTGCAAAGATGAACTCAGTGTTGTCTGGGCTCAGGAATGAGCCTGGAGCTGAAGGGATGAATGGGCATGGTCCTTTCTGCCAAGGAATTTCAAAATCTTGTGTGTTGTAATGACTGACAACAACAGACAAGACTGGCAGAACAAGATTTAGTTTACGGTTTGTTTACCCCTGTTGTGCTTTTCTCTAAGCTGTGTTTTATGATGAACATGTGTTACTTCCTTTTCTTCTAACAGCGTCTTCAGGAGGAAATCACCAAACTCTCTCCAACACTGCAAAGAAATGCACTCTATATCAAATCTGTGAGTGGTACTTTCGTTGCTTTTTATGATTCTTTTAATTGTCAGTTTTCTGTTCCAAACTACAAAGTTATTGCTGCAACATCGTGTGATTTACGTTTATAAAGCATCTGAGTATCCAAGAAATCTAAAGATTTAAAAAAGGAGACCTTGTTTTATTCCTGTGGGTTTGTGTACAAATACATTCCCAGTATAGACTGTAATTTAGGACAGCCGGTCTTAAAGGTAAAATAGATCTGTGAATATTTAAAGTAATAGCTTTTTCTAATTTTTTTTTTTTTATAGTCCAAAATTAGTCGCTTGCCAGCGTACCTGACTATTCAGATGGTTAGATTTTTTTACAAAGAGAAAGAATCTGTGAATGCAAAAGTTCTTAAGGTAAGTTTTCTGCATACTGAAGTTTAATTCCTCTTCATGTTTCCTGTGAGTTTTTATTAAAGGTAGACAACAAGGACTTGAAGACTACTTACTAAATTGTTTGCTTTTAAATTGCATTTAAAAACATTAACAGTGCCGTTTCTTTGCTCAAGTTCAAAGTAGTTTTGTTCCCAGTTGTGATGGTGTGTGGCACACTACACTACCCAAAATAGACTGAGGAAGGAGGTGAGGGACTAAAGTGAATTTACCCCAGTATCGCTAATGTTACAGGATGACAATAAACAAGATACTTTTTTTGTCTTTTCTCATCAGTGGTTCTGAGAAGAATGTTTAACTGAGGAGAGGGCCGTGCTTTCAATCTCTGAACAGTGTTCTAATCTTGATGGGAGATGCTTATGCTGTCAGACACTTCCTGTGTTAGTTATTTTTATGGTCTAGCTTTCTGATGGACAAATGCAGGATCCAGCTGCAAACAGCTGAATGTTCTGGTTTTGCTTTCTGTTGGCCATGGCTGACAGACCTCATAGGCTGCCTGAGGAGCATTGAGATAGATGCTCCTTCCTTACAAGAGGAAGAAGGGAAATAAAGACTGAAGGTTCATGTCAGCTATTTCAGAAGTTAGTTTGGATAGCACAAATTGACATTTTTGCCAGAGAACAGTCATTCTACACGCCTGCCTCTTTTTTTCTTTTCCCTTAGGCCTGTATAAGTATTTCTGTAATGTAAAAGTATGGCAGCTAACAATAAAGAATGTGATTTATTAATTATTAGTCTATGCGGAACATAATTATTTATGATGGTTTGTTTATACTGAATTAAACATTCTTCTGTGAAAGCATTGTAGCCCTTCTGTTAAATACTGCCACCAGAATCCCAGTAGGTCAGGTTGCCATCAATTTGAAGAGGGTTGCATTTAATTTGACTGTGTTGTCTTCCCATGGGAGAATGCTTTAACACTGAGTACCAAATCAAGCTAATAAATCTTTGTTTTTAACGTCCTAGGATGTCAAATTTCCTCTGATGTTGGATGTGTATGAGCTGTGTACGCCAGACCTGCAGGAAAAAATGGTTTCTTATCGATCAAAATTCAAAGATCTAGAAGACAAAAAAGTAAATCAACAGCCAAAGAATGTAGGTCTCCTGACACTTTTACTAATTCATACATCTGAAATTGGGGTACTAATAAGGACTAGAGAAAACTTGATGTCTTTAAATATATTATTTTCTTACACAGCAAACTCCTTGATTGAGCTTTAGCTGTTTTTGTCCTCTATTTTCATGAAGATATAGTATCTGCTTTGGTGTGTTTGCTTGATGAAAAATGTTAAATGCTGTAGTCAGACAGCATGTATTAAATATATTAAAATGTAGTGCTTCTGGTTACCAGTGCTATGCCTAAAGGTTTTCTGCCAGTTACACAAAATTATTCTCTTCAAATATTACTGTTTGCTGGCTGCTCCCTTCTTCAGTGGAGTGTAGGAAGCTGTTCCCTGCTCAACAGTTGGAAAGGGTTGTACAAGACACTGCTAATGTGTCTGACTAGGAAAAACTAAGAGTATGTGTACTGTTGAGCTTAAAATCATTACTGTAAAGACTTAGAAAATGGTTTCATGTCTTATCCCGTCTACATAATTCTAACACTGATTTCCCCATCTTTAATGAAGACAAAAGTAAATGAGCTAGAACTGTAGTGTTTTAGCCATTTTGTTAAAGTTTGCTGGTATTTTTCCTGGCCTAACTCCTGGCAAATTCTTTTAAACATTTGGATAAGGCTTGCATCCCCTCTTACACAGATGGGAGCAAGGAAAGAGTGCTATTTTTGAACAGAATGTATTGGCACAGAGAGTCTGTCTCTGGTATTTTCTTATTGCCACTTCTGCTGCTAGCAAGCCCCCACCAAGGAATAAATCTTCAATTGCAGAATTGTTTCATAAACAAACCCATAAATCTCGTGGGTGGACACTTCAGGCAGTATGCGCTAAAATGGTTATATATTTGCTTTAAAACTGGTCTTCGGATAAGGCTTTTGTGTGTCCACCTAAAAAATACAGTTTGAATACAACTTCATCTTCTTGCAAGTTGAACAAAAATATTTAGACTTAGAAATGTTCTTAAATGAATGGATACTTAGGATTGGATACGATTGTGCTACAGCTTTTATTAACTGTTCCACATTAATTCAACTTACTCTCTTTTTTAGTCTAGTAAAAGTGATGGTGCACAGAAAGAAGTTAAATATGAGCCATTTTCTTTTCCTGATGGTGAGTACAGGGAAGCAAATCTACTTTGAAGTAACTTTCTATTTACTTGTGTTAAGTGTACCTGATGGTAGGAATATTTTGAGAACCTGGCCCTTTAATGCTTTTGAAAATTAATCTTCAAAGACTGACAGGAATGGAAAGATTTAGGTAAACCAAAACGTTGAGATAGTGAAAGGCATAATTGCCATCCATCTGATAAGCTGGTGATGACAGAAGACGGGCACACAAAGACATTTGCATGTAACGTGCAGTTGTTTTGCATGCTGCCTTGTCAGTGGGTGGTAGAAGGCTGAAATCACAACAAAAACTTAAACTGGACTTTCAAAAGTGCTGTGCTGGTGTTGCCTTAGTTTTGGGGGGGGCTTGGAGCCTGAGGGCCCAAAGCACTCACCCTGTGCATTACATCAGTAATATTTATGGGTACACATTTATTTAATGAGAATGCACAGCGTCTTCAGTTTCCTGAGACTCTCCTGGCTGAGAGCTGCTGCATTTAGTTCAAAATGGTTTAGTTCCATGCTGTAGCTGGGGTTTTTACACACACAGCTGTGGTGCTGAGGCCTGGCTGATGCATCTTTGGTTTGCGAGCTGTTAAAAATACTGCAGATGTTCAAGCAGGTCTCAACTTTTTCTTACCTTTTCTTTCCCTTTCAGATATTGGTTCTAACAATTGCGGCTATTACGACCTGCAGGCAGTGCTAACTCATCAAGGCAGATCAAGTTCCTCTGGGCATTATGTGTCTTGGGTCAAAAGGAAACAAGGTAAAAAAAAAACCCAAACCAAATTGCAGCCTGCTAACCACTCTTCACAGCTCCTTTCAGCAAAGGGGTTGTTAAGCAAGCTTAGATATTATGTACCTAACTTAGAAATGATCCTCTTGTTTTCCTTGCAGATGAGTGGATTAAATTTGATGACGACAAAGTCAGCATTGTTACACCTGAAGACATTTTGAGGTTATCTGGGGGTGGAGACTGGCATATAGCTTATGTTCTACTCTACGGGCCTCGCAGAATTGAAGTCGTTGAAGAAGCAGCTGAACAATAGTCTTCCGTTCTAGCCATTCTGCCTAGGTGTGAAATAAATGTTGATTACTGATCACTTCTTTAACCCCAGAGCTTTAGCAAGTGGATAAATAATTTGTTCAAACCTTCTCATGTGCAGAGGGATATTGTTTTAAAACTGATCCATGTACCAATTAGTCACTATTGGACTGGACTGCCCGTTGTGGTGGTGACAATACTTAAAATAGCTTTAATGTCTTGCAGAAGATATTTTTTTTTAATGAGCCTCTCTTCCTCCTTCTCTAATGTCATCAAGTATTTATTACACACCTACTCTCACATTTGTTACTCTTGCATGGTTTATACCACAGTTCAGTAGCTGTCCATCCTTTGCCTTACCTGGCAGTTCTGTTAGGAAGGTAGAAGAGAAACCGTTGCCTTGTTGTGTAACTCAGTGCTGCTGCCCATAGACAACAGCTGTGGCTACAATCAAGTATTTGTCCAGCCTGACCTGCTGATTCAGTCTCTTCTGTTGCTGGCATCTCATGATTTCAAAATGAATTGTGATCAACAATGTGTCCATTAAAAACAGCTCCTGTCCTGGTACTGTAGTCAGTATGCGTTTGTTTTCACTTCTTGGGCCACCACGGATGAATGTCTCAAAGCAGTCATGGAATAAAGTAACTTTTTTTTTTTTTTTTAAGCTGTAGGGATGTGTCTCCTGTCCTGTTACTCTTTACTCAGCTTAGTCCAGTGTGGTGGCTGCAAAATTTGGCTTTGCTTACAGGACCTTCTGCATAACTAAATGTGTGTGACTGCAGTAAAGCCTTTCAGCACTGGCTCCAGCCCAAAAAGCACTATCAAGGTCATCAACCCCCTCACCTCTTGATGTGCAGGTTCCCAGTGTTGATGTGTCCCAGTGCCTTCTGGAAGAGCTGTCCATACTCCTATGAAATACTTTCACTTTTGTTGGCAGGGTAGTGAGTTTGCCTGTGCCTCACTTGATGAGAAAAGGTCCTTTTACCCTTCCCTGGGGCCACTGCCATCAGCTGTGGCCATCACACACGTGGCTCCTCTGCCTTGCAGTTGTTACTCCAGTGCCACCTTCCCTGCACAACTTCACCTGGGAGCACACCAAACACCTGGGCCTGTAGTGTATGTGGCATGATGCTTAAAGGCAAGTTCTGCCCATGAAGGAAGCCCTCCCCAACAGTAGTGGCTCTGTTCTGCTGGCCCCACAGAAACATGGGTTAAATTCTCCAAGGTTAAATTCTTGTTCTGCATCCTGTTCCGGTGGAAGGAGAGATGGTGCCTGTGTTTGGTTGCTGCTTTGTGGAACTGCATCCTCCCACTGCCATCCTCAGCTTTCCCAGCACTGAAGTTGTCAGACACACTCACAATATGCTCAAGTCCCTTAATCAGGTGAAACTGTTGAAGTTCATACCTTCTACCAACCCCTACCTGTAGCAGGAGCTAAAACCTGCACCGTTATTTCCAATAATTTTCCTGTATCTCTGCTCCACCAACCTTCACTGAGGCACCCTACTCAAATTCCCAATCACATTTAAGTCCAAAGCGGGGCAGCAAGCACAAAACTCACCAATGGCTCTGCAGGCAGGAATGCTCAGGTGGTAGCTAACCATGCTGGAAATTCACAGCTGAGTGAATAGCTGAAGAAGTAGAGTTCAGTGGAAGTTATTTTCCAAGCACTGACCTATCAGAGTGATCTTGCTGAATGACAGAAACACGACACTAAACCTGCCACAGAACAAGTTGTAGCCAGCTGCCACTTAACACCACAAAAACCTCTCACATTTTGAGGGAAAACAGCTTGTACCCATCTTACAGACAACCATGGCCTTAAAATAAAACCTTCAGAGTAACCTGTGACAAAAAAAAAATATCTTGGTTTACCAGGACTCAGGGGTGTTCCTACATAGCCAAAGAATGAGAAGATAAAAATAATCACTAATTAAAACATGATCACTGACTGAACCAGTGCTTCAGTGGGAGAGCGGTACAGCATTTCTTCCCTGGAAGTCAGTGCTGTGCCTTGGAGTGCCATCACAACCCTCTCATTTTACCTCCACCAGGTAGGGTTTGACAGTGCTCAGCTCCCATCACCCCAAAGGGTGACTCCAAAGTCCTTCACACACAGTCCTTCCCTGCTGTGTGGAACAAGCTTGCCAATTCTCCGTCCAGCGGAACTTACCTGAGTTCTGCTGGTGCCAAACCGTTCCACAGCCTCCCCCAAAAGCTGCCAGGGCTCTTCATCCTCCCCTTTATGTTCTACCACCAAAGTGAAGCTTCCTACTTCCAGGCCAGGGCAACTAATCCTTTCCTCAGACAATGTGGACAATCCAACAGTATTATTAAAAACCTTTTTATCATTTACTGAACATAAAATACCTATCAAAAATCTGTTACCTAGTGACAAAAGTAACAATGATCAATGGCAAGCACCAGAAGAGTCACAATTACCAACACCCCCAGCCCCCAGTCAGTCAGTTGGCATCTGAGGCGAGTTAGCTGCTGCCTTCGGTGTCGTTGGTGAGACTTTCGGCCAGGTCCCCGAGCCCAGCTTTGGTCAGCGCTGTGATCAGGTTCTCAGGGGTGGCATGAGCGCCCTCCTGATCCTGCCAGGCCACCAGCAGCTGCTTCGCTCTCATCTTCACATCCTCGCTGTCCAGCTCGATCTGCCGGATATCAGATTCCTTCATCTCCAAGTAGGGGGCCAAGGCCTTCCACTGCTCCCCCAGCCTGTGCGCAAAGGACTCGATCTGCTCGCCCGTCATGGCTTTGTCCCGCTGCACCTCTGGACCTGGGGAAAACACAGAAGGAATCAGTGAGACACAGGGAACATTTCCAGACACTGCAAATTAATTGTCCCTGATCTGCCCCATTTTAAATCCTCTGTTTATTAAATGACCTTTCCTGTAGCTTTTCAAGCCTACTCGAGCTCTGAGAGCAGATTTTTACAGGTGTTCACTGGATTTCAAGAGCAATAATTATGGGCATTATTCCTTAATGCCCATAATAAGGAAAATCTCACTTTTTTAAATCTATAATACTGAGAGAGAAGTGTTAAAGTCTTAATTACATCAGAACTGCCTCCTCCAAATGAAAACAAGGATTTTGACAGGCAGACTACAGTTTTCAACACAAATCAATTATAACATTAAAATACAGAGTGATCTTCAACATTTAGCTATGTTTTGCAATTTTTTAGTCACCTTAATCAAAGTCAACCCAGGTAAAAATAACCAAACAAACCAACCCAGTTTCACTCCTTTTTTCTCATGTTCCTATTAGTAACAAGGCTGTGACAGTAAATTTCATGTGTAGTCAGTACTTAAAGGAATTTTCTGTCATTCTGGCATTGACATAAAAATCATAGAACATTAGTCTCTGCTGAGAAGCAAAGTGCTGTAGTGATTACAGATGGATTTCCACATTCATAGCTTATCATGGTCTGTGGCTTACCATCCATTTTTATTTCAAAATTTTAAAGAAAGAAACACCAAAGATTGAATTATGTAAAAAAATTAATCATACTCTTAATTTTTAATAAAATATAGATATTTTATTAAAAATTAATCTCTTATTCAAAATTAGTCTCTTCTCATGCCACCTGAAGAGACAGTTGGCATGGAGTAGAAGTTTCAAGAAGTTTCAAGACTCTCCAGAGACACTCCTTTATCTGAACTAAAGTCACATTGAGGGGAAAGGACAAAAGATGCAGAACAACAAAACAATAAAAGCCCTCAGATCACTTCCCTTTATGCCCAAGCACAGCAGACCACAGCTCTGCCATCGCTGCTTTAAGGCAAGATTTAAAGATGTAAATCCCACACAGTGACACCCACAAAGGCTGTGTGAATTAGCATCAAGCTGAAGAGGAAAGAACTTCTCTACTATTGGAAAGGAAACTATGAGGAAGGTCAAGTGCTGGATGGAAAAGGGCAGCATGAGAGAGATTCACCCACAGGTGGCTTTCCACTGACAAAAAGAAGCTTGCAAACAAAGGTGCCAGAGGTACCCATATCCCATCTGGATCCAGGAGCTGGCACACAGGGTTACTCCACAGGAGGGAGAATGTGCTGTGAGATGAAGGCACGAATGAGGATGGAAGAGGGCAGATTCACAGACAAAGGAGATGGGGAAGGACACCTAGGAGCAGGACATGACAGGATTAAAGGCAAGAGGCAAACAGGAGTGGATTGTGGAGAAAAATGAGTGAGATGATGTTTACCAGGAAGGATGCTCTTTTCCAACAGAACCTTTTGCCTTTAAGGTATTTCAAATGAAGAGGAAGTAAAGATCTGAGCGTTGGAATATATCAATTTCTGAAAGTCCCACAACTACCAGGAGGGGCTAGGGGAAAGTGCTTACCCCAGTGATTAAAGGGCAGAGAGAACAGGAAAGTGGGTGAGGAGCACTCACACAGACTTCTACACAGCTGACATTTCAGCCATGAACATCCAGTGACACTGGCAACATACACCACCACAGCAGAAAAGGTGAAAGAGTCTCCTAATGGAAGTGCTAATCCAACAGGTTGGAGCTTTCAGCACTGCAGGCCAGGACACTGGGAGGCTGCTCCTGGTGCCCCATGTCCCGAAAAGGCTGCACTTTTTGGTGCAAATGCACTGGGGTAAGCAGGACTGATGTCCCTCAGTGGAAACTATGTTAAAACACAGATTCTACAACACACATGAAGAGAAAAACTGGAAAGACTGAGAATATGCAAATCTTACTTTCATTGTTTTCCTTTAATAAAGCATCATTATCTTCCTCATCTTCATCTTCACCTGTTTTTATTTCTTCAGACGGAGGCTACAATGAAAGAACTAAACATCACTGGATGCATTTTGTGCTGTGTTGTCTCTGGAATGTGTGTTACAATGGAAAGTCTGAGATGGTCCCACATGAGAATTAAAAATCCCACAGAGTCTTCTAAACACCAGTAAGTTCTAATAGGGCATATTACTGACTAAAAAACCTCATAAAAACATCCACTGATTTCACAGGACTCTTCCTTTTCACAGTAACAACAACCAAGCATTCCATAGTGAGCTTTATCACTTGCTTAAAAAAACCCCAGCCAGTCAAATTTAATATCACTACTGATGAACTTTTTTTTTAAAAAAATCATTATTATTGTTATTCACTAATTTTATTCCACACTTGTGAATTCCCCAAAGTTTTTGTACTTTCAGACTTCTGGAAGGTGGCAAACAAATATACAACCAGCAAACTTTTCATTCCCTCATTTAGCTACTGATCAGCCAAAAGGTTTCATCTTTTTCTGTATTTAAGCCATGGGCCTTAGGTACATAGTTGTTTTTTGCCATAGCATTTGGCACACGACAGTAGTACCATCAGGAATATTGCATACAGCCATACCCTAATACATTCAACAAATTAAAATCCCCATATTTTTTCTGAACTTGCTATTAGCAGTTAACTCTGATGGCTGGACAAACAAAACAACCATATATTAAAATCCAACCTTTAGACCTCACATTACACAAAAGGAAGGTCTCAGGAGAGGAGCAGGGGTTTGTATCTGCATAATGTTGCTGGGTTGTGTGCTAATTCAGAGGTAGTAGAAAGTAGAAAGTGCCCCTTCCCCACTGGCAGCCTCTCTTATCACTGTGTATAAAGTGATCTGAAAGGCCCCTCCCTGGACTCAAATTTGTACTGTTGACCAAGCAAAGGGTTAATGCCTTAATTTTACAGCTCCACAAGGTTTATTCTTGTTCTGCATATTTTAGAAGTCAGGGAGCTGATAGAACAACTCTGGCAA
The DNA here is from genome assembly GCF_971803275.1 of Cyanistes caeruleus. NCBI lineage: Eukaryota > Metazoa > Chordata > Aves > Passeriformes > Paridae > Cyanistes > Cyanistes caeruleus. The sequence goes on from NC_141701.1 coordinate 48,057,175, forward strand.
ACCTTGCTATAAAGCTCTGGTAACACTTAGCACAGCACCTTCAGCTGCACACACTGCCTCTTCTCCTGCCATCCCACTATATTCAAGAGCCATGATTCCTGGCTTGTACCTTCCATAAAACTGGTCTGCACTGCAACATGGAACCCAAGCAGCTGGGTTAATACATGTATATGTGTATATATTCACACACACACATATATAAATATATATACACTTATGCCTACCAATTGGATTGCCACAGCTGGCTTTTTTTCACAGAGCATGAGGCAGGGCTCAACAGATACTAGGTTAATCAATGTTATTCTGTTTATTGTTACTGGGATCTTTAGAGATTAGACTAATTTTATTTGTGATTTTTACTTTAGTGTACAAACCTTTTTCCTGGCTTTTTTATTTTTTCCCCCCCTCTGTCTCTATGTACCAAATGGGCTTCAGAGGGACAAGAAGAAAGTGAATAAATTTATCATTTGTTATTATAGGATAGTATTACTTACAGGCAGCTCCTTGGCTAATTTGATTACCATGTTTTCTAGATATTCAGGTAAACTCTTGAATTGTTGGTTTGTTGGCTGGAAGAAGTGGGGACTTCTGCGTGCCAGGAGTCTCAGTGCTCTCCAGCCATAGTTAGAATTGTTCACAGCCCTACAATAAAACACAAGTTTGATTAGTAAAGTCTGGCGTCTATAAAGCACAGAGAAAGATTTGAGACATTTAGTAATATAATTCTGTTCAAATTTAAACAGTTTTTGTACATTTCTGGAGTTCTACACAGATACTAGTAATGCTGAGAACAGTCTGCTTTCTTTTAACAATCCAAACATGAAAGACATTAAAATCAAGTGAAACACAGCAGAGATGGACATACTTATATTTATTTTCAACCATGTTTTCAGGGTCTGCTTGTTCTATAGCTTCTTCAAAAAATTCCTCCAGTGTTGGCATATACTCCCTAAGAAAAAAAATCACATAAGGAGCTTAATATGCTTCACAGACTTCTCTAAAATAGTCTTTGTTCCTTCAGACACATCTCAAGCTCATCCACTGAAGAGAAAAAACAAACCCCAAACCAACCCACTTAAATTTAAGCATTTTAAATAAGAAAAGAAACTGTTTGATACATGTTGCTATAAAATTATTTACTGCATAACCACTAGAGTGTGCCAGCAGTTGCTAGTGCTGCCTATTATATACATTTTAAACCTCTTTCCACCAAAGAAGTGACATCAACATCTGTCAAGAACATTTGCACTGCTCATAGGAGCTCAGGGGTCTAAAATGGTTGCTAGTTTTGCGCCATTTGACAGCATCAGTAAAACATGGCTGTCCCTAAAAACCCCCACCTCAGTTCCATCTGTTCTCAGAACCACTCATGGTTGGTTCTGACAAGTACTCAAAGCAGCACAAAAGGAACCCTGACCTAAAAACAGAACAGAAATGAAATTTCACACCATCAGGACAGTTTGCTGCTGAGAAGACTCTAACCAAGAAACACAGATTGTGTAAGAGCTGTAGGTTACTGAGAGCCAAGACTCAGTTGTGCAAAGCAAGCTTGTAATGATCTGTATTTCTCCTACCTAATGCTGACAGAGACACACCTGCTTCTGCTAGGGAGTCTAGTAAAGGGCTGGAGCAGGGGAGAAGCACACTGGTCTATAAATTCGCTTCAATTTTGTTTTAAAAAAGGCATTTTGCCCAGGGCAAAATGGTGCCCCATTGCATCATCACTGACTACTGGAACCAAAGCCAGCACCTTGAAAACCCATCTGAGTCCTGCCATATTATCCCCAGAACAACCATCTAAAAAGGAGACAGCTAAGGAAGTATTACCCCATTTGAATGGAGATGTGAAGAATCAAAGCAAAAAGCTACATTCACTTGACCACGCATAAATCCCATAGTAAAAACTTGGAACTGAATCTGGATGCCGCCGGATCTATTTCCTGTTTACCATGCCATGCATTTTATTTGTTTATCTCCATTTAAGGGCTTTATTTTTATTCAAAGACATTGCAGCACAATACAATCACACACCGGGAACCAAAAGCTTTGGTCCCAAACACAACTCCACCTTCATCCCTTGGCCTAGTAAAGGCAGGTATCCTGTCTAAGGCCTTCCTGCACATCCCAGCCTCACAAGAAAGAAGAGCACTTCCTCTGCAAAGCTCTAAACCTCTAGAAAAGCAATTCCTCCTCTCAGGATAGCTGCACAATTAGCACCTGTACCCAGGCAACCAGACTTTACTACAGCCACTACTAGCACAGTTTTCTTTGGGAACTGTCCCATCCCTTCTCCAAATTTTCTTACTCTGTATCATGTCTGCACAGTAAAAGATTTTGGTATCTGTAACAAAAGAATGTTGCATAGCAGAGTACATTTTAAGTATTTCCCACAATCGTGCAAGCATAAGGGACAACCAATAATTGCATTTTTCTGCATCTGCCCCATGAGTAGACCTTGTATGTGCTGGAACAATGCCTGTTTCCTCTTATCTAGCATTGTTTAAAGCACAGGCCTGCTTAAATAATATAGCCAAGTAGAATGCTAACTTCATCAGAGCCAGACTTGGCAATCTTCCTTCATTACATAAGGCAATTAATTATACAATCAAGCTCTACAAAAGGGGAGTTTCCATCTGGTTTTCAGCTTAGATTTTACTTTACTAAGCAATGAAAATTACTGACAGCAAAAACACTCGAAGAAGTGAGGAGAACTGTAACATTTCAAGGCAAAGATTCATATAACCACCTTCTCTCAAGAAGGTGTGAAATGCACACCTCCTAAGATCATTTTGTACATCTTCCTTATGCCAATTTTCTAACTCTCTAATTAAAGTGCTAATTAGTTAGCTTTAGACAATGACACACTCATTTTTTACCTACCTACTCTCAGATTTACAGGCTTCCATGTTATCAGGACATAAATTCCAAAGGCGGGTCAGTTCCTCACTGAAAAGAAAAGCATAAACACACATTGTTTATGTTCATCATTCTACCATTCCACACTTATAGACTGTTTTAAAGGGATCTCTAAAAGATGGTTATAAGGAAAGAAAGCCTGCTGCAAGTTTTAAAACAATGATATAACCTTTGGATGTTCTTTGGCAGTTCCAAAGTAAGGATGTTTGAAAATTGCTGCATAGAAAAAACAGTGGGGGAAAAAACCCCAAACACAGAACCCTCTTAACCAACTAACCAATCCAAACCCAGAAATTCCGTAAAGGAAAGAGAACCCAACATACTTCCCCATAAGGATTTTTTTGTTTGATCCTTTTCCTAAGAAGTCCTCTGGAGCTGGCCTCTTCCTCATAGGCCTCATTGGCTTAGAATCAGGAGGTCTAAAGAAAAAAAAGTGTTCTTTAGTATCAAACCAGCAATATCTCAAGAACAAAAAAGCTATTTCACCTTTCACCTTGAGATGATGCCAAGTTATATCATACTGAAAGGACTGAAGGACAGTGAATCTAATAGTTGAAGGAGGCAGTGGGGAAGAGGAGAGAGAAGAAAGCAAAGTAGAGATATGGAAAGGATTCTGCCAGACACCAAAAATAGTTCACTCAAAAATGTAAAGGTCTACCAGAGTTCCAATAAAGAGAAGGAAGCAAATCACATTTGTGACAGCAGCACATGATCTACCCTGCTGCTGGGATCATCTGCTCTATGATTGCAAGGTCTCTTTCCCCAGCTGCAGCTGATTTCATGGGATCAAAGAATGGAGATCCCAGAGCACTGAGGTTAGGGCAAGACCTACCCAAGCTGAAACTCTGGATGAGATCTAAAGGAGACAGAATATTTATAAAAGTCAAGTTTCATAATTTTACTTCCCCACAATCCCCCTGCAACAGTAATTTCTCTCTTCTAACAGCCCCCCTCCCCTTTTTTTGCAAACAGCTGAAGTCATGAAGAGGTGGCTGCACCTCATCTCCCCACTAAAAGAAAATCTCCAAAGAGATAACGACCCAGATGCTCCTTACCACAAAAAGGCCACAGACTGTGTGTACAATGAAGAAGGGTAGATGACAAACATTTGGTCATCCCCTCAAGATAGTCAAGTAGACACATGGAGTCAAAGTTCAAGTTTTGCCACTAGTTAGTAACTAATAACACAGGAAAATTTCAGTGGTGAAAGCACTAACCACTTCAACCTAGGGTCTGCTGAAAGCAGGAGGGGACAAAACCTGCTTCAGCCTCCTGGACCACTGTACTGGATCCTCAGTACCACGAAATGCTGCCCTGAGACAATGTGGAATGCTCTTCTGAGAGCCCACACATCCATAATCACTTTTTCCCTGACACACCACAATCCCTATGATTTTTGACAGAAATCTAGGAGCCTTATGCACTCACTGAAGGAAGGACTACTGTACAGACCTCCCAGCTGTGTGAGTGGTTAATGGTCATATGCACCATGGGTACCACATTCTGAAGTGTAACCACCAGTTCAAACAAACAGCAGAAAGCTTCTATGTCGTAAATTACCTTTCTTTCACAAAGCTCGGGCAGCCCTCATTTTTCCACGAGTTCCAGTTTTCTTCAGTATTTAATATATGCTGTATAAACACAGAAAGTATTACAGGTTATTAGGGTCACAAGCACTTTCAGAGCTGACCCCTAAGTTTTAAATTGAGCTATTAAAATTAAGGGGAAAACTTTGTTCTAGGTTGTGTGTTTCAGTCACTATCTTGAAGATTATCAGTATAATCTCAGACAACTGGTTTAATTTACTCAAAAATAGTGCAACTCCTCTTCAAAAATTGCAGGAAAGGCTTTATTTCTCCTGGTCTAGACAAAAAAATAGATGCAGTCAAAGTAAAGGAAAAAAGGAAAGAAAAAAGACAACTTCTTAGGTTTTAATTAATTTCACTTGCATTTTATTTCCATGTCTTTGGGCACAGGACTCCTATCTGCAAAACTTTTAAAGTATTTCTTGCTTTCCAATAGCCCATCATCCTGCATATACACATGCACACACAGGCTTATTTTCATTTCTCCCCAGGAAAAGGAAGGAAGAAAAGAGTATTAATGAAAACATGGGATAAAATATGACTACAAAATAAAAAGACATTATAAGACCTTTTTATACTGGGATGAGGTAAAAGTTCTCTCAGACTTAATGTGTGTTCCAAAAGCTACTTCAAGCCAAAACTGCTTTTTCACATGCTATATAGATTTTGTTGAGGCAGGCATCAAAATACTCACCTCTACCATTTTTGAGAATCTTTCCCCATCTGGAGGATTTTCTGAAAGAAGCTATGAATGGGAGAAAAGAAGATGAATGTTCCACATTACATCTGTAGAAGAATATGTAGGAAAAAAACTCCAGAGAAAATGGTGATTACTGCTTCAAAGGTGGTTAATGCAATATTACATGCTTAATATTCTTCCATGTAATGTGAAAGTAGATAATGTACCAACCTGGTAGACTGCTTTTGTAGTATCTTCAATCCAAAGAGACTGTTCATCTGTTAGAACATAGTTTGAACTGGAATTGAAAAACAAAACAACACATCAGAAAGTGTGCTGAGGACAAATAATTCACACTACATACCTTCTGAGTTAGAGGGAATCTGAGGAAAGTGCTTTGAATGTGATCTGCTCTGGTCCCAGGGACTGACCATTTTTTCCTTTGTAGAATTAATTAGATGTGCTTGGGGACTATACTTTCAAGGTGTAGACTGACCCAGTAGGAAGCCCATTTGAGTGATTCAAGATCACACCTTGATGTTGGATCCTAAACACAGCAAATGGGCACAATGAAAAGATTTACCTCAAAAACACTAACCAAGTGTTATACACCATTTTTATCTCATGCCATCCTTCACACCAGTAAGTGACTGTTTATAATGAACATTTTAATGCATTGACATTGAAATTACTATCACCTCAAAAGGACTGAACTGCAATTCAGAAGACCTGAATTCCATTCCTTCTCAGCCAATAGACTGCCTTGATAAATAATCTGTAGAATTAGAACAATGATCCTAACCTCATTTACAAAGTTCTTTGAGAGCTGTTTACAAAGAGCAATATATAGCAGGTGGGAGACAGCAGCCTTGTTAAGGATGTTCATTATTATGTGCACACATGGCCCAGGGCACAGGAAATGAACAGAGAGAAAGGATTTTATTCAGAATAACATTAGAGACTAGGAACAGATGGGGTTTGGTTCTATCCCTTTAATTTCTAAGAGCAACAATCAACATTGTTATTTCTTGCCATTTTGGACAGAGTTCTGGAGTACACTAAGGAAAAACAAATCAGCAACCAGTTGCCACATTGCAGAGTCAGTATAGATAAAAAATGATGCCACACACAAGTACCTTGCACTGGTCTAACAACTTGGTGCTGCCAAGGACAATCCCTTTCCTTCTCATGGTTGGAAGTCACTGTAAGCAAGTTTTAATGGCCTCTACTTCTCTGAGACCCCACAACTCACCAACCTGGCAGAAAACTTACTCTGCAAAGATGAGCAGATTGGGTTTTTCCCTGTATAGTAAATGGCACAAGTTTGACTAAGTCCAATGAACACTAGAGCAAGGGAGGGCAAAGAATCAGGCAGAGGGACAGAGAAATAAATGAGACCTCTGCATTCCCGCTGTAAAATAACTTCAGCCACACCCTGTATTTACCAATCCAAGGCTCCAAGTACCACAACACCTCAGACTAAGTACGTAAACTATTTTAAAATATTTTGGTTTATCTCCAAGTTCCTAATTCCCCATCCACAAAACACAAAATATTTTCATATTACCTTTTAAATTTGACTTGTCCCTTTAGATACTGAAATAGTATTAGGTACTGCAACAAGATGTGACGACGGAAGTTACTGTCACTCAGCTGTAAATCCATCAGCTAAACAACAACAAAAAAGCAACAGATCTTTAAATATTTACTCTCTTTTAACTTATTTTTCTAAAGGCAACATTAGAAATGAAATCCAATAAACAAACAGCAGCTTTATTGAGGACAGAAATAGAAGCCCCCCAAGTCATCAATTAACAGAGGCAACCCACAAAGAATAAAACAGAAAAAGGAACAGAATAAAGCTAGCTAAATAAAGTGGCCAAACAGTGTAATGGGATACCCAGAGAAACTGTGGACTTTTGACTGCAAACAGTGCTGATCAACTGGTCAAGCTGAGAGCTTTGAACAGAGCGGCTGAACCAAACATAGGTTCCTTCCAACCTCAATTTGCCTGGGATTCTGGAAGGGAAGCTACATACCTTTTCACTAGTTAGGAACTTTGCAAAATATACATGTTCTCCTCCTGTTTTTAGTTCTTCCAACTTTTTTCGGGAAGCCTGAGTGTCATCCAATTTGTAACTTTTGAAAACAGCCAAAACTTCTTCTGAGTACTAGAAAACAGAGTTATTTACCACATGAAAATAATACTGAACCTTTGTAGTTAGAGAACTATACCAGACTTAAAGCCAAGAAAGTAAAATAATTCATAAACTTGTATCAACACATTGAAACAACACACCTGTTACTGACGTGTAGGACCTCTCTGAACACCAAAAATGAAGTGAAAGCGTTATCATATCAGAACATTTAATCATACAGAATATTTAAAGCATGCTAAGAAAAACAACATTTTGGGTTGTGAACAGTGCTTTGTTGTTTAGACATCATGAAGATAATAGGTTCACATGATGACAGTGCTACATTAAAAAACTTCATCTGAAAGACTTAGGTATGGCCTTGATCAGTTTCTGAACTGCACCTGTGGTGGTTTTTTGGTTTTGTTTTTTGGGGTTTTTTTTACCCCATTAGTAGATGCTATTAATTAGATTCATATTAGGATGTCTGAACAGATGTCACCTTCTATTATCAGAACACAGAGAATAAATATTAAAAAAAACTAAACTCCTTTGAATTAAACAGATACTGAGTGACTAATTATGAAGAAACAGTGCCTTAGCAATAAATCCTAATCAATATTCATACTAAGCAAAACTGAAACAGCTGGCTGAAGGGAACATTCAAATCATTGCTTCTACAAAGATTTGCTTCATCAGAAACCAGTAATTTTTAGGGTCCCACTGGCATCTATATGACTACTCAAAAATACCAGCTAGGACTAGATAGAGCTATTTATCTTCTTGGGGTAAAAAAACCTACCCAAACCCACAAGTTTTTCTTTTTGCAGCTGATAAATGACAAAAAAAGGTACTTCTGGCACTGTTGCAACATAAGAAGTATTTCTGATATTGACATACATTAGGGAGTTTACTGTACACTTTAACACAACGTATTATTTACTGAAAAAGGCTCACTTTAGAGAACAGCAAAATGCATTTCCTCATGCACAATCATTTTCCAGCGGCCGGAGCCTTTGAACTGTTCCAAACTTATGCAGTCACCACTACTCATGTAAACAATGACCTTTACTCAGGCTGAATGGTTGAACGCATGAACTCAGATTACCTTAAGAAATGTTTTCCATGACACCTTCTCATAGCACTGCACAGGATTTCTAAAATAATCTTGAAGTGACCAGAATTTTCTATACAGGTTATAATCTATTGGAATGGAACTGTGGAAAAAATAATGAAAAAAATCATACCAAAATGCAACATATTATATTCAAGTTCACACAGGAATGTATATCTCCAGAAAATATCATTCATTTTAGAAGTAAATTACTGAGTCAGTAGTGAACCACCACAGAGAAATGTGTAACTCAGAATTTCTCCTTGTAAGAGTTTTCCCTTCAGTCTATTATTACTTTCTTGCCATAAAAGCAAAAATAGTACACAAAAGGGATCTTAGGATTTTTTCACTATCTGTGGCATGTAGGGGAACACAGCTTTTTCTCCTTAAGTATATACTCAAAATCTCTGGATACATCAAGTTTTGTGAAGGGAATTTTGAAAATTGTCAAAAACAGAGTGTTTCTCAGTCAGGGTATATAACTTTTTCAAATCTGTACGTTTCTCTCTTACAGGCAACTTAAATAATTAAGACATTGCCAGGAGCCTTCATGGATTAGATATATCTAATCTTCAGAGGGCAGGAGATGAGAAGAATTTGGACCACAACAAAAGATATTAAAGGTATTTCCCAAGCAGCTTTTTTCCTTCACTTCATAAAGCTTTTGCTTCAGCTTTTAAATTACTGTCAGCTTACCAACTTGTTGGTGCTTCATCATCTCCCATTTCACCTTCTTCCACGTCCATTCCTTCTTCCCTCTCCTCAGTATGCTAAACAGGAAAAAATTATTTAAGATTTATACAAATGCCACTACAGTTTGTACAGAGTTCTCACACTGCTGTTTACTGTAAACATTCAATTACATATTAGATCAGAAAGCTTAAGCTGGTAACTCAAAAGATCTCTCTAGTATTATTACTGCAACATGTGCAACAAATTCTTGTCTTAATCCAATAGTAGCCTCACTTCTCCTGAAAAAAGCTGAAGACAGCTCTGTCCTCTGCATATTGTGGGGAAAACTTTGCACAGTAAGTGACAGTGCTCATTCCTCACAATCAAACCCTTCTTTTACCCCCTCACAGTGCACAGTTTAATGTTCCAGGTAACATGGCAATTCCCAAAACAACAGCTTGGTCTGGCAGGACAACCAAATGATGAACCTACAGTCCCAAATTGTATGTGCAAACTTTATGTGCAAACAATCATATATATTTACTGCAGAATCAGTGAAAAATGGCATATGAATTTTCACCTTCTGTCCCAAAGTGCTCTCATGTTCATTGGTATTGAAAACAGTGACATTTTCCAGGTTAAACTGACTCTGTAGGTTAAGCCCTGTGAAAAACAAAGAGTAAGTCTTAAAAGCTGTGAAGTTTCCAAGTCCGTTTATGAAATGCTGATACTCAATTCTTAGAGCATTCAACACTTACATTTGAAATCAAAGCAAATAAAAGTCACAACATCAAGAACAGACACAAGAACTAGGATACAAGTACGAAGTGATTTGGTCCACCTGGATTTGGTCTGCAACCGTCATAAATTTAAAAGGTTCAGCTTATTTAGTTTCGATGTTAAGTGTGATGAAATGCCAAAAAACTCACCTGACTTTTCTGAAAGTGGAAATAACCTAGCCAAGAACAGCTGAATTCTTCCACAAAAGACTGTGTTTTGTGACTTAGATAATCTTCTTAGGAGGTCTAAATATTGTAAAAAGTAAAGAATATTAGTATTTATTCATTTTTTCATTTCTCATGTAACAGAATTCAGGACTTGCTGATTACGTGACCATCAGAGCTAATGAAATTATATGTAATGTAATGGTATGTTATTGTAAATTCAAATGCCAGTGACTCCCTCTGACCTTACATATTTCTTCCAAATGCATTCTACCAATTCTCCTAACACCTTCAATACCAATAAAAAGTTTGAATGAATCCTACTCAAATATAACCTTGGATATAGTCCTTGTCATTGCTGAGGAATGATATTCTTCTATAATGATCTTCACTGATGAGTTCCCTGAGGTCTGAACAGCTTTTACATTAATAATCAAGAATGTGTATCTGTTGAATGATGCACCTTTTAACTTTGTTACTTATCAAACACATCTGAATTAAAATCAAATTATTAAACTAACTTTCATTTGCTGAGATAGGAATTTCTGTAATACTGCTCCCCCTTCCCTGTAAAACTACCACTCACCATTGCACATGCGAAGCAAGTAATTTTTCCCTGCAGAGTAAAATGTGTTCTGAAACAGAGTAAAGGTATTTAGAACATTAACAGATCACAAAACCTTCCTGAGCAGATTTAATCCAAGCACAAGATATGAGTAAGTATGAGACACTCCTACAGATAATTCTAAATTTGAGTCTTCCCTTATATAACAGCAGGTTTCACAAAAAGCCAAGTCCCACAAATTCCAAGAAAGCGTAAAACACATTTGCATCCAGCCTCCATAAAGAAAAACCACATGTGACAGTGAACTGTAAGAACACCATCCACTCTTTTTTCTCAGAATACACTAATTTTTACACTTATTTCCTTTATTACTCCATATATGATTGAGGGCAAATTTGGAAGGAAATTCTTTCACAAACCAGTAGGGGGAGGGGCTTTCTAGAATCTGCTTTCTAGAGGGACCCCTTCAGAAGTTTCCTCCCAAATTTGCCCTAAACCAGGACAATGATTTATACAAATAAGCAAAGAGAACACACAATAGATTTATAGGGTTCAGAATACTGGTGATCTGGAAGGAGAAATTGGTAGACACTTGAATTAACAATGAACGCCAGTTTGTGAATATATCAGGGGCCATAATGTTATCTGAAACAAACCAGCATGAATTACTATGGGTGGAGGTTCTAGTCCTCCCACAGGAGGTTCTAGAAAATCCAGGTTAGGAAAACACTGAGCAGCAATCTCTGGAGCTCCTGACACTTACGTGTCACTTACAAAGACACTTAAATTTTGTTCATTAAAATGGTTATTGTAGACAAAAGCTTTGGCCAAACTATGGAACATTATGCAAAAATACCTACCGATTTCCACGTTGCAACATTTTTCTCCACAAAAGTGAAAATTTTGTCACACTGATCCAAAGGGAGGCAATCCAGAACATCCCCCAAAAGCACAAAAGGAGTTGATGCAGTGCAGATACCTATGAGAAATAGGGAATCTTTTATTCAACAATTTGAACCAAAATACAAAACAAAGAGATGCATTACACTTGAGGGACATTTTATTAAAACAAGTAGAAGAAAGAAGTTCTTTTGAGTTCCTACAAATCCTAACAGAAAACTTGGGCTAAAATGTGAACTTTCCTTAAAGCTATTTGTACACATACTCAAACGAGTTTTGCAAAAGCTCTGCACTAACATAAAACAAATACTAAAAAAAACCCCACTGTTCTAATGAAGTCGAAGTCTGAAATAATGCCACATCTTTTTGCAGACTGCAAATGAACTCTTGCAGACTTCTGAATCCAGTTCGTCCCACTACACACACCCATGAAGCCTGAGAGCCTTTTCAAGCACCACTAAAACTTTGCTCCAAGTCCATCCACCCATGGTCTCTAGGCAGTGGCTGCATTCCTCATAGCACAGCTCTTATTATTCTACAGCTCATAAAACATACATGTAGTTGACCTATACTTACTAAAACCAACAATTCTTGATGAATAATGTGAACAAATAAACAAAAGGAAGAGAGCAAAAGTGACTTCAGAAGAGATCAGCACAATGATTTCTGACACAATCTGTTACTGAAACAGATTCAAGCATCTAAACACCAGCCCTATACTGAAAGGAGATGAGCACAGATATCCAGGAGATGCTATTTCTGCCTTGGCCAATTCATTTTACCTCTCTGCATCTGTAGTCTCATCTCTGAAATTATGATGGGAAACTTCTAATCATTTTAGAGTGCTGGACAAAGAAACTGCTAATCATACTGCAACCAAACCCGTTCATCTGTCTTTATTAACAACAACAACAAAAAGGTTCCATCACAAATGTCACATACATAAACAAATTTAATTATATTATATTTAATTTCTCCTCTGAAACAAACCCAACCTTACCAACCACTAGCATAAGAGACATATATTACCAAAGGCAATTGCAGTAGATGACTTACAGAAATCAAGATTTTAAAATTCCCCTAAATGGTCCCTAAAACTGCCAATATATTTGAAAGAGAGATGCTCACCTTCTGTGACTCCATTAATAGCAAGAGAAATAATTGCCAGGAGATTCTCACACGGAGCTTTGTTTATCTAAACAAAGAAAACATTGTTGAAATTGTTTAGTCTGACCATAATGTATCTAACAAAACTAAAATTCTTGTTTCCAAGTAGGCATATTTAAAACAAATACTGACATTCAACTTTCCAAACCAATCTATGAAATCTGATCCATCAGTTAACTGTAGTAAGTTCTTATTGAGTACGAAACCCTTCCTGACTGCTTCCAGGCACTAAAAATCCAGATGCACAGAGAATCATATACATCTGAAAATTAATATCCCACACTCAGACTTCATTCAAGTATTATTTGATCATACATTATTTGACATCTTTCATCATTCTTTTCAGCTGACAAGCTTTGTTACATGTTAGTAACAAATCACAAAAGAGTTTTGATTTGAGGAGGCCAAAAGATCTCATTGCTCAAACCCCCCTGCCAGGGGCAGAGACACCTTTCACTAGACCAGATTGATGAAAGCCCCATCCAACCTGACCTTGATCATTTCCAGGGATGGGGCATCCACAACATCTCAGGATAACTTTTTCCAGTGCCTCACCACATTCACAGTGAAGAATTTCTTTCTGACATCTACTCCAAACCTACCCTTTCCAGCCACTCTTAAAGTACACTTATTGAACAATGTGTATTTACAAATTAGAATTTTAAGATGTAGCAGACTTTCATAAGCATTACAAAGAACTGCTAGAAAAGGCTCAGACAGCAGCTCTTACCATAGCGTGATGTCTGCAAAATACAAGCTTCTACCAATCTCCTTGGATCATCTGTATTTAATCTCAATTATCTCACCATGACATAGTTCCTGTTTTTAATAATGTTTAAGTGTAAACTGTACACTAAAGTAAGTTTCTGTTACATTAATATACCAGCCTACTAATAGAAATTTGAGGTTCAACAAGAGATAAGCTTCAGCAGTTTAAAGTACTTACTATTTCTTCTTCTACAACAACTCTAAAAGCCTGATCCAAGGTACACTTCTTTTCATTTTCACTGCAAATGCAAACATTACACCTTAGTTAGTAAAAAGCCTCAGGCACAAGATTTAAAGTTATCTAAATAGGCATTTTTAAAAAAATCAAGTGGCCTTTACTTACCTTCCAGGAACCTGGTTAAATGCATTCAACAACGGCTTGATGCTTTTGTTAATCAGAGCCTCTCTGGTGGATGTCTACCAAAATGCAAAGAAAGAAAAGCTACAACACCAGCACAAAACTAAAAGAATCTTCCCTCTTCTTCTGATAGTGGACAGAAATACTAAGGAATCTTTCTGCCACACACCATGTGTTAGTTTACAGAGAGAAGTTTGTAACAAGAAGGGCAAATAACAAGCACATAGGAAATTAGGCATGTGAGCTAGTAGAGCATCACACCTCAAACCTGGGCTTACAGTGCTCTGAAAACAGCATTTCTAAATGACACACAGAGGATCACTCTCTTGTAACCAGCACTGGAGCTGTCATTGTGTCATGTACCACACTCACAGCTTCAGCTAGTTAAGGTGGTTTGGGACACAGATTAGAGAATACTCTGAGTCGAAAGGGACCCACAAGGATCATCGAGTCCAACTCGTGGCCCTGCACGGGCAGCCCCAAGAATCACCTGTGCCTGAGAGCCTCTCTGCCTTCACGGGAGTTAACAGCTCCTCCCAATTTTCTATCACCTACAAACTTGCAAGTCTTGAGTTTATGAAAATGCTGACATGCACACAACTCCTGCTAAGAATATCGTCTAAAAATTACTATTTTCTGTTACAAAATCGCTCTAATAGGTCGAGAGCTTGTGCCTCGAGCACTTCTGTGCAAATGCCATCTTCCTGTCTGACAGCCTGGCTCGCAAACGCCGGGATCCAGAGGCCTGGGGACGCAAGCAGCCCCCGGGTCTGGGAAAGGAAAAGCATCCTTCAGCAGAGGCACAGCGGCAGCAAGCGTAATACGCCCTGTCGTTTTGCTGCGGGGGGCACGCCACACTTTCACCGTCTTTTACATTAATTTTCGCTAACCTGAAGCCTGATTATCCCCTCGGCTGAGCCCGCCCTCACTCCCACACCGCCACAGCTCGGCCGCGCTGAGCGCTCCATAAAGGAGCAGGCCTGGAGGCGCAGAGGCACAGCTCGACCCCCGCAGCTTCCTGCCCGCCCAGCCCCCGTCCGAGCGGCAGGGATGGAGGGAAGGCAGGAGGGACGGAGGGAAGGGCAGGAGGGAGGCGGGGGAGGCTCACCGTGAAGCGGAGCCGCGCCTCGGGCAGGCTGAAGAGCGGCGGCGACATGTTCCCGGGCGGGCGGCGCTGCGGGCGCGCGCCGATGACGCCATGGCTCCCGCCCGCCCGCCCGGCGGGAAGAGGGAGGGGCGCGGGCGCCATCGGCTGTGGCGGCGGGACGGTGCTGGGGTCTCCGAGTCGTGGAGAGGTTTCGGCTGGGAAACAGCTTCGCGATGGTCCAATCCAGCACTGCCGGCCCACCCCAAACCACGTCCCCAAGGGCCACATCCGCACGCTTTCTGAACGCTTCCAGAGACGGTGACTCCACCGCTTCCCTGGACAGCCTATTGCAATGCTTGGCGGCTGTTACAGTGAGGCGATTGTTCCTGATATCCGACCTAAAACTCCCCTGGCACAACTTGAGGCCATTTGGTCTGGTCCTGTCACTTGTTAACCTGGGAGAAGAGGCCGACCCCCAGCTGGCCACAGCCTCCTCCCAGGTGGTGTAGAGGGTGGTGAGATCTTCCCTTGATGTCCAGGGGTTAGAAGGATAAATTACTTGTCGGTAAAATTGCCCTGTTGAAGTTTAGTATTTGACATGTTTCAATGATCTCGGACGCGTGGAGGCTAACAAAGCTTGGAGAGAAGGATGTGCCATTGAGAGTGGACACAAAAGAATGCAGAATATATAGGCCACCAATGGCAGAGCTCCCGAAATAAGGATGGAATTAATAATGCCTACTCGGCAGCTGTACTGAAATCGGCTGGGGCTGGGTAAAAGGTAATTCTGACCTCCCATAAGGGAAACTGCGACCAGTGACCCAGGAGAAGGCCTGACCATACAGACTAATTAGCATGAGAAGTGAGGGAATTGTTTAACCAACAATACAAATACAAATGAATAAGAGAACTATGTAACTTGCAGCCAGTGAACATTAATGCCTTTGTTTGCTAAAGCGTATAAATAGTGAAACATCTTGGTAGTCAGCGTGCTGGCTTTGTGGATTTGCCACTCAGCACCCTTCTCTGCTGAGGACTGTAAATAAATACCTCGACTCAGTTTGTGGATTGGCTTGTTGAGTATCAGGTGAAAGAGCCTATTCTGAGCAGCAGCCTGAGCCTCCTTTTCTCCACTTCAAACAATCCCCCTTAGCCTCTCCTAATTAGACTTACGCCCTTCATGTTTCACTATTGCCAGAGTGGAAATGACTCTACAGATGAAGCTGCTGGTTATTTATTTTTTCTCATAAACAACGGTAGACCACAGTCTCCCACCATTTTCAAAGTATCACTGAAGTAAAAATTATTAGAGACTTGAATACCATCATTAAAATCACCTCAGTGCTGACAATTTACAGGTTGAGCAATAGCCTACAGATACCTCCTGAGCGACAGAAATATTTCCAGTACAAATTATATTTCTCATGATCGTAGAACCAGAATCGTGGAATTGTTTGGCTTAGAAGGGACCTCAGGGTCTGGCCAAAAGCTCCGGTTCTGCCAGACTCTTCTTCAGTAGGTGGGAAAAAGCTCAGACATCCAATATTCCCGCTCATATGGGAAGAAGCGAGCAATATTAAAATTAAATTAATTGTCATTATTAAATGAAAATACTTAACTCATGAAAGGATAGATAGGAATACGTGGGGGGTTTTATGCTGTGGTGTGGCTGTAGTTAACCTTTTTACCGGGAGAGGGAAGTGTTTGCCCAGAAAAGGAAGCTGCAGCGGGAGGGGCAGCTTGACCCGAGCTGTTTCCAGGCGCTGCTCCGGTAATGGGGTGGTGGGGACACCCTGCCAGCCCAGAGTTTGTCACCTCATCTATAACTGAAACCATTGTTTGACACTGCCTAAAAAATGTGGGCTGTGCCAGAGCCGTGCCAATTCGTTTCGAACCGTGGGGAAAGGGGATTCTTAACACTGAAAATAGGCTCCACATGATCTGTCTTTTGGAGTGAGTCACCTGCATGTGCTGTGAGACTTGCTGAATGTTGTTAATTCAGGCCTGGGGGAAAGTTGACTTCCTCCTCACTCCCCCCCACTATTTCTCATCTCTTACTTTAATAAATTAAATATTATTATCAGCTGAATAAAGGGCCATTCTAAATGAATGATTTGAGATTATTTTAGCCCCCATCCCTTGCTGTAAGAAAGAGAACCAAAGAAGATCTCTCTGAATTGGTTAGAAAAAAGCTTTAAACTTAAAAAAGATGTTAGAAAGTGAAAGTAGAAGTGTTCTAAGGAGATACCACTAAAGGAAGCGGAGCCTTTTTTTGATTATAAATATTCCTTAAGCCAAGACTAATGTTTTAGGTGAACAGAGAGAAGAACTGCCAACATACTGAAAAAAGCAGTGCAGTATATTTGTTAATGAGTACAACATGACTGAAGAATTTTTTTTCTTGGGGTAGGAACAGATAAAGAGGGAGAGCAATGTTAGCACTGTCATTTAATAGTGATTTATAGCCACCTCTTGTTCTACACCGATTTTTTCCTGTTTGGAACGGTGTTTGTTACTTTCAGACGGATCTCATGCAGAAGGGGGTATGATCGCTGGGCTGTTAGTGCTCGTGTTGGGCTGTGGACAAATGAAGAAGCTCTCAGCAGCAGCAGCTGTGCATCCCGGGCAGAGACCGCCCCTTCAACAGCCATGTCAGCAGCGTGGCACTTCTGCTTGCCACGTGGTGGTGTCACCGTGCAACATCTGACAACATCGCTTAAAGCCATCCTCATCACCTGCTTAACGAAGGTGCCAAACTGTGCTCTGGGCTGGCAGACAAAAAACTGGTTTTGGGGATCAGAAAGTCAATTAAAGGAGTAGTGCTGCGTACCTGTAAATTTAAATGCCGCAATTATCCTGGACATAAAGAAGAGTCAGTGGTATTATTTAATATAGCTAACTATAAATTAGATAGCAGTATGTTAGAAAAAGCTGTATGTGCTAGGTGAGAAGCTAAGGGGGGAAAAAAGAAGTAAATATTGTTTTCTGTAAAAGTATTGTAAGCAGAATAACTTTTCAACCCAGATTGAAAGCTATCACCAGCTGAAAGCACAGATGGATGAAAGCAATCAACATCAAGAGTATCTCAGGACACCTCTGTACTCAGAGGCCAGTTGATAGAACAGATGTTCTATCATCTTATTTCAAGAGGCTGTGTAGCTGGAATTACAAAAAACTTCACCCAGATGCTGTTTTTTGGAGTAAAATCCTGTTCCAAGACCAATTTGAGTTTCCATTTTAATTTCTATTACTATTCCTGCAGAAGGGCATGTCTGGAGACTCTGAAGCCTCCCATCTCTGATGGCACTAGGGCTTAGTGCTTTGCTCTCCCTCCTTCATTGCCAGCCCTCATGCTTAAGTGCTTCACTTCTCAACCCATGTGCTTCCCCACCACCTTGCACACCCTCCAGTGTGGAAGTACAGGCATGAAAGGTGGATAAATTGCCTTAGGACCCTGCTTTAAATAGCGTACCTGTTATTTCCAAACCAGTCATGGGAAGTTGCACAAGGCAGTTTTATCTTTTAAACATTGATGAATACAAGGTGTCCTACCTTAGGCACCTAATTTTAAGGTGGCATCCTGCCAGCCACTGTAGTTTGTTACTGACTGTGAGATACAGTTAATAATGTGTGGACTGATGAAGGAGAAACTAGATTAACATAAAAACTAGCCCCTCAGGAAAACTTAAATAACATTTTTATAAAGTGAATAATAGAGAATCTTTCTGCCTTTTATTAGTGTATTACATTATTCACCAGAATATACATATAACTTTTATGTTTGTTAAATCTCATTATTATGTTCTGGTGCATTTAATACTTTCAGGGTTTCCTCTCGATTTATTGAATAAATTGCTGGGAAATATATACCATATGATCTCATTCTCTCATACCAGTTACAGCAGAAATGTTTTACTGATACATTTTGTATTTTGGTGGCATTTTTCAAATAATTTGATAAGAGTGCCTAGGAAGGGTTCATTTACCTGGATTCACCTAGAAGACTGCTTCACATGTGAATCTGAGAATGACTGATTTTTCTACTCCTCATTTTTTTATCTGGGACATGGAACTTGCTGGCATAGAACACCTGGAATACTGCCAGGTATTATACTTTATTTTTATAATTTATATCTGCAGAGATGCATTCAGGAAAAGCCCTGCTGAGGCTACGAAGCAGGAATTCATCCAAATTTCTCCCCTGACAAGGCAAACTATCTGGGTGACGTTTTTATATGAGAAGTTATACTGTCTGCTGCTGTATCTCTTCTGCACCTCAGCACAGGGCATAATTTAAAGGAAGGGATCCTTTAGTACACTTGCTGCATGATCACCATGTGCTGTTTTCACATGTTGGTTCTCCTTAACAAAGAGTGAAGAAAGAATGGGAATATATTTAAAAACTGTAGTGAAATTCATTATAATATCTTAAAATATGTAAGGTCTACAGCTAACAATTTTATTAAGACACTTGAAAAAAAATCCAAAAAGCATAGGGAGGACTAGCAGCAAATGGTGCATTTCACATCTCCCAGCTCACTTTATGAATATGTTCCTTTCTAATAAATCTATGCTTGGGTTTTGTTTTGGGTTGGTTTTTTTCAACACTGCAAAATCCGTAAGTTCTCCATACCCAAATGGAAGTTTGTAAAGTACCTAGCTCACTGGGGACCTGTGTTTCACCTCAGCCTGCTGCTCTCCAAATGTCATTCTAGATTGTTCATGCATGGGGTTTTTGTGTCCCCCTCTCAGACAGATTGTGGCTGGAAACTGCCAGCTTATGACAACTGATGACATTCTTTAAGGGCCATCTGAAGACAAATTGAAAAAATCCAGCCATGTCCATGTGTAAATTCTAACTAAGGCATGTGTCATTGATAAACTTCGCTATTGGGCTCTCTGTTATATTTTATTTATATCAGCTTAAAGCCTGAAAGAATGTCGCTTTGGCTGCCTTTCAAAACCTGAGAACTGAGCATATGTGGATTCATTGGAAGGGAAATTAGTCACTCTTATTGCTTTAGAGAAACCAATCATTTTAAAATCCCTGAAACATCAATATGCCTCCCCATGATAAAAATGCCCCAGAAGTTTTCTTGTTTCGAACTTTTCCTTAATGCAACTATCTAACTACTAAAACACAGTTCACCCACTGAAGTATGGAAGGGCATTTGGAAGCATAGCTTGTTCAATCAAAACATCTGAACAAGCTTGGAATCAGCGGAGTGTTTACATTTTTGTCAGTTATCTCCAAGTGCTCGCTGCTATTAGAAGCTGTCTTTTTCCAGGCAGCCTTGCTTGTTATACAGTACTGGAGAAAGCTCATTAAGAGATCCAGTGTCCTTTAACATTGCAATTTGTAGGAAACCTAAAGCTGTTTACCCTTGCTCTCACATGTATGTTCATCTACACCTTCACCAAGGTGAGCTGTTTCTCTAGGTGAAAGAAGACAGTGCAGGTCCAGAAGATCAAGTGTTATTGCCATGGTACAACCCACTAAGGTGATGCAACCAAACTCCTTTCCAAGGGCTCCTCATAACCTGTATGACCATAACATATGGTGAGCAGGTTGCTGAGACTATGGTGGAAAGTCCTCTCTAGTCTCCCAGCAGGAGAATCAGCCTAAGTGACAACAAAGAAAGAGAATGCTAATACCCTCGATGACAATGGCATTGGTTGATAGCAGAGCCCTCTTAGGCTCCGAGACTGCTCAAAAGATGTCCCTAGTCATCAGTGGGCTGAGTGGTAAGGCTGTTTTCTTCTTGGGTCCCTTCTAGATGAAGAGCCTTGAAGCTAAGCTCTTGAACATCACTCTTAAAAAAGATGTGGGAATGGCAGGTTCCGATGCATTGAGAGGAAAGGTGAGACCTACTAATTCATATTCAATTTAGATCTCATAAATAGCTCTGTTCCTTTGGTAAGGCCTAGACCCCAGTCATGTGTGAAGCTAAGTGAGGAGCCCAGCCTTTATAAACACCTTCTGATAAAATAAAGGGGTGATTCAGAATTTAGGTGAGAAAGTGACACTGTGGTGGTCTGTTGCCCTTACAAAGAGCCTAGGACAAGTATGCTTATGTCTTAGGCACTCAGTTAAGTACCATAAATTAGGTGGGATGGATCTCAGTGACAGAAATAACTTAATGATCTCCCCTACTTCTCTTGTGCTGTGTTCTGGCAAGTGGAGGAGACCAGCACACTGGCAGGACACTTGCACACACCCACCCTTAGGCAGGCTGCAGCCAACGAGTAATGGCTGGATTGACTTGCTCAAGATAATCTCAGATCTGTTGCTTTTCCAGATGACTGCTGAACTTGGATGCTTCCTACAAAACTGAAGAAAAATTTGATCAACCTTCTTGCTTTTTCTGGGACTTGCTTATGGTCCTGAGGCAGAGAACCATGAAACCTGATTGCAAACTGCATGTATATATGAGATATATCTAACACTGTAGTGCCTGCAATGTCTCTGTGATTCCTCTTCTTAGTTAGCTGGTTCCTCAGACTCTCACAAGTCTAGATTCTTTGCATATTCACAATCATTATATTAACAGTTTCAGTTTCCTCACAACATTTGGTATTGAATTCTTCATAATGAGACTTAAAGTCTCTAACTATTCTAATAGCTTGGCATGGTTACTGGCCACTGGGCTTTTTATTGTTGAGGAATTTCACAATTATGTAATTAAAACAAGAGTGTTTGTATGGCAGCATAAGAAATTCTGAGCCCCTGAGCTATGATTTTGGATTTTAAACCAGTTGTTGGAACTTGTGCTCAGAGCTGTGACAGCAATGGAGTCATAAAAACAATTCAGGAACAAGGTTTCACTAGATCATTGATAATGATACAGTTGCAAACATATATTTGAAGCATGCAGGTAGCTCCAAAGAAAAATTAATAGACAAGTTCCTGTGCTTTGCTGAACTTTGGGATCTGGCCAAACAGCTGAAGGAGAGCATTCGCTACCACACAAGAAAGTTTCCCTGGCACGGGGGGAAGAAGTTGAAGGGGAAGGACACACTGGAAGTAGTTTCATTTTCTTTGTTTTCCCTTGACTCTAAGTGCCAATTTAAGTGACATTGTGGTACATTTTGTCCTTGTTTTCAAGTTGTTTTACACTCCTTCAGAGAAGGTGGGAGGAAAAAAAAGAGAACTCATTGCATGCAGAAATCCGTGCAAAGAGTTGCCTAACACACAAAATCAGTCCATCAAACAAAATATATTTCTTCCTGAATTTCTTAGTAGTAAAATTACTAGATTAGATTAGTAATCTGAGGTGCCCCGCTACTTCACAGCAGTGGGGATGCTTAGGTAACAGTGGGGTTTCTAACCTGAAGATAAAATACCCAAAAGTAATAATATAATACCTGGCTACAGCTTCCTATCAATCACATTGTTTCTTGTTATATATAACTCACCTACTTAAGTTTCACATATAAATTACTTCCCTGGGTTACCCAAGGGAACGATAATAATTTTCCAAAGTATTCACCTGAAGGTTCCTAAGATTATTCAGGTATCTATCTATTAGACTATAGAGAGACTAAATATAGTCAAATGGATCCTTCCTTTAAAATCCAGGGCTGGAAGAGTGATTTCTGTTTCAACAGCAGGCAGCAGGGCCATTTTCTTGGTGAAGCTGTGGATCTAAAAATAATTTAAAACCTCTGTGGCTTCTTCAGATGAGAAAAGTGTAAATCAGATTTTGCAAGAAAACAAAGAGCAAGCAGTACACACAAATCTTATCCCAGCTTTTTGAGCTGGGAGCATTTGGCAAAGGGGAAATTGGGAGGTGCTGGTGGTGAGGTCGATCTTCCTGGAGTAGTGGTGATGCTGTTTGCAGCCAGTCAGTGTTGCCATATGTCACTACTTCTGTGCCCCTGTTCTCACAGGTAGGGACAGGTAGACCTTAGTTCTGCAGTATATATGGCAACAACACAAGTTCATGGTTTTCTTTACAGATACAGCACAACAACTTTTGCTGCTTTTCTTGACCTCAAAGAGTCATGTTCTTAAATCCTGCCCCCTAAATTCTGTCTACCTACTCAGTATAGGCCTTTCATTCATTGCCTTATGTACAGAGAAGCAGTAATTGCTTTGGTCGGCTGCTGTCTGTTTTGTACATGAGGCAAAAGGTGGTTTTCCTTTGTCAGTTATAAATATCTCATGAACTAGAGCATTTTTTCTGTGTGTTTATATTTCTACTCCATCTTTCAGCCAACTTTCTTAGAATGTTTTGCAGGTGCTTCTATGGGAATACTCACAAAACTGTTCTTTGGTTGAAGAAATTAATCAGCATCTGTAGTGAATCGTGAGAGAAACTTGGGTGAGGAGTCTTTTAGACAGTGATCAATGGGACCAATGATCTGTTTAAAGCCAAGGAAAAATTTAAGTGATTTACCACACCAGGCCTTTAGATCTTTCCCAAATGTCATCAAGAAAATTGTTGGTAGTACCTATATCTCCTACAGCTCTGCCAGCCTCAGACTTTAATTATTATAGAAAACTACTGTTTTATTTAGTAAAAAAAAAAGTAAATAATTCTGACATGCTTGGAAGAAAAATAAACTGGTTTTGTGACAGACTGCTACACAGAAATCTTGTGTGACAGTGGCAGGATTTAATCTGGTTGACTCCCCTGGAGAATGGACTCTGTAGGCTGAGTACATTTGCAAAAAATCTGAATAAAGGGATGGGCATCTACTTGGTAAATCCTCTGTTGTCAGGCTATGGAGTTTTTAAAACACAAGGCAAATTTTATCTGATTTCCTGGAAAAACACTGAGATACCTCTAACTTCTGTTGCCTAAACTACAATGGCATTCAGTTAGGGGCATGGGACAGTCTATTTTAAAACTCACAATCATGGTATGAGCACAATTAAAAAAAACTGTTGCTCCATTAAATTCAAATTCTGAAGTTAAGTGTTGTACTCACCACAATGCTCTTTAAGTTTTTTTTCTTCTCTCTCTGGTTGGAATCTAAATGACATAATTTGCTCTGATACATTAGTTGCAGGATTAGGAGGCAACTCAAAAGTCCTTTAGCTGATAATTAATATATTCAATTAATATATTTTTATATTAATTATATTTATGATTTAATATATTATATTTATTTAATATATTTTTCAAGTGCACACACTTCATGCTCTAGGATTTAATGTTTGTGCCATTATAGTCATAAGAACCACGCTAAATTAGGTCCAGGTTGTATGTGGTGCTGCATGGCATTAGTGGTGTGTTTGGTGAGCACTCTTTGCTGTCACCTGTTGATGCCACAGGTACTTGATTCTGTGGGGTGGCTGAGATTCACACAACGTGACTGGCAACCATACCCTTGGCAGTGGAAGAAGATAGCCCTGAGCAGTAAAGCACCGAGGTGTAAATGTCTGAATAAGTAGCTTCCTCTTGTTTTTTTCCTTCTCAGGCAGCAATCTCTTTTGAACAGAAGCAATGGGTCTGATTCTGTCCTCCCACAGGTATTATACTTTGTGTCTTCTCAAATATGTCATCTCATGTGAAGGAGAAACATGTGGTGTGCACTCCCTCCCAGTGCCTGACAGC
Source organism: Cyanistes caeruleus (assembly GCF_971803275.1). Classification (NCBI taxonomy): domain Eukaryota; kingdom Metazoa; phylum Chordata; class Aves; order Passeriformes; family Paridae; genus Cyanistes; species Cyanistes caeruleus. Next base: position 48,081,629 of record NC_141701.1, read on the forward strand.
CCTGGTCACGCTGACAATAAATTACAAAAAGTACTTTATTTTCCCTAAGCATTATTTATCACATAATTTAGCTAATTATCTAAGAATTTACTTGTTCTAGGTTTGGTGTAGTTTCTATATTTGTTTTCATTTTCCCAGCACAACTTCACCTGATTTTTTCAAGATTTTTTCCAAAATGTTCAAAAATTAGGGCTGAACCTTGCAAGGTGCTGCATGTGCATTGGAAAAGAGTTGACCCAGTGTTATCTGGGGTCTTTGAGCATGGGAGCACCTCTGGCTGCAGCATCAGCAGTGGAGGAGAGCTGCCCCCAACAACTGTGATGCAAGAGCCATGTACTTCTCAAATGATGATTAAACTGTCAAAACAAGGCTTGCCTGGGCTCCAGGAAGCTTGTTCTTGGCACTCCATGTGGAAGGATTGTCATTTCTCATCCAGTACCCATGGTGTGAGTAGCCCAGAACATGGCCAGAGTGCTATAGGAGTCAGTTCCAGATGGGTTTATGCAGCCTATTACATGGTGTACACTCTTTTTCACTGTCTCTCTGTGCTTGGAAAGAGAGCAGTGTTCCTGGCTCTTTTTCCTGGTTTCGCAGCCATATATTCACACAAGGTTTTTACCCTGGCTGGTATGATCAGAAAGGAAATAGTGCAGTAGCCCCACAAATTAAGGGAAAAGAGCAAATCAAATCACATCTTGTCTCTTGAGCCAGAGTCCCAGCTACCACAGGGTTGGGAAAAATGCCATGTACGTGATTTTGCTGCATGCTAAAATAAAGGGAAGGGAAATGAAAAAATATATCACCATGTCCTTTAAAAATTTGTACCTACAGAGTTGAAGCAACCACAAGTGATGCTGTACAGATGGTTTTTCTCTTGCCAGGGAGAAGTGCAGTGAGGCTAGAGTCTTTTAATCTGTCATATATATAACTGAAGATTTACAGTTGGAATCAGACTTGAAAATGTAAATGGCTTTTCAATTGCAGAGTCTGGTCCGTCATAATAGCTTTCATTCAAATATTTGTCTGGGTAGAACAACAGCTGTTCTGCCTGTGGTTTTTCTTGCCTTATTTTATTTTTAGAATTTTCTCATATGTAAGATGCCACAAGATGGATACAGACTGGAAGACCTTGTGGTGTTGTCTGAAATAAAATGCTCTCTTCCACAAAGAGGGTTAATTCAGCTAGTGAAGAGTCCTGACCTGGACTTTTGACCATCTTCCCACTCCTAACATGGCTAATCTGGATAAAATGGTATGCAGAGATCCAATCTGTCTTTGAAATAAGTTTTTTTTTTTCCCATTAAATCACCAGCTGGTGATTGCTAAGAGTTCCCAACTTTTGCATCTTAAAGTTAAAAATTGGGGAAAATCAGTGGATAGTAATTTAAAAATGCTACTGTTATAGCAAATTCAAGGGTATTTGGAATTGAAGTGTCTCTGGTGTTCAACTTCAACAACTGTCTGTTTTTAAAAATGAAGGTACCACCTTTTTGTATCCCCTTTTTATCCATGTGTACATTTCTGCAGCTTTTGTTTGTTCAAGATTGTTTATTAAAGATCCATGTTTGACTTCATAAAGGGCACCTTTTCAAATTTTGATACTGATGAAGATTTATTATAGAAATGGGAGCTGTGAGTCCAAATACTGCTGTGGACATATTTTCCACTGCAGACAGTGTTTTGTTGCTTGGAGACCTACTGTATGTTGCTTTTGTTCTTTCTTCCAAAGTTAAGTTTTGTGCTTCTAATACAGATGGAAAACTAGAAAATACTCTGTATTTCAAAACTTGTGTAGGAGGAAAAAGACATGGAGAAAAAACCAACCAACCACCAAAACAAAAGCCTCAACCCAGCTCCCAAAAGACCTGGAGCCACCAGGAATTTTTGTTTGTGCTAGGAAAGTATTACATGACTTCAGCCACCAACTGAATGACATGCCTTTCTTGCAAGGCAGGGATGTGTTCTTTTCACAGCTGAGAATGGGAATTACGAGAACCACGACACTGCCCCTGTTATGTTGTTTCTGAGAAGAGAAGTCCTCTGTGGTTGATCTTACCAGAAACCACGATGAGGACATGAGGGTTCATTATGCTCCTCAATCATTCTCTGTATTTTTTTCTCCTACTCCCTGAGCTGTCCCTTTCTCTTTTTCTCTGTTCCCCTTCTGTCATCAACTCTTCTCACTTTACCTTTTGTCTTTCTTATCTCCTACTGTTTCTTTGAAACACAGCAGGAAAGCAGGGTTGCCCCAGTCTGTCAGGTTATGGACCAGTGACAAGGCTGTGCCTGTAGATAATTTTGCTTCTATAGGCAGCATGAAGCTGTCACTTGTTCAGATATCGCTTCGTGCTGTTCTCACAGGCAATAATCCAGGAACATTATTTGCCTGCTATGGTAAATACGACTTGGATACTGCACTGCCAAGATGCTTTGTCTAATTTCCACTTCCAAGCTTTTATTTTGACATAAAAAACCAAAGTGGACAAAAATACATTGTTGCCATTCAGAAAAATAATTCATCATCTGTTTTATATGAGTGTGGGTAATAGAGATGGAATTAAAGAAATGTCATCTTTGCAATATGCCCAGACTTCTGAATGAGAGGGATTCCTAAACAAAATTCTTCCAAAGTCACATTTCAGACTTGTAGCTTCCATCAGTGGGACCTCTGGCAGGGTTGGCAGGAGCGTGACTGCAAATTTGGGGAGTTTGGAAGCAATCCTTAGGGCCTGGAATCACACTGATGCCTGAGCTGTGGATTTGTGCCCTGACAGGACAGACCAGAAAAAGCAGAAGTCACATGCTAATCTCTGAATTGGAGATTTTAATCTCTTGAGGATCAGGGACCTAAGTATAACCTGAACTTAGATTCTGCTCTGGTGTAAACCCAAGAATAAGTGTGCTTAAGCTCAGATATGCAGGCTGGTTTTTCAAATGCCTTATAAAATGTGTTACTGCCTTATAAAAAGCCATGCACTTGTAACCTATGCTAATTCAGTGGGAAACCACCCTTTATACCCAGTTTGTTGCTCTCTGTTCTCTTGCAACACTAACAAAAAAGAGTATGGAAACTTCCACCATTCATCAAGATGCTCAGAGTGTCCTCAGATAATCCCATGTGGGGCTAGACAGTGGGATCAGAGCCAGGGTTTGTCATCAGGGCTCCCCAGCTGGTCAGAGGGATGTGTTTTTTCCCAACCAACCCTTACTGTGTCTCCAGATGAATGGCTCCACACTGACCACTACAATTACTTGACAGTCCCAGGAGAGATGCTTTTAAGCTAAAGGACAGCTCTGGAACCAGAACAAATGTGTCTAAACTGGACATAATTGCATTCACACTGGTTATTAAAAGATTCCTAATGAAGTTTTTGAAGAGCAGCCAAAATGATTAAAGGGACAAAGCAACCCCTATTTTTAAAGTATAAGCTGGTATGTTTTTGGGAAGATTTGTTGAAGTTGAGCTGCAGAGGAGTTAAAGGTCTCAGCAGTTCTTTAACCTTTTTTCTGATCAAGGGGTCCCTTGGTAATTTAACTTGGTAACTTTTACCCACACACGACATTGCTCTACTCTGCTGGTGTTCCTCTGCTGTGATCACACTGAGCTCTGCTCTCCAAAACAGCAGCAGAAATGGCTGCCTCCTGTATGCAGGGTGATGGGGAAAGGACACCATTCTGTTTAATTTAGCATTGAAAAGCCCACTCCCCTAGCTAAGGTGTATGAAAAATAATTTGCTCTATGCCAGCGTTAGTTTCATTGGAAAAAGTCACTTCTAAAAATCACCTCCCTGATAAACAAAAAAATTCTCCAAAAGAAGACATCAAAATGAATCACATTCTTGAAAATCTCCTTTTTCTTCCAGTCACAAAATGGGGCTGGCAATATTTACATGCCTCTGGGAAGTTCTCTGGGTAAGAAAATCATCATGGCATGCAAGATCTTCTCCAAAAAGGGCATTATTTGCCTAGTAATTTGCTTTTATTGTTTTGGTCTAAAAAAACCCCAAAACATCTCCACACAAACTTTGTAGCATTACACTGAGTTTATTTTGAAAAAGAAATCAAAGAATGTTTTTTTCGTCTCTGAGCCAGATGGGAAGAAAAAACAAACTTATTCCACCATACGAAAGAAAACAGATGAGAACTTTCAAAAAAAATTTTAGCCAAGTTTTTTTGGTTTTTTGTGTTTTTTTCCCCACTAAACAGCACGGAAAAAATGAGGTGGAGAGGGTGAATGAACAAATAGGCTCTGGTTTTAGGAAGGCCTGGTTTCTGGGGAATAAGGATTTCATCTCTATGGCAGTTTACTATCCCATTTATAGGTGCCCAAGTTTCTCTGAGTGTGGGTGAGCACTGGGAACTTCCTCCTTTAGCTCCTGCCCGAGCCCTGGGGAGCCTGGGGTGTCCCAGCAGAGGGGAGCCTGCTCTGGGGACAGCCGGGTGCTCACAGAGGAGCCAACATCTCTGGGGTGCACAGACACCCGCATAAGTGAGGGAGGAAAAATTAATCAAGTCTGGAGGCTGGGTCTGGAGACTTCTTGCTCCCTTTGGATGCTACAGATGTTTGCTGCTGTGCTCTTAGGCAAGGAGCCTGCACTGGGGAAAAGTGGTTTTGTTTTTTCACATGTGAATTGACTCAGCCACCTTTCCCCTGCTTCTTGCAGATCAGTTTCTTCCCACAACCAGTGGCTGCCCTTCGACCAGCTCCTTGCCTTGCCAGTGATCAGACACCAGTTCCTGCTACTTGGTAAAAGCAGAGTAGCTACTTGACAGGAGCAGAAAATTAAATCAACCATCTGAGAGAGAGAGGAATAGCAAGACCAGATCAACTATTATAAACAGACAATTTAAGCCATCATAATGGCTAATGTGGGGACTGATACAACTTAGTTCAGGACATCCCTCACCTGGAGGCCCATCTGAGGTGTTTGGTGTGCTAGGACAGTAAGCAGCAAAGGGCTTCAGCCCTTCTTAAAGGTCTTGTTCTGATCAGACCTTCATAACCATGTTCCTAGCCCCTACGTGCTGCAAGAACAAGGCACTAAACCTGCAATTATGGGATAAGATAAGCCCCAGTCATGCTCAGAACCAGGATGGTGTAAGTGAAAAGGAAGGCTTTAATGCAAAAAAGCTTCATCAGTTTGATTTTTAATATCTATGAATGTTCTGCTCCACCTCTCTCCGGTCTTCATATCCCTCTTGGTTACACACACACACACACAGAGTTAACAACATTAATCTCCATGTCTCCACTTAGTGATTCCTTTATTGGAACATTGCAAGTATTAGTTATAGACAACAAAGGAAATGAGAGTTGAGATTTATAAGCTCTAATCAGCTGAAGGCATTTCCAAATAAATTAATGAAACAAGTCAGAAATGACATTAAGAAATCCAGAACTTAATGTAAATCACAATGACTTTGTACCTTCTCTGCCCTTCCTTCTTTTTCTACCAGCAGTCCTAGTGCTTGCCAGGGTATATGAACTTGCATTTAATTTTATGTAAAACAAGAAGGATGATGGGAATGTGTGCTCAATATGACAAGCTACAATACTTGTGCATAAGAAGGAAAGCAAAATCTCAAGCTGGGATAAAATAACGTGCTATCAGTTAAAACTTTCCATACAACCTGCATTATTACTCAAACCATACAGAAAGATTTGATGGGGATGTTTTCCCATTAAGGAGCACCATGACTTCCATGACAATTTCTTGGCCCATTCTGGTGTCCTGTTTGTGCTCCTGCCAATCTGTCCTTTCTGTGACATGCTCCTGAGCTGCCTTAATAGTCTCTTGGTCCTCTCAGTCATTTTAATCCTTGTTGCCATTGGACACCTCTGTTTCCTTCCTGCTGGAATACTAGGTCAAAAAGATGGTCTGTCTCAGCATGCCTGGCTGCTCAAGCCATATTTTAAGGATGACTGGACACGTCAGGCACACAACTGCAGCATCCCTCTTCATCCAGTTTTGTCTACAGCTGCAGTGTTTGATTCAAGTGTGTGAACAGAGGGTGTGAGCCCAGTCACGTCTCATTTCTCAGTGTCCTCAGCTTGTCATTCCTCTGACTGGAAGACACTAGATAATTCTTGGATCTCGTGTGTATACCATCACTGCTGTTGCTGAAGGAAGAGAAGGATGAAATCTGGGCAAGGAAGCAATACAGCTTGGCCTTAAACAGAGGTTTCTCATTCGCTTCCTTTGGTGACAGGAGTCCGTGGCATCAATAAAAAGCATGAAGAATGTGATTTAATGTGGTAGATGCTCAAAACAGGTTTATTTCACCTAAATAAGCCAACATTCAAAACAAAGGTAGCAGTGCTTCCACTTCAGTGTGACTCTTCAAGGCTCCATTCACCAGGATTTGTGAGGCTCTCTGGGCAGACAAAATACTCGTTTTGTACCTCATTATCCAAAAATATCAGTTTAACATTATCTCCACAGACAGTGTGTAAATATATATATAAACACAACAGCATGTGTCTACACACAACTCCTTGGTACAGCACGACAGTGCATGGCAGAATCCAGTTCTATTCAAAACTTTATGAAAAAGCCAAAAGGCTCACAAAATTCAGACTGTCTGAAGACAAGACCTGCCTCCATGATGATGACACATGGTTTTTGCAGCTGTAATATGTAGACCTTTCAATTTTAATTAAGCAGATGCAATTTTCGTGTTGTTCCTGTCTCATATCTAATTTGTACCCACAGGACAGATTCCCAAATGTAATATTTTGTGTATTTTGAAAAAAAAATAAATTCTGATTAAAATTTAAAACATAGGAGGGAATGTAAGATGTAGGGAAACAGCAGTCTTTAATTGGTTGATTTTAGGAGCAATATTTGAAAATCTGAAGTACAAAATCTTGTCTCTTTCCAACAGAGCTGGAGTATTTCAACAAACTTATCTGCATTCAGCCAAGGTAAATGGCAGGAGTCAATGGAAAAACAGCTCTCCTTACCAAGGAGCCAAAACAACTTCCTTCATTGTAGAGCATGTTGCCATGAGAAGGGTATAAAAACTGGAAACAAATACCAAGGTTTCTGCTAATGAATTAACCCACTAATTTTTAAAATTCCTGATAAGCAATGTTGCTGCCTAGACAAAGGCTCATGGGACTGTGGAGGAAACTGGCTGGGTAATGATACAATCTCTTTCTGCTTTGCAGTGTATTTTATTTTCTACTTTGTTTGGGAGAGAAGTACTGGTCCAAGAAAACAGAGATCGATTTACAAAGCACTTTGAAGAAGTGCAAGTTTATTAGACTGTTCTGAGTACGGCATGTTTTTCTCACCACATCTTGAAATCTGTCTTAAGAACAAACATATTTCAGTATGTACAGCTTTTTTGTTTATCTTTTCATAAAGTCTCTCACCTGGGCTTGACCTGCAGTATATGTGGCACCTACTGGGGTAGAATTCCTTAGGAGAAGGGAGAAAGAATGAAAACATTTCAAAATAATTATTAAAAATCGGAGATTTACTTCCATGGAATTTTCTCTTGAGGAAGGAAGGGGAAGGGAAGGGAAGGGAAGGGAAGGGAAGGGAAGGGAAGGGAAGGGAAGGGAAGGGAAGGGAAGGGAAGGGAAGGGAAGGGAAGGGAAGGGAAGGGAAGGGAAGGGAAGGGAAGGGAAGGGAAGGGAAGGGAAGGGAAGGGAAGGGAAGGGAAGGGAAGGGAAGGGAAGGGAAGGGAAGGGAAGGGAAGGGAAGGGAAGGGAAGGGAAGGGAAGGGAAGGGAAGGGAAGGGAAGGGAAGGGAAGGGAAGGGAAGGGAAGGGAAGGGAAGGGAAGGGAAGGGAAGGGAAGGGAAGGGAAGGGAAGGGGAAAAAGGAAAAAAGAAAAAGGAAAAAGGAGGAAAAGGTTTTATTAAAATGGTCTTCCCATAGTACCCTGATGAAACACTGGCTGTGATCAGAGCTATAATGAGTATCTAGTCCTTAGTCAACTTAATTGTTACACATGCAGACTAGACTGCATACAGTAAGGAAAATGCTATCTAAAATCTGCTTTAAAAGTTATTTAACCAGAACAAATTATCTGGGAAAGTAAAAATATTTCTAACTGGAAAAATATTTCTCTATAGCTGAGCTAGGCCTGACAGCAAACCTTAATGAATTATTAGTACCTTTATTGTTTTCTTTGGCCCCTGTGCACTATATTTGTAAAAAAAGTCAGTAAAAAAGAGAACAATTGTAAAAAGCAAATATTTTGTACAAAAATACAAAGTTTTAAAAGCTCTTAAAAGTATATTCCATATTATTGATAAGAGTTGGACTATATATATATATTTATATAAAATCTATATATTTATGTATCTGTATAATTTTCCTACATTTGGGATTGTAGCAAATGAAGCAACTGTTTACACAGTTGCTTTATATGTTTTTCTATATGGGTGACCAACAGTCTTACTCAGATTGATAGAATGTCTTTTCTCAGAAGACACAAGCTGCTTATGGATGTGGTTACTGGTTGGGAAGAAAATCTAAAACAGAATTAGTCAAACAGTATTTCCTGATGCTGAGGGTTGAAAGGCCTTAAATAATTACAGGATGCTGGAGAAGAGTTACTGCTGAATTCCTTGATGCTTTTAAATCAGTTTCAGTGCTTGCTTTTTTCTGTTTTCATATTTTTTTCAATTTTGGGAGTCAGTGTTGCTCCTTCCCAGGATTTTCTTCTTTATGTAAATTTCCTTAATATGAAGGTATCTGTAAAGTCACAGCCTATTACACTCCAAGAATTTCCCCTACAGTATGAGAGGAAAAAAAAAAAGAGAAAAACAAATCCTGTAAAAAGTTTGTGAAGATTAAACAAATTTCCAAAAAGAAATTACAGAAATCAAGGTACGTAAAAAATTTGAGCAGACTCTTATCAGATCCTGCAACTCCTGGAGGATAAATATTTGTAAACTTTTCAGTTTGTAAAGCCTTGAAGTTTTCTTAAAATAACAAATGTATGTAGGAAAACCAGGGTAAATCATACTGTTACTTATACATGGTCCTTCACTCTGGACATCTAAACAGAATTATACACACAAAGCTTGCTCAGCACTTAGTTTTGTCTTAGGGGACTGTGGATGGGATGTAATTTTGGCTCTAGCTGACATTTATGTCTGCCTTGACTGAAATTCAACCGACAAGTTTCCAACTGGAGGAGCCAGGCACCCTTGGCAAAGCAATGTTTAAACAGGTTGTATGGAGGAGATAACATTTCAGGCAGAGCCCCACCATGAACACAAACACCGGCTTTGACCACGTTCTGTGACGATGGGGCTGGGCTCTAACCAGCCATGGGAACCACCTGCCCTCTGCTCCTGCAGAAATGCCTGTGTCAACAGAAAGAGATGCCCTGTGGCAAACACCTGGCTGACTGCTGGGCCACACTGGCAGTTTACGAGTCCTTCACTCCAGCTGCAACAGATGAGATGTTTATGGCCTACAGACCCAGCTTCTCAATCCCATGGGACATATCCTGGCAGTGATGGGAATTTTAAGATCTCCTTAGCTGTCACCAAGTGCCTCCTATTGCATAAACTTTCAAAACAAAGTCTTTCTGGTTTTTGAAGGCTGGTTTCTGACCCACCCTAAGGCCACCTTTCCCTGTTGTGTGGCCACTGACCCTATAAAGACAGCTTCCAGTGTGGGCAGGGTGCCCAAATCATGCTCAAAATTTTAGGCATGTGCAAAGCCTACAGGAAATGGTCAAGATGCTGAGCGTGCCATGGCTACAGCCAGCTGCGAAGCTGCTTTTTCCAAGTGAAATAAATCCAGCATTTGCATCTGCATCGGAGTAGAAGTGCTCCACATGTGATTACCCCTCTTCTTCAACAAGGCACTGCTGTAATATTTAGCCAAGATCTCATCTCTAGCTGCAGGACATTTACTATGGGCAAGATGAAATAATCAAACCAAGGAGGCCTTGCTTACCTTTGTCCATGTCCTTTTCACAAATGAAATTGTTAACATCTTCACAGTAGAAGTCATTCCAGAGCCCAGCATAGATCAGCCCGGCGCAATCTTCCCCTGGCCCATGCCCATGACTCCAGTTATCAGGCTGCCCAGTTTTCCAGTTTCTTTCCACAAAAAAGCGAGAGATATGATTGCACAACACAGCACACATGGCAGGTTTTCACCACAAGAAATTAACAAAAACATCATGAGATCTGTTCTGAACGGGAAATACACATTGAAACAAACAATACATGACTCTTGCTGCAAATGGAAAACAGATGTATTACAGAGAAGGGAATCTATTTGGCCTCAGGCTGCCAAAACTCAGATACCTAAATTTAGACCAATGAACTTTATTTTAGTTTCTGAGTGTACATGCACACACAGTGGGAGTGCTCCATGCTCCATGTGCATTGCTTCAAGCCTGCAAAACCTGCACACCACACTCCCACTGGCAAATGGGACTGAGAAGAGCCCATGGGCTCAGAGGTACTGCCAAAATAGCAACAACCTGCCCATGCTCATTGCAAAGGCACACAGCCCTCTGACTGCAACAAAGGTGGGCATCTTGGGAGGAACAGCAAAGATCCATATGTTTTAGGTACACGTGCTCAGATGGGAAGGGAATTCTATTGACTTTTAAGAAATGCACGTAGTGTATTTGCACACATCTTCTGAGATCATTAGCTTTGATGGCGAAATTGAGCATAGCAACATTCTCTCACAGCAAACTCTCGCAGCGTTTCCTCACCCTGTTTTTGTTTAGCAAGTGAGAAACGCTTCCAAACTCAGGACTTAAAAGCTTAATTTTCCTGAAGAAACAGGTTGTTGAAGGGAGCTTGTGATTACTGGCTGACACAGTCCATGCTCAGCTAAAACACATGCCTGTCTGACATAGAGCGTCCAACCAGGCACCTGGGAGGAGACACAGCTTTCCAGAAGTAATGAAATACTCCAAAAATTTGTAACCAACAGCTCTGAGGTTACGACAGAGCACCTAAAACCATGGTGTAGTGGAAATCTACTAAAAGCAGCACCTTAAGTAGGATCAGTCACAGTGCTGCCATAAAGAGGAAGAAAGATGAAAATGGGAAAGGAGAAAAAGGGGAAAATATTATGGCTCATTTGAAATGAATCTGACTTTTTCCATGTTTTTCATCTAAATGAACACCAATGAGATCACAGCTAATCATTTCGTAACATCAGACTGACTGTGTAGCCTGTTTTTCTGAAGCACAGCACGTTCAGATCTATAAACCTTTTAGTCTACTCCTCAGTATTAAAAATTTGGGTGGTTGCAATCTGTTCCATTTAGGACAAATTAGGTGTAGCCCTAGGACTCCTGGAAAGCTGCCAATTCAGTTCTCAGCTGGCCAAAGTATAGACGCCCTCATTTCATGCATTTTCCTTATGTTGAATGCTTTCCACTTGGATTTGGGCTTTATCTAAAGACTGGTCATTTTTTATCAGAATGAGTACTCTATTTATAGCCTGTTGTAATGCAAATAAGGAAAATTCAAACCAAAACATTGAAACTGTGCTTTCCATCTCGACTTCGTAATAAAAGTCAGAAGCAAAAGTTTTGGCAAGAAACACTGCGCTGCATAGTTATGTGATTCTTTCATTCAACATTCAGTTCTCTTCCTGGCAAGGAAAGGAATCCTTGTGCATGGAGAAAGAAGAGAGAAAGAACCCCAGCACCCTCAGTAACAAATTAAATTATTGGCATCTACAACCATTTGGATCCATTAGATAATTTCTAGATGCTGCTTTTAAAATTGTCAGCAAGAGTGATAGTATTGCTTTTTATTTACGTACGTGTAAACTGGTAAGGATCCATCCAACCATCTCCATTCATTTTCCTTCTCTGAATCTGTTAGTCCAATCCAGAAGCTGCCTTTCCCAAAAATCTGCCTTTTTATCCATTGCTGTGAAAGAAAGATCTTAGTCCATAACAGGGACAACAGTCTTTGGAGCCAATAAACTACACTGGTTTCATAAGTCTCTTGTTATTAGAATAGGGAGGGCCAGAGAAATTTTTCTAAGCTGAAGATATGTTTCAGGAGTTGGCCTTGAGGACCCCTTGCCCAGACTAGAACCCCTTTCAGTGTTTGCAATGAGGTAGAGAGAGCTAGGCATGAAAATTAGGTTGACAAAAAGTCACAGCTAATATCTTATAGATACAAATTGAAAAAACCCCAGAGTAAGGAATTGTATCTTGACATCCCCACTGCCATGTTGAATAGCATTAAAAGTGTGGTTAGATTAAAGATACTTTTGGGTCACACTAGTCCTAGGCTGCATGTATTAAATCAGATAAATTAAAATTAAATTATATTCACTGCTGTAAAAATTACTTTGATAGTACTCAAGGCATAATGGATTGCATCTTTAAAGGTTCAAAACTCCTACAATTCTCAGCAGCTTTTATGACTGCTCTGTCCCCACCACCTTCAGGATCATCATTAGTTCTTTTAGAGGGAGAAGCTACTGATCAGGAAGAGGGTGGACAAAATTCAAATGACTCATTCAGTGTGTTTACATCTACTATATGAATTTATGGTGCTCTCAGCTTCCCACTATTGTGTGGTTTCTACATGAAGTTAAACAACTTCAAACTCCCTCCTTGAAAAACAGCAAGAGGAGGCAATTACCTGCTCCTCTTTGTTATCGATGATAACCAAGTGTGATGCTTTCTCTTCACAGAATAACTTCGCCTCTGCAAAAATTTCTCTTTCAATTGAAAAGTAGTAGCACTTATCCGTATAGTTCTTCCAGTGAGGAGAACAACCTATGGCATGAATTTTTTCGTGTTAAGCCTGTTACTGGTAACTTAACGGAGCAGTAATAGGGCCAGTAATAAATGGAGGAACCCATACCCATCTACAGCATGCAGTGTGTTGATGGCTTACCATTAGCCTCGGGTACGGGCGTAGGTTCACTCCGTAGTGCCATTGGCGTCTCTGGACCCGGTGGCCCTGGTGGGCCAGGTGGGCCCTTCGGACCGGGCAGCCCAGGGACTCCAGGTAGTCCAGTTAGTCCTCGTGGTCCTGGTAACCCTGGGCTTCCCACAGTTCCTTGCAGGCCTTGAAATCCTGGTGGGCCTTGAGGCCCTGGTGGACCATCCTTGCCTGGTGGCCCTGGTGGCCCTGGGTCTCCATTTGGTCCAGGCAGACCTGTCTTGCCAGGAGAACCTCTCTGACCTTTGGAGCCAGGCGATCCTCTTGAACCTTTTCCTCCTTTTTCTCCTGGTGGTCCGGCTGGCCCAGGTGGGCCCTTCTCACCTGCAGGTCCTGGTGGTCCAGGCTCTCCTTTCTCTCCTTTTTGTCCTTTTAGGCCAGCGGGGCCAAGAGGACCTTGAGGGCCTCTGTCACCTTTAGGTCCCCTTGGACCAGGAGGGCCTGAAACAATGTAAGCATGCAAAGTGGGGATATGCACAGAAAACAAAACAAAAAGCCCACGTGGGGTGGGCTTGCTCAATACCCGTCAGACCAGTGCCACTGGATATTTAACAACACAGAAACTGGGCTAACAGCTGCTTTCATCAGTGATTGTAATAGTGCAGCTGCTTTCCAGGTCCTATATACTGTTGTTCTTTCCTTGTCCTCCACAAAATACAGGATACAGAAAATACTCTGACACACACAGTCATGTGAACTGGACAGTGACACCGTGCCCCAGGTGACCAGCCAAGATGCCTGTCCCTGCAAAACCCTGTGCTCTAGCCTATACTAGTTTATGCACTAGTCCTGTGTGTTGGTGGTCCTGTTCCTTCACTCTGCCAAGCTCCCTTCTTCTTCTAGTCTCATCTCTCTGCTCTTAGACCCAGGACTTTTTCTCCTGATCCTGTTTGTTGGTCTGTCAATAATGGGGTGTCAAAAAGAGACAAAACGATGGACAGCTAGCAAAAGACTAGCAATGGGAAAGACCAGCTCTAACAAGATAGGGAACAATAACCCATGATAGGAAATGGCAATACTGTGACAGCAATAAACAGCAAAACAATTTCGGATTCTGTTCATGGATGAGCAAATCCCTTGTCAATACCTCCCCACCCCCAGTACCAATCTACATAATTCAAACTCCTCCAGAGATAGATTTCCAAGCTGGAATCATTTAGGCCTGGTTGAAATGAGAACGGTTAAGGTTACTGACATATAATCTTGGCTCTATTGCAGCCTTAGTTTATTTGAAGCAATGGATTTATATTTGTGATTAGAGTTTTAGACTGGTTCACATGTGATTGGAAATATGAGTGTTCTTTTCATTTGGGATAATATTTGGCTGGGAGAAACCTCCTAAACCTGATGCTATTTATTTCTGGAGAAAATAAAATATCCCAGGATTAAAAACTAAGCAAAGTAGGATGTTTTCTGGCAGGCTAACAACTGGCTTAAAGTGAAATAGCAACTTGTTTTTCAGTAAGGGTGGACCTTTCTGGGAATAGTCCAACATATATTTTTAAGCCATTTCCTCCTTACTGGGGATTGGTTTCTTGAGGTTCCACACCTTCACTCACTTATTTTAGAAACTAAATCAAAAGCAGATCCAGTCAGTCAGTCAGACAGAATAAAATTTTGCTAAGTCAGAACCTTCTTTCACAACATCCTCATTTTAGCTATGTAAAAAAGGCATAGAAAAATTAGTACAGAAAATTCAAGCTACATGTACATTTCCAAACTTTAGGATTAGATAATGGAAAACGCCAGGACTCTGTACCAGCATTCACTAACTTCCACAGAACTAAAGAAGTAATGCAAGCAGGAATTCAGCACACAATCATTAAGGAAGCTGCATACCTTGTAGGATAGTGAAGTTCTTGATGAGCTGGCCATGTTTGGAATCCACCAGCTTCATTTCTTCCATGATTACTGACAAATTGGCAACTTCAACATCTAACCTTGACCTCATCAAATCCTGTTGCACTTTGAGAGATGCAGAGTCTATGCGAATATTGGCTAGCGTGCTGTTCATAAAAATCAGCTCATCGGAGTGTTTACTTAAGGTGTCTGTACAAGTTGTCCTGACCTCATTGAGATCGCCCGACAGTGTCCGTAGGTGATGAGCAGTGTAGCTGATGTTGTTGATGATATTGACTATATCTGTTTCAAAGACCTGGAACTTTTCTTCTAGATGGCTGAATCTGGCAGCAGTTCTGTTTTCATCTCCTTTATGCTGTTCCTGGAGATCCTTTAGACTTTGTTCGTTGGCTTGGGCAATTGTGGTGATGTTCTCCATCTGCCCACTGAAGGAGCTGAGCTGATTGTTCATGTCTTCAAGTGTATCATTATTGGCTTTTGCCATTGCTGAGTTGTTGGCAGCCAAAGCCTGTAAATTGTGTACTTTCTCCTTAAGCCAGTCAGTGTCCTTCCGGGCCTGAAGGACAACCTGCTGCAGATTTTGAAAGTCATTCCTGATTCTTACAATAGCCGAGCTTGTATCTTCCATTGACTTCTGTAAGACACTGATAAGATTTCTTTGCTGTATTTGAGTCAGGTTTAAGTTGTTCAGGCTCATGATGAGCACATTATGAGAATGCTCTTGGCTTTGCAGGTTTGTTTGTATAGTACTTGTGTCTTGTTGAAGATTGTTGATATAGCCAGTATATGCCTGAAGAGTCTTATTGACACTGATGATCATGAAAGAGTTACTATCTAAGGCACTTTTCATTTGGTTCTGTCTATCATCTAGCATATTTCCAGACTCTTGCAGCTTCTCCAGTGTATCTTTGTTTCTGGTAGTTTTCTCTGCAATGTCATGAAGTTGCTGACGAAGAGCCAGAATGTCAGATCTGAAGCTGGACAGTTCAGTGTTAGTATTCAAGGCTTTTTGTCCAGCTTGGTCATCTGTTGTAGATGAAAAAAAATAAAAATGGAAAGGCTTTAGGGTTTTTATAAACACAGTCTAAAACAGCATACTGTATTTTAAGAACAGTCCGGCTGTCAAACTGTTCAGTAGAACTTTTACGCTATCTTTTCCAACAAAAAGAAACTACTAAGCAAAGTTCTGACTCTAGACAGAGAAAAAAAGCAGAGGAATTGATGGAGACCTTGTGTCTTGTTGAGGAGAGCAAAACGGTGATTCTGTCATCACAAATAGGGAAAACTATGGCTAGAAACTGATGAGTATATACAGTCAAGAATGCTGTGTTCTGAATGAAAACCAAATGGGAAACAGAATTCAAAATATTAAACAGGTATCAGCAAGTATGTGTTTTGAAGTTACAACTGGATTTTGCTGAAAGTTCAGAAGTTTTACAAGTGAAATACCCTCATTGTGATTTAGTACATACAGTTCAAATTTTTAAAATCTTGAGTTTAGTTTTAAGTAAGTTCTCATACTTTAAAGCAATCTGGGTTAGAGACAAAAGCTTTGCCACCAGGTTATTTCAGATATGTCAGGATAAGATATATTTCTGGTTTTCTCTCTAACACATTACTATTGCTTTTAATGACATTTATTTTGCCTTTATTATTTCCTCATGTTCTGAGTTTGAGGAAGGCAAAACCTCAAATCTTTGAGGAACATCTCTGCTTGTGCTTACATTGCCCTATGGAATACTTTTGGAAGCTTGTTCAAGTATGATAAAGCATTTGAGATTGCACAGCCTAACATCCAGGACATAGAAACCAAGGAAATAAGCAGTCAACACTTGCCTTCAGGGAAGACTCCCTTGCTTGACCTCAGTCACTTCACTATCCCGCTCACAGTCCATATATTTTTGTCCTCATCTAAGTGTAGCTATATTTATGAATTAGACAGTCTGAAGTCCATAATTTCAGATGATGCCAAGAGAGAGCAGTATGGTTTTCATAAATTACAGTGAATACAGCTGTGTATGGTGCTTTTGTCTGGTGTGATTGAATGAGTCATGATGGCAAATGTCAAATGATGGCTTGTGAGACCACAGCCTGAAGTGTTTATGGAGTCTTTTGAGGATGGACATTTTCCTGAGCACAGTTCCTCTCCCTGCTGCTTCTCTCACTCCCAGATCTTCTCAGTTCTGACTCTGTGTTTACTTCTTGGCTATAGCTCAAATTATACTGTGTTCCTCCACAGCTCTGACAACTGCCAGGTCCACATACAGCTAATCCCTGAAGGCCTGTCTTCCATTCACCACATGCTTTTATCTTCCTGGCTCTACAGCACTCCTCTTACTTTTATGTCCCCTACTCAAACTGCTTGAGAACATTCCTAACTTCCTCCAAGGCAAGTCCACTTAAATGAGAACTGATGATCCTGAGCATCTCACTGGGCACCCATCCAGCAGCATGTAAAAATGTACAGGCATGAAAAAAGCAGAAGTGCTCCAAGTTGTGAAAATTTAATCAGCATAATATAATAACCCAAATAGAATCCAAAAGGCTGCATGAGCTTTAAAGTATAACATTTACTTCTGTAGATATGTCAGTAAAAGAACATGTCACTGAATTACCCCACATCTTTGAACTAAATGCAGTGTGTAAATACTTTAGAAGCCAGCTCCTTTTTGAGGGAAAAAAGTTGTAAAAATTTATAATCAAGCTGAAAGCAAGGAAGTTTCCCTAGAAATACATGTCTCAATATATGGTTTACAAAACTAGACAAAATTTATTTCAAGAATCACATGCATGTATGTGTATATTAATACTTCTATACTAAAAACTATATGTCTATGTATAGGAAGAAAAGTAAAAAGGTACACTTAGAGAGTAGAATCTTTATCCATGATTTTTTTTTTTACATCTTCCTGAAAATTGAAAACTTGGGATAGACCCAAACAGATAATAATCTTATGTTCTGTATTTCCTTAGATGATCAAGAAATAATTTATGGAAGTAATACACTTGCCTCAGACATAAGAATTTTGAATAGCTGCTTATTTGTGTACCTCGTAAAATGGCCTTTAGCTTTGAATCTTAATTGCTAAAACAGCATCAAGATCACTGGGTGACAGGTGCTCATTTTATGTAGAATCTTTTGTGCTGTAGAACAGCTTCTGCTAATGTTTTATATCTCTACCTCAGAGAAGATTCTCTCCTGAGGACATTTAAGTGTCTCTTTATTTAAGTATAAATGCTTTCAGAGTGACTTCAGTGGGAAGTATTCTTAGAAAGTTCTTCTAAGTAGAGCTGATCTGAACTATTTTAAAGTATTTTCCCATGTACTTGAGGAACTGGAATGGAAGTACTGTATCTTGTCATAGGGAGAGATTTTTCAGACAAATTTCCTGCCTCAATCTGCCAGGAGAACACCCCAGGTCCATAATACAAAAGGACTTTGCTTGTGTGTAGATTACCTAATTTCTTCAGATCACTCTCCACTTCTGTAAGCTTTTCTGTGTATCTTCTGTGGGATGTTTCCAGGCCACCTGTCACATTGTCCATTTTTTCTACAACTAGGGGAGAGAGAATAGTATGTTATGGAAAGAAGAATAGGGAAATAATGAAAAAAGACTAGTAGACAATAAAGCAAACAAAACCTCACCCCACTACCAGCAAACAGTAAAAAAATAAAACACCTTAAAATTGCCTTGCTTGCCATTACACTCTGCTGTTGCTCTGTGAAATGTTGGAAGCATAAGATCCTATGTGCTGGTGGACCCAGAATTCTACTTCTTCAGTCTGCCAGCAGTCCCTAAACATTTTTTTTTGCCCATGAGCAATCTCTCTCCCGAATGAGGAAATCCCTCTTTGTGGGTTTTCCTCGCAAACAAAGCCCTTTTCTTTTAACAGTATTTCCATGCTTCAAGGACATTGCCGTGTGGCAAAGGAGAACTGATTGTGTGAAAGAAGACTTCCTTTAATTTTGCTATGAGCCATTTCTCCTTAAAAAGAAATTTTTTTTTTCTTGTGCCTTTCCATCATTAAAAGTTGCCACCTGGATAGCAAATTTAGGACTGAGAAAGTAACTACTACATATTTCAGGGGGTTTAAACATATTTATAATGGTACAGATCACACAAAACAGTCTTGAAATTATTCTGCCTCATTAAGATTGAAAGGATGGTCATTCAGGAAGTGCAGATTTATGACTGATGTGCCTTTTGTTTTGCAACGCCTGAGTACTTTTCTTGTCACTGAGACATTCAATTATTTGATGAGATTAATATGGAAATGGAAAAAGCAGAGCAACAAATAAACAGTCTGAGTTGTCTTCCAGTTGCAAAAATGTGAAACACTTGCAAGGTTAGAGGTAGCCTACAGCTTTCACATAAAACTTTGTCTAATAGCCTTTTGCATTCAAGCCACAACCAGGGGTAGAAATTGTTTCTCATCATGAGATTATTTAGATTATTTTGCTGCACTGGGAGCAGAATGGGTCTGTAACAATCCTGGGAGAGGCTACACAAATTATTATGCCAGCTCCTTCTTTCGAACAGAAGAAATAAAATGTTTCCCATGTTTTGAGGTTCTGTAAACCTGTGTGGAGTAGGGGTACTTCTAATTCTTTCTGTTTGTGGAATGGTCTGCAGCTAGGAAAGAGTTTCATAAAAAATGTTGGTATGTAAAGATTTGGGTTTTCACAAGAAGTGAAATTTAGGGATGTTTTGCTGCTCATGAGTGACTACATGAATCCCAGACCTTTAAAGTGTAGTCTATCAGGTGCTCCTTCTTTATTAACTTTTGCATTTGTTTTTCTGATTCTGGGTAGTTACACAGGAGGCTTTTACCTCCTTGCATCCCCAAAACCAACATGAGAAAAACAGACCAAAACTATCTGATGCAACAGCACTGAGGAGTTACAACAGAGAAAAAGTTTCAGGGTCTTCAGAGAGACCATACACCCTTTGGTGAATTGTCTGCCTGCTCCTTTCTAGGCTGCTAACAAGCCAGTAAAAAAGAGACTCTACTATGTGTGCAGTCAGTCAGAGTGTGGCTTTCTGTATTTGAGATGATGACAGATTGCTTGCTAAACACCAGACCCAGGCTACAATAATGGCTTTGCTTTTTCAGAGGGACAGTTGCTCAATAACTTCTGCTTTAGAAAGCATTTTTCTCCCCATTATAACACTAATTTTTCACTGGTTCTTTTGCCCATTAAAGTTGCCAAAATTCTACATGCCATTTTTCCTAAATGAAGACAGAGTTGATTCTCTGTTTGTCCTGCCCTGCTGTCTTCCAGGCTGGAGCCCAGAAGAGGAAAGGTCCCCCAGCTACTTCTGACACTCCACTGGTATCTGTATAAACCTATGCATCACATGCAGTGACAGTGAGGACTTGGCTTTTCCTTCCGGCTCTAGGCAGCTCCTTATTCAGTCTGTGGTGCTCTCCTTTGTCTACACATGTTTCACTGCCAGGGCATGGCTCACTCTGGGCACTTAGAAGGACCTTATGAAATCATCTGTATTTAAAAAGCAGGCCTAATTCAAGTGTTTCTGCTGAATCAGTGCCTTGACTAGCACTGTCACATCACCTATGGTTCTTGTTAATCCAGATTTAGTGTAATATTTAACTGTTTTCCCCAGTTAGACAACACACTTGGAGTTGGAAAATTAATATATATTATCAGTAATTAAAAGAAAAATGTAATTTCTTCATTTTGCTGTCCAAATGAATGCAGTTTGTACTTCAGATCTGAAGTTTGTAAAACTAAACAATCATATAACAAGTATGTTTTCATGGTTGAATGAAATCTAACACTGGAAGCTTGAGTTAAAATATAACCCTGAAGAGTCCAAAGCAAATGAAATCAGTAGTAATCCTATCAATAAGTAGTAGTCTGGCAGTTAAATGAGACTAAAAAGAAGTAATTATACAACAGCATACGGTATTTTCATTGTTCAAAGTGATAAAAACCTCCCAAACCACCCAACTCCAGCAGTAGAAACAGAAGAGGTCTCTGCAAACAAGACTGCAGGGTTAGCTCTAGGGCTAAGCTGCCATCTCATAGATAAACCTATGCAAGT
The DNA here is from genome assembly GCF_971803275.1 of Cyanistes caeruleus. Taxonomy (NCBI): domain Eukaryota; kingdom Metazoa; phylum Chordata; class Aves; order Passeriformes; family Paridae; genus Cyanistes; species Cyanistes caeruleus. The sequence goes on from NC_141701.1 coordinate 48,102,468, forward strand.
ATTTGCTTTATACTGGGATGGGATCTTAGCCTCCTTGCACATACATATAAAGTATGTGCAAAAATTACAGATTGCTTTATTAATGTTTTAAAGAATAATTTGTCTTTTCAAAGCAGAATACTAAACTTGACTTGTTATTCCTTCATGTTTTGTTTCCCTGTTATTCATTCATGTTTTGGTTTTGGGTTTCTCAAACATACTATGTAATTTTTACCACTAGTTTGGAGGTTTGTTCTGTGTTGACTTTGCCTCCCATTGAGTTACGTTTTTGCTTGCCATATTTAATTCACTGATTACTAGTTTTAATGTTTTAAATCACAAAGGATATTTAAATGCGAAGTAGGAAATTAAAGTTTTAAAAGTAGTTTTGGGCTTTATAAACATAAGTGTGGGAGGCAAATTTAATGGAAACTTAGCTAAGAGACTGAAAGAATCCCTGATGCCAGCAGAATTCCTTCTTTCAGTGTAATATTGCAGTAAAAAAGACAAGCCAAATTCTGATACAGAGAGGCGAGTTCAAGAACTCTATACTTGTATTCTGAGTTTTGTTCTCCCTTTAAGGTCTGATCCTTTCTCAAGAATCAAAACTATTACAGTAATTTATTTGAATATGTACTGTCAGCTGGAGTTTTATCTAATTTATGTTTTCCCTGCAAATCAGCACGTGGGTACCTTGAAGACAAGGCACTTAAACTGCAGGTACAAAGGGCAGAATTAATACCTGACATATGAACATTTACTGCTTGGTGTTACAGAAGGAATACTTGGATTCAACAAGACTTTTGTCTCTTTGCCTCTTTTCCTTGGCATCCAAATGTTGCAGTCACCAAGCTGGTGAGCAGTGGAGCAGTGGTCACCAAAATGTCTTAGGGTCAAGATATGCATTATCCACCTTCCTACAATCCCTTTTACATTTATTTGTGAAAGAGGGAATTCTTTTGTCCTTTTCCTGGATAGCTGTGATTTTGTACTGCTATGACAGAAAGACTCATCCCTGGTGAATGACTGCTCATTTTAAGAAGGAAGTTTAGAAATGAGTGAAGCAAAGTTTGAGCCTCAAGAAGAAAGCAAAGCCTGGGGAAAAGATGGTGCTAGGGGCTCCTATAGAGAAAGAAGCTTGAAAATTAGATTGAAATGAGGAAGACAAACTCCTCAAAAAGTCTTCTGGACAGATTCCTTATTGCTACTGCTTCCTCCACACATGTAATCATTTGCCAAAGCAAGATAAAGAGCAGTAGTCTCTCAAAAAGATATTCTGCATCTGATGCTGAGTGAGGGCTGAGTCTTTTGGGAAGCCCCAGAACTGACAGCCTTACATAAAACTCTTGAGGGAAATTTTGCTAAATCCCAGTCATTTAGTGGCTGGGTTAAGTCTGGGAAGATCCCATTCTCATCTGATGTAAGCAGATCTCTGTAGATTTATATCTGCAAAAGGCTTCCCCTAATCCATGTGACCAAATGATCTTATATTTATAGATCAAGAGTAAGTTTTTGAATCCTGGAAGGTTTTTTGTCCCTCAAAATCTGACTTCCAGAGACCAGTTAATTCAGGAGATGTATACACATACATGCACTGCATTTTTTTTCATTTGATGTAAATTTGCCACTTTCTGTCTTCTTTATCATGAAACAGGATTACCTAAATCTCTCTATCTATTCCTCATATTCTCTCTTCTCCCTGGATAAATCTTCCATCTAAACCAAATAGCTTTAATTTTCTCCCACTCAAAACTGTGCCAAATCCTCTTAAATAATTATTTATCCTTTCTATTTCTACAATTTCCTTTTCTTTCCCTGGCAAAGGACCAGAGGTGATGTCAGCTGTGCTATGAGCGCAGCTGTTGGCAGCACAGGATGCACTGCATGCTAATCACATGAATATTTACCTAGCTGTTTGGAGGGGCTCTGAAGCTACTCTCAGAGCCATACTCAGACAGGTAGTTTAGAGCTAGTTAGGTTTTCTCTGCAACAAGCTGTGAAACCCTGTTATAATGCTCACAGTGATATTGTTTGCGTTCCTTTTCATACAAGAAATTCACATTCATTAATGTATTATACCTGTAACTGCACAATAAGCAGGTATTTATATCAAAACAGTTCTATAAATGCCTAAGTGGCTATAGTTAATTTGTGATAAAGATTTATAGGAATTTTTAGCCATGTTTCCCAATGTGCCCAACCAATAACTTGCACAATGAAATTCTCTCTATTACTGGGTTGCTCAACTACCAGAATATTTGAAATTACTGTTAAAAATGTCTAAATGTCTTGTTCATCACAGTTATTGTGGATAGTCAATACACTGGCACCTCCTGGTTTTTCTTCTTCCAGATATTTCAAAGTAATATTGATCCTACATTTTGTTCCTGTGATAAATATTATATTAGTAAGATATTCCTGGCTGTTGCACATGTTACATAGCTTTGCATCTTCCAGTACTCCTTCTTGGTGGAGGGAATGATCATTTTGTTTTAACTTTCCTTTCAAATGTCTAATCTAGTTTCAAAATTTCAAAATTATTTGAAAGTGAAATTCTAAGGTTGTAGTTCATTATGTATGTACAAAAAGCCAACATTGCCCGTTGATATTTAGGCTAAAACGTGACAAATTGGCTAGCAATGTGTTTGGACTCCTGTCTGAAAGTAAAATGTTGGTCTCAATGCATACATACCTTTGTATCCCAGAATGGCTACTGTGATTGTTAACAAGGCACATAAAATGTATAATAAGATGATAGAGAACTTCAGTGCCCAGTTATTTTTACACTTGGTACATTGGCTCCCCTCCTGAATACCTGCAACAGAAGATATAAAGAAATTTTAAAACAATGACAAAGAACACATTGCTGGGTTTGTCTCCCCATTTCCTTTTCTCTTTTGTTTCCTAAAGAGCAAATTATTTATCTAAGCAGATGATGTTTACGTATGGGGTGCCTATTTGCCTATGCTGCCAGGATAAAACATCATGGTGATTAAAATATCCGCTCAGTCAAACAACTACTTTGGGATTTTAGCATGTGTAAGAGAAATAGGTTCTGCTTCACTGGAAAACCTGTGGCTTTCCTGAGAGATGGCTATTTCCTGATTGTGCTAACAAGACTGGTGAGCTTTGGAAATAAATCCTTTATTAGCATCTCCTGGCAGAGGAGATGCATCACACTGCAGCAGCTCTTTCTTAGCATTTGGTATCCCTGTGGGGGCAATAAGACACAACAAATGTTCTGGCAGAAAAAATCCACAGAAATAAGAGTGCATTGTGAAAACCTGGTAGGAGTAGTTCTGCTTTGTAACAATCACCACAGAGAGTTGCCATGCAAACACTTTCTTTCCACAATGAGAGATGCTTTTTGCGTATTTTTGGGGGGCTTTGGAGAACATTATTTCCACAGAAAAGAAGGGGTGCTTTACTGACACAGCCATCCTTACATCTACAGAAAAATGCTGGTGAATTTCTCTTTGTGGACAAGTTTAAGAAAGATGCCCTCAAATTGATGAAAGAAAACAGAGCTTTACTATTCTATACTCAAACTTTTTTGCAGAACGTCTTAATATCTTTGAGTCAACTTTCTTCTTTTGTGCTCCCTGGGAATAGCTCAAGAGCTTTGGAAGAATAGCTTATTAATCAGAAGCACAAATGTGTAAAAACCTGAAAACTGGACTGATGTGCTGGAAGAAATAGGTGGGATTTATCTGTTTTTGTAACGTGTGTTAAGCAGGCCAGGATTAATATAACTTTCTGTGTCTGTCAGAAAATGCATTTCTTTGATATTTCACTCTATTTGTGTACTATTAGGAGAGTCCCACAGGAAAGCTTTAAGCTCTAATAAATTCTATGTACCAGATTACTTAACTAATCAAAACTTGCTCTGTAGCTTTTTATGAGTAACTTATATTTCCCCTGAGGCCTAATGCACAGATGATTTTACTTTTCCAAACTCATGACCTTCTCTAGAGTGTTTTTTTGTTTTTCATTTTTTTAAAGAGGAAAGTACAGGGCACTTTCTTTGGGTTCAAGGAGGATGGCTGACCAACATAATGAGTTAAGTCAACTGCATTTCTTTCTCCAGTGACATTTTCCAATGACTTCCTTTAAACCTAAGGTACTTGAAGAAGGAAGGATTACCATAGTGGAGTGACTGAGGAAGAGGATTTATACAAAGTTTATGTGACAAAGCATTTTCTTCAATCCTCTTTGCACATATACTCACTGTGGCTAAGGCAGAAATCTTTTGCAGGTCTTTTCCACATTGCATCATCACGTGTTTTTTCTAAACTTTTTAGGTGTGACATCACATTCTGTTGCCATGTGATGAAAGTGATGTCATAGATTTGGGTTCCTTGTGGTTTAGGCATAAGACAAACTGGCAACATCTGGTTCTTTTTTCAAGAACATTATGGGAAAATGAGACAAAGGCTTGTAAACAAACTCAAGAACAGAAATTCCAGAGGGTAAAGGCTTCTCTTCTGCCTGTGAGGTGGGAAGGGAGGGAGCTGGCACAGAGACAGGCAGTTGCATAGCCCATTTACTGGTGACATGGATTTGCAAGGGTAGTAACTCCTGCACCACAAAAGAAAAAGTGAAGGATTCATAATTCAGTAGTCAGGTTAGCTTATGGATCCTGATGCATGGGCTGGCTTGCTTTCTTTGCTTTACAGTCTCATGGAGTTTGCTGGTGAGGAAGCTCTAATTGCTGGAAAAGCAGGAAAGGGAAAGTGCAGTTTTCTAAAGGTTTGCAATAGGTATTCAGAGACTGAAATGATTTCACAGTAGTAACTTGGTGGTGTCTAGAGCACCATTTTGCTGGTCTTAGCTGGTGCTAGTGGGCTTACTGAGCCCCTGTGCCCTAAATGCAAGGTTCCTTTGCTGAAGGTTTTAAAATTCAGATTCCAATTTGGTTGTCTTTGAAAGTCTCACATATCCAAAAACAAGCTGGGGGCAAAACTCACATCATATTCACTTTCTACATGCACAGATAAACAGAAAGCTTGATCCTTCTTATTTTAATGTTAATTGAAGCAGGCCTAGATCCTTATCTGGGAAGAATGATGGACTGCAGAGGTACAAAACACAGAGAAAGGCAGAAGTAAAAACAAAGCCTTTGGCAAGCAATTGCACAATGAAAAGTTTCACTTGATAACTGTCTCATATTAAGATTACTCATTTTATGACATGACCTGCTTTCTGTCACTGTACTCCGGCTTCCTGGGTAGTGTAACGAGCTGAAACTTCATCAATGTCACTGGATGTATTGCAGTTCAGCATCAAGCATCATGTCTGTCCCAGTGCTTTACAGGGATCTATTTTCACTTGTCTCAACCCTCTCTACCTCTGCTTCAATTAAACAGCACTTCAACTTTTCGGAACTTTTTTAGTTTCAGTGTACTTCAAACTGACATCAGAACAGCAGCCAACAAAATCCAGACCTTTCCATCCTTTAACAGTCCAGCACAGTTGGTATCAATAACACAGGCACATCATACTAAAACCATCATACAGGCTGGAGTGATTCCATTAACTAACTGGCCTGGACCTGTGTATTGCATTCCTTACTGGGGCTTTCTGCCTGTCAGCCTAAAATTACATCTGACTGCCAATGAACTCCTGCTACCCTCATCTAACATGACCTGGGTCCAGGGCTGGAGTGAAAAACCAGGGAGCTCTAATAGGCTCCTTTGTTTTCTTTTACCTAGGATGCAGTAAGGTCTTTCAGAGAAATGATATCTGTTCTTTATTGCAAACATGTAGTGCTTAACTCTGCTGCTAGTAACACGTGATTTTCTAGTTTACTAAACATATAAAAACTACTACAGAAATACCAAAGATATAGGTACCCCTTGAAGAAAAGATGTGGAAGACCCATTCTGATGTCTTTCTGAGCAATTAAATATATCAGGCTATATGCAAAGGCAAAAGCCAGGGAGGCAACCCTCTCTGTATAGGAATTAAATACAGTATAACCAGGGCTCCCCAAACTCCCCAGCACACACTCTGACTTCAAGTTGCCCTGTTATTCTTTCCCACTACCTTCCTTAAGGATCATGCCCAAATAAGACTGATCTGATAGAGGAGATGCATTTAGCTCATGTTGTGAGGACACATTTTTATTCAAAGCTTCTTCTGAAACGATGTGATAGCCAAAATACTAGGCAACAACAAATGGAACACAATTAAAAATGGTTACTGTGATTACACAAAATCCAGCAGGCTGGCATAAAATCATGAAGGTTTACCACAAAAGCTGTGAGTTGAGGTTTGAAAGAGCCCATGCTCAGGCTTTAATTTGGCAGAATTTCTCCAATTTTATCCACTCGACTGCTTGCTGTTATGACTGACATAAAGTTCAGAATTCTTCCAAGAGATGTATCACATCTCATCTAGAAAGCTCAAGACTAAATGGAAAGACCCTACACACATATCCCATTGACAGAACAAATGTAAAACCTGCAAAAGGGTGTTCTTGGCTGAAGCCAGCTCTTCTCCATTTGTTAGTGATGCTCCTAGTGCAGCACACTTCTCCCTGTGTCCTGTACACGTGTTTTCAATGTTGGTCTGCTCCCAGACATTTGTCACTGACTTCCAAACCCAGGGAGCTGGGGTCACTTCCACATGACGTGCATTTCTCACCGCCAATTTGATCAATATTTAATAAATATCAGATGGGACACAATGTGCCTCATTTCACTGGACACATGCTTTTTTCCATTCCTTTCCCTGACTTATTTTAATAAGAACTCTGGTTTTTCTGCCTCACTGTTGGGAAGACATCTGGCCAAACAGACAGCAACCTAGTACAAAGAGATCCTGCTGGCTCACATGCTTTGGGGACCCCCTTCTCTGCAAACCAAAATGCTCACAAAAAAATATGCAAGTGAGACATCCCCCTGTTACCAGGCTTTGTAGTATTTGTTTTTATAGCATTGCATTCCAGTGACTGAAGACTTTGTTCTCATGCAGGGGGTATACATCTGCAGATTCTTTTTGGGCTCCAAGAAGAGGTTTTGCCGAAGGAGGAGCTGTTTTTTTTTGGGTTTTATTTGTTTGGGGGATTTTTGTTGTTGTTGTTGTTTTGTTCCATGGCTTTAATGGGAGACTAAATATCTTTGCTCTTTGTAAAAACCTTACAAAAACCCCTGACTCCTCAACTGTATTACACTTCAGGAGCACAGCTTTGAACACTGGAATATGACATAAACACACTTTTTTCTTTCTTTTTTTTTCTGAAGAATTCTCTTACAAGTATTAGCCTCTCTGTTTTTTTCTTGGCTCTGGCTGCAGGATCATAGGTGGCCTCATAGTATTTCTGCTAGCAAATCAGTTTTGACAAAGATGCAAGGTTTCCTTCATAACCCTGACAAGAAATAAGAATAAGAATGATAAGATAAAGAAATGTAGTGCAGGAAATGAAAATACATTAGTTTGGAGGGGTTTTCCCCAGTGTGATTTACTGAAAAGAGATAACATCCTTGAATTTCAGAAGGAAGACTGCAAGCCTAGTTTGCAGCCTTCAAATGACTGTTTTCTCAAAGTTAATGTTTTCAAAACAGCAGTGGATCTAATACCTATATTTAAAGGAACCTGAGCAAACCATATTTAAACATCTAATTCAGGCCTCCTGCCCATAGCAGGGAGGCAGAAACTACATGATATTTGAGTTCTCTTCCAACATGAACAATTCTACATTCAATGTGTAACTACGAGTCAAATACTGAGAGGTAATTAACATTGCTGAGTTGCAACAAGCTCCCAGTGGTGTCTATCTCACTAGCAAAAGTAGGTGATCCCATGAGGAATCCATCTCTGGGTTTAAATATCAGTATGTTTTGAAAAACTTGTCTGTAAGTGCTTAAGTTCAGGCATCCAAGTGTAAAATGGTAGGTGTTTACTAATATGCATGGCTAGCAGTTGTGAAAGTAAGCTTGTCTCATAGGACAGAGAGGATTTTAAAGTTCAGGTATATAAGTGTTTTCATATATACATATACACAAACACATTTATGTTCAAATATGTGGAAAATATGTGTGTGTGTGTATGTTTTTACAGAGATTTGGTAATGACAAAACCCCAGCATATTGTATCAGCACACTAAGAAAAAGCAGGCAACAGCATCTTTGACAACAATAACTTTGTATAGGTTTGAGATTATTGGATCCAGCCAGCTACAAAATTCACAGTGAGATTTTTGTCTTCTCTTTTGTATTGTGTCACAGGTTATTAACCTACCCGTCATGAAAACAATTCCCATGATCCTTCAGGAATGGTTTTGTTGCAGTAAGGAAAACTGATGGTTCCATAAGCTGGCCCACTCCAGAAAGCAATTGTTCTTTATAATGGTCACAGATGGCAACATTTGAAACTGCCTCATGCCTTTTTAAATTATTGTTTTGAGACAAAACTAATTTCTTCAGTTTAGAGTATATTCTCATACTGTAAAAGCCGTAATTTGAACTACACATAAACTGACAACCCTACATGTTTCCTAGCTAATATGTAAAGGTCCACATCTCCTCCCATTCCACAGTTTTGGCAAGCCCTGTCTCCACAATGGCAATGGTCCTGCTCACCCAAATAGTGCAGTGCTGGCTTGTGGGCAGGTGGATTGCAACAGCCTGCTTAACTTAATAGTCAGATTTTTACAATGCCATTGGAAAAAACATTTAGCACAAACATGCTGTCACTTCTTCTGGAATTTGCTAGTTCTGCTTCTGGTTTTGTAATCAAATAGGGATAAATGCAAGCTATTCTTGCTTTGAAAAAGTTTCTGGTTATTTATTAGGAAGCAATTAAAGCAGCTAAACTCGAACTCTAAGCAGTGGGCATGTACTCACCTAACTTGTGCCAGTTTTTCTATGCCAGGTGGAAAATCATGAAGCATGGCAGCAAGACAGGCTGAAACAGCCACTCTATATTTCAAATAAACACTACAAGACACAGAGCTTCTTTCTTCAAAAATTAATAAATAAATGGACCCAATGCAAACCATCTCCACAGGTTTCTACAGTGCCCAGCATAATCTGATTGCCCTGCTACATAGCTGGCAGCTGGTGCAAATAACCTCTGGAGAGAAGAAAATACCTCAAAAGCCCAGTCTGAGAATTTGTGCCTCATGAGGCTGTACAGCCCCTACCACGGCCAGTGGTACCAGTTCCCTGCCATTTTATCCTGAACTTCACATTCAAGGTTTCCTATTCACCTGCAGCCCCTTTTTTTTCCAAGTACAAGGTTGGGGCAATCCCTGGTGTACATCAATATAGGCTGGGGCATGAGCAGATCAAGAGCAGCCCTGCCAAGAAGGACTTGGGGATGCTGGTGTACAAAAGCTGGACATGGGCTAGCAATGTGCTCTTGCAGCCCAAAAAGCCAAACACATCCTGGGCTGCATCAAAAGCACTGTGGCCAGCAGTGTAGGGAGGTGATTCTGCCCCTCTGTTCTGCTCTGGTGAGACCCCACCTGTGTACAATTCTGGGGTCCCCAGCACAGGAAAGACATGGATCTGTTAGAGTGGGGCCAGAGAAGATGATCAGGAGGGCTGGAGCACCTCTTCTACCAAGACAAGATGAGAGAGTGTGGACTGTTCAACCTGGAGAAGAGAAGGCTTCAAAGGAACTTTATTGTGGCCTTTTAGTACTTAAGGGGGCCTGAAAAGGAAGATGGGGACAAACTTTTTAGCAGGGCCTCTTGTGATAGGACAAGAGGAAATGGGTTTAAATGAAAAGAAGGTAGATTCAGATTAGATAAAAGGAAGATTTTACAACGAGTGTGGTGAAACAGGAGCAGGCTGCTCAGAGAGGTGGTAGATATCCCATCCCTGGAAACATTAAAGGTTAGGGTGAACAGGGTCTGAGAAAACTGATCTTGATGAAGAAGACCTTGATTGCTGAAGAGCATTTGCACTAGATGACTAACTTTAAGGGTTCCTTGCAACCCAGACTGCTCTATGATTCTTGCAGCTATATAATTATGTGGGACTTTCAGCTTGCATTCTAGGAGAACAACAGATTCCTAGACTCCTAAAAAATAGAAGTGGGGAGGAGTTGTTCCTTAAGGCTTAAGAAAATCAAAGACTCCACCAGGACTTTCATAATCCCACCTCTATAGAGCAACTCTTAACACAGAGGGGGCAATGCTGGGGCTGAGGCTGGCAGGGCTCGCCCTGTCCCTCATCCCCTAAAGTGGAAGGGGTGCACTTTGTCCCAAAAGTCCAGGGTATTTCAGTAAACATGAGGGATTTTCTTCTCTGGAACACCATGGGAAAACCCAGCCCTTGATGATCTGCACATTGCAGCCCAAAGCTCTGCACACAGGGACCATCAAGCAAATTCTCCTCCACACACCAGACCGAGTTTGTTGGAGGCAGCGGCCACTTCCCATAAATCAGAATCCCACATCTGACATAATAAAGAGCCTCAGAGGGCCAACACTATTATCTCTGGAAAGCTTTCAGCATAAGAAATACTTTATTCTATGTAATGTACACAAACCTTTTCATTAAAGGAGGGGAGAACCCTCATTTTCAGTCTGACCATCATCTCTCACTTATTTATATAACCCAGCCAGCATTTTCTCTCTGGCTTTGTTCATCTTTGCAGCAGTCCAGAGAATCACAATGAATTGTCAGAAATGCTAATTATACACTTCAACAACCACCACCATTTAATTATATAGTGTTACCAAACAATGTCCTACTGTGATTAAACACTAAATATTTTAATTGAAAGGATACAAAAAGCCCAACCACAACACAGGGTAAGCAAAGACTGCTGAGTATCTGAACTGTACGTTAAGCAAATATTACAAACAGAGCTGAAGAACCAGTGTGGTGAATTTTATGAAAAATCACTGATTTGCAATAGCTTAATGTCCAGCCATAACAATGTGGTAAGAATATCACACCAGCAGAGGGTCCAGCATCCCATAGGCTATTAGATTTAAAGACAAACCCAAACCAGAACAAACCTCAGAAAATGCTGGTGCTTTTAAATAACTGTCTGCAGCAAGAGAGATGTGTCTGTCCTCAGTTACTGAAAATCAAGTAAGGGATCACTCAATGCATGTCTCTGGAACTAAACCCAAAAATCTAATTAGGTTGTTCAAAATATGAGAGAAAAACTAGAACAGTTAAAAGAAGATAGAAATTATGCATGAGTTAAAGACCTGCTCAATGACAGGCAAGACAGCCATGATCCATGACAATAAAGAGCCTCTCTCAAACTCTGTCTCAATACAGAAGAATTTAGACTGATTTGCAAGAAGAAATAGAGCCAGATCTATAGGGAGATCAAAGCCAGATTTTTGCTTCCTAAACAAACAGCTTCCTAAAACAACCTGAAGATATTCCATTCAATGATTTGAATAAAACCAGACGTTACAGAGCATTAGCAAAGACACAGAAGGGATCTGTCTTTCAGGGTTGTGCCAGATGGCAAAGTAATGCCATTTTTGTCAAAGTCCAGGCCTTCCATTCTGAAAAAAATATGCTTCCTAATGAAACATAGATCCTAATTAAAATTATATAATTTGATGATTAATTTACATAATTTTCAAACTTAATTCAATTTACATTTGACTGAAGGGATGAAAATAGGTAACACACCCAAAGTGTATATTTTCCCTAAGATTCTCTAATTTTATAACACCGTATTCAGGTGTTAGTGATCCTAGTAATGGTGCTAAATGGTAAGCAGAAAAAGTGGTTACCTCCATGCTTTGTGGCTTTTGAGATACATTTCTTGAAGAGGGCAACATGATCCCCTCCATGGCTGTGAGTGTGGTAGGTGCCAAACCCACAGCAGTGCCTCCTGTGCTGCAGGGCCACTCACCAAGGACATGGTGAAGTCATCCAGAGCACAGGTGCAGAAATTATGCTCTTCACAGGAAGCTCTCACCTGTTATTTTACCATCTTCTGCAAATTTTAAATTTAAGGGGAATGCTAAAAACACTGGGTAAGTGTTTTAAAGAACAAGAAACAATGGGAACTCCAGCCATGCCCAACAAAGCAACATTTCTGTATCCACTGATGTTGCCACAAATGCTATTCCATTTAACTACAGAAATTAAACTTTTTATGTGCCTTCACAAGTTAAGTGGAAGTATTTGGCAGCCATCTGTTCCATGTAAGTTTCTGTGCACACATGCACCTCTGACATGGCTGAGGCAGGTCATTCATTTAAGAGCATTGTAAAATACCACGTGTTACAGCACCGTGTGCTTTTAGACTCTTGTAGCTCATACAAATCTAAACCAATTTTCACTCAGAAGCACAACCAGCATGCCTTTCTTATCAGGATTTTTTCTCTCATCTGCTACCCAGTGGAACGGAAGAAAATAGAGTTTCAACCATATTTGATAGCATAAAAACCATATTTACCTTTTTTTTGTTAGAGAAAAATACAGAGATACTTAGGATGAGGTTTTCAGCAGGGAAAAAAAAGTCACCTCAGACTAAACAAGTATACCAAACTTCATGCAGAATATAAAACCTGCAGATGTATCTACAGGTTTTGTTACATTCCAGCTGAAATGCTGCAATAAATGCTGGCATTAAAGAATTGAAAAAAAAATTAATCAAGATTTGACACCTCCAATTAATATATAGACCTTTATACACCCTTTTCTGGATTTAGTGGTAATGCTCCTGTTGCCTTCATTAAGAAGTACTCTGATATAAAAATTACCTCTTTTCCAACTGAAAAGCCTCTCTATGGACATCATTTGGAATTTAAAATGTTAATGTATGTGAAAAAAGAAAAGGTGAAAGTGTTTCTATACATACTGTTACTTAGCAGTTACACAGACCTCCTATTTGGAAGGTGACCCCAATAATGAAGAGGGCCACGAGATAGAATGCAGTAGGACCTCACAAAAAAGTGAGTTCACAAAACAATAGGTATAAGGAAGCCTGCTCTACTCTTTTAATTATGCAAATTGCCACTTCTGATTAGCCTTTTCCCTATGATATCAAGAATGCTTGGCTGAGATACCAATACCAAACTGAGAAGAAAGGATTCCCATCAGCACTGCACTGAACACAGGTCACAAAGCCACTCACTATAAATTAATTCCTAAGTTCCTGAGGCTGCATGTTCAACTACAGCAGAGAAATTATGTCCAGGTATAAGCACAGTTCCTCTGGAGGTGTGCTGCTTACTCCCCTCAGCTGAATTGAGACTCAGCATTAAATCACCTCCAAAGGAGAGGAGCTGTCAGGGCCTGGATTTATTTTTCACCTCACTGCCCTTCTAAAACCACTTGCTAAAGGTAGGGCTTTTTCCACAGAAATATTGCAGGCTTAATGGCAGACACAATAAATCCTGTTTCCACCCTTCAACATAATCAACCTCCCCCTCTGCCTCCTCTTCCAGAATCTTATATTTTCAAAGTGGAAGTCTTCCTCTGTGAAGTTGGATCTCTAGGTTAAGAAATTATTATGACCCAATGCAGCTCCCATCTTTCAGTTTTCTCATTCTGTTGTTCCCATTTCCCCCTCTCCTGTCTCCTTGTGCCCTGTTAGCATCTCTGACTCCTGAGGCCTCCCTAACTCTGGCTCATTCACACCTCATTAGCATCCAATTTCCTGGATAAAAAGCAGACTTAGAATGAATTCCTCAGGCAACCAGAACATTTTTTGAAACCCTTGTGCCAATGTGTAATGACTATGCAATATAAGGAGCAAACAGCCCTGATAAATTGATTTTTTCCACCTAATACCATCACAATTTCTGGGATTTTTCCCTGGTTAGTATTCACCCTTACCTAGAGAGGAAACTTTTATTCTGTAAATTATACAAGAGGTTTCCTGTAGAGAGGTGGGAGCATGGCTGGCGAACGTAATTAGTTTTCCCTCCTAGTAAAGCAGTAAGCAAATCTGCACTATCTTGACAAATGCTGGGAAATGATGAATTAAATCTGCTGGTTACAAGTGAGGAAAAGCCATGCAGAAGGACATCCAGAGCACTGCAGTCACAAAGATACGGAATTAACCAACAATTAGCCAACAAAGTGTTACCTGCCTACATAGCACCTACCCTGCTGCCTTCCTAATGTCAATGCAATCATTGTGTTAAGTGGGTGAAAACTCTATTGCAATCCAGAAAATACAGAAGCTGACAAATCCAATAAATGTTAAAACATTTGCTACACTTTCTACAAAGTCAACGACAATAATAATAATACCTGCAAAAATAATTATCTTTCTGAAGCATATATTACTTGTTACAATCCTTTTCCTGATAGCTTATGAAATCATGGAAAACCATGTCTTTGCAAAATATTTTTTAACAGAGCCTGGCAGTTTTAGGGTCTCTGTCTTCAGAGCAGTACAAGGGGAAGGTAGCTGCCATGAGGCCAGGGTCTCCTGAGATTCCACATCTTTAGATGGAAGACTAAGAATCTCGGAATCACAGAATCATTTTGGTTGGAAAAGGCCTCCAAGTTCATCGAGCCCAGCCTTTGACCCATCTCCACTTTGTCACCTACACCATGGCACTGAGTGCCACATCCAGTTGTTTCTTGAGGACCTCCAGGGATGGTGACTCCACCACCTCCCTGGGCAGTCCATTCCAATACCTGACAACCCTTTTGGTGAAGAAATTCCTCCTGATGTGCAGACTGAACCTCCCTTGGAGGGGGACACAGCTTGAGGCCATGTTCTCTTGTCCTGTCGCTTGCTGCCCGGGAGAAGAGGCCGACCCCCAACTGCCTACAGCCTCCTTTCAGGTGTTTGTAGAGAGCGATAAAGTCACCCCTGAGCCTCCTTTTCTCCAGGCTAAACACCCCCAGCCCCTCAGCCATGCCTCATAGGACTTACAAGTCTTTTAAGTCCGATTTAAGGTCTGACTTAAGTCAAGACTGAAGTATGACTTATTAGTCTTTAGTCTGGTAAGACTCAAGTCTTACCATGTATTTCAGTCTCATTGCTACAAGCTTTATCAGGGGATTGAGGCTGACAGTGAAAGGCTTAAATTGAACAAAATAATTTTCTTACCCAGATGACTAAATGAGAAACTTAGAACTTTTCACTATAAAATGTATGTGTTTTAATGGAGAAAATCCCAAGGCATTTTAATTAAGAGGCAGAAGGCATAATATAAATCTATAGTTACAAATGGGAATTTGTAAATTTTAATTCAGACAAAGAGACCTTGGGATTTTTTTCCCCTAGCTGACACATAAATCTATTATTAAAAGCTCTTGTGAAAGGTGCAACCCCATGCAATAAAAAACCCCAAACCCAAATATTACTTTTGTAATTACCAAATATTACTTGTGTTTCAGTGAAAGGAATCCCAAGGTAACTGAAAATCTGGAGGACAACTATTCAGGGAATATAGAGGGAAAGAGAGGGAAGAAGGAAACACTGAACTCAAACAGTCGATGTCTAAACTCATTTTGAAAAGTTATTCTGCCTGAAGTTAATGCCAAAGACTTTTGTACTGCAAACCTACTTTGGAACTTTCTCACTGGTTTCCGTTCTTCTTCTACACTTGTAACTTTAACACACTTTTAACTCTCCGAGGAATGTTGAGGTTCTCAAATAATGTCTGTAATAATCAGTTTCCTTGTTTTGATATATCACTAAAAATACAAAGAAAATAATCCCTTTCTGAACCTTCTGTAAAAGGTGGCAAGAACTTACAAAAGAACTTACAAGCTAATAATGACCATATTTGTGTCAAACCTTAATTTGAATTTCCATTCATCTTCCACCCCCCCCCCCCCCCATACAAAGATTTATTGGTCCTTGAAGGAAAAAAACAAAACAACCCTGAAACAAATCTGGGGTCAATATTTGACTTCAGGGTCAATATATCTTGCCTTTTCACTCTCAAAGAGGCCAATATCTGCTGTTATTTATGCCATACACTGCAGCTGCTCTTTTGAACTCCAGCAGAGAAATACATCACACCCTTGACCCACAGCCTTTCCAACTAAGTGTGGAGACACTATAATTTATTTGTTCAAAGCAAGTGTCAAATGTTTTTAGCACTAAACTGCACTAAACACTCTTGTTCCTTATCACAGCTTCAGTTACACAAGTGCAACCTCTGTGGCTTCCACAGACTTACATGCAATTTACATCAGTGCAGGTGTATCACTCAGCTAAGGAGCTGGAAAATGTTTTTTGTTCCATGTCAAGCTAAAAACGTAAAACAGAAGAGCAGGTGAAGCAGCCAAACTGGCAGCTCAGTGGAAACTTTGTTTTAAAAAATTAACACACACTATAACTATTTAGGGAAAATCCAATAAAATACAAAATAACTCTTCCTTGTGTCTTTGGAATCCACAGACATTTAGTCCCTGTAGTGCTCTGAAGTTTATATGTAATAGGCTGAAAAATAATTTTCACGTATTAAAAGTAAAAATATTTTCTAAAAAGTCTGTTTCTCAGCAGTTCTATTTGACTTAGTACATTTATTTCTTGGCTAGTTCTCGTATGCTAACTTTCAGTTCAATACAATTTTTTTCCATGGCTGAACTATATCCTCCTGAAAAGCAGAGCTGGAAATGTTGAAACCCATTAACTATAGCTAAAGGCACACATCACAAAAAGCAGAGTTCTCAGTGTGAGCAGAACCTTCTTTTTCAATGAAATATGTGCTCTGCTTGCTAAGCACACTTCATACCTCCTCATACTTTGAATCTTACTCCAGTCTCCAAAGGGAAGAATTATTTGAACACATTTGCTGTAGCCTTTTCACTTAAGAGACTAAGAGTTTTCACTACTTTTCATGTTCCTCTTGTTCTGCATTTCTTCCCCAATCCATGAGAAAAAATGGCATCATTTGAACAATGTGTCACTCTATTTAAATGGCTTAGACAAGACTTTAAAGCTGTGAAAACTAAGAGTTTCAAAAATATTTTTAATTAATGTATGTATTTATTTATTTATGATGTATTCTTCATATCCCACTATATAAATACTATATTTTACTGGTGAGATCAACACCTGTAAATTTTTAGATGAACTGTGTTGCACAGTTGTGCATATGACCCTAAAACAGTTTAAACTGCTTGATATGTGTCCTGGTAGTTCTTGTGTCAAAAGATGAGATGACACTCCTATAAATTGGGTAGTATAATTTGTTATGCAGGTTCTTCTCTCTTCCACTCCTTTTTTTGGCTGAGTGCTTTGTTAAAGAAATTTAAATGCACTTACAGAAATTTCCTCTAAGTGTTCTGCCAAGGTGCATGAGCAAACTCAGGTCAAAATTTTACTGTCCATGGATAGAAGCCAGAGGATAGAAGAGCACTTAATTTTTAATCATTATTTCATTAGTTAGTAAACTGCTTAGCTGCTCCAGAATATTTTGGATTGTATGAAAATGGCATGCAGCTTTGCAGGAAATCCTTCTTTGGCCTCTCTCAGTCACAGACTCAAAACCTTATAGGTTTCCCAAGGAAGCACAAAACTTAGCGCATAGCTAGACATAACGATGAGTACAGGGCAGCCATTCAGGCAAGCTGAGTCACAGGATAAACTGGGACCACATACGGGAAAGTTGTCGTTCTGATTGGGAACGGCGAGAAAGAATGACATAGACTCTCTAGGAGTCACAACACAAGAATTCCTCTAGTTTATTGCTCTAGGCTTGTCTTATAGACAGATACATGGAAAGTACAGAAAGGAAACTCTTATTGGTTAGCAAAGTGCTACATCACCATCATTGGTCAGTGGGGCTCACCACCCCCCTGACTTTCTCCTGCAAGGAAAACAAGAGGACAGACAAACAGCACCTGGCAGTTGTTTTCTGTCTCTGAGGATTGTTTTGAAACCCTCCTATGAAGTTCTCAGGCTAGCTTCTCAGGCAGGACTGAGAGGCCATGGGCCTGCAGTTTCTGCAGCTCCCTGCAGCTTGTTCCAAAGCTAGCATCCATAGAAAGTGAGTATCAGGGTATGGAGGAGTATGGTGGAAACAAATCACAAATCCTGTGTGCTGTTCATGGAGAGCAGTGGCTCCAAAAAAGATAACGAGTGAGATGACAAGAAGGCTACCAAAGCATTCCCACCATGATGTTAAGGATAAAAGGGCAGAGCCAGCTTCTTGGCTTGCTGCACGGAGCTGGACCAGCCTCGGGCACCTCAGCACTGATGAGAACTCAACACAGGGACTGGAAAAGCCCAGCTCACTGCTGCGGCTTCCAGCCTTCTCATGCTGGAGACAGTACTTGGAGGCTGGACAACCTTGGACCAGCTCTACAGCTCAGGGCTAGGCTAGTCATTCCAAGACTGAGAGAAAAGATCTCCTGGAGCTGGTGACCAAGGGCAGCTCCTGGTGGGGTCAGGAGCCTTGAGGGCCACTGGCTCCAAGGCGGCACATACACGAGGGAGCTAATGACCCTAATGTCCCCTGTGGCGAGGCTGCAAGTCACACCAGGTGTTTCCACCACTATGAGTCTTACCAGGAGCCTGGGGTTTACAGTGAGAGGCTTAAATTGAGCCAGATGCTTTTCATACTTGGAAGAAAACGTTAATTAAAAGAAAACCAGAAGACTTGGCTGGAAACTTGGGTGCTTTAGTGGAGCACTGTCACTAAAGGGCACTCTCATGAAGAGGTAGGAGTAACACACGTTCCTGGCAACAAGCTGGAAGCAGAGACTCCTCTTGGAAAAAAGGCAAAAATTGAAGCAGTGGGGGTGATTACAACTGGAACAAATTACCATCACAGGGGATTCCCTGTACTTCAATGCCTTTAGATCAAGCCCGACTCCTCATTTAAAAGATGTGTTTTAGCCAAAAACAAAGTCATTGGACTTTGTACAGGAGTAACTGGATAGAATTGCACAGCCTATCACACACAAGAGGTCAGAGCAGTTAAGTGCCTTGGCTCTAATCCCTACAGATGGAAATACGTGTGGCTCTGCTCTGGCCTGCTGCACACAAAATATACGCCTCTAGGGGAAGTTCATGGTGATGACAAGAAGCCTCACTGCCCCAAGGGGAATGTGTCTTTCAGATCCAGCTGAGCTCAGAATTAAAACAGATAACCCTCCCAGATGTTTTATGGCACTGGATGGAGACAGAAGATGATAAGGTTCACTGTATGTTGGAACATGAAAGGGTTTGGTTTTTTTCTTATAAAGCAGGTAAGAAGTCTGTTCAAGAAACAAAATAAAATGAATCCAAAAGAATAAAGGCTGGAGGCTAATTAAAAGCCTATTTATATTAATACAGGGGGAGAAACTGCCCAGGGATAGTTAATTATGTTGAATCATGCCTCTCTAATACTGCCAGAAAATGCTAAGAGCTTTGGTGAGCTATCTTTGACCCTGTTTGTTAAACAAAACTACCACATTGTTGCTTTTCCCCAGAGTGGGCACAGACATCTGCCTTGGGAGGCAACAACCAAGTCAAGTATATGTCTCTTATGCAGGGGTGAAAAGACACATTCCTCATCTTGACCTTTTTTGTTTCTTTAAAGCTGGTTCTTCCAGTCTGCTGGACTTTCTTCAGAGCTCTCAGCCAGATTCTGGGGGAACATTCTTTTTACCAAAGTGCAACTTTTCCCTTGAAGAGTATAGCGAGTACGGAAAAGTACAAGGGAAGAACAATATTTCAGCCAATTAATACAGCCTTGCAAAACATAATCATACTAAATTTTTACTGTTTTTACTAGTATGATTTACTATATAAACTAACGAAAGTTTGCTAATAATGCTAGTGTCTACTAAGAAAAACCCAGTATGGAAAGTAAGGCTTTAGGACCTGGATATGAAATAGAAGCATTATCTAGAAAACTGAAAAGGGCTAACTTGGACAGCCCTGTAGAAGCTGTTTTCTGAAGTACTACTTAAGATGGAGCTCATTTGACATTCACAGGAAACTTCTGAGATGCAGCTGGTCCCTGCAGTCCCTATCCTGAGTCCCTTCTGTTGTATTTGCACCATTACTTCCAGAAATGAATGAAATGCTGCATTTTGGGACAATTCAGTTACAAGCAAAAAAGGATAATGAATGATACAATAAATCAAACACCAGAAAATTGCTAAAAGTACTGGACAACTGTGCACAAAAACTTAAGCATTAAAACTTGTCTTCTTGCAAACTTCCCTTTATTCATATGTGCTGGGAAGGTTCCCAGAACTTGCAAGAGAACAGAGACAGAAATGGGGGGCTTTTGTCAGCTTTTCAGGGCATAACGGGTAATCAACACATCAGCCTTTTACAGCCAAGAAAACTGCCTCCTGTGAGCTGTGTCCTGGATCATTCCCCATGTTAGTCACAGCTGGGGGCGGCTTGTGCTCTGCTTCCAGCCACGGCTGCTGGGCTGGGGAAAGGGGTAAGGGCGCTTTTGGGAATCTGTCACGGAAGGGGGACAGTCACTGCAGGGAATGTGTGCCCACCTTCCTTCAGAACACTGCTTGAGGGATGCTCACGCTCTTCTGCAGCCTGTAGGTGTGCTACTGTTTTAGCACCTTTCTCCAGTAGACAGCAAACTGTGGAAAGCTGAGCACAGAGATATCCCATATAATCCAGTCTGACACTTACTAACAGAGAAAATGCCGCTGTAATACTGCGGGTGCTTCTTAAATGAACACTGTTTCATTTCAAGAAGGATGCTTTAATGTATTGCAAAAAGGAAGACTGAGGGCTTGTGTCTTCTTAATTCATCTGAACAGTACCTGGCAATCTTACAAAGTGAAAAAAAAACAACATTGCCTTGAATTTTCATTAAGGCTCAGTGTTTGGATTCAGTGCCAGTTCTCATTGACTCACCCCATCTTCAAGATAAGTTGCAGACTAATCTATTTTACTTTCATACAGCAGTGAGGCCAAATTACCTTTGAACCCGCTGCGGTGGAGCCTCGCAGAGTTAATGTCATCACGCAGATAAAACTCAGCCTAAAATTTGCTGTGCTGACTGATGTCCATTCCCTGGTTCCCCACCCTTTATCAAAAGAAAGAGAACAGTCCATCCTTCAGCTGTGTGTGAAAACCAGCAAAGACACAAGTTCCAAAATCTGTATTCTTTACTTAGCTTGATTGAGAGGCTTTAGTGAATGTAAATTTATTTTAACAGATTGAATTTTCTTAGCAGCTATTTCAGACTAAAACTCAGCTCTAAAAGATTGTTACCATGAATTAAGACATTTTTCTGTAGTGAAAATTCACCTCATAAATCAAGTCTGGTATTCATATGGCAGCACAGATGCGCCAACTCAACTTGCAGCTGTAGGGACTCAGAAAGCAGCAGAATTTGTCCCTAAATCTGCAACTGTTTGATGACAAAATGAATGTATTTTGACTTTCAAGAGAGCAGATTATTGGAAGATAATACAGAATTTCAGGATATCTAGTCCAAAACACCACTGCTGGTAAAAATGAAGAGACAGTGGAAATTAAGGGGTTTTCCTATCTCTGCTTGTATTGCAGTTTTTCAAATATATGTTCCTCTGCCTCCAACATGCTGGTCAGCAGGACAAACATTTCTTCAGTACTGACACACCATTCGACTCTGTGTCAAATATGGAAAAGAGTTGGTTTTGCCCCACAGGAATGCAAAGCACTTCCAGGTCCAGGGGAGTTACTAAATAAACAGCCTACATTTCAAAATTACCTGGGAACTCCTGCTGAAATTGGGACCATTCATCAAAGAGAGAGTTTAAAATTAAATACCTGGTAGGAGGTTAACTGAAGTTGCTGGTGGTTCAGCTCTTCTGAAATTTGGTCTATTAATACTACATAGCCAAGCTCCCTGTTTTGAAGACTCTAGACTAATCTCACTTATTTTTGTCAATCAAAAAGTGGCTGAGATCCTGATTTTGGCTGACCAGACAGAATAAAACCAAAAGCTCTAGAAAAAAAAGTTTGTCCCCTACATGTGTGAGATGAACATAGAATTCACAAGAAAAAAAACTCTGTGATTCTGTGACCACAGAAAACAGAAGATTTTTTTTTCTATAATTATTACATTTTTTCCCAACTGAAAATCCTTTATTCACAGTAATTTTTTCCTCTGATTTAGATTTTTAGCATAATCCAATTTTCAGCCTTAAAATATGCCACACTGGGCATTCTGTTAAGCCTGATGGTGAATTTTGACTATGCTATTTTGCATTTACACCTTTGTCCTTAAATACAGACTGCCAGTCATGCTGTCTCACCTTAAACAGCACAGAAACAAAATTTTACTCCCATCAGGTAATAGTTTGAAATATGTGGTCCCTCCAGTGCTGAGATACACTAAACAAAGTCCAAACTACAGATTGTCCTTGGAATTTTATGCTTTCCTGACCAATTGTTTTTTTACTTCTGAACCAAAGATTTCAACTCTTACATCAATGTGAGTCCAGGATTGGTTCAGTGTAGTAACTCTAGATCTAAATTAGTACAAGTGAAAACAGAACATGATACTGCAATTAAAACATTACTTGTTGAAATGGACTGTAGAAGCCATGTCCAAATTTTTTGTTGCTTTAACATAGTTTGTGGGATATTCAAAAATAATTCTAAAATTCAGAACAAGAACTGTGTTAAAAATCAGCTTATATCTTCCCAGGACCCAGTCTTTCTGTAGCCCTTCCTGCTTCCCTGTCAAGACAGTGCTTCCAGGAACACCCTGAGAAACTCTGAAAACATCAATATAAAGCCTGGGCTGTGGGGAATAATATCATTGGGAGAAATTAATGCAAAAGAGTGTCTTTTTGCAAATTCAACATGCACAATTGGAATAGCTCCTCTATATAAAATAAAGAAAAGCCTTCCTATAGGCACTTACAACTAAGTGTTAATTTCCCACATAGTTTCAAAGGGGTGCATATCAACTGTTCATTCCTTGCTGGTTTATAAATATATCTCACATTTTTAAGTCAGGCTGAAGTTGTCATTAAATCACACAGGTTCTTTCTTTAGAAGTTTCTACAATTAGCTTTCTCCACATTTTTACTACTGAAATTCTGGACCCTAGGTTGGCCACCCCTAGACTCAGTGATTAAAATCCCTTTGCCACTGGATTCCTCACATTTTTTTGGTGACCTCTTCCAGAAGAGCTCCAAAGCAGCTGCTACCTCCCTTTCCCCCATGTGACCCCCTTCATATTTCCTGCACCCCTCTGCTATGTTCCACTTCCCCATCTCCACAACACACACATTGGTCTGTCAGTAACTCCAGATGTCCTGTGGAGTCATCCTCCCCTAATGCCTCTCTTTTCACACCCTGGCCTTCCCCTCCCTCCTCTCACTTGTAAAACTTCTTATGCACAAGGGAATCTCTCCATTTCTCAAGAGCCAAGCAGCACCTGGTCCTTGTGCCAAGAGCCCCAGACCTGCTCCATCACATTCTCCCCCTTCTGATTCCCCTGCAGAAGTCCCTGGTGGCCTCAAGATCCAGTGGCTGCATTGGACATGAGTCTGCCACCTGGCTGCCTTCTGGGTCAGCTCATGTCACATACACCCCTGTCCTTAAGCTGGAAGTGATTCTGGACAGGGACTGCACTGAGTATGTTACTGTTTGAATGGTGTGACCTAAAATGTATTACAAATGACTTGGTGAGTACAGTATTTATAGCGACTTCGCCTGGAGTCAGGCAGTGAGGACTTTTGAAACACTACAGAACAAAGTTTGCTAAAAACCCACTCCCCTAAACTTCCTCCTTTCTCAGTCCCTGAAAAAGCAGGAAACACAGTTAATCCACCTATTTTCATGGCAATACCACTTCAACAAAAGGTTCAGAGGAGTATCTGCCTTCCTCACATAACGTGGTGTCATGTAAGGAGGCTGTGACAGAAACAGATGCTGACTGTGCATCAAAAGGCAGTTACCACCATGCTGATACCCTTGTTATCTGAAGGCTGCAATTGTCAGAAGTTTTGTACAGGCTGCAAGCCCACCTGGCTATTGAATGAGGACACATCAAAGAGGTGCTGAGCCAGAAACAGTCTGACACTAAGCCTGCATTCAGCACCACATCCTTGCAAATGGCAATATAATCTCCAAAAAGATGCATGAGGATGTGGGGAATGTGTTGGTACAGCATAAAACATCTGGCAATTGTGGTGGATCTGTGGATCAGGGCTGAAAACCCCACCAGAGGACGCAAACTTCGGAAAACACAGAGGAGTCAGAACTACAAAGCAATTGTGAGGCAATTGGCTTTGCTCATCCAATACTGTCCTCTTTTAAAATATTGCCAACTGAATACGAAAGGCAAGAGCCCAGTCACGTAGGACAGATAGGTGACCGTGTTTTAGCAAGCAGGGAAGGCAGTGTGGGTAACCACCAGAGACTGACAGTAGGAAACCCTGTAACTGAGGAGAGAGTAAATGAGGAGAGAGAAAATGCAATGGCTAAGTCTGTAAGCAAAATTAGAGATGTGGTATAACTGTCTGGTGACGGTACTGGAATAGTTTATGCTGTTTCTGCATCCACTCATTGAGCAACTGAAATGCAATAAAAAATTGGACAGTACAGATGAAAGGATGATAAAAACTTTCCATAAAATGAGGGATTAAAGAAAACATAAGTTTACTGAATTTATCAGAGATGAGACAGCTCATTACTTAAGCTGAGTTACTCATGTTTTGTTCATAAATGAAACCCTTTCTGAAAATACGTGGCTTTCAAATAAACAAAACATGGTAATAGCCAATGTGGTGGACAGTGAAGTTAAACATATTCCAAGTAGACACAAACTGATAATTCTTGTAAGAGATGATGACTAACAATGGAAAACAGTGAAAAATATATAAAAAGGGATTTTCTGCTGCATGAAATGTTAAAAACTGGTCTCATGTCTTTTATTAAGATATGCTTTAGCTAAAGGGGGAAAAAAAAAACCATGGGCATTGTTTAGCAATTCTGCTGTCTTTTGTGTTTTGTAAAAGGTCAGGTTTCATTATCATAATGGTCCCCTCTAATTGTAAAGTTATGAGCCTATGCATTTTTAAAGCATTCTATGCCCTTGACAACCATTAATTGCACCAAACTATATGACTATAAAAAGGAGTTTTGATGGACAGGCTGAAAAGGGTATCTCACAACAGCCTGTAGCCAGCTGCTTGTGCTTATGAAAACCAACTCAACAGCGAAGGGCAAACATATAGATGCCCCATGGATAACCTTCGGTGTACACAGAGGCTGCCCAAGTCATGCTGGGATTTTTTTTGGGTAGAAGATCAGAAAGGAAAGTTGTAATAATATGCCATGCTTGTCCTCTTAATGTATTCAAAGAGATGTTTATCTGAATTCAGTTTTCTTGTTGCACCAGGAAAGTCACCCCAGGTACCTCTCTTGCTTGTAGTACCTGTGCTTCAGCTGGGACTTGTGCTTGCAAAACTAGGTGTGTCAGGCCAGTCGTGTTCAAATTGTGCCTGAAGACCTGGCTCCTTGTACCCTCAGACAAGGGGTGAGCTCCCACAGGCATGTGCATCCCCAGGGTGCACCTTCAGCCTGGGAGCTCACCTCACAGGAGGAACAAGTGCATTTCTCTTGGGAAATCTGGGACACAGCAGAAACTGAAGAGGCACCAGATACATATGGCAACTGATGAGCCCCTGTATGCCTCGGTGATTTCTTTTCATTTCTCTCCCTCTCTGGCTCCTTAAGGAAGGGTGGAGAGAAACTTTTCCTCTTCTACTGATGTTTCAGGGGGAAGAAAAAGGGGTTTTAAAATATTGTGAGGCAGAAGAGTGAGCCATTTAAAAAGGAAACTCCAAAACATACAGAAAAAGTGTTTTTAAAAAAAATCCATCCCCACAACTATTCCAACAGGTTTCAAAGAGCTCACTGTGGATTAATGATGCCTGAAAACACTTTACTAACTAAATAGTTCACTCTCTCCTTGAACACTGAAACAGCTTTCATTTCACCTCTCAATTTGCTGTGAACTCTTGTAATTAAGGAAAGAATATTGACATGGTCTTTGGCTTTTTAAATAATGCCAAGAGATGAAGTTTCTTTATATTACTCCACTTGTGCAGTATTAGCAAAACCCCAAACCTCCCTGAGAAAGAATGGAAAACCTGTCTGAGGCTGGTTTTCCTCATCTGAGGCTGACAGATTTCCTTTGATGCCTTGCAAATGCACTGCCCTACTGCTCGTGTATCAGAGCTGATAATGTGAAACACAGGGCTGGGAGCCCCAGGTTAGCACTGAGCCTCTCCCTGAACTCCCAGCATTTCTGCACCTGTGAGATGAACGCAGGCACATCAGCTCAGCACCTTTGTTTTGTGTCCTCCTGCCTGGTATGATGAAATACATCCTTCAACACTTAAGCACCGTCTAAATAGTAAGACTTATCCATATGCAAGTTTTGAGAAAGCTTTTAGAAAGGCACTGGCAAAATGCAAAATGGACTTTGAAATTACATAACATTTCTAATCCTGAAAAGTGAGGTGCCACTTCTGTCTTCAGGTTGAAACTCAGGGAAAGCTTAGTCTACAGTTATCCCACTAACCCTGACAAGACCTGATTTAAAACAGCATTACCTTCATCAGATGCAACTGAGTTCCTCCTCTGAGAAGGAAAATAAAAGGCTTTAATGATCTTTAAACATCAGGCTTTCTGAAGACCATAAGCCAAAATCTACTTGACTTTCCCCCTCAGCCTCCCTGTCTTGAAAAGCAAACTTCACATCTGCTTGTTATCAGTAGTTATCTCACAGCATGCCTCTGAATCATTTAGAAAACTCAAAGCACATGTTTATCCCTGCTGAGGAACCAGTCATTATGATGCTATTTACAGGCCCTTGGTGACCCAAGCTCACTACATGGTGTAGAAAACTGCCAAAGATTTTGTCTCAGGGGTTTTCACTGCTGCTAGGTTTAATTACTTACCATCAGCTTTCAGCCAGGAGGCTGCACTCCCTCCTTTCAAGCTGCATTGAGGCATGCCTGTGTGAGGACATGTGGGAAAGCTAAGATAAATCAATTAGACATATGAAGCATGTTGCATGTGACTTAAAGCACGTTAAGTCTTCATGTGGTTACCCTTATTCAGAAGAATAAAAAGGCTTTCACTTTCCTGTGCAGACAACTTCAAAGCTGCACCACTTTACAATTGTAGTGTGTAGTTAAAAGCAATGAGGGGCTAGGAAGAGATGCCAACAGTCCTGGGCAAATGTATTTAAATCTAAAAATGAAAACACTGATTGTTTAGTAATGTGGAAGAATGATATGTCCTTCTTAGAGCAAATGTGCTTCTCCCAAGACACTGTGCACACAAACCTCCCCTGAGCCTTTCTGCTTAGATGGCCAGGCAAACCTTACATTTTCCTAGCACAAGGATAAATAACTATATCACTACCAGATACTTAAAATAAGCCTACCTTTTTTTTTTTTTTTGGTGGGACATGAAGGTTCACGCATGTCTGCACTTCCCCAGTTTGTTCAGAGTCAGCAGTTTTGCTCAGGATTTCCATTATTCAAGAAAACCATTTAAGGTCTGATCCTACAGCCAGTGTCCTGTTTGCAAGTGCTCCTTACTACACCGCAGGGAAAATCCACTACATCGAACCCAGACCTTTGCCACTCTGGAACAAAAGGCTAAGGATATTCCTTGTTCTTCCTTGTGCAAATCTCTTCATACAATTCTTCTTAACCCTCTTGAAAAATCTGTGCAGGACTAACCCCACATGTCATTTTTCATGATTTTGAATCAAAACAGAGCCCTATGTTTTTTGCTTTTCATTGAGTAATTCCAGTAGTTAGCTGTATTTTTTTTTTTTTTTTTTGGCTAGAACTGTTTCAACAAGTTAAAAAAGTTCTTCCTAAAGTCTTAGCAGAAGAATCCCAAGACCACCTCATTGTCTCATTTTACTAAAGAATCTTTTGAAAGATTTAACAACATCAGACAGAGATGTTGCAGCTTTGGCTACTTTCAGAGAATGTCTCTGTGAGGGACATACAGAGAAGTGACCTACAATGCCAAACTCCAAGACTTACATGTGAAAACTCATCTGAAGCTACTTGCTGTGGCATGTCTGTGTGAAGTGCCAAGTACAGACAGAGCCATCCACTATAAATTCGGTGCAGAAGTTGTAAGGTGTCTGTCATCTTCTTAATTAAACTAAACCCAAAAATAATAATAAAAAAACCCCAACCCCAAACAAAAATACTTCAGCAGACCAAGAACAGCTGAATGTCACCAGTATTTCCATTCCTGCATGTGTCTAAGTATCTGCAGCTGACAACTTCAACCACACGTTCTGCAGGCTGCCTTGTTCCACGCTGTTGGGGGGATGTTTATATATCCACTCACATGCGTTGTGTTCTTTAATAACATAACATACAGAACTGGGAAAATTTAAAGAGAAAGCACTTGGCTACGTCCAAACCAAAGCTATGTGTAACCTAACTATGCCTCAATTCTTTCTGTTCCTGTCACAAAACTAGTATAAAATTTGACTAGACTTAGCATTTTTGGCTTTATCTTGAGAAAACCATGAAAACTTGGGGTTGGATTGGGGGGGAAAAAAAGCTTCAACTGCAGTGTAATGTGATGCTGGAAAAAAATCTAGAGGCTGTAAGTGTATACAAAATATCTGTTCTACCCTGTAAATAGATATTAAAACCTTAGTTAACATTTCACAGTGGTTTGACAGAATCTTTAAAGAAATCACATCAGAAATGAAAAATATGTATGCCATTTATTTTGCACATCCTAGTGCCATAGGTCCAGTTCATTAAGTGTGAGGAGCCTGCTGACATTACTTAGAGGTGAAAGGTGTATTTCAAATCTGCCTTCCTTTAAGCAGTACAGTTCAGTTTCCTCTCTTTCTCCGGTTTCTGGCTCCCATTTGGACTGGACTGACTATTTTTGCTGAAGTGTAACTTGACTTGGGATTCAACTCCAGATGTCTACATCACTGAGACACAGAAGGGAAAGATAGCGATGCACTGGGAGTGGTTGTTTGTGCTGCTGTTGAAGACTGCCATTCTCTTCTCATGCAAGAAGCTCATGATTTTGAGGTGACACTAACCTCCTGGTTAGGTCCCAACACAGTATTTGCTTCACGGAAGGCTTTAGAACCTTTTGTTCAGGGCCAGGTCCTGGCACAGTTAGCCAAAGCTTCCCACTTCCATTCAATTTTTCTTCAAGATGTAATTACTGCAATGCACTTAGGCTTGGAGCTACTCTTGAAGATCAGTCAGAGGCAACAGCTGCCACACACTGTGGCTTCCCACTTGCTAGGAATTGCTCACCACAGGCGACATGTCACAACAACTCTTTCAACACACTGTACAGATTTGCATTTCTCATGTTCAAAGTTGCATTCATCTGGATTAGCAGCGACATGGGGAGGCTGGCACCACTGTGCTAGCCTGCTGAGGCTGGGAAATCAAGGGCTTGGTTCACACAAAGATTAGGCACTTTTGGGTGCAATGTATTCCCAAGTCTTTTGAAGATGGACGTCGCTGCTTTTGTCCTGTCCTTTGCTGGTTCTTAACTCCAGGATCATCTTGGTGCCATCTCTTGCACTGGCCTCATCAGCAAGCTCCTCTGGTACCCCCTGCCTTGCCCCTGTGTGCCTTGCTGTATCCCTGCCCCACCAGGACGAAATAGAAGCTAATGTCCCTGCAGGGCTGGCTATCTGTGCAACGCTCTGCTTGCTGCCGTGCCTTGTTGGACTGGGCAGGAGCTGGCAATCTGCAACTCAGGCAACAACGCGTGTACGTCACTCACCTTGGGAAATCGGGATACAACTCGGAGAAGGCACTGGGCTGAGCAGTGTTTCAGGTATTCAGTTACCACCTCAAGAGGTGGGATGTGGTTATCTGTAAGGTGTTGTGCCAGAACCAGAGAGCCAAAGCTGAGCCACAGCTTCTCAGGGCTCTACTCGAACTTCCAGTTCACCTTAACTGCAGCTCCTACCAGTAAACACCATCATGGAAAGCCTGGCATAGCTGCTCAGGGATAGGGTCATTCAGACTACAAACCAACCTCTTTTGCATAAGAATGCAACTATAACTGTTTGAATTTAACTAGCCCTTGTTTTGATCAGGATGCAGCCTGTTTATACTGCTTAATTGTAGTCATTCCTGTGGCTTTGTTTGTTTGTTTACAACAGTACTCCAAAGCTTGGGAAAATGTTGCAAAAGTTTCAAATAGCAAACATGGCAGTCATTCTTTAACCTAATGTTTATAGTTTATAGGAGGACTTCAACATGCATTATAATATTGCAAAACCCCAGCATGTCTTTGCATAGTTTGTCGGTATAAATCTGAGGACAATTTATGCAGTGCTGAGAAACAGCTACTTCTGGTACAGCTGTAAGTTTTTGCAGACACACAAGATAAATCACCTACTCAAAGATGATGGAAACACTCCCAAGAGTTTCAAACAAGTTCACAATTAATTAACATCTGCCATCATCAAAACTCTGTAAAAACAATTTTGAAAATAGAAAAAAAAAAAAAAGGATTTGACACCACCCTCCTGTTAAGTCCTCACATCAATTTGCATCAATGAAGGACTTACAACAGCATTACATCCTCTTTTTTTTCCCTGACACAAATAGGTTTTCTGAAAATGTCCTGAGCTGAGTCCATATGTTGTATTTCTCATGCTTTAGCATATATATTCCCAAAGTGTCCCTTTTCCCAGCATTTATCAGTCTTACCAATACACCAAGCTAAAGAATCTCAACCTTTCCATAGTCTGCTTGGTGCTAGACCTGTTCACTTGAAGAAGCAAAGGTCTGGCACCTAATTTAGCAAGAATCATTAGGACAGTTTAGGAATGGGGAGTTTGAGGAGCTCTATGAGAGTCAGGAACTCCAGTCCAGCAGAATTTGAAGAGGGTATTTTGCTTCTACATTCACTAGGTACATACACACGAAAATTTTCTTTGCCTTCTGATGCAGGGCCCTAAAATGTACAATTCTGGTACCATGAACCATGAAACAGGTACAGTTTTTGAAGTGGGACATGTTTCTTTTAACAGCAGATAAGTGCTCTGACACGTATCAAACCACAGGATCTTTCTAAATAACCTCCTTGTGAATTCTTTCAGGCAAGATGCTCTCTCCATACCCTTTGATCTCCTCCAGCCTAAATTCTATATTTACACAGCACAGACAACTTTTTGCTGTGACACTGAGGACATTAACTTAGTGTGCATGGTGCATTTTCTACAAGTCATGAATATTTAATTTACGCTATCTGTTCTCTGTTGCCCGAATCTGGAATTTTGACTCAGAATTGCACAGGGTTTGCCTCCTTTTGCCCTTCATTGTTATGGAACCTCAGTGTGTTGAGATTTACAACTTTGTGTTCCCCCTCAGTATCTATGATTTCACTGGCTTGTGGTGAAATATCCATCTTACACTTTCCTCTCTGTTCACATCTGGAGTGAGGCATGATGTCATCAGTGTAGTATGTCATCTGCCTCATCTCCCCTGGTAAAAATGAGAAAATTTGCTTGATTTTCAAGCATTCATTCAAGAGTTCAAATGTGAGATGAAGCTGTTTTGAGTGGCTGAGCTGCTCTGGCCAGTCTGATTAATCTGCACCATCACACAGCTCTCTGGAAAGATTTTAACAGCCATTGCCTTGTTCTTAGAAAAAAAATAACTCACAAATTCTTATTCCTCTCTGCCCTTCCCCTAGCCTCGAATCCCATTTCTGTGTCTTTAAAGGTGAATAATTTTTTTGTTTCCCTTTCATTCCAGCAGAAAGATGGCCCCTTTTCTGTTTCAATGGGACCCAGGCCTTCCTGCCGCAGCTGCTCCCTCCTGGCCAGCGGCCGACTGCCTCATCTGAGCTCAATCTTAATGTCGTTTATTTTTCTCTGTCTCACTTGTTTTGTTCTTTGCCTTTTCTTCGGGTTGGACCTCTCTTAATCAATCTCAGTCTTAGCCCTTATCCCTTTCAATTCAGCCCTTTTTGCTTTGCTGGGTTTGGGGTAAAGGAAACAAGGCTTCCTTAGAGCGATTTGCTTACTCTCTTTTTTCCTGATTTCCTTACCCTTCTCTTCCTCTGCCAGGGAGGTCAGGTGAGCTCTGACCTTGGGTAACAGTGCAAACCGGAACATTTGCGATTGCAACAGAAACCATTTTTTAATTAATTCTCCAATCCAGCAGTTGCAGAAGGAAGCCGGCAGGGCCCTCCTGCCTGCCGGGACGCACTACACGAGATCTTACATTGCCTTCCAGGCTGAGGTTCACTCTCACGGAATGAAGTCATGACTCTGACACATCCCTCCTCGTCAGTCAGCAGCAATACAAGTTAAACATCTTTATTTATGTATATTTGTTTTTATCTCTCTAAAAAAAAAGAAGTTAAAATTACTCCTTAAAAGTTAAGTCATGTTGTTGTGAACCCTTACTTTGCTTCATGTGGCTTATGTTTATACAGCTGAAGAGTCACAAAGTTGATGAACTTGAAATATCTGAAGAATTCTGTAAGAAATTATTATATGAAAATTAATTTGAAAGAAGTAGTGTGTTTGCTTGCACCAGGGCATGGACTGTTGAGTCCTACAGAAACAGAATGCTGCCCTACAGTTTCCAGCTGGAATGTTTAAAAGTGTACAGGCCTGAATGGGGTCTGAAAATTTGTCCTATGCATAAGAGAAGGAAATCATCTTTACGAGGCCTTTCCATCTGTTTAACAGATGTTCACAGAGATCGAGCCACGCTTTCGAAGAGGGTCAGGGCCAGTGGACAAAGTAAATGATATGGGGAAAATACAGGACAATGTCAAAACACCGTTTCATTGTGGTGGAGGGTTATCTCACCAGCTCTCAGGCATCTAAGCCAACTTTTTCAGCAATGCCAGCTGACATAAAATTTAGGGCTGACCATTCTAACATAAAAACATAGTGACTGGAAATCATGAATAATCCATGTAGAAACCCATGTCCTTAATTCATAATCACATTTCTTTAGATCCTCAAGTTTGCCATGTGGTGTTCAGTAGTCTCCTTTTATGGGTAGCCACACTTCATCATGCCATCTGCAGAAGAAAATAACTGCATTTAACAGAAGCCTCTCTTTATTTAGAGCTGCAGGGGGAACTAATTAAAGGTAACTGAAACCACAGCTGCTAAAATAATTGTATGGCATTCAAACTATTTTGGAAAGCTCTCATTGTTTCTCAGCGTGACCAAGAGGAGTAAGACTGCAAACCTACCATCACCTTAAACAACATATTTGTGTAATGATGTACCTAGAACTCCATAGGATACTCCCTAACATAGGTGTGTGTAACACCCATGCATGTTTTACATGGCTGTATACACAAACACACACACACATTGTATAAATGGACCTTTCTTAGAACTCTTACTAGCTGCATATAGGCTTCAAAACTTAGGAGAGAGAGGTACTGGCATTATAAAACTGTAATAAAGAGATGCCCACATTATTTTGCAAAGAAAAGCATTTTATAATCACACATGGAACTGATTGTTTGGAATTAAATACACTCAGCATTATTCAACCAGTCTTCAGTGAAAAAACTTTTCATTCATTTTCATGTAAGAAAAAGACTTGAACTTCATACACACACACACACACACACACACAGAGAATGGCAGTACTGAAGTTTGGAAAAAAGAGTTTCAGATGTGGTATGAATTATGCCAAACTCAGGGCTCAGTGGGGAGCTCAGATTTTACATTTGCACAGGGATGTAGCTGTCAAAAAGAAGTAAAATCAATTGTCAAAAAGCACCAGCAAACAAATCTGATTGATTGTGTTATTTGGAACTTATTAATAAGAAGTTCCTTAAAATGAAGAAGAGGAAGGATGTGCATTTGAACTCCCTTCTACTTAAATTTGTTTCTCTCTAAATGATGTTCATCATCATGGCGTTTCAGCTTTTTAAAACTGATTAATACAAGCAAATGTGAAATAGGCAGGCATTATCATAGAGTGATTCAAAGCTGGACCTGGCTTTAATTTTACAAGCACATCTTTCTAACACCCTTTCCAAGGATTATTACAGATCATACTAAATGCCTTGGGTCAACAGTGTTTCCCCAAAAAAGCCATGACAAAGTGCAAAGCACAGCACACTTCCCTGATGGTGCACACACTTCCTAGCCCTCCTAAAACCCAGATCCTTAGGTCTTTCTAGAGCAAAATCCCCATATCCACCTCCATTTGCTGACTTGCACTCAGTTTTGAGGGAAAGAGATATGTGGTGGTCTGCCATAAAGCTACCACAAAGTTTATCAGCAATGAAGATCAGTTTGCTCATAGTCCTGCTCTTCTCACAGCCCAGCCAATATGCAAATGAAGCATTCAGCTTCACAAAACCAGAGTATTAGTCTGTTATTAAAAAAAAACCCAACAAAGTAATGATATCCTCAGTGACAGCTTAGTGTAAATACTACTTGGAAATAAGCATGAATACCAGATATAAAATAATTTCCATACCTTGGAAATGACATATATACCCTGGAGATGCAGAAAAGGAGATGAGGCCAACTTCTTTGACAGGGTATCAATTGACAGGGCAACAGCGCATTTACCTTATCTTAAATAATATTTGGTCAGCAAACATCTATTACTAAAAGACCAAAGTACAAATCTCCAACTCAGACATTACTTTTGTCATCATATGTGGAAGTGAAAGGGGGAAATCTATCGAAATCATAGGCAGACTCTGAATGATTAAAAAAATAAAAGTTTCAAAAAAATACTGGGCACTAAATGGATTTCAAGGATAATATATAACAAGATATACCAGAGCACCCAACAACTGGTTATGTCCTGAGTGAACTAGAAAAAGCCCCTAAAGAGCAATGACAGGCAAGTGGTGAGGAAATATGTAAAGAATGAAGCCGATTTGTTTGCCATAACAGACATTGCATAGGCCAGTGGGTAAACCCTCAGAAGGCCTGACTGAAAGAATTCTCTCTTTCAAGCCTGCTGAAGGAAGGGGATTGCACTTAGGAACATGCTCAGCTTGAAAGCAGGAATTTCAGTTAGTCAGGGGCTGCAATGACTCTTAAGTGCCCTAAGAAACATTGGGTGGCTTAAGGAAGGATTGAGATCCAGGTGTGACAATTTTCAAAAGTCATTTGCCTTATTAATTTTTTTCATAAGAAGTTTAATTTAAGTTTTCCCATTGCCCTATTGTACCTGACCTATTTCCCTCAACATAGTCAAGGAAAAAGAGCCCAAGAGCCAGGATGTTGGCCAGGAATGGACAATGTCCTTTCATTGGCTTTTACCACGGCTCAGATCAAGTCATGCAGGTACAAGCTACTTTAGGGCACTATTATCATCTAAAGATGCAGTTGCAAACCTCCTGTGACTTCAAATAGTGCCTTAGCAATTAAATCTGGTTGAGATCAAAGAGGGACTAAAGGGCAAACAGAACCCACCACTTTGAAAGCAAGCAAGAATTTAAAATGGAAAATTTCTTCAGAGTCCTGTAGTCAGACAGTTTGTCAAAGCAAAATGTATTCTGCGCATTTTCTTTATTTTTCCCCAAACTTCTCTCTTGTTGCTACTCCAATGGACACTGTGTGAAAGCAGGAAGCACACAGGCCTAAAAGAGGTATATGGAAGCTATAGATAGACTGCATGAGGCTGCTCTCAATTACAGCCGAGCTGGAAGGAGCACAAATGAAAACCAGACTGACAGTCTGGCTATTTTATGTCTCAATGAGACCTGAAAATTTAGATAGTTTCAAGAACATCATATATGAAGTTTGATCGATAAATGTTTCAGAGACTGAATGGTCCCAACTTACAGTCATCTTCATTCTGACCTGATTGAAAACATCCTTCCCTGTCTTGGATGGTATGTGGCTCACATCAGTGGAAGGATATTAAGTTCACCCTGTTGGTGCCCTTTCACATCTAATGTGTTAAGAATGACCCTGACATGCCAGAAGTGTTGACTGACAGTCTCTTTCACGCAGATGCTGGAGAGGTTATGCAAATCATGGTGTTTATGAGCTGCTACACAAGACCAGAGCCAAGTTTGGTGGAAACCACCCCATCATTCTGCTGGCTCGTGAGCCCACCCAGAGTAGCTGAAAACCTCAGACAGTGATCCTTTCTTATGGAATGAGAAAATGCCGCACTGAATTGAGAAACTAAGATTGACTTGAACTTCTCTGCCAAGATCTTTATGTTTGTTTCAATTGCCTTTTTAATGGAACAGCAGATAGTTTCCATTTTCCTTGAGGCCATTTGCAAACAGGAGAAAGGGTCTGAAGAGTGAGTTACAGCCTGTGCCAGCAGAGAAGATTAAAGTTGTCAAGATACTATGATAAAAATTATGTTAGGATTTGGGATTGAAAGTATTAAAAAAAGGCCCCTACAGAGAAACTTGGGCCCTCATTTTCCCTGCTACACACTGTTTGTAGCTGCCCCCCTTCATAATACAATAATGATTAGAATAGAGGAGCTGTTGGTTTTAGTTTGGAAATCAAACAAATATCGATATAATACCAAGAAGACGTAGTTGAATACATTCTCTAAATTCCTAAATGTGGAGAAAAATTTCCTGTAAGAGTGATAGCACTGAAATGAATGCATACCCCTTCTCCAGAGGTAAGGACTATCACCACACAGAAAATGTCTGGCAGAGGACACACATTTGTTGTACAAAATATCACTCAGCTCTGTACTCTTTTCATCTCATCTCATCTCATCTCATCTCATCTCATCATCTCATCTCATCTCATCATCTCATCTCATCTCATCTCATCTCATCTCATCTCATCTCATCTCATCTCATCTCATCTATCTTTCCTTGTATTTCAGCTACAGCCATACCAATGCTGATCAGTGTAAAATCTCACTTCAAGTGACAGAAGAATAGCAAACAGTCCTATTTATGTGTCACTATGTGAGACTAACATGGAAATATCTGGGCATTCTCCGTGCTACATTAGCCATGCACACAGGCTAATGGACAAACAGACTGAGGCACTGAAACAGACCTCAACCAAACTCAGACCCTGTGAATTACAGTAGGTGAGAATGATGCTTCTAAACTTTTATCTAAATGACAAAATAGTTTTGAAGTCTTTAGAAAACTGCAAACAGAAAGGTATTTTCCTGTTGAATATCAAACTATGAAGCTGGGGTCCTGCATGTGTGGGTAAATGACTGAAACAGTCAAAAAGAACTGAACAATTCAATTATGCAGTCAATCATACAGCTGGTTGAGTAGCAAATGCATTCAGAGAGAAATATTTCTGAGTAAGGAGTAAAAATATTGTCAATATTTCTGAGTAGAGAATCTCTAATGACTAACTTAACGTGTAAATTAATTCCATTAAAAAGGTGACTTGGATAAGCTTGGAAGTCAAAGGAAGTAAAAGAAAGACACAGAAGTTTGGCATTTAAGCAGACTCATAAATGGAAGACACATGGCCTTAGATGAACAACAAACTCCATTAATATGCTGGTTTTCTAAAGAGAAAATAGCTGCAAGTATTTTAGATGTTTTCAGGACAGGCTGCAATGGTTAGGGTCTTAATTTTTGCAAAGTAAAAAAAAAAAAGCAAGACATTGTCTATAAACACAGCATTATGCAGATAATAATTATGCAGATAAAGCAGATTTAGGAGTGAAAATTCCTCTTGCTATTGAAACGATTAGTGTCT
The DNA here is from genome assembly GCF_971803275.1 of Cyanistes caeruleus. NCBI lineage: Eukaryota > Metazoa > Chordata > Aves > Passeriformes > Paridae > Cyanistes > Cyanistes caeruleus. Next base: position 48,139,978 of record NC_141701.1, read on the forward strand.
TGAACACCAGGAGAATATAATCTCAAAAAGCATAACCTCTCTGCAATGCAGAAATGGTGCAAAACAGCTGGCAGGATGTGCCAGGCTTATTTTCCCCCCTGGGCTCCACACTCCACACCCTCACCCACAGGCCAGAAGCATCAATAAGCCAAATCCTGGGCCCTTCACGATGGCATCACCACGCACCCAGCCGTGCTCTGATGACTTCCAGGCTGGCCCTTCCCAGCACCTGCTCTGTACCATGGGCTTGCTGGAGGGCAGAGAGTCAGTACATGCCTCCTGCACTTCCTCACAGACCCAAGGAAGATGGTCTTACCCAGCCAGATGAGCAGTAGAGCTAGAATGGGAATCTTGAAAACTTGGCCCTTCCCAGCTTAAACAAGAGGGCTAATAAAGAAAGCAGCAGCGCCTCTAATGTATGGTAATAATTAAAACTTACTCAAATGGTGGCAAATGAAAAGGGTCATTGAAGATTAAAGAAGTAAAATGGTAATTGTAAGTAGCTGAGCTTCCACTTAGCACAAAAACAAGAGAGACACTATGAAGGATGCCATATTGCACTTGGCTCCAGTCCTAAAATAATTCCACATTATAAATATTTGACACAGCACTTAAGACTATTGCCTCTACAGGATTTAATGCAGTATAATGTAACACATCTGTTAGCTACCCACATGGCATGAAAAGAGTGAATGGGCAAGATAGGAACAAAAAGTTCAAGAACATATTGTATACTATTACTTCTCTGTTAGTGCTGATCACGCTGCATTCATTACCTATTGAACTAGGACGACAGAAAATGTTTCACAATACCTGAACAGCACAATCTTCTCCATTGGTTTGTTTTTTGATCTGTGAGACTACATCCTGTTCCTGCCTTTACTTTCTGCACTCCTGGAAAGTACCATGAGAAGTCATGACTTGCATGGATACTAGATATAATGTGAAAAATTGCAGTACCTGTGTGAAAATGCAGCAGCATAAGACATGTAAGGTCAAGTAACCTGGGGAAATGCACCTGCTTTTTATGCCTTCAATTCAAGTACTAAAAATCAGTTTGCAGTACCTGAAAAATTGTAAATTGAAGACACATGTTAACCAAGTTAATAAACCTTTTTGTTAACCACATTGCAGCTAAGTAACACTTTCTTGCTCTACTTTGAAGAGTTGCAGGTCAGCCATACTTTGAAAGTTATCTCCTGTGTGAGTTCCTCTGCTCAGCACCCTTCCTGCTTACAGGGAAACTTTTCCTAAGGGTGTCTTTCTCAGGAGAAACTCACAGAGTATCTTAAATTGTATGTGCTGTAGTCAAAGAAAAATGTTAAAAGCCACAGGTCATATTAAGAAATAAACAAAGTAATGTGCACTTTTATCACTGCAGGTCTGTCAGTCTGCTGGTAACAAACTCCACACCAGACCTTTGTTCCTCTGATGGGAGCTTAGATTGGTTTTAGAGTGACCATTCACTGGAACAGATTGCCTAGAAAGGTTGTGGAGTTTCCCTGACTGTAAATATTCAAGAACTGTATGGATGCAATCCTGCACCATGTGCTCTAGCATGCCTGAGCAGGGAAGCTGGACCAGATGTGGTCCTTTCCAACCTTACCCATCCTGTGATTATGTGAAAAGAAAGCTACACTGAACAAGTAATTACAGAACAAATCTTTGGTTTTCTCATAGTTCCATAATAGAAGTGCCAATCTCTGCTCTGTTCCCAAATTTAGCACTTAAAAAACAAAACAAACTCAAAAAAACTAAGAACCAAACAAACAAACAAACAAAACCCCAAAGGAAGTCTTATTGTGGGATAGAGTTTAAAATCTTTCTTTTAAAATCTGTATTCCTTCAGGTTTTACATTCTTCAAAGCATTTTCATGTGATGATAGACCCAACCAGGATTTTCAAAGCTGCAAACCAGCTTAGATGCCCTTTGTCCATTTGAAAAGGTCAGTGTTGAGCTGCAGAGAGACCACGCACAGTCTGGGCACTGCTTTATGTGCCTGTGCTCCAGCACAACCTGCTGGGAGCAGCCAGAAAGCAGGAGGTGGCCAGGAGACACAGCTCAGCCAGGAGCTCCAACTGTGCCAGGCTCCCAGGTGCCACCAACACTGACTGACCTCTTTCTGAGGGTTCTCAGAACTCATAATGGGTGCACTTTGGTAAGCTCAGTATCTCTGTGATCATCTTTCCCCATGTCTAAACCACAACATTGTGTTTTCTCTGAAAGCTGCTGATGCAGCAAACATTAGCTTTTTTGGGAAATTGCTTCGGCATTTTTCAGAATATCAAAATGAGTAAATAATTTAACAGGGAAAAACAGATCTAGGCACAATTTTGCATACCATTATCTTGACTCTTCTACTGTATAACTTTTCATAACTGTGCCTCATCTGGGAAAAGTCACAAATCTGTTGTTTGTGGGAAGCTAGATAATCAGACACTCTAAATGACAACTTACAAACTATAGCTAAAAGCTAACCAGACTGGTAAACAGGAAGTGCAAGGCTGATTTTTGCTTCTTTACCCAGAGATTCACACAGATTAAATAAATACTTAATTCAGCCCTTCTCTAGCAGCAGTTCACAAACCAGGGGTGGTTTGTGAAGCCATGCAGCTTGCTTGTGGAGCCATGTTAAATCCTAACACTTTCCAGTTTTGTTTGATTGCAATAGTCATCCCTCCCACAAACTTGCTATGTGCTGGTTCTTTCATCCACATCTTGGAGATCCATAGGTTTCAGTCAGGTCTAATGACCAGAAATATAGCCAGCAGTTCATAAGCAATTTCCCACTCAATAGCACAAGAGCCTGACTAGGCGGCTCCTTGAGCCAACAGCACACCTCCTAAAAGAGCTAAGAAATCAAGGTAACAGCATCTTGAATGAAGGATTAATTTTTTTTTTACACTGGTAAATGTTTATATTTTCCCCAACAAATAACCCATGCATATGTACTTGGCTAAGAATTTCTGATTTCATGAACACTGTGGGCAAATCCTGTGGTCAGAGGTTGCTAGGAGCATAAATGTGTATAGCTGTTTGTCATCACGTCCTCCTGCCTCTGTAGAGGACAAAATTAAGAGTATATCATTCACCTCTTTTGTTTGAATTATGGATGGACCTGGCTGAGAGCAGCAGGAATGAACTCAAAACTTGGGTCACGAATGTGAATGTTTAGAAGAAGGATCTCAGCAAGTATATTTGATCTCCTGAGCTTGGGGGACAATTAGAGCAAAACTGAACAGCTGAAGTTTTTCTTTAATTAGCCTCATTCTGTAGTGTATGGAGGTTCAGAGCTTAAATAAATTCTTACATAACTCAAGGTCCTCATTTCTTTTTCCATCAATATTACTATTTCCATTGAAAAATATTTAGGTTTTAGAAAGGAGGGAAATGTGATAGTCATTTATTGCCCCCACACTGCTAAGAAATTCCATGCTTTTATGTGCAGGAAGCATTGTGTTGATGTTGGCTTCCCCATGAGTTAAAAATCTTGTTTAAATGTTGCAGAATCTAAATGCTCTTTGAGGTTTTTCTGTGTTGTTTTATGGAAAGGCTTCTGCCTGATTATTTACAGATGCTGTCTCTGAGAAAGCCAAAAATAGTTCTTTACTAATTCAAAATTTAAACTAGCATTTTTATTATTTTATTGTGTAACCAAGGAACTCTGCTCTGGGGTCCTCAGTTCAAAGAGGAGGATGAGCCCTTCGGCTCTCTGTTGGCATCACAAGCAGCGACATTCCCGTTCAGCCAACAGCAGTGCCAAGCCTTGGCAGACCACAGGGTCCTCTCCAGCAGAAATGCAGCCTCCAAAACATTTTGCAGCACAGACTCCCTAGGTTACATGACCATGAGGGACTCACATTGTTTCAAAAGTTACTTCTCCCACAGTAGCACAGGGTGTTTAAAGCAATTTTAGGAATTACGACAGCCCTTCAGGCCATGCTGCTTTTCCATGGCCACCTTGGCTGAGCATCAGTAAGGGATTTTTTTCAACAGTTCATGAAGTGCTAAGAAGTATCTTGAGCTTAACAAGCAAGAAATGTTGCTCAGCCAGCTCAGCAAGCATTTTGTCAGATGAAACACTCCTTCAAAGTCACTCTTCACTTCTCCAAGGCTAAGGAGAGTCATGAACACCAACAAATAGGGGGAGTACCCTTTTTAAAGAGAAGCCAAGGAACTTGGATCTCATCCTTGCCAGTCTAAAGACAGATTTTATTCTCTCAGCAACCAGGGCCAGAAGAGTTGCACTTCCTTTGCTGCCTAAAGCTATGGCTGTTCAATCCTAAGTCCTGTATATACCTTGTTGGTGGGTGGCTTCCCTGATCTGGAGACCACGTGCTAGACTACTCCCATCCTATGGATATGGCAGTCTCAGCAATCCTGGGAATGGCCTGGGGGTCAGCACAAACTAGCAATATGAGAGAGAGGTGGGTTACCAGGCATTATTTCTGCCTCACCAAGAGCATGGTTCAAAATAGCTTTCCTGACCCATGTGAACTCCTCAGCTTCTCCAAATCCATGAATCGTGAGATGGTTAGGAGGGAGAGTGATGTATCAAAAAATCAGCATTGCAAGAAGACACATTACTATTTTCATTACAAAAGGTTCTGCACAAAATATTGCTGATAAAACATTTGCAAATGTAATTTCCTGCCTGTCAGCAGGTACTCATACCAGCTGAAAGCTGCTCCTAACTCCATTTGCACAAACACTTGCCTACTACAACGTGGCTTTGAAACAAAACAGGAGCTGTTTGTGAACCAATACTTGTCTCAACCCCCAAGTAAAGTGCCAGGCAGAGGACAAATCTGTGGGCTTACATGGTAGATTTAATTGTCTTCTAACACACTAGCCTTCATTCTGGGTATCACTCAAACACATGGCTTGGGAGGTTTGTGTTTACTTCCTTTAGTTTAACTTCTTATCTAAAAATAGCATTATAAATTTTCTGAAAACAACAGCAAACACCCCTCAGATGATTTCTTTACAGAAATACAGAAATGTTGTTGGTATGGAATTTGTATTTAGCTGTTCTGCAGTTACATTAAAAAACCAAAAAGCAAAAGAAGACTCAGCTACATTTACTTCCTCCAGTTGAAAATTTCCTTCATCTCAGAGAGACATAGCTACCAGAGAAGACTGGAGAACTTGGTACTCTGACAAATAAATTGTGTTCTTATTTACATGCAACAAAATATTATAATTTACTTTGAATGGCAGAAACCTCTTGACCACAATTAGCATTTTAAAGTGTTAATTTTTTACAAACTATAGATTTCTCCCAGATGTGAAACCACTTGAGAGCCAAGATCACATAGCCAAATTTGACTTAAAATTGAGTTCTCATCTTTCTTTCCTGAAACACATTGGAGCTTGCATTCCTACTGCTTCTGGCTGGATGTAACTCATCTCTAGCACTGGCAACAACATCAGTGTTGCATCTTACCCTCCCAAATGTGGAATTCTGCTACAGGGAAGGCCTGTATGATATGTTTAGTTATGTCAAGTTTCTTAGCCGTAGCACAACCTGGCCACATCATTACTTCTCTTATCCCTTACACCTACATGTGGAAAGACAACTTAAATGACTGATAATTTGAACTGGGAATTGAATTTACATGGCTTTTCTACTTTTTATCCAATAGTTTTACATGCTCTAGAAATGTCTATAAATTTTCCTAACAGTGCCATTTCCTACCATTGCTGCAATTTAAGAATCTCCCACAGTAACACTAAACTTTTAATAAGTGTCCAAAAATTTTTGGCATTTCCCTCTTCAGTTATAAATCACTTGTTCAATGTGTTTTGTATTGTATTTCCATGCTGGGATCATGTATTTGGGTAAAGTTACCTGGGTGCCCCCCACCAGCCTTGCTTTGTCTCCAGCTCCCTCGCTTCCTCCTGATGTCTGTGGGCTGCTGTTCTCAGAGGCAAAGAACCGCACAATCCGTAAAGTTTCTCCTTCTTACTTTTTCAAATGGTAATGATGTGATTTTTCCAGCATAACACAGGCATTTGCACTAGAGCTGGAAGACCATTAGGACTTTCCTCCTGTCTCATATCAGAGCACAAATTAATTGTTAATTGCTCTACATGTTTCTCAGAAACACTGATCTGCTGTGACCACAAGCAAATTCATTGCCTTGGTTTCAGTCTCATCTCCTGTACTAAAAGGACTATGACACACATTTCCCTTGCTGAAAAGATCAGTGATGACTGAGAAATGACCAGTGAATTCCTACTGTTGCTAAGGAAAATATTTTCATAAAAACTCTTCACCTCTCCTCACTTAGTTGATGAATATGCAGCTTGTCCATGACGTGATACACAATAAACCAACATAATTGTGCTGAAGACAGTGTGATTTCTTTTTTTTTTTTAATAAAAAGAAGGGGTTACAAGCAAAATTTTTCTTTGGCCTCAGATGTCTTTATTAAAGTCAAATGGATGTACAAGATGTAACTGAGCATCTTCCTCTGGTGAGAGCTTTCTGAAATATGGTTGGATAAAGAAAATTCCTCAATCAGTTTTGAGGTCTGGTTCTGAAAAAAAATTGTAGGATAATGGCCTCTGATGAAACAGTAATAGCAAAAATGATAATAATAATCCACATTTTCCCTAATTCTACCAGTATTATTTCCATCATTGTTGCATTCAGTACTTTTTTGCAGTGGGGTAGAGTTAATTTTCTTCCTAGTAGCCGATACGGGGCTGTGGTGTGGATTTGTACTGGAGACAGTGTTGATAACATAGGGATGTTTTCATGATTGCTGAGCAGCACATATGCAGATCTGAGGCCTTTTCTGCTCCTCACACCACCCTACCAGTGAGCAGGCTGGGGATGCACAAGGAGCTGGGAGAGAACACAGCCAGGAGAGCCGATCCCAACTCACCACTGGGATAGTCCAGAACTTATGGCATCATGCTGTGCATATAGAGCTGAGGGAAGACGGGGGCATTTGGAGAGATGGTGTTTGTCTTCCCAAGTCACTGTTACATGTGATGGAGCCCATGTTTTTCTTTTATGGAGATGGCCTGACCAGGTGAAATAAATTACCTCCCAGATTTTTCACAGAATATTCTGAGTTGGAAGGCACCTGCAAGGATCATTGAGTCCAATTCACAAGTGAATGGTCTGGACAGTGATCAAACACATGATATTGGTGTTATCAGCACCGTGCTCTAAGCTACTGAGTGTAGTATCAGGTGGTCAGTGAATTCCTTGTTTTGCTTTGCTTGTGCACAATTTCTGCCTTTGTTATTAAACTGTCTTTAAACCCACCCACATGTTTCCTCACTTTCACATTTCTGATTCTCTACCTGATCCTGCTAGTGGGGAAGTGAATGAGTGGCTGTGTGGGGCTCAGCTGCCACCTGGGGTTAAGCCACAACACTTCCTAAAGAGAACAGGAAGCTTCTTTTAACAACCATATCAACAAGGAAAGCTCACACAATTGTCTGAAAGAAATCTGAAAACTGTATCCTTTTCATCATTTTTATGGTGGAATAAAACTGTTACATTTGACCCAGCACTGATATCAAGAACATTAAGTGCCAAATGTAGTGCTTAGCTTCTGAGGGATTTTTCTCTCCCTGCTTTTCAACTAACACATTTATAGGTTTCCAAGTGCTAAGAGGAAATCTGTCCAAAATTAAGTACTTGAGCACGGTTACATTGGTGAAACTCACACCTAGATAGAGCCTAAAAACCGATCCCTTATTAGAGCACCTCAGTGGACTGAATTTATTAGCAATCTGAGCCAGAGTGCAAGCCACACACTGAATGCAAGTCAGTCAGAAAACGGGCTTGGTGCTTGGTAGGGTTGGGGATTACCCAGCCTGCCTCGGACTCTGCTGCAGAAATTGAGCATCTGTACCCTGGATTCTGATAGAATTGTTTACTCTGTGTTTGTGTGTCCCTGCATTGCACCACAGTGACACAAGCAGACCTGTGAGTGCAGCGTCAGCCACCTGCAGGATGAGGAGTTCCTGCTTGGGTCTGCCAATAGCGGTCTGTCTGGTTCCTGTTGCTTTGTTACACAGGGTCAGAGGATTCCCCAGGACTTCACACCCCTTCCTGTGACAAAGCGGAAGCACCACCCTGAAATATTTTCTGTCTTCTCTTATTTTGGGCATGTCCTCGCTATAGATTACAAAAATCTTCTGTGCCAGGCCAGGTTTTATTTGTCATTAGTCAATGCCTGCATAACCTCAGCATTTCCCTCTCATATCTGGAGAATGCTAAGCCAGAATTAATGACACATGGCTAGCAGGCATCATGGCTAATATGTCACCAAGTCTATATCTCCCAGAGCAGCAGTCTCTGCTGAGTGTCAGTCCTTGCCTTCGTGACTCTGCTGTACTCCTCCATGTAGTTTACTAATTCAGATTATGTGCAACATCTTTTGTTATTTAACACTAATAGGATTCAGTTGAACAATGCTTAATTACATCCAGGTCTCCTTCAATGGATGGCTTGTTCCCCCTGTCAATGATCTAATAAGCACTGAGACATACCATAAAATGGAGAATGAGTAATGCATATGCAGGTGGTTATTGTGCTGTGGTGCTCATGATAACAGCTGGAACAGATCATGGATTACTGAAGCTACAAGGATTTTGAGATAGCCCCTGCAAAACATTTTCAAGAATCTAGAGTTTCTCTCAGTGCCCAGGTAAACATACCCATCCAGGCTGATTTATCCTTCTTTCCAAATGATTGTTTCCTTTACACCATTTACTGCATCCTGAGGAAGGTTATTTAATCTCATCATGGATTTATCCTCGTGAAAACTGGGGAAGACTGTAAGAAGTTTGCAGCTCACAGTAATTTTTAAGTAATAGTTAATAGTAGATCCAGGACACCAAATTCTCTTTTATCAATACCTACTTAGTTTGGTTAGCCATGACAGAAGTCATCAATAGGCATAAAAATATGATACCTGTTAAGCTGGTGAGATGGATCAAGTGAAAATTCCCCAGTTTGACAGAGCTGGGGTCAAAGGTGTGGGTAGTCCCAAAAGCACAGCTTCAAGGCCCCTGCTGTTGGACCTAGGCATGGGAGGCAGTCAATCTGCTGCCCACCCCGTCACCACGCTGTCCTGAGCATAAGAGGGTGAACCTTAAGTCAGCATGCCTGAGGTATACACTGTGCAAGTCTCTGAAGTGCTATGACCACCCCAAAAATGCTCTGGATAGAAAAGGAAATGGTGCATGCCACCCACCTGAACCCATGAGGTGTCAACAAGGGTTTAACTTATACAAAACTGGACCATGGGCTACATAACTCAGTATCACCCCTCAGCATGCACAGCCATGTTAATTCAGCTTCACTACTGCTCAGCACACACTAAACTCTACTATCCTTCCTTACAATTCAATCTCTCATCCCCATGGTGATTCCCTAGCTCCTCTAAGTTATCCAAAAGATTTTGGAGAGGAACACAACAGGTCAGCCAAACTCCTTCCACACTTGACCAGAAAAATCAAAACACTCATCCTGTTTACATCACTTTTTTTGGGAGCTGGGGTGCACAACAATTCAGCCAGAACACTGCAGTTCATCGATGATTTGCAGCCATTTCCTGGACCATTCTGTAATGTGGAGCCCTCAACGCTGAGAGAAAGTGAATGCAGTCAGCTTCCACCTGAAAACACCCAGCAGGGTGGGCTGCAATTCTCAAAAACCTTCTGAATAACAGTATGAAAAATCCTGCATCATACAGAAGTATGACCTGTGCAGTGGCCTTTCTTACATCCCTCCACATCACATTCAGCCAACTCAGACAAAAAAAAAAACCCCAAAGTAGGCAGAGCTGATGGACTCAGCAGCCTGAATAATCCAAGGGAAAACTTTCATCAGATTCAGTGGGCAGCCTGCCTCTCTCCACAGTGACAAGAGAAAGATTTAATTGCTTATCATGGATTTCTGTCAGGAAAATCTCACCCGCTCCTTTAGTTTGCTTATTTCTCCTTTTCAGGAGAATTTCAGTCTAATTACATGGGACTTGGTAAACATACTACAGTAATAAAAAAATGGCCTGTGCCATCATTTCAGATGAAAACCAGAACGAGTTAAATATCAGAAAACACGATAACTTCAAGGTTGTTTTTCATACAAAGTACGTTTTCAGCAGATTCCATCTTCCTTGTCTTTAGAGTGTTTCATGAAGAAATAGTATCCCTCTGTTCTGGACAGGTCACACTCCTGTTTTGTCATAGCTGTGAGCACTGGTTCCACCCCTGGAATTTGTACAACCTGAACTGGTCTGTTTATATTTGCTTATAAGGAGCTGAGTTAATGCTCACAAATGGTGATGTGGAAGCACAGTGATACCACAGAAGCCTCAAATTTGCCTAACTCCTGCCAGAGACATGTTGAATTAGCTGTAACACCTTCCATGATGCTGCTGAGCAAGGAGTCTGTCAACAAGTCCTTTTTCAGCATAGAGCACTCCAGGCAAATACAGCCCTGATCTGTGTGGGACACTGAGCAGTTTCATAGCCACATCACTTGATAATACACCTCTGCTGAACTGAGCAGAAGAAATGGGAGCGTTACATCCCTCCCCATCCTCCATCCCTGTGCACTATTCTGCAAGTTTTAGAGAGGTTTTAATTCTCTAAAGCATAATTTGGATGCATCTAGAAATCATAGTTTGAGCTCTACTACATATTCTCTCGGTGATTTTTTTAAACTGTGTTCACTAAACTCCTGTTGCATTCTGATACTCAAAGTGGAAAAAAAAAAGTAACTAGAAATCTCTTAGTAAAATGTCTCTGTGGTAGTTCTAGATTAAGAAATTTATATGAGATAAAGATAATTGACACATAAAGACCCTCCCTGCCCTGTACCAAAAGATCCAGAGGTGTTAAGATGAAACACCTTAAACAAGTAAAAAAGAAAGCACTTATGAATCGGAGAATAGTTCAGCTTAATGTTTACTAGCTGGTTACAGACAGAGCTAGAAGCCCTTGCCTGTTCTCAATAATTTTTGTGGAAGGCAATATAGATGAAAATGTGCTTTTATATGACAGCTAACAGATAAACTAATTTATTTATTGCTCATAAAGTCTTGAGGACTAAGTCATCCAGTGGGGAAGACTCAACTGGAATCATGGATGCTCCTAAAATGTCTGTCTATTATTTTTACTGTTTGGATCTCAAGCTTAGAAGCTAACAGAGCAGACGTGTGAGTTCCTGCTGTCACATCCCTCTCTTGGCCTGCAGGTTATTACCCACTCTTTGCTCATCTCACCTGCTGAGACAACAAGATCTTGCATGATTCTTAGTATGAATTTTTTGTTGATGAATTTCAAATGCTATGAAATAAGCACCGTGAGTAACAGCAACAGCTCATCATTTAGACTCTAGAAAGGGAACAGTTGTTCACTGCAAGCATGCAACATTTCAGTGAGATCTCAGATTTTCTGCAGATATTAAATACATAATTTCTATAAAGGGAGGAGCAGTCTGCAATATATTTTTGAGCAGGACACTGCTGATGAAACCACAGTGGAGAATGTGACACTTTTTTTTTGGAAATTAAATCCAGTGGAAGTTTTTACTAGAATAATGTGTCTATTCTGGAATAAGGCAGTTCCGCTTGAAAGATTTAATATTTACAAACACTTTCAGATTTTTCTTTAAGGAACACTAAAAGAAGCTGTGGGTAATGTTTAGATTCTGGACAAAGCATAATGAACAAGCATCAAAACATTCTACAAAAGTGAAAAACTGCACTACTCAATTGAAATGTGTTTATTTTGAGGTAGCAAAAAGGAAACATTGGACAGTATTTCTAAATAAACCACTGTGATACCCCATGTATTTCTGGCTTGGGAGCCCAGGCTCCTAGTGAAAACTCAGACTACTTTATCTAATCTGTTTTTTCCCATGAAACAAAGAAAAAAAATTTAAAATCACACCAGAATAAAGTAGAATAGCTCAATCACCCAGGAATTCCTCAGTTGAAGACCTCAAAATAAAGCTGTATAAGCTTTTCCAATATGATCCTTTCTGCAACTATCCCTTGTTGATGGGGGAAGGTGGGTGGGAATCATATGGTGCCTTTATTCAGAGCAACAAAACTAAAAAATGAAATGCCAGCAGTTTTTTCTGGGACAAAGGAGTCAAAAGTTTTTGACAAGCTCTAATATTGGAGCAATACATCAGAACTGCACTAATTCTGAACAGAGGTATTTCCATATAAAAACAAACTTACATACCTAGAATTTAACAGCAAATTCAGTCTCGTGCAATACAGTCCTGTTTGCAGTATGTAATCCCACATATGAAATCTAAATGAAAGAAGCTTTTGGTGTTTTGAAACTTCCATATCACAAATAGATGGGCCATGAATGATGGTGAAACCAGACAGAAAAAACATTTTCTGTCCAGTCTTCCAATAAATTCCTAATTCACCGCTAGAAGTGATTACCAACCAGTCAGCCTCACCTCCATGCCTGGTAAGATCACAGAACTGATCATCCTGGAAGTTATGTTGAAACATACGGAAGAGAGGGAGGTGATGAGAGACAGCCAGCATGTCTTCACCAAGGGCAAATCATGCCTGAGTAATCTAGTGGGATTCTATGACAGAATGAGTGCAGTGACGGTCCCTCACCATAGGGAAGGGATGCCATCCAGAGGGACCTTGACAAAAGACTAAGGAGCTGACCCATGTGAACTTCATGAGCTTCAGTATGACCAAGTGCAAGGTCCTGCATGTAGTTCTGGGCAATCAGTATCAGTACAGACTGGGAGGTGAATGGATTTGAGAGCAGCCCTGCAGAGAAGGATTTGGGGATACCAGTGCCATGGACCTGTTGGAGCATGTTCAGGGGAGCGTTAAAAAAGTGGTCAGAGGACTGGAGCACCTCTTCTATGAAAAAAGGCTGAGAGAGCTGGAGTTCAGCCTGGAGAGAAGACGCTGGGGACACTTTATAAAAGCATTCCAGTATTTATAGAGGGCTTATAAGAAAGGTGGAGAGATATTTTTTTTAGCAGAGTCTATAGTGACAGGACAAGGGGAAACAGTTTTAAACTGTGAGAGGGTAGATTTAGATTGGACACCAGGAAGAAATTTTTAAAGATGAGGGTGGTGAGACATTGGGACAGGTCTCCCAGAGGCGATGTAGATTTCTCATTATGTGAGGTGTTCAAAGTCAGGTCGGACTGATTAGTGAAAGATGTCCCTGCCCAGGGCACAGGGGTTGAACTAGATGATCATTAATGTACCTTCCAACCCAAACCATTCTTTGATTCCATGTTTCTATGTTTTTAGACACCCAAGAAGGAATCCAAGCATTGAGAAAGTGAGGATCCAGAGGGATTTTCATTACTTGGACGTTTTGTGACATCATGGCTGCAGATTCAGCTTTTGGGTGCAAACTTCCTTCAAACCATCGATTATTGTCCATTTACATTTACAGTTTTCCTCATGTATTTGATTGGTCAGTCAAGAAGAGTCTCTGATTTTCCTAGCTTTATAGAGAGCCACACGATTGCTTTAGTCAGGCTTTGGAAAAACAAGATCCAAGCACATAATGAACAAAGATGAGGGTTACTACACAGATGACAGGAATAATTCACATCAACATCTGGGTAAGGCAAGTGGTATGTAATAAGGAAGAACATGGCAGTTCATTATTTAAATGAGAAAATTTCATTTTGTGAAAGTATTTTCAAAGTAGAAGCTAAGCAGAGGTAAATGATTCTGTTTGCTTTCTCTAGAACATGTCATAAATATATGTGTTTTGTTTACAGATAGACTGAGAGCATACAGACCCTCCAAAACAAGACCTGAGTGGCCTGATGGGTGTCTGATGAAGACATCAGCCTATATGCCTTTATTTGTGAAGCCCTAATGCCAAGAAAGTGAAAAATGCAAATCTCCTCAGAGAAACTGTGGTAAACTAAAAGAATTTATCAGCAGTTGCCTCTGAAAAGCTTATGCATTTACAAGCACAATTTTCCCACTTGTTACAGTACTCTTTACCACAGTTCACTGACCCCAAGTTACGCTCAAATGGCCTGATTGTTAAAAATGTGTGGTGTTTATGAGAAGAACTTGGTAGAGGATTCACCATTTTAGTTGCATGTAATGAATAGAGGCTATAGAGGAACCCAATTTGTAGGCATGCATGAATATGGAGGTGTCTTCCCACAGGTATGGTGTGGCAAGGGCATCCACAGAGCAGTGGGCATGAGGGCCTCTCTGCTATGTAGGCAGCAGGATGAGCAGTTGACACAAAATCTTCTTTGCCCTTCTCAACAACCACTTGCAGTTCTTTCTCTGGGGTCTTGAATTTAGGCCAAAACAAATGGGGAGAAAGAAAGTAATCCACATTTTGGGGTGAGGGATAAGGGAGATAAAATTTCCCTAGACATTTTCTCTTTTCATTGGCAGGCACTGGACACTGCTCACAGGTTTGATATATCAGACAAAGTCCCAGCAGAGACTGCCAATCACAGAGGCTGCAGGTGAGGCAACTGTTTCATACAGGGCTGTTATCACTACAAACATGTTCTTCTTTTGCAATTTATTTGGTACTTGTCCTCATCTCACCATACACAGGCAATATTACAAAAACCTTGAACAAAATATTATTATCATTATCATTATCATTATCATTATCATTATCATTATCATTATCATCGTTATCGTTATTGTTATCGTTATTGTTGTTGTTGTTGTTGTTGTTGCTAATACTAATACTACTATTATTACTATTATTACTATTATCATTATTATAATATTTTCCAAACCCAGTGAATTACTGTGGCCAGAGGCCTGTGACAAAGGTCCTATTTGGCAGTCCTGTCTTCACAGTTTCTTTAATTGCAGTATCACTAGAGGAAAGCACATCACACTTCCTATATTCTTGACTTCTTCCATAATAGAGGAAAACAAGCTCAGGCTCAAAATAACCCAAGCAACCAGAGGGGGGAAAAACCCAAAAAACCAAACAACAATAAAATTAACATTCCACATGTTTCAAGAATGTAAACAACGTCACCACACAGACATGCAGAAAACTGGTGTTACTCAAACCAGGCACTGCCAATTCTCCGTCTAATGAGTTGTTGAATCCTGAGACAATCAGAAACCGCTCGTGAGAGCTTAGTGAACAACAGCATTTGTTTTCCCTTCTGATTTCTCCTTATTAAAAGCTACAGGGAAAGCACTGGGCTAGAAAGACCACCTCAATTACTCTTAACTGCTGTCCATTCTGATTAGCCCAGGCCACGGTGATCCTGCAGCAACCAGCACAGGATACAAAGCAGGTGCTCCGTCTCTTCCCGCTCACTCCCTCCGCCTGGAAATGCCATTGAGGGAAGGAGTGCCAGCTCAGCCTTCACAGAGGCTGGTGATACCCATAACCACATTTCCTGTTAAAAGGAAGGCTTGGCCTTCCCAGTTTGTTCAACAGTCTTTTTTTTTTTTTTTTTTTTTTTTTTTTTTTGGTCTCTATGTTTTGGGCAGTGTTCCAAGAAATCTCATGAATGAAACTCCACCTCGCAGAGCAAGAAGGGTGCTGCCGCTTGGATGGCGCGAACGTGGCTGTGGCGGCTCATCTACAGAGCAGGGACATGTATGGCCCAGTGGGCCAAGACATATAAAAACAGCAAGAAACTCTTTTCCAGAATCAAGACAAGAACAGAGGACTGCCACAAGGGAGCTGAGTGAACACTGAGGTTTTTTTTGAACAAAACAGAGGAAGTAAGATATTACTTATTCCTGGTCCTTGCTATTTCTCCTTTGGCATAAATCTGCGAGACAGCTGGGGCATGACAACAAGCAACTAACAGTGTTCCTTGACACATAAAAATAGTTGGAAAACAGAGGTGCAAGGTGGTAAACTGAGTTTTCAGTCTGCTTTTGACAAGTTTTTTCCCATTTAAAAATAAAAAAATATCAGAAACATACATACTGGGATAATATATATTCTATATAGGGAGGAGATTGATATGGCTTCAGAACATAAATTATCATAAAATCAAGTTTAATTATTAGCTGTTTTATCACCCAGTCATCTAGGACCACATTCAACATATCTATTTTTCACTAAAAATTAAGAATACACAATGAGAATGTTGGAATGCCTGTCTCAAACCAGCCTGTAGTAAAGGCCAACTTACTAGTTAAGTAGCAGGAAACTAAGAGTCTCTTAATATTAGCAATCAGTGAGGAGACCTAGTACTGAATAAAACATTATTTTTATAAATCCCATGCCAACCTGATGCAAAACTTCATGGCAGGACTAACTTTACTACTTCACAGTGAGGTGCAATAATTCTTTGATGCTATGCAAGTGTTAACAAACCTTCTTATGCTCCTCTGACAAGTGTTAAAGGACTGCAGGGTGCATGCAACTACAGAGGAAACTAGTCTTGTTCACTGAGATCCTGGTTCTAATTCACTAAATACAATGAAAATAAATGATGGATCTTCTTGTGATTTAAAGCAACACACTTATTTAGGCTGTTCGGCTGCCTGCACAAGCCTTGTTTAACTCTCTGCCTTCTAACAGTGGGGCAACACAAACCTACCCAAATCATTTCACACTTCAACACTGTCAGGGACAATACTGCTTTAATCAGTGGAGCTGTACCTATTTGCAACAGAATTGTCTGTGACCTAAGAATGTAACTCCAGAGATAGTCACAAAATTCTCCACTCTCTTCAGATTGCCAAAAGATATTTAAAATTATTATGAGAAAGTTATGTTACAGATAGCTTCCATGAATTTCAAAAAGAGCCTGAAGCAAGAAATCCCAAAAAAAAATGCACAATGTTTTGCTTACTGTACTACAGATGAAATACATAATCAGAATTGTAAGGCCTGGGAAATCAGCATGGATAATCCCAAATCCTCATAACAAACCATAACCTGAGAAGAATGATGGTCTGCTGTGGGTATCTCTACCAGGCAGAGCTGCAGACAAATTACAGATCATCCTCCTCCCAACTCTGTCTTTCACCTAAGCTTTCCCCATGCCACTATTCCAATATTTCAAATAAGCCACTTTGACTTAAATGTCTAATTTACTGGAAATCTGCTGGCAACATCTTATGAGTTGGCTGAAAAACAAGCAAAGTAATCTGCAAAGCTTTAAAACCAACACAGTTTTAAATGGGGATGTTTGCTGACTGCTTTTTCTCTCTTAGTAGTGGTCAGCTCTGGCAGCAAAACGCTTTAAAAAATATACAGCCTGTGCTAGAAAAAGATCAAAAGTGGATCAGATGTCAGCACCAGCTCATGTCAGTCTTGCAAGAAAGAGGAAAAAACAAAGTGAGAAGATGAGTTTTTCTTGCCATGCGTCACTCTGTGTTCCCCATCTGCACACAAGAGCTCTCTGCCAGGGGACCTGGACATGCAGTGTGAGCAGGATGGTGCTGTCCACCACTGCCCCTCTTCCCAAAATAACTGATCAGCCTTTATTCTGGCAGCACCAGGACTTCCCTCCCAGCACTTCTCCTCATGGGGCTGGCAGTCCTGGAGAAGGCAAAGAAGCCAGGGTGCTGGTTTGACTTGACATTGAAAAGCAATAGGGTTCAGGCTGAGGACAGCCCTGCTCACATGCAGGCAGGGGATGCCCAAGCAGGGCCTGGCTGACTTGGGGAGTGGGAGGTGAAACCCCTTGGATTTGTGAGCAGTGCCAGGTTACGACACCACTCCACTGCCCTCACTACACTATGTCCCATTTTATCTGTTTGCATTTGTGAAACTACACAGACTGTGCTGGGCTGAAAAAGTGCTGTTTTCTTTAAGAACATGAAATCTTTTAAACATTTTGGAGGCTGACACGAAAGAAGAGCCCCCATCCATTCAAGAGTCTTGAATGCCATACCCATTTTCTATGGGATTTTCCTGAAGGGCTGTGTTTGAACTCATATAAAAAGTAGTGAGTTGAGTTTATAGCCCTGTATTTCCCTTCTAGACAGGCACACAATAGCAGCTGACTGGGGAGCACCCCCTTCACCCTGTCTGCCTGCTCTCTGCTCGGTTCCCCAATGCTTGGGGGTGAACATGGCAAGCACCCACTGATTTTGGGGCAGGATTAACCTAAAAAGCAGCCAGGGATTTTGTAGGCTCTCTGTGCTGACGTGCGGTGAGCGGCAGCAGTCCATGCCCTGCTGACTCAGCTGGCTGCTCAGGCTGGTTGGTGGGCGAGATTGGGTTACATGGCAGAAATCATAACAAAGGCAGGAAACAGATCAGTACTCCCTGGGTTTAACTCCCTCTCTGGGGATCCTGCTGGTTTCCAGACTGCAGATGATTTTAACCCTATCCAGAAATGCCTGTGTGGCATGCTCTGCTCTGGTGCAGTCAAGCCTGGTACATAAAGTAAAAGCAAATCAAGGCAGCAGAGGAATGGCCCCAACAGGCACCAGTCAGAGAGGTCCAAAGGGTTTTACACTGCTTTTTATGAATGGGCAAAGAAATATGAACCCTGCTGAGCAGTCAAATCAGAGTAACCAGACTGCAACGACGGAATCCCTTGGCAGAGTTTTGGGATGACCCTGTCAATGTTGCTCCATTCCAGCTCTGTGTGGCTTTGCTTCCCCACAGCCACAGCCCATCTCTGTCACCTTGAGCCTGGCTCTTCTGTTTTTGCTCTCAGCACTGCACTTCCAGCATGGGACAGGAAGAAAACTCCATCTGACTTCATGCAGCTTTAGTAACTCCAGTCCCAAAAAAATAATTGTGCCCCCAACTGCTTAGTTTTGGTGGTTGGGCTAATGCTATGTGTCCATTGGAAAGAGGATGTCTTTCATAAAACCACACAACTGTGCAGGACTGTATTTTATTTTAAAAAGCTCAAAGGAAATGATACGAACCCATTATCGATTCTCTCAAGTACTGATTTGATTTCAGGTGGGTTTTTTTTCACTTTGTGGCAGGATGCTTAGGAACAAGTCCTGCCTGTGATGGCAAGTGTTGCTTAGCATGGAGGAGCAGGGGAACAAGATTTGCAATTTCCAAACTGAAGGTGTTTGGGGGAAAAGAAGACATTTCTCATGTGATCATAATGACCACAGCACTACTTTTGGCTCCCTCTGGGAACTTGGATGTTCTGGAAACAGCAGTCTTGAAAGGTGAAATATGGTCACCTGGAGGCTATGAATCCTTTTCATTGACAAATCTCATAGCAAAAGAACAGAGAAGCGACTGCCAAAAAACCCTTGCTGGGAATTTTCTGAGTGAGGGTTGCAGGACTAGGTTGGTATCATGGCTTCCCTCCTTCAGGAAGGGGGTAATAGTCCCATAACACATCATCCACCCTACAAAGCTCCCATAACTGGTGAAATCAGGAGGAGTTTCTTAATTTAGTTTCCCCTGTATTAAAAGCTTATGAAAACTATTAAAAAAAAAGACATAGGGGTAGAGTATTACAAAAACCCAAACAAACCTCAAAACACACCCACACTGGAAATGTCTCCCATTCACAGCTTCAGCAAGTATGTTCTTTTAACTCACCACAAGACTTCCCAGAAGAGCAACTGAAAAGTCGTTAGACATTATTTATTTTTCTTTTTAAAATATTGTTTTAGAAACCTCCCAGAAGGGAGAAAAATAAAGTAAATTATTATAGTGCCACATCAGCACAATTGCCAAGCTGAAAATGAAGAAGGCTACAGTGATCTAAGTATTCCTTTGACGTAAGATGCTTTTTAATTTCACAGTCAGCTGTTCTGCTTCCTTTTACAAAGACACTTCCACCTAACGTCTTCCAAGTCACCTTGAATACCCACTAGACATATACAAATTTTTGGTAGCTCTTTCGCTTATTTTGTGGGTTTGTTTTGGTAATCTGGTTTCATGCATGGGAAAGTTCATTCTCTAGTAAATGAAAGGCTTTCATAAGGGGTCTTCTTTCCATTGGAGACACGATTAGAGGCCAATTGCTATTCAAACCAGCTGTAATAAAAAGGGCTTGTTGTGAAGAACACAGCTCTATTTCTTTTTATTAAAGCACAGAACTACTCACAGTAACCTCTTGCAAGACAACTGAGAATAAAAACAGCTTTACCATGCTGCATTTCACACAGCAGCTTGCCAAGAACACGAGTTTCTCAGGAGTCAGAGCTGCAGCAGAGGAGCAGATGTGGCTATTGCTGCAGAGGTGGGCCCCAGCCAGCACCCTCCCTGTCCTGTGGGTCAGCACGCACCGCCGTCACATGCTGGGCAAAGGGGATCAAACTCATGCTGTGTCTTCATCTGCTCCTGGCCCAGAGTCAAGGCCTGCTGAAGCTCAAGGGGAGCTGTGAATTTTATGGGGTTTATGGGGTGCTGATCACCCTCTGACAAGGGCAGGCATTTCCTGCAGCTACCAAATTTCCCTCCTGCATCCTTTCGATGGGCTCAGTACTGAAATGAGCTTTCTACCTTCTGCTGGACTACTCCACACCTAACAATATGGGCAGGGGGAATAATGGACAGACTTACAGCTAAACATGGAAAGGACAGGAGCCATCTCTGCCTTGCTTCTATTACCTCCTAAAAAGCAAAAGCAGACAATGGCACCACAAACCAGCACCTCCACAGAGCCTGCAGTTTTCTGAACCTTGATGAATTTGAACTGTGAACATGGCACAAAGCAAGAGATCTCTCACAGATGTGGCTTCAGGTGCTGCTTTGGACCTTGCAGAAAGGATGGTTCTGATCTAAGACCAGCAGAGATGGAGCAAAGGAGGGTTTAATGACAGGTCTCTGAAAAATGATCTTTACTTTGGTTCTCTTTGATGAGGCAAGAGAAAGACAATGAAGACATATTTACTCTTCTTCCTCTGGCAGTATTTCAGCTGATTCAGACTCTCACAAATACCAAACTCATTATTTGGGGCCCCCCAAGTTTTCTCCTAATTTTAGCTAACCTTGATTAACTATTTAAACAGGTATCAGTATTAAAACTATCAATATTCTGGAAAGATTTTCAGCTCCTGTGTAATGAACAGAAGAACGTGATCCTGGTTTATCTGCTATGCTGCTGCTTTCTGCAAGGCATTCAAAGAAATTTTGTACAACACTGAAATCTGCACATGGTTGTTTTTATAAATTTGCAAAAGAGGTTAAATATGTAGCATCATTAAACAAAAAGAAACCTGTTTTCTTAAGGAGACAAGTTACTTTGTTTGAGGCAGCCAGAAGACTTATGACTGGGGCCTTGGAATACAGTGAGCACAAGAATCACCTCTCACATTTTTGGCTTTCCAAATTTAGGAACCTACTAGATGCAATCAAGTCCTACAGGTCTGCTTTAGAAGTTGTGTTGTTAGGTAGTCCTACACAGGGAGCCAAATCCAGATGGATGTATTCTCACAAAGCACATAGGTTTAATATAAACATCTGCATATGCAAGCAGGGATGTGTAGTAACTTCTGGGGACAAGTGAATTTAGCTGTGCACAGATGCTCTGCTGAAACCTGGACAGTGTGTGTTTGGATTAATCTGGCTTCAGACTGTGCAGTCTTAATTAAAGACAAGATCTTTCCTATTCCAAACTTGAGACTTACAGGTCAGATGCAAAATGAAATCACCAGATTTCCACCTGAAGAAATTAACTTCTGGAAACAAAGGAGGAAGGAAGAAAAATATCTTTTGGCTCTTTGTATTATTATTTCTTGCATCCAGACTGTCCTCTATCATATGATGAAGCAGAAATATATGTAAGGAATCTTTCAGTCAATGGTTGTCACTACATACACAGATGGTCTGAAATCATACCTTCACCCACTAATAAAACACAAAAGGCAAGTTTTTTCCTGACATTGAGTACTACCAAATGTAGGGTATATTGATCATAATGAGCCTGGCAAGTAAAAGCTTCCATGTCCATTCCTGAACTAATTCAAAATATAAAATTTGGTAAAATTTTCCATCTTCCCTGACCAAGATCTTGAAAACAAGCACACAGACACATGTGATGCAAATCAATAAGTGTTTTCCAAATATTTAAAATGTCAGGTTTTGAAGAATATGAAGTGAAGCCCTGTTAAGCAGACCCTCATGCCCAGATATCCTTAAAGGAAAACAATTCTGCCCTGCTTCTCTGTGGCACTATGAAACAGCTGCCAGAGAAGCCATGAAGTCCTGCTATGCTAGCCCTAGATGTCTGCACACAGCTTTAAATACCAAATCTCCTTTCAAGCCTCAGCTGGACTGAAGCAAAGTGGATCTCTGCATTCCACCTATTACAGAACCTTCAGCTGCCTCCATTAAGAGTCACAAGCTGAATCAGGAAAACACCTTCACATCTTATTTATTTAAGGCATTACTCTCTCTCTCTCTCTGGCTGAGTGGGTGATTTTTCCAGATGCATTCCTGACTGAGCTGAAAGGTGTCTGCAGGACACAAACCTCCCCACACACCCACTGCACAACTCTTGTCCATGCCGGCTCCGGGCACTGAGCAAGACTTCTTCCCACTCACGCTTCTCTCCCAACCTCTCTCCACTTTCCAGAGTCTCAGCCCACTCACCTAACCCAGGCTGGAACAGGACAAATGGAAATTTCTTGGCTCTTGGCTGCATCACCTAAGGTTTACCCATATACAGGAGGCTAATTGAGAGTGGGTAAAATTTTAATCCAAGCTTTATTTTGGCTAATCTTTTGTAGTGCAGCACAGTGGAGTTTGAATTGGATTTGACTCAGCAAAGCAGCATACTGTTTCCTTGTTAGTGTTTGCAACAGGACAAATCATCCTAAAATACTTATTCCACTCTTGTGCTATCCCCTATAACATTCTCTCTCACAGGATTCTTTAGGCTTTTATAAGCTTTCCCCAGCTTTTATATAAGACATATTGGAGAGATCTGGAGTTGACAATATCTATGTAGTAACTCAAAATTATCGGAATGGTGATGCCCTTGCTCAGCATTGAAGTCCTTTCCTGCACCATTGGCCTCTCCTTGCTATTGTTATTTTAAGGACTAAAAGTAGCTGATATGACTCCTACCCTAAGTCCTATATTCAGATTTCATATTGAAGTCAATCTTCAGACAGAACATTTTCTCTCTGAAAATTGTTGAGAAATTTGTCAGGTACAAAAAGTTGATGTAGTTGCATTCTGAGTGTTACCTTGCCAGAACACTGGCCAGGCCCAGGGCTGTTGAGTGTGATGGTAGAGGACATCAGAGATATTTAGGTCTGGGTCTAGGTCCAGGTCCCACATTCAGGTCTGGGTGAAGCTGCTTAAGTTTCACACCTTCCTTGCAGCGGCTCCCCCAGGAGCATGGGAAACCAGGCACCAACCACACACAGAGCTACAGTACAGGTTAAGGAAATTCCTAAGAAGTAAAAAGAATCCAGGATATCAAAGTAAGCAGCACATGACAGGTATGTGTTTAATTTGTGTGTGTTGTTAGGTTCATCCAAAAAATAGTGTGAAGGGAATACAGCACCCCCTTTCTCATGGAAAGTCCAGTGTTGCTTTCTGATGGGAAATCATTATGAAGAAGGTACAGAAAAAGATCAATTGGACACATCTGAGCACTTGCAAGTGTAGAGTTAACAGCATGCAATAAAGAGCAAAGTATGGTAGCAGCTGGCTACAAATGCAGATCTGTATTTGGAATAAAACTCAAGAGGAGCTCAAGAGTAATGTTGGTGCATTCTACAATCCCACGACAGTGCTGGGGGAATCCACTAATGTGTATTTTCAATTATTTTTTCCTTCCATCTCGTGATGGCTTCATATCTGAAGTTTTCATTTCTGCCACAGTTTTCCTGTGTTACTCCTTTGCATGGAAACATAATGGTATCAAGCGCTGAAAAGAGTTATCAGTCTCCTTCTAAGAAAGTAATTTCACAGGTAATTTCAAACAAAGTTGAACAGCTCAGAATGCAGCCTAGGTGTTCTGGCAGCAAGCTGATGTTACCAAATATCATTATTTTTCCAGCTAGTTTACAAGGAAATAAAAACAAAATCCCCAGGTGTCACTTACAGTGTAGCCAATGTTTTTCATTCCTCTCGTAAATACAACGTGCTGTTCAGCCCACACACCTATTTTATAGCTCTAATGAAAAAGACAGAGCAAAATTCTCACATCATGGTGACCACACTGCCTTTCAATTCACCCCTGTAAAAGACAGAGATTGATCAAACAGGTATTGCTCCAAGTATGTGAATGCAATATATGGAGAAGCATGTCAAGAATTTTAATTGTACTAAATAGGAAAACCCCCATAACTTAGAGAAAATAGATTGCCTGCATAACAACACGCAGCTGGAATGGCTTTAGTCCCCACAGCACTGCTAAGAGGCCTCTTTATGGGCTTGGATTAGAAATGCCTTTAGCCAGGCACAGCAGGGCAGATTGGAGAGGGGCAGCATCAAACCCACAGACCTGAACATCTCAGCTCTTTCAGCTCCTGACGAAGTTAGCACAGGACACATAGACCTGATAACTTTTTGGATCTTGCTATTACTGCCCGACACTGATGGATTTCTCAGAGTTCACCAACTATTCTCCATCTTTATGAATTCAGGCGGTTTCAAATTTGTTGTTTGGATATTCCATCTATCACATGTACCATTACATTGCAAGAGGCAGAAGGTACTGACAGAGGAGGGACACACTGGTGGCACAGGGGCACCTTGACATCTTCTGAGCACGTTCCTCTGCAATGGCAATACTGCATACATGTCAGCTCTCTTTATTTATTTATTGAGACTTCAGTTCCCTGCCAACTGCTCCAGCACTGGGAGAATGTACTGGAAAATAAAAGAAAGACAAAGAAACCAACTGTACATAGGTGGTCCCTCCCCATGCAGCCCCTGATGCTGGGATTGAAGCCCCAACACAAACCCAGGACCCCTGAGGCTGCTGGATTCTCTCAGCTGCTCAGGGCTCACCCTAGGAGAGGGCAGGCTCGACTCCCTTCCACCTTACTGGCCATGGCAATTAAAAGGGTCATTTCAAATGAAATTTCTTGGCCCTAAAATGAACAGCCACATGGGTACTGCCATTCAGCAGGGATTTCATACCCCAGGACACACGCAGGCAAAATCCTCATCTGTCAAATACGGCCAGATCAGTGAACTGGAAGCAATGTGCCTGACTTTCCTTTGGCTTTGTGAGTGTGAGTGACCCTGTGACTTTTTATTAAGCCATATGATTACACACTGCAGGCATACAAGTGAAAGAATGCCCAGAGAGGTATGTGGTTGTGGCACCTGAAATCCCTCACTGGTCGTTTACAAACCATAAAGAAATGTTGACATATTCCTAAAGCTTAAAATTTTTATTTTTTTTTCATAGGGGCTTAAGGTTTGTGTGGATATAGCACACCACCAGGCTGATGCCAGGCATTTTTTTGGTGCTCATTATTAGAGATATGGCCTGGATTTATTCAGAGACAAGGACTAAAATTATTCCATCTGTACAGTGCTAATGAATACATGCTATTCCTGAACTATCACAAAATTCTGAGCCATGAATTTTGATCATGTTTGAACAGTTATTTATAGGCACAAACTCCCCTGGATTTTTAAAAACCCTTTTCATAAAAAGCTTTGTATCTTAAAGTTTTCATTTTTGCTGTAACCCATTCACAATACTTTTATCAGTTGTACACTCCTAAAACTCCATAGTTATATTTTATCAAAGATGAAGAAATAATATACAACTTCTTACTGTACAAAATATTGTAAAAAGTGTATGGCCAGGAAACAGTTAAACGGATCTTCTCCAGCTGTTTCCAAGCCACTCATTAGGGAAGCACCAGCCCCCCACCCCCACCCCCCCCATTTTACAAGTATGTTTTTAAACCAGTTTTTTTCCCCCCTCACCTTTTTTTTTTTTTTTACTATAGCAGATTTCATTACTGCATGGCAGGATGATTCATCCATTCCTGGCCCACAAAGTCCTAGATTTGGTTCTTACACCTGGAATCATGCTTAGGAGCTAGACTCTTGTAACTGCATGGAAGAGAACTTCTGACCCATATATATCATATATACCC
Source organism: Cyanistes caeruleus (assembly GCF_971803275.1). Lineage (NCBI taxonomy): Eukaryota > Metazoa > Chordata > Aves > Passeriformes > Paridae > Cyanistes > Cyanistes caeruleus. Next base: position 48,165,952 of record NC_141701.1, read on the forward strand.
TACAAAAGATACCTAAAGAATACCCTTCCTTGAGGGGGCTCCCTGGTAACTTTCATCCCTCCTTCCCTGTCAGCTCTTGACCTACGGGGTGTGGGGACGGCTGGAGGATCAGTGCCTTGCTGTGCACTGGATCTCCCTGAGGACATGAGAGACTGTCCCCTACTGACAGCTCAGCAGGGAAGAGGGGAGGTGATGGTTAGGAGTATCCTGACTCACTATCCAGAGCATGGAGATGACCAAGATGTTTCTGTGTTTCTGTGGAGAACAGGCACACAGTCTGCAATTCTGGCTGTGTTTGCCAAGGGCAAAGGGTAACTATCTTACACAAGCTGTTTAGTCTTCCACTTATCTCCTATTTTCTGATTCCTTGGGAAGCTTCTCTTCATCAGCAGGGCTTTTAGCTCATTTCTTTGAAGTCTGTTTTCTAAGACACTGTAAGTGTGCTTTGCAACAGTTCAAAGACCATCTTCTCTGCTTTCAGCAATTCCATATTGAACCGTAGCTTTGAATTATGCAATCAGTAATTTAACAGGAAATTTTTACTTTAAAGACTCTATTTATTAAAGTGCAGATCTTAAGTTCTTAAATCTTAAGGAAACAAGATTCATAATGAATTCTACATCTATTACCTCAGAGTGCCATGAGTTAGGAAGATCAGATCTTTTACCTTGGATCCATTTGATCCCTTCAATTCCCTTGCCTGTGGAGATGCCCAGAGTCCAGATCTCAGAGGAAAGGGTCAAACCCTGCCAGAAAGAGATCTCATCTTCTTGTCTACCACCTAGAAACAAGTCTTAGATCCCAGGCCTGAGATTTAGCATCCCCAAAGTGTATCATACTGAAAAGGAAGATTTGCCCTCTCCTCATTCATTCTTTCCCAAAGTGAGTTGTGCATGAGGTGGTACAAACCAGTGACACTGATAGATGAAAGAGTTAATATTGGTGGCAACCTGGTAGAAGAAATCCAGAGAAAGGCTTAGCTTGCCATCTGGAGCAGATAACTTTAAAACAGCCTGGGAAATGGGGTTGAAGATGAAGTAACTGGGATAAGAAACAGGCTTCCTCACTTTTTCAGTGCAGCAATCTGGAGGCATTGCAGCTGAGCAACTTCTGGCAGCATCGCTGCACATCTGTAGCATCCATTGGAAAGTAAACAGCATCAGTGAGCTGGAAAGACTGTTTTCCTTACTGACTCCCTGCAGCAAATCTCTCCCAAGCTCAAAGAAGAAGAAAAATCTGATGTGTATTTTCCTAGGACTTGTTTGCATCTGTATTCATTGTTCTTTAGTATGTTATGCTTAGTATGTTTGGCTCACTACAACCAGTTAATGTTCTATTGACTAAAAAATACAGTAGCTTGAAAAATTCTCAGAAATTAACTTATTTGGGAAGGAAGGACAGAATCATTCAGAAAAAGGGGAAGTGGTGCAAGACAGTGCATATTCAGTCCTCTTTTCAAAAACTTCTTCCCCAAAATGAGAATTGCTGGAGAATGCCTCTCTCCTTCCCTCCCTCTGCTGATCTCTTCCTTCCTTGAACCAAACTACAGGCTCTGGCAACAAGGCAGCTAATAATAAACTCCTCAGCTGAACTCTAGGAAAGCAGCTTGGTCAAGGTTTGCCTGCCAAATGCTGACCAACACACGTTCTCAGCTACCAGCAATGACTGACTGCTAGCCATGTTTTATACTTTAGCCTTCTGTCCCTCAGAGCACATTTTGCTCCAAACAGGACCTCCCAAATGATGGAGTCAAAGGTACTCGGCTCATGGTCCACCTATCATGTCTCATGTACCTGGAGCATACAGGGACTTCTCCAGTCACAATATATTAACACAACTTCTCTTGCACTACAACTCCTGAAACAAAAACCCCACTGCTGTTTTTATCCCTGCCCACACCAACAGGCTGTACAGGAACTGTGCTGGTGTTTCTACAGTGCCAGCCAGCAGACAAATAGAACTTCTTTCAAAATTACCTTTTATCAAGGCTTGTGTAATAAAACTTGGTTCTTGCCTTGGGATTTCCCCAAATCTGCCTTATTTTAGCAGGAAAGACACAGGGCCAAGAGGGATCACCGAGGCAGCAGGCATATTTCCTACTGATCAGGCAGGAGCTCAACTGCATTTTGGCCTTAAGAGCAACTCTGGTGCTTCACTTGAAATGCTGATCCAGCTGTCCACTGAGTTTGGAGCCTTTAAAAGTCATGCAGGTCACCTTTCTGTCTGGAGGAGCTCAGTGCCAGGTGAGGAAGCAGCCAGCACTGCTGACAGCACGAGGCTCCTGCTCTCTCCAGAGGCTGCTCAGAGGCTGCCTGGAAACGCAGCAGAGACTGTAGAGGTGGGACCACACTGAGTCAGGTTTCCTGAAGGGGAAATAAACCCTTTATGGGACACAAAAGCATGAGCACCTACAGTCAGACAGCATGTATGGTGGTGCAGTGATGTGTGGAAACCAGGCTAGCCTAGCTCCTCCCTGAGCTGCCCCATGAAGCTGGGAAAAATGATGAGGGTATGGGATGAAGTCTGGGCTCCAAAATAGTATGGACAAAGAAGGCTACTTGGATTGGGACCCTACTGAATTACACAGCTCTCACCAGTGCCAATGTCATGGCTTCATGATCCCCTTCCCCCTTTAGTCAGGCTCTTCTGTACTGCAGATACTTGGGATATCTCTCTGACCACAGCAATGCTGCTCTCCTGAGCCATGAGGCAGTTATGGTTGGTACCTAAGGGTGGAACTACCCTGACTCCTCCTCTTGTGGTGAAATCTCCTCCTACCACTTCCAGGCTGCCAGTTCTCTCTTCCCTCCATGCTGCCTCGGCATGCACAGCAGCACAAACATCTCTGGAAATGGTTTTGTATTTCTAAGGGGAGAAATAACTCACCTTGGTAGCATGACAATAGGAAAGGAGAAAGAAAGAAATGATAGCAAGTTAGCTTTCATGTCACAGCAGTGCATTTACTATCAGGACAGTAAGGATAATGGAGTACCCACTTCTCACTAAAATCTTTTTTACTGCAAGAGAGTGCTGACCAGGGATAGCCAGGTAGAGGATAACACCAAGGGAACTTATTTTTATAGCTGCTAATGAATACCAATATTTTTTACTTATTTGGAGGTGACAGAAAACAGCATTTCTTTCTATTTCTCAAGATCTGATTTGCTTCTTTGCTATTCCAGGGCTTAATCACAACAACAACAACAACAAAAATGAGACAAACAAAAGGAAAACGACAAATAGAAAAGCAAAAAACCCTGTGTGCAGCCTTATGGAGGACTTTCCAAGCCACAGATGCTGGCTCTGTGGTTGGTGGATCTATCCAAAATAAAGCTCAACAGCAGGGAGCAGTGGAATAGTTCAGGGGGTAGAAAAGGTCATGCGAATGTGATCCCCACCTCCCAAACTCCACATCTCCTTACGCTGCCTTCCCCTGCTCCTTTTAGGATAGAAGGAACTTTTACTTATTTTTTATTTTTGTTTTCAGCCTGGCTTTCCTATCCACTTGCCAGCTGGGGTCATTGAAAGTGACTCTTGCTGCAGCCACTTTCCCAGGACAGAAGAAATGAGGTGAACTATTATTCTGATGGCTTATAGGCAAAAAGGCACCAATAGCTTTGTTGATGAGCCCCTTTGGCTGCTCCAAGACAGAGCTGGCACTGTGGGAGCTCAGAGGCCACCATGTCACCTTCCCCTTGCCACAGGGGCAGGAATTCTCCTGCCCTGGGCCAAACTTGACTGCAGAGACTAAAGTGTTCTCCCAACAGAAAGAGACCACAGGGGCACTGAAGGGTGCTAAACTCTGTGCACAGATACGTGGCACTACCCTCCTCACATGAGAAGGCCATTTTGGGTGAACAAACATAAAAAGAAGAGGAAAGTGGAAAAAGGGAAGAAAGTGAGTGACCTCTTTTTAATAATCTTTGGCATCAGAATGCAGTCATATCTTATACTTTTCCTTTGAGTGGAGTGCACAGCCTATGTCATGGCTCAGCTTCCAGTACAACTTCTGCAAGTCCACAGGAGATCCCATGAAACCACTCTGGGGAAAACCTACAAACTGCTGCACACCAGTCTGATCAGGGCTGAAGCAATGCCCAGCTGGGCAAAGGACATGTAAGAGGCATGGCCCCTTTTTTCACAACCAGCACCTTCAGTTCTCTTCAGGTGTGGGCTTCAATTTCCTAATGAAAGAACTATTTTGGAAGCCTTATGTTTGCCAAGAAAATAAACCAAGTCTAAACATCATACCTTCCTCTGGGAGGACATTGGATGTAGATGATGGGACTGTATCTCTATGTTTCAATGCTGCCAGCAAGAAAGATTTTCATAGCAAGTGTTTGATTTATCCTCAGCACTATGCAAAAGCAAGCTGAAAGACTGCTGTCACTTACCAAACCTCTTGTAGCCGAAGGACTGCACCTCCTCCTCCTCCGCAAAGTCGTCTGGAGAAAGAAAGACACAGCAGCAGGTTATTACTACTACCACTGGAAAAAGATGAGAATAAGTTTTTACAGGTGCATGGTCATGAATTAATGTAGCTTTACTTGGTTTGTTAGGCATGCTACTGCTCTTCTCCTCTGCTTCTCCTATCCCACCTCTGTCTCACGTGCAGAAGGCAGCTCAGAGCCTTTGCCCCAAGGAAAATCCCCAGCAGAACTCTGGATTACAAACTGTGCAGATTTATCACCTGGCAGCCATCCCGAGGCCTGCTTGGCCAGCCAAGTGCAGACCAGAGGAGATATGTCCCTCATAACAATGACAGCCACAATTGCCACCAGTGTGCCACTTGGTCAAGCTTGCCTGGACCACAGGAGTTAGAGAGGATGGTTGTCCATCCGTCCATCCATCCATCCATCCATCCATCCATCCATCCATCCATCCATCCATCCATCCATCCATCACCTCCCATGCACACTAGCTTGGCCTGAAAATGTCAGATCTGATAAAACAGGGGAAACTGAACAGGTAAACTCAGATGAGAAAAATGAAAACCAAGATGGTGAAGACTGTGAAAGGTCTAGAGGGGAAGCTGCATGAGAAGTGGTTGAGGTCACTTGGTTTGTTCAGTCTGGGGAAGACTGAGGGAACACCCATGGCTGTCTACAACTTCCTTGGAGGGGAAGTCGAGGGGCAAACACTGATGATAGGGCCTGGGGGAATGGAAGTTGTGGGGAGGTTTAGCTTGGCTGTTAAGAGAATATCAGGCTCCCCAGGGAAGTGGTCACAGCAGCAGTCTGCCTGAGTTCAAGAAGCATTAGAACCATGTGCTCAGATACATGGTGTGATTCTTGGGGCTGGCCTGTGCAGGGATGGGAGTTGGATTTGATCATCCTTGAGGGTCCCTTCCAACTCAGGATATTCTATCATTCGATGAGTCCATTATGCCTTTTGTTCTCATCTTTATGGTAAGCAAGCAGTAATACACTAATAATCACAAGGTTATTTTGTCAGAAGCGGAATTTCTCTCAATTTCCTTCCGTCAGTGAAGGAAAAGGCTGGCATCAGCAAAAAAAATACACCCATGACTTTTAAAAAAAATAGAATATATTTGTGTTCATGTGTTCAGCCTCCTTCCATCAAGACAACCCCTTGTTCTGCTGACTCAGGAAAGGCAAAAGCTCTGCCTCGTCACCAGCACCAGCCTCTACAACAATTGCTGGGAGGGCAGCACAGCCCAGGCTGTTCTTCTTCCACTTCTGTATTTCGCAGAGGGAACATTTAATGACTGGTGGAGGAAAAGCAAGCTCAAAGCAGGTAAATGTGTGATGGAGTGAGAAGTCTGTGTTTAGTTAGACGTCTTTTTGCCCACAGACTTACTGCACATGACTGGGCTGCTCTGCATCACGAAACTGGGCTAACTGGTGCCACAGCTAACTTGGGACAGCACAGAGCCTTGGGGGGTGAATCCAGAGGTAAAGATACAGTCTGCATCCAGGCTCAACAAAGCCTAAATGATTTGCATGCATGCCTCCACTAGGAAATCTGACTTGTTTCTCCTTCTGACCTGTGAGGTGCCACACACAGAAGCCTGAAGGAGGCTTTGCCTGAAGCAGCAGCGGAGTCCATGAAATGCATCACTTTGCAGAATATCACCCTTTACTCAGACAGCACTATTGATTAAACAGCTAAAAACATATTCTTCACCAGGTAAGACATTTTGCTTACTGCCAACAGCATTCCTGTCCATATCTTCAGCTAGACTCCCAATTCAGATGTGCATTTAAGAAGTGGAAGAGCCAGTGGTTGCTCCTTAGGCAAAACAAACACATCCTGGTTTTGAAAAAAAAACAAAAACCCAAACCAAACAAACCCTCACAACTGTCCCAAACGTTATCTGAAGAAAAGGGCCCCAATGGAACATGACAAATACTAATAAACCATAAAGAGTCAACAATCAACTTCTCATCGCAGCAGTGAGCTACTCAGGAAAGATCTTCCCCTCCTGCACAAAAGATAAAATGCTGCACAAAATAAGATAACAGCTCCAGAGACCTTAGCTTCCTGCCCTCTCCTGCTATCAGGCTGCAACACAATCGCCTCCTTTGTTTGTCAGGAGTGTAACCTGGCTTATCCGATCAGTATCTGATGTATACAGCCAGGCACATCTGATGTGCAGCTTCATCCCACACCACATCTCCAAGACCTTCCTCTCAGGCTGACAGCCCCTTCCCTAGTCTTCTTGTTTTTCATTCTTGACCAACAGCATTGGGTTTTACAACTTTAATCACATTTTTGTTTCTTTGGCCATTTCAGTATATGCAACATGTTTATATATGTACATTTTATACATTTCTATACACACATATACTTTTAAATATATGTATATGCTTTTCAGTATTTGCAATTAAGCATGTTATTCATTCTAGGGATGTTTTTTTTCCTTAAGCTTTGAATACATTATAATTATTCATTCACCTCCTAATTCTAAAGAGCACTTCTGATATTTGAAACAAAGAAGTGGAGATGGGCAAGGACAGTTATATCAAGTGGTAACTTGTCTCCCTGGTCAGTAAAATCTCAAACATCATCCCTGTGAGTTGATCGTGCAAGGGGCAGTCAATGTAATTTTAGAGGAAGTCTATGAAAATTATTTAACAGAAAAAGCTCAATGTTCTTTCAGTCACAACTGCAACTTTGCTGAAATCGTGCAAATAAAGCACTTAACAATATTAACGATAATGTAAGAAATTAATAAAGCAAGCTTAGAATAAACATTCAGAAATTACGGCACTTGGGAAAAAGAGACTAAGATGGGTTGAAGGTCCTACCTCAGAAGAAGTCGATGTTTGAAATATTAAAAATTAAGTTGACAAATGAGCCTGTAAATTTAAGTCCCAAAACAAAGCCCTGCACCCAGCCTGCTCCTCCCATGCCTGTAGGGCAGTATTGTCCTCAGTGGAGGCAGCAGAACCTTGATCCTCAGCTCCCTGTTCCAGTGCTGGAAATATTAAAATTTTGTCACAAGTTCTACAAAAATCTCAAAGCTTCCTGATATCTTCAAATCAGCAGAATACAGGAGAACCTAAGTTTCCATTGAAAAGGTAACAGTTTTTCTAGTGAAAACTATGAAAATGTGATCTGTTATAAATTACAGAGGTTAAGAAAATATACACCAAGTAAGAAGGCAAATACTATGAACACCTCCAGTATGTTTTAATGACATATGCTTTTAAAGGCAGTATCAGAAATCATTGTGGCAGAAATTCATGAGCTCTGAGCACCAGTGACTGATCTTAGAAATGGAAATTCTGGGTTTTCACATCAGTGGTGCCCATACTTGAGTGAGTCTGCAGCTGGCGTAGGAGGGGTTTGACATTGTGAAAGCCTTAAGTTAGAAATATTTTTCTTCAGTTTAAGTCCAGTCCTTCTCAGTTACAAAGAGGACTGGAATGAATGCAGTGTTCCTGTTACATACATGCATTAATACGCAAGCAAGGCTTATTTTCATGGGTGAAAAATATGAAGGGCCGACTCCTCCTTGCAGCAGACAATCAAGCAGAATTTTTTATGTCCTGGTCACAAGAATGAACTCTTCAGTATGGGGAAGATCAGCCCTAACTCATTTGTAAGCCATTCAACTGAGCTCTCAGCTGTGAACAAAAAGATAGAGAATCCAGAATAAGAAAGACAAAGTGACTATTATTCCACTGACTTGTACAGAACTCTGCAGGAAGGTCCATAAAAAAGGTGAATTTTGGGCAGAACAGAAACATATGTGAGCAACCAATTGTATTTAACCATGCAGGGGAAGGGACACTAGAGATGTCCTGTTTTATTGGGTTTACAAGAGTCTCCTTGAATGCTAGGACAGATTGCCATGGGGAGCTTACAGCAAACTGCACCAAATCATTTTGTCTCACTGTGGCTGAACAGCAATACATCAAATATTTTAGGGAGTCAGTGTCAAGCAGAGTTCTAGTCCAAAAAAGTAAAAAAAAAAAAGCTTTGAGATATTTTGGCAATATCCATGGCCCATTGAGTACCAATGCCAAATTCCACTTGCCTTCCAGTTATAAGCTATTACTGCAACACCTCTAGTAAATATAGTTGTAGAGTTAAATAAGTTACAGTACAATGCTTCAAGGGAGTGGGAATTATGAAAAGGCAGTTCAGCTGGGGATTAATGCAGCGAACAGAGGGAATTAATTTAATCTAAAACAAATTAGACTCTCATTTGATTAATTTGCTAGTGGCAAAGTAAACCTGTGGAGTAGAACTGTTTAATTTCTTGTTTTTGTTCTTAAATCTTAAATAAATTAATCATGGATCACTTATGAGTCACTCTAAGGTCAAGTAAGAAAGAGCTGGCCTGCAGCCAAAATGGATGCTAAATCTGCCCCTGAGACAATACAGGGCATAAAACCACAGCACCAGATCTGAGGAGCCTTTGGTGCAAGGTGATTTTAGGGGAGTTGTTTCCATTTTAGCCCCCTCCCTTCATGGGTGTCGTTGTTGGCATATGGAAGGTGTTAAAGAAAACTGCTAATGTACGTGTCCAGCTGTCTCCTTTTAACAGTACACCTTGCTGAACCATTTAAACCTAATTAACTAACAAGGCAAACAAGACCTCAGAACCATTAGAGATGCTGGGTCATATGGTGGCTGCAGACATGTGGTATCCAGTAATTTTGAGAACACTTTGTGGGCTGCAAACATGGATGCAAAGTCCTTGTATAAAGACCTCGTCTGAAGTCTTAAATAATGAAATCGAACCAATATTCTACATTGCACTTCAAAATCTGGGAAAATCTATTCCAGGAGAGAATGAGGCATCTGGTATGAAAATTGTCATGCCAAGTTTCAGCTCAGATTTTAGAAGTTCCTTTATAACCCCCTGAAACCTCAAGTTGCAGTACATTAGAACTTACCCCTAATGTTAAGGGATAAGTTACCTAATTTACCAGGCTGGGAACTCAGACTGTAAGGTTAATTTGTAGTAAAAATGACATCCAGTGTAAGAGTTTCCTCTAAAATAAATCTATCTCTCAAAGGGCTGTAATGGTTAGAGCCCTGCCTTTCCTACTGACTTAATGGGAACTATAGAGCTATATCCCAGTGCAACTCTGTAAAAATCGTTCTAATATTATCAAGGAGAGATTTTTACTTGTTCCATTTGGAAAGAAGCTGTGCCCATTAGTTGAAAGTCACAATATTCCACTCCTTAACCTGTGAATCATCATGGATGAAGAACTCTGCTCAGAACTGTGAACAAGTGCATCTCCTTCATGAGAGACTGCTTGCAGTGTCAAAAAGCTGCTTCTGCCTGCTCTCTCCACCTCAGCACTTTCACTGAAAGGCAAAACTCATCCACTTGTGAGGTTTCTGTAATATTAACAACTGTTCAGGCAGACAAGGACAGCAACACCAATATATTTCTCATATCACATTTCAAAAGCTTTTTGAGCTGCCACCAGATTTATATGCATTTCTGCTCACTATTAACTGGGTCTACATTCAAACTGCTGACCTAGAGGTGAAATGGAGCCAGCAGAAGCACAGCAAGCAGCTGTGGCCTTAAAATGTTGATGACTTCATAAGTCTAATTGGTTTCCACTGGTTTTCATAGCTTTTATTCTGGACAGTCTCCTGCTTGTGCTAATGGGCTACTCATTCCCCTCTCTCTTCACAGATGCTTTATTTCACTTGTCTTCTGTTCTGCCTTTCTCCACTACTTTTTCCTTATAGGCCCTTTTCATAGTCAAGTCTTTCTCTCTGCCTCTATTTCAGTAAGCTCTCCCTCACAAAATCCTACCCCACACTTAAAGTGCTTTCCTGATTGACAGGATCCCAAGCTGGCATGTGACACGAACAGTCACTGTTGTTGGCTGAGTGTGTTGTGCCCATATTATCCACCCCTTCCTTTGTCTGGCTTGTCACACAGCAAACTCCTTTGGACAGGGATTACGTGGATTCTGCACCTGCAGAGTACCTGGTCTTTCAGGCAGCCATGGCAGAGGTTCAGCTGAGGCAGTCCTGGAACACAGCCCACCTCCCTGCATCCTAAAGCATCCTTTGGGATGTTGTTTGAGCTTGGGTTCTGGCAACAAAACTGAGGTTTTTCCTCTGCTCTGTCCAACTGAGACTGCTGATCTGGGAATTTATCCGCTTATCTTAGTGACTGAAAGAGGCAATGTCCTAGATCAGAGATCCTCCCTTGGTACTATCCTATGACTTGGATGGCATCTTCCATCACCTAATACATGCATAAAACAAATGAAACCATGTTTGTTTTAATAATCAAATAATCATGACAAATGGGTGCACTTTAATATCTTGGTCTTCATCTATTCCCCTACTGCTGTGCCCAAAAAATGTGAGCACTTACATTAAGAACACACACAAAAAGATGATTGTGAATTTTAGAAGTATAACAACAATCACTCTGGTTTTTTAGGCACAAGATGAAGACAGTAAATTGGGGGTTTGGAACAAAACTTGTTAGCCCATAAGTGCCACAGAGCATCATTACCATACTGGGGTCAGGAGCAGCTGCATGGTGTGGAGGATCAACTTTAGAAGTTGAAAGTTTAAATCATATCGTATTTCAGAGTAACGATTTAAGAGCTAACAGATATGTTCTCATTAGTGCACTGAAAAATCATCCCTCCCTGTCTGTATGTCAGAGGAGGCAATTAACAGCAGTATTAAAATGGCATACACATTCCTAACAACACATGTCTCTATTACCTCCCATTACTCAATTCACTTTGCTCCCCAGTGATGTCTCAGTCTGCACCTCAAATTTATGCACCAAAAGGGATTGCAGTTTTAGGTGGAAGCAGTCAAACTCCAAAGACAATTCATCTTAGGTTGCTCCCTCACTTGCACAGACCACACTCACATTATGAGGAGGATCAGGTTCACTTTCCATGCCTTGTAAAAAACGTCTTTATTTTGCTTTCCGAGGGGGAGGGCTGGAAGGAGAGATCCTCTGTTCTGATATACAGAACCTCAGGATAAGGAAGGTTTTGTGAAGCTGAAGATAACTGGGTACGCATCCTTTGCAGTACTGAGCTGCTTTCATCCTTGACATTTCTCTCAGTTCTCTTTATTTTACTCTGCTTTATCTCTGCAAGGCCTGATCAGCTCTCTCTCTGCAAGATTACCTTTCCCTCCTTATCCTAGCAGCCAGAAGTGTCTGAACCTCTGGGCACAACAGTCTTTCAGTGTGGATCTAAGTAAACTGTTCAGTAGTTGTGACAAAAAAAGGGCTCTGTTCAGCCCTCAGCTGTAGCAAAATCAATCTAAAATGAATCAATGTTATCCAAAGTAAGAGAAGAAGGAATCACAGGAGATTTTGAACAACTCCCTTCTTCATAGGGATAGGTTTTTCCATGCTATTCTTGTCCTGTGTGGCTGGGAAAAGTAGAATTGAAGCAATAATGAACAATTACAAGTTCTTACTGAAAATGCTCCTGTCATAAAGAGTTTATAGGCTAATTCTGCTAAATATCCTTTGTGGGTGTACAGTAATATTTCTATCTGTGCAATAACACATTCCTCTTATAATTTCATAGCTCTTTTTTTCCTCTGTAATGTTAATAAGAACATGCTTTGACACACACTTGCGTCTTTCTCATCCATATGTTTAAAATGCTCTGTGCTACCAATCAATTCAGGACACACACTGACTGTATAGTAGCATTGCTCAGGATTTGTTCTGTGTTTTATCACACATTTATTATAACTGCTCATGCCTTTGAACTTCTGCTGTAGGGTCCTGTGACATGTCCAACACACACCACTCAGACCTCCTGCATATGTTTCATGTTTATGTCACTATATTCATATAAGCTCTGTTATAAGTGGACTAAGGAAAGGTTACTGGATCACTCCACTTCTAATCCTTGGTTTTCAGATGCTTTCTGGCTTCTGCAAAATGCTCTGGACTGGATTTTTCTGTTAATTCTTGGTTTGAAGTTTCTATCCAGGAAAGACCTATTTGCAGATGACTGTTCATTTGATTTAGTGCACACAAAGGACAGAGACAGAGAGAGACTTTTCTGCAGTGTTACAAAATTATAACTTTAATTCCTTTATTCTTTAAAATTAGCAGTAGCATCTAAACAGAGAGAAAGACAAAGCCTGTCAAGAAGGTAAACATCATATAGATTATTTAAGACTTTTCAAGGCGGTCAAGAAAGATCAACTGAACTTGCATGCACAGTCAGCTTTTGCTATCGTAGGTGTTATTTGCAAATTACGTCCAGGCTCTGAGTCCCACAGAATTTTAGCTGTTATTAATTTTCTGATAAAGTGTTCACTGTGTAAACTTGGGGTGAACTGAACTGGCATATCCTGTGAGAGCTCGGTGTACTCTTATCTCCTGCGAGCTGTGCTCAGGGCACACTGAGACACCTTTGAGGTAAAGGGGTCGAGGCTAAGAAGGGCAGGCGCTCAGACCAGGCTGCTCCCGAGGCACTGTGGGCTTCGCTGCTCCAGTGGAACACAACCAAGGACAAAGATGTTTCTCCCCATGCATCTTTTTATATCAAATGAGAGGAAAGGCACAAGACAGAGTACTTGGCCACATTCCAGCTCTCAAGCACACCCCAGTACTCAAGCACAGGATCCCAGATGGTTTGTTCTCCAGGACCATTACTATACTAATGGTACATAGCAAGGTGCTTGTGATGGCATAGATGGAGGAGGAGGAGGAGGTGGTAGTGGAAGAGGAATGAATAGAAGCAGCTAAGCTACTTTCAGCATCATTAATTAAAAGCTTCGCTCTCGTCCTGGATCAGTCTCCAAATGACCACCTTGACTTGTCATTGCCTGATTTTGGGCATTAGTATTACGTGGTTATCCAAAGAGCATACTTATTTCAGAGGAAAACACTTATCACCAGCACTGCCATGAAAGTAGTGAGTACAGGTAGAGTTTAAATCAGTAACTAGAAAATAAATTGCAGCTATACAGAAAGAAGTTCTCAGTTTTAATGATGCTTGTCCAGGTCTTAAATTAAGGCCAATGTTTATGAACATGTGGTGATGTTTGACTATGAGGAAGCTGTTTTCATTTGCTTCCCAGGCAACGAGTGCTCCTTCATACCCCAATAAATAACTATAACTTAGAAATATCATTTGATAAAGATAAATCTGACCCTAAAGCAGTCAAATCCCTATATAAATCACATGAATTATTACTAAAAAATATGACAAAGTTTGTGAGCTCAGTGTTGTTTGCTGGAAATAAAACTGCCAGCATATTGAACATAAACTTCAGTTTGTTTTACTGATTTAAAACATAACACATTACAAATACCAGCAATGGGAAATATAATTTATTCCTTACAGATATTTAGTGATGTAATTATTTAGATATTCATCCATTCTCTAGAGAGGGTAGAGACAGAGACAGCTGCAATCAACAGATCTTTTTGTATTTATTGAGAAAAATGTGTAACTATACCAAGTTCTACAGTCCTACAATTATCACTACCATCAAGTTTTAAGAGAAAATATGAAAAGCCACATTCATACCCAGAAAAGGAAATCACTGAGTCAAAATTTGGTTTAACTCTCTGACTTCTCTAACACTGGCAAAAGCGCTTGATGTGATGATTTGTTCGACACTTTTCTTTTGCTATTAGCACAGTCATTCAAATGCTCTTTGCATGTTTTATTACTGATTTCTGTAACTCTGGGGGAAAGAAGTAGGATGGCTGTGATCACTCTTAGGGAAGCCAAATGGTAAGGACTAGCACATCCTCTTGATGGAGTGTGGGGCACCAGCCAGTGCTCCCAGGAGCAGGAATTGCATCTTCCCCTTGAATGCCACTGCTCTGCTTTGCAAAGAGCAGTGGAAGCAGAATGGAAGGACACATAAGTCATGTTAAATGTTATTGCCATCCTTGGTCCTTTGCATCCCACCTCTCCCCCAAACCCCAAAGAATCGAGTGTCAGGCTTTCCGTGGTAACAGGCACAGGTTTGTTCTACCTACTACTAGATCCCCATTGTTTTGGTTTGTTCCTGCCCTTACACTCATGCTGATAATGACAAGCTAATGACAATTTTTTTGGCATGAGCAGCCTATAAATAAAAAACACTGTAAAGACATTATTTTTAATATGTGGTATGGCCCTGGAGAGACACCATGCCACAGTGCCAGAAGTAACGTAAATAGTGTGTGTGTGTGTGGGCTTGCAAAATAAATGCCCCCCAAAAGTTTTTCCTCCCTTCAGGCAGCTACTCTGGCAAGTGAATAAATAATCACATCATTTGGTGTCCTAGACTCTGGAAACTCAGTGTAACTATCATGATGTTTACTGGCCCCCTGGCACCTGAAATAAAACTCAGTTCAACAACAGGCACAGTGGTGCCCAAAAGCATTTTTCATATATGTATGTCTTTTCCTTAAGCTTACTTTTTGCCTCTGAAGAAAAAGTGGATTCAACTCTCACAAAGTCCCAACTAACTCCTAAACTTTCCATAATGTTCTTTGATGTTTTCATTGTAAGTATTCCCCAGTGTGTAAAGCCTCTGCCTTTTGCTGTAAGGCTATCAATTTTCATAAACAGAAGGCTTTCTTGCACCCCCCCATACATCTTTATTAGGTTACAGAGTAGCAATTTGGCAATCTGCATCTTTATTTCATTTTAAAGTATGTGACACCTCTCAGTCACAGCTATGTAGGACAGGGTCAAATATTTCACCCATTTAAAACACAAAGAGAAGGAAGGCAGGAAAAGAGAGAAAAAGGAAAAGAAACAAAGTTTCAGTCTGAACAGATGCAAAGACCAAAAATTTTCCAGTCGGTGGATGTAGAGGAGAAATACGCCAAATACATTTCACAAGCCAGTTAAGCTTCTACTGGCACCTAATCACTGCCAGATGTTTAGAAGCAACACCAAGAACATCGCAAAACGCTGGCAAAAAATAAACTAATCAACCAGGGAGAAACACAGGTCTTCTTCTCGGGGCACCGGCGAGGGGGAAGATAAAAGCTGGGCGCGGAGAGAAACCGTGCTGGGGGTAGAGCACCCATGCCGGGACTCACTCACTCACTCACTCACTCACTCACTCACTCACTCACTCACTCACTCACACAGGGACAGCCGCTCCCGGACCGGGACTGACCGCACACCCCGCACCCGGGGACGCGGTGCGAGCCCCGCTCTGCCTCTCCCGGCACCGCCCGCCCTGCCCTGCCCGCAGCGGCGTGTCCTGCCCGCCACCTGCCCGCACCGCGTCCCGCCAGCACCCTGCTGCCTACGGCTCACGCCGCGGGCACCCTCCCCACGACCGCCCTGCCCGCAACGTCCCCGTGCTGAGGACTGTGCACACGCCTGCCGCCGATCCCGCACGGTGTTCCGATCCCGCACGGTGTTCCGATCCCGCACGGTGTTCCCATCCCGCACGGTGTTCCGATCCCGCACGGTGTTCCGATCCCGCACGGTGCTCCCGCTGTGCCCGGTGCACGTGTGCGGGCGGCGGAGCGGCCGCCCCGCTCCCGTCCCTACCTTTCATCTTGGCGCCGGGGCTGCTCACATAGGACGGACGGGGCGCGGCGGGGCTGCCGCCGGGAGCGGCGGGCGGCGGAGCGCTCCCTGCCTACTGCCGGGCCATGCCCCCGCCGCGGGCCCTGCTGCGCAGCCCCGGCCGCTGCCGCTCGCCCTCGCTCCTCGGCCGCCGGCGGCACCCAGCTCTCGCCGCCAGCCCCACGGAGCCCGGCCCGGCCCCGCGGAGCCCGGCCCGGCCCCGCCTCCCTCCCTCCGCCCCGGGGAAGGGGCCGCGGCCGGGGCCGGCGGCGGGGGCGGGCTCGGGGTCCCGCCGGCGGGTGGGGCTGGGGGTGCCGCAGCCCGGGGATGTCGCAGCCCGGGGATGTCGCAGCCCGTCCCGCCGCGGGTTCCCGGGCTGCGGGGTTGTCCGTGGGCAGCAAGGGCTGTGCTTGGGCAGCAGCCCGGGACGGGAGTTACGGGGAGCCCGTCAGTGACCGGGGGAGCCCGAGCGGGACGTGGTGCTGGCGGCAGTAGAACGGTCCTGACCGCACGCCCGGGCAGGCAGCCGGGGGTTCCTCGTGAGTGAGATCTCCCCAGCCAGCCAGCCCAGCGTGCCTCACTCGCGGCACGCCGATGGAGGGGTCCTGCAGCGGGGGTGCATAGCTGGGAGGAGTTTGCAGGACGTGCGAAGTTCGCCCTGGTGCTGAACGAAGGACCACGAGTAGTCCTGTTGGATTCATTGGGACTCTGTGCACTGCAGGCACTGGAGAGAGTCTGTAAATATTTGTGGGATTATGGATACACAGGCCAGTCATCTTTTATTTTTCTAGTTCTGGATGTTGCCAGGAATAAGGGATTGTTTCCAGGCTCCTGTTTTCATGAAAGGCATGGTTTGTTTTTCTGCAAAGCCAGCAATTTTTAAGCAATTGAAGACGGTGATAAATATTTATGATCCATCTTTGAGTGTTAACATCAGTACTGATGAGGCAGGGCAGGTGCGATGTGCACCAGTTCGTTCTGGGGATGAACAAAGCAGTGGAGGGACCAGAGAGTCCCTCCTGATGCAGGGAGAAGATGCACATGATTTTGCCTTTGCAGTTAGAGGTATCACAGCTGTTCAATGTAGGGATGTCCCACGGAAGTATTATACTACATGGTCTTTTCAGAGCGCCTATGGCTCCATTAAGGACCGCAGTGTACCAGAAAGGTACAAAAGCATTGGAAACCCATCAAAGAACGATCTCACATCAGCAAGGAATGGAGGATTAAGTCCTCCGAAAGTAGTCATTCTAGAGCAAAAATTAAAGAAGAAATTCAGAAATCTGAATTCCTCCAGTTGATCTGATTACTTGAGTTGACATCAGCTTGACCATGTTTCACTGACTTGGAGGCAGTACCTTTAGTTTAGGACTGATGAAAATATTGGAATACCAGCTGCAGTAGCCATTTGCTGCTTTAAAGCAGGGCTCAGATATCAAAGAGACTCGACTCAGCTTTTAGTTTACACTCTAGCAGTTGACTGGAATATCATGAGTAAACACTTAAATCTGAATGCAGTCATCAGGTAATTACAGGGTGCCTGTAGTGCTGTGTTGGATTAGGACCACAGTGTTTATGAGACACACTCATGCTTACTTGGTGGTTTGAGGCTCCTAAGTTTACAATTAAAATTTACAATTTTTATTTTAAAGAATCAATAAAATTCTATTTTCAAAACTGAAAGCCACTGAAACTCTGATCCAAAGCCATGAGTATGTTTCCTAAAAGAAACCTTTCCATCACGTTTCACTGAGTGGATGAAAGCAATAATGAAGCCCCGTTTCTCCATAGGAGGGTACTTCTGTCTGAAAACACAGTACAGAAGGAATGCTTTAAAAAAAGATGAGGAAAGAGGAATATTGCCTTAAACCTGTGTCATCAGGTGATGTGCAAGGAACAGGATGTGCAGGAATTTAGAAAGTTCCTCAAAAGCAGTAAATCATAACACTTTTCTAATTTTTTAGACAGTAACCTTAATGAACTGAGGGGTAGCAACCAAAATTGCAGAGCCTGATGAGTGAATTGCTGCATCTGAGGAAAATATGTTCTTTAATAATTAAAAAAAGAAGTATTAGTATTTTGAAGTCATATAGAGCTTATGATTTATTCAGTAGATCTGAGGCCTACTTTCATTCTTGTGACTTGAAAATATTCATTAATTTGTGAACGCAGTGGGACACTCCGAATTTCTAGAGTAAGCTTCTATATTGGCTTTTAGTCGTGTAAGTTGTATTCCACACTGGATTTCTTATACATATGTTAGGAATGTGTGAGAAAGTGTATGCAAAAATATGTTAATTTAAATGGCTGATGAGCTTCTGCTAATACTGCTATAAAAATCTAGTGTTAGTAAAGAAATGCAGGAAACACATGAACTGTTTCATATGTCAACTCTTTCCTTTAAAACCAAGTATTTCATGTTTTAGTATCTGAAGTGAGCATTATTCTTTCCTTCTCACTGGTCAATGTGTGTCCACCAGAGGAAGGTGTAGGTGTCAGACACCATCACCACCCTTAGAAATCCTGGGATTAGCATAGGGGAAGACAGACTGTTGATGGCTCATGGAGATGGAGAATTGATCAAACTCACTTAACAAATATTGGTAGATTATTGGTATTATGGAGCATATACATTATTGTATATGTTCAGCTGAATACATACGTATTAAGGGTGCAGTACACTACATAATACAGGTTTGTATTATGCTAGGAAACATAATATTGTGTTGCCCAGTCACAGGCCTTCACAAACTTTAGCTTTTTATACACTTTCAGATTTTTCAAGTTTCATTTAAATCTATGGTGAAATTTGCCAAACACAGTTACTCTGCCTTTCCACAGAAAACCACTCATCTGCTCAGAAAGAGTTTCAAGTATATTTTCATATTCTTTTATTTTTAGGAAACTTTAGACCACATTCCAGGGAAACTAATTTCACAGAAATGCTTCATTTTAGGGGCTTCTTTGTTACCCCAGTTCAGGACGTAAATTATGAGGCCTGTTTTCTCATCTGACAATAATAATGTAACAGCAGCTTACTACCACAACGGGCTGCCTTGTCACAAAGCGATCCCATGTTGCTGCCAGATTCAGACTCAGAGAAGGACTAATGCATCTAAACAAATCATTGTTCTTTAGAAATGTTTACATATTGCCTTAATATGGCTTGTTTATATGGAACTATTACAATTTATTCATCAAATGCTGAAATAAGGTACCCAAGTGAGTGCTTTGCAGTTGCTGTGGCACGGTGTGACTTTAAGCACTTACCAACCACATGTGCGTTGTTTATTTTTTCCTTGCTACAGTCTCCTCTTGAATAGCAAGAAAGTTTGTTTATAATGGGTCTCACTCACTTTTACTCTGCAAAATGTGTTCAAATTCAGCAGTAATCCAGAAAAGAAGGATGTCAGTGTTTAATCTCCCTGGATTCACTACAGAAAAAGTTGTGCAGGCTGTGCTAGAAGTGATTTAAACTCAAGGTAATGTGCTCAGTTCTTGCTCACTTTGATTCCACTTCATAACGGACCATTACCCTTTACCTGGCTCATTCCCAGAGCCTAACCTACAAAATCTGTGCTATTTGGCAAGTCTTGGAGATACTGGAAGCCTTGGTCCTTGCACACGGAGGCACGTGTGGCATTCTCTTTTGATCGGCAGCTTTCTCATAGCTCAAACCCACATGCAATACAAAAGGCAGAAATAAAATTTTAAAATGTCTGAAAAAAAATAATTGCATGCATCATTGAGGAGAACTACATGTGACACGGGAACCATGTGTGGAAGATCATTTGTCTGAAGTAAGTACCATTTGGGTTCTGTACAAAATGTGCATTTCAAAAGTAAGAGTTGAGTATTATAACATATTTTAATGATAAATCTTTTTCTGCACAACAATTTCATATTGTTGTTAATGACCATTTTGGAGCTATGCCCAGAGTGAAGACATTATCCTTGGATCTGGGTAATGAGTTTGTAAA
This sequence comes from Cyanistes caeruleus, assembly GCF_971803275.1. Lineage (NCBI taxonomy): Eukaryota > Metazoa > Chordata > Aves > Passeriformes > Paridae > Cyanistes > Cyanistes caeruleus. Next base: position 48,185,915 of record NC_141701.1, read on the forward strand.
TGATCCTGAACAAATGGTGAAGCTATTTGCTAATAATTTTGTTAAATCTACAGATGACCCTTTTCTTAATCTGGGTAATTAGCATCATAATTTGAAAGTATTTAGTTATCTAGACTTGTCCCTGGCAAGTGAGGTTGGTTTTTGTTTTTCCTTTCCTATTTTTTGATTAACTGTGAGACTGAGGGGGATTCTGAAAGCAGCAAAACACCTGGTTGTCTTTTCAGTATGCCAGAATTACTCAGATACAGACTAGTTCTAGCCCTGGTTTGGATGTTGATCATGCAAAGGCTCATGTGCCAGTTCTCTTGTCTTTCAGTTGCTGTGACCACTTTATCTTGGAAGGAAAAAAGGAAGACATCTCTAGAATAGGCTGGACAGTCACATTGCACTAAATACAAATAAAAACAAAATGCTGGAATGCAAGTAAAAGTGCAGCTATTATGATCATCTGTGAATGAGATTGAGGGACCACTGTTTAATATTTTTAATATCTGGTAAAATACATCATTGCGGGGTTTTTTTTCATATTTTGAATGAAGAGAGATTGTTTGCAGTTCAGAAAGTTTGTGAAGTTTTATTCTGGCAATTTACAGACCTATTTCCTTGAACGCTTTTTGTCAAAATTGCCTAAAACATTTGTAGCTGTTGTATCTGCTGAATATCCAAACCAATGAAATATTTGACATTTGCACTCCAAAAATTTCCATAATGAAAAGTAATTCCATTCCTGCTAGAGTGCTTAAATGTTGAAGACAGTAAAACCAAGACCAAATAATTAGTGCCAATTTTATTAGGATCCTTGCAGAAGCAGATTTTTATACATTTTTATATTATAGATTTTTTATACATATACCTATGACATTTTGTTTGCTCATAGTATATTTTTTTTTGATACACAGAAAAATAGTTCTGATTGCCTCAGGAATAGATTTTTATTGCCTGAGGTCTAACCAGATCAGCTCTTCAGCTGGAGTATATCAAAATGGTACTGGCCAGAGTTTGATTTACATTGATAGAAAGCAGCAAAGATCTCTCCATGTTTTGAGACTGTCTAAATGCCAATGGCTTTCAGCTTATGGCTATCTTTAGTGGGAGCAAGCCAGCAGGAATCCAGAATTGGGCTGTGTCAGCCCAGAGAAGCATCAGTCTGCTGTCATTACATGCCACACATCTGGGGTTCAGCTGGGTGTGTTCTGCATGCTCTGGTCTGGCTGTACAACTTCTCCCAGAGGTAAAGTGGCACACAGAGCTGTCTCTGTAAGGGCACTTGGCACTAGAGGGAATGGAAGCCGGTGTAAACTACTTACAGACACCAACACAGCATGATTCAGCTGTGTCCACTCCCCAGATGTGCTGGTTATGCCAGTAGAGACTCTTATGGTAAGTCCAAATGCATGATACAATCAGACAGTTATAGAATGGCCTGGGTTGGAAGGAACTTCCAAGATTATCTAGTTCCACCTCCCTGCTGTGGACAAGGATCACAAGACCAGGTTACTCAGAGCTCTATCCAACATGGCCTTAAACACTTACAGGGATGGGACATCCACAATTCCTTTGGGGAACCTGTTGCAGTGCCTCACCATCCTCACAGTAAAGAATCATTTCTTAATACCTAATCTAAACCTATTGTCTTTCAGTTTGAACCTATTACTCCTTGTCCTGTCACTCTGAGTTCCTGTAAAAAGTCCCTCTCTATCTTTCTTGTAGGGTCTCTTCAGGTACTGGAATACCGTATGTGGTCTTCCTGACCACTTGCCTGGCAGTGCAGACCTCAGAGTCAAACAGGGACTGAGGGTGACTTGTATATTGCTTGGTCACAGGAGAGGATCATAGCAAGAAAAGCAAATAAAAATGCAATGAATCCTCCCTATATTAAGTTAACATTATTGCAATGTATTTTGGCTCCTCAGCCCGTGAGTTCCACCCATTAGGACTCCCCGATGCTTCAACAAGTGGGTGTAAGTAGGTCCAGGGGAATATTAAATTACAACTCTTCAGCTCTGACTTTGGCCCAAAAAGTACAGAAAAGAACCCTTTGAAAATCAGGGAACATCATGACTGCAATTGTAAAGTATTTTGCACACTATGTAGAACACATCTGTAAATTCTGTAAATTAATACTTATGGAGAATGATTAACCTTTGAAGTTTTGCTTTTTTTGTTTTTTGGGACTGAAAATAAAAGATGGCCACTCTGATTAGTATTTTTAGTAGCATTTACCAGGTTTACATTGATTATTATTTTTTTTTTACAGCAAATGGACTTCAAAAGGAACAAATGTACCAAAAGACAGGTAGTGATAAATAGTTCCTCGTATATTGCTTCTGAGACCATATTATGAACAGCTGCTTCTGATGCAACTGATGTTCTGCTTCTGTCTTCTTTCAGGTAGATTACAGAGCATGAGATATTCACTGGAAATATTAATGAAGGCTATGAAGAGATTATTATGACTTTTTAATTTTGTCAGGCATGCACAAGTAGTCATGGTCAAAAAACTTTGCTGAGGTGGTGAAATCGAGCACTCACAAGATAGGAAATGCCAGGATAAAGATTTCCCTCGAGACTTCAATTTACCTGCCTATGTCCAGAATTATTGACAAGACATATATTCCTACTGACAAAAAATATCAACATGGATGCTCATTTATAATGGTGTATTAAATTTTTTCTCTGGTAATTCCATTTATTTGGTACAGAGGAGGGACTGAACTCATTTAGGGAGCGCCCCTTCAATATTTTCTCTTTTCTTCATTGTTCCTATAGGTCCTGTTCACTGCAACATTCATGCCCTTCTCTGAAGAGAAAATAATTTATTTCCTCTATGTCTGTCATCAGGGTAGCATTTCACAAATCTTAATTAAACTTTGCAAGCAATAAGGAGTATTAATACCTCCATTTTATAGGAGAGTGTCACAGTAAGATTAAAGCTATTCTCACCTAAGGAGTGAATCACTTGAAGAGCAATGATTTCTCCAGGTACCCAGTGTTGCTGTTGATGTTTACACTATATACTTGAGAGCACCTTCCACTTTCTGCTTTCCAAGCCTGGCTAAAAGTCCTAGTGACAACCCCAAAAAGCTCACCTACACACAGTGCTGCCTCTGACCTTTCTCTCTCATCTTTCAATGCATGTGAAACCTGCAAAACGCAACCCTGGCAGGCTGTGAGTGAAGCCCCATGAGTGGATGATTGGCACATGAGGACATGAGGGGTGCTGCTGATCACAGAAGATGAGCAATCCACCTACAGTCATGCACAGTGTTTACGAGCTTGAAGGCTACATCCCATTGACTTCCCTGTCAGGGGGCAGTGCTCAGCCCTTCTGCAAATGAAGCCTTAGGGTTCCTGTTAGGATTGTCAAGAAAAACATGGGTAGTGACAGACTAGGATGAGCTGGATGTTGGTGAGTTGCTGGGATGGGTTGGCTGGTGGCAGCTCAGCCCCCACCCAGTTGCTCACTCACTTTCCCCCAGAGAGACGGGGGAGAGAGTTGGAAAGCCAAAAGTGAGAAAAACTCATGGGTCAAGATGAAGGCAGTTTAATAAGTGAATGGGGAAAAAAGATCCCAACTGATGCAAAGGCAGTCACTCATCACCTCCCACCAGCAGTCCTATGCCCAGTCAGTCTTCAAGCAGCAGCCAAGCACAAAAAGTCCCCTGTTTTATTGATGAGCATGATGTATATGGTGTGAAACATCCCTGGGCAGTTTGGATCAGCTGTCCCCTCCCAGCCTCTTGCCTACTCCCAGCCTACTCATGGGGCAGCAGAGCTAGAAAAAGGGAATGACTTGGTGCTGTGAAAGCACTGCTCAGCAACAGCAAGAACATAGATGTGTTACCTGCACTGTTTTGGTCACAAATCTAAACCACAGCACTGTGCAGGCTACTTGATGAAAGTCACCTCCACCCTAACCGGATCCAGTGTAGCTGCTCCCATCATGTGGGCACTGCCTGGCAGAGCCAGAGTCTTCTTCTCTAGCTTCAGTCTTGAAAATCAGAAATTTCTTTTCTCTGTCTCTTCTCTGACCTTTACAATAAGTGAGGTAGAACTCTTAAAAAAACCTAAAAGTTTTGTTCCCTCTACAAATCTGGGGTTGACATCTTGCTTCTATGCTGTGCAGACTCCCACTGGGAAAGAGGAAATGTTATTCCAGGCACAAAGATCACCTACCCACCAGATTTCAGCATTGTGATGCAAAGCCTGGGAAATGAGAGTTTTTAAAAGAAAACATCTAGAGGCTTTTGACATAGACAACAATATATACATTTTCCCCTAGGTTCTTTCTTGGAAATGACTGAAAATTTTTCAAAAAAATTATCAAAAGAAGTCCAAACAAAATCAGCCAGGGGCATCCAGCCAGCAAGAGAAATTACTGCTAGAATGACTGAATTTTGGCAAGGCTATAAGGTCCTTATGATGGAAAGTATTGGGTAACTTTAAGGAAAGGCCAAAACCAGTTCAGGAATGAAGAAAGAATGACCATGGTGGCCAGTGATTTTAATCTTTTATCCTGCGACCCAATAAAGGGAAGACATAACCCAAAATGTGTCTGGAGATATCTGTGAAGAGGACACAGGGGAAAAAGCTGATGTTGATCTTTATTCTGTCACTTTAGGCTGTCAGGTCTTTTGAAATCTCTACAAAGCTTTCTCCTGCAATAGAAAAGTCAATTTCTCTACTTGATATGTTTGTGAGGAATGAAACACCTGCATCCATACCTCTCTCAGATCTACATAAAACTACCTACAAGCCCAGCTGAGCAATGAATTACAGCCTTCAGCTTCCAGGCTCAGCATCAGCCACTCAGATGTCCCCAGGCAGAGTATAGATCTCTTTTCTCTACTTTAAATATGACTGCTCAGCATGCAGCTGGCTTCCAGAGTCTTGTGTAAAGGATATTCCAAACATTTCAGTTTAAAGTTCAGCAAATTAGTGCTGTTATTAGCCCATTTCTGTGCAGGTGCTAGAGCAGAGTATTGAGACTGAAAAAAACTCCCTCCTGCTCTAGCAGAAACACATCTGCCGTGGCTGACAGAGCTCAGTGAGGTCTCCAGCTCTGCCTCCCAGAAAGGGAACAACGCAGAGATCAGGAGCAAAGCCCCGCATTATTCACCAGCTTTGTTGTTCCTGCAGGGACACTTGGGATGGAGAGGAAAGAATTCTGCCACACATTTATAAAATAACCCTTTGAAGTGCAGAGTTTTCATGCTGTCATGTGTAATACTGTTTTCTTCATGGAAAGAGACCAGGTATGCCTGTTGACAGAACAATTTTTGGTCAAAATCTGTCAAAATCAGCATGAACTGCAGAATAAGTATATACATACACCTGCTTGTTCAAACTTTTCCCTTATGACCTGGAGATCTCTGGGGTTTCTTGGGCAATGGATACCTGCAAGGGCAGGGAGAACTGTGAAGTATGGAGCAGCACTGGTTCAGTCCATATGCCACATGAAATACAAGCAAAAAACATTTTGATGGGGAATGAAAATGAAACAAGGCACCAGAGGCACCACCTGACCATTGTACGTGGGGGATGTTTATAAGTTTAAGTATGGAAGAGTTTGCTTCTCCTCTTACCATGTATTTTTCTGAGTTTTGGAGTGTTACTGGTTTTGCTTTGTATTAGATTTCAGAAAACATACCTCAAAATTTGTAACAGGCAGCTGGTCTGCTCATAATGTTCCTTTTTTCCCCCTTGAGATACTTGCTTGTATAATAAATTCAATTTTTTTATTTATTAAATGGACATAGTCAAGGTACTTGCAAAGAAATGAATAACCAAATATATGAAGAAGTATCAGAGAACAAAACCCACTAGGATAGTAAAATTATAACATGGAGTAATTTGTGTTGGAGAAACCCACGAGGAGGTCTCTGGTCCTGCCTCCTGTTCCAAGTAGGGTCAGTTGTGAGATCAGACCAGGTTGCTCAGTGCTTTTCCCATTTAGATCTTGAAAGCTCCAAAGGCAGAGACTGTGCAGCCTCCCTGGGCAACCTGCATCCCTGCCCGGGTGTGACTCAGGCTGAAAAAGTTTCTTCTTATGTCTTGTCTGAACCTCCTTTGTTTCAGCTTATGCTTGTTGTCTCTCATCCTCCTACATGGAGTGCTGTGTAGAGCCCAGCTCCATCTCTTCCCTGACCTCCCAGCAGGAAGCTGCTGTCACCTGCTGGGGTGCACCTCTGGTTCACATTCAGCTTGCTGTCCTCCACAGCCCCCACAGCCCTTCCTGTGGAGCTGTTCCCCATGCTCCCAGTCTCCAGCCTGTCCCATTCTGCTAAGCTGGTCCATCCCAGGAGCAGAAAATTGTACTTGCTCTTCAATTTTGAAACATTTCTGTTGGCCCAGTCCTCCAGCCTGCCTAGATCCAGGACTGCTTCCAAGCCCAGTGAATGCACTCCAGTTTTGTTTTGTCTGCAGACTTAATTGAAGTGCACCTCATCCTGTCCTTCAGATCAGGAATAAAGGTATATGATAGGACAGATCTTGCTTGTAACTAGTCACCAGACAAAGTAGTAGGAATCATTAATCACTATCCTTTGAACCTTTTGGAACACTTGGACAAGCCCTATCTCGTTCCATCGACATAGATTAAAGTTCCCCAAGGAACCGCTTTTCGGTTTCAAAGACTCAGTTCTTTCTCCATTTTTTTTTTTTTTTTTTTTTTAGTTTCTCTCTCCCTGACCATTACTTCTAGGCATAAAGGCCAGAAACACCCTGTTGTTGGAGACAAAGGTAAAGAAGCTATTGCTCAGCCTTGCACCTGCTGGCGCTGCTACATTCAGCAGTGGGTCCAGCTTGGAGAGTACAAGCTGCTCCTGGCAGTGGTCTTCTCTCCCTTGACCTTTCCAGACAAGTCCTAAGAAGAATCTGCTGGAGATATGGTCAGGTTAATGTACATTAGGAGTAGGGTGTTTGAGGCAATCAAGGATGATTTGAGGCAGTTTGCCTTGGCCCAGCTCATAGGAGCAGTAGTGTATGTTGTCCTAAAGGTAGGACATCTGCCATGGAGCCACTGTCTGTCCACCCCTGCAGGCCTCCATCGACCCAGCCAAGCAGCCTAACTTTGTGTTGTTATCTTTTATTTTACATATTGATAGTGTTTGTGTTTGCAATTAAAGAAAGCTGGAACTTGTGAACAATTTTCCTGTTCTGTTGGCCCAGATGCTACTTCTTTCACAGAACTAAAATGCAGAGTGCAAAATTTTGCTGGTGGTTGATGTGGCCCCTCAGTCTCACAGGAAAAGGGAGGGAAAAGTTTTGAGTCATTCAGCAACAACCACAGGGAAATACAGTCCCATCCACATTCATTTCCAGAGAGGAATTTGAGGTTTGGATGACATAGAAGAGGAATTACTGTGGGGAAAGGACTTCCCAGGCTTTGCTGGTAGAAGGACCTTCCAAAGTGCAGAGGATTTTTATAGTCTTTGTAATTCTTCTAACTCTGTGTTTCTCATTTTATGAGTGTGAGCTGTCTCCATTTCCCTGCCCTTTCCCGTTGGGCTCGTTCATCTTTGTGTAACCCTGATTCAGCAGCAGCTCAGTGCCTCGCGGGATGAGGGTGAGAACTGGCTGTATTTGCTGGCTGCAGGAACAAGCATTACCTTGCCTGAGAGGGACTGACTGAGCTGCTGCCAGCAAACAGGCTCAGCTAGCAGAGCCTTGGCCATAACTGCAGCCACCTCTCACTTCCCCCTCCTACAGGGAATGAGCTCCTTGTGAGTAGGAGTGTTTTCTGGTAACTCTTCATGACCTTTTTGCAGCCTTGGGGTGAGGAAAAGGGACTTGAAAGTGCAGCCTCCAGTTTCAGAAAAAGTGTTCAACACAGAATCATAGAATCACAGAATGGTCTGGGTTGGAAGGCACTTTAAAGATCATCCAGTTCCAGCCTCCCTGCCACAGGCAGGGACACCTTCCACTAGACCAGGCTGCTCAAAGCCCCATCCAACCTGGCCTTGAACACTTCCAGGGATGGGACATGCACAGCTTCTCTGGGCGAGCTGTTCCTGTGCCTCACCACCCTCACAGTAAAGAATTTATTCCTAATATCTGATATAAACTTACCCTCCATCAGTTTAAACCATTCCCCTTTGTCCTATTACTACATGTGCATGTAAAAAGTCCCTCTCCATCTCTTCTGTAGCCCTGTTTAGGCACTGGAAGGCTTCTATAAGGTCTTCCCAGAGCCTTTTCTTCTCCAGGCTGGACAACCTCAGCTCAGCCTGCCTTCATAGGAGAGGTGCACTAGCTCTAAGGTCTTCTTCATCACCCTCCTCTAGCACCTGTGATGAATTACTGAATCACAAACATGAATTTTACATAAGTTATTTGGGAAAATATGGAGTTTATAATGCTAATTATGTCTTCTCAGAATGCATTCCAGTCCCAATTCAGCTTTGAATCCATGAAATATGAAAATCCTCCACAATGATAAGAGGTACAATATATAATCCTGTGTTAAATGGCACAGCCATGATCAAGTTTTTTCATCCAGTTAGAAGCAGAGTGCTCCTGCAAACCCTTAATTTGCTGCACTTTGGAGCTGCTTTCTGACTTTGGTAGTTGCCCTAGAAAAACAATTGCCATAGAAGGTGATAATGCAGGAGATGAATTAATCCACTGCCATAGCTATGAGGGCATCTGGTCATTTCAATCTTGAAATGCATTTCTTTTAAGGGGGGGTTGAAATGTGAAGAATGAAACCTTGGGACATGATCTGCTCTGTTAACTAAGTAGGCTCCAGCATTTCATACCACTCAAAGAATTTTTCAGGGTGGTGGCAGTTCTTGTAACGGGTTGCTCTTACCAAAACTTTGAATGTTAAGAGTCTTGTGAAATAAGACTGCAACTAATAATTACAAAGAATGAATGAGAAAGCTGGAAGTTCATAGCCTGTAGGTGTCCAGGTGAGCCCTATGGAGTGGATTGTTTTGTGACATTTTAAACCCACGGAATTAGTGGAATCACCATTCCTGAAGGTATTTAAAACTTGTAGATGTGGCTCTTGGAGGCATGGGTTAGTGGTGGACGTGGCAGTGCTGGGATAATGGCAGGACTTGATGATCTTGTAGGTCTTTTCCAACCTAAATGATTCTTTAGAAAAGTAAATTCTAAATTATACATTAAAAGCTCTGTTGCTAGTTTTATGGCAAATTCATTCTGGTTATGGAAAACACTTACAAATGAAATATTCAGGCATGTTCATTCAGTTGTAGACCCCTGTATTATTGAATATCACAGGTGAAGAGCCTCATGCTCTCAGCCTTCTGTAGGAATTAATTGGTCATGCAGACAAAACTTTTGTTGATGTTTTTTCTTGGCAAGGGTGAGCTGAAATGGTTTGTATGTAACTACACAGCTTTACTTGGACTTGTGCTTCCTGATTATGCTGATGGGCAGCATTTTTGGCTAAGAAATCTATATATAATCTTACACTGTGCATGGTGATGATATATGAATTGATATTGGAACAATGATTGAATTCCTTCATGGTTTGTTAATAATACCACTCTGAATGCAAAGAGTTTTGATTAAATTCTTGCTTGAGCTCATGATGCTGTATAACATGTGGCACTTTTTGGAAAGAGGAATTTTCTTTTAACTTGTTTGGCTAAATATCAGTCATGATCAGAACATGATTCAGGAAATTTTGCTGTTGAAAATTTTTTTTTATTCTGAATTAAAGGAGAAATGACATTTGAACCTATTTGTCCTACAGTCCATAGTGCAAAAAAATTTTTTTAAAAATGCTGTCTACTTAGAAGACTGTAAATTATGGGTTTGAGTTGGAAATTCTGGTTTAAAAAAATTCAAATGTTTCCTGTATTTATTATTTTATGTTTTATGTTTTGATATTACTTATGCCCTTTCTTTGCTTTGAAATCAGTTTATGACTTCAGAGTAGCTATATTTTATTATATTATATTACTCTAAATAATCTGGCTTCTGCAGATTATTAAAGCATTTTATCTTCTAGATGTATCTGTCTCCAATTTCTGTTGTGTTGAAAGAATTTATCAGACTCTTTAGTTCCAAAACAAACAGGAAATACTTGGATGGGAGTGACATACCAGATCTTTGCAAAAAACAGGAGACACTGTGATCAAGGAAAGAGGTTTCATTCAGTGATAGAAAGCAGCACAGAGTAATGATTTTAAAAGATAGTAAAACCCAGTGAGGAAATAAAATATTTCAGCTGTGATGATAGTTTTTATTGCATTGTCATCTGCTAGCTGCAGTATTCTATAAATTCCCATAAGTTATAAAATTTATTTTAAAATTAGTACACAACAAATAGAATAATTTCAGAATGCTGAAATGAAGTTTCATAATGTATGCTGAAATCTATTTTCTTGAAATAGTGCTTTTCTTGAAACATTTACGCTGAAGGACTTTGGGGGTGGAGTTGATTTGTATCAACATATTTTAAAATGTTTAGAATTTTGATGGAAAAAGCGCTACTGCATTGGCAAATACTTTGATGAAAAAGTCAGCTGGTGTTTTAGGTACTGTTCTAAGACAGGATGGAAGTTTATGAAAACCTGCATAGGAAGGAAATGAACACTTTCAAGGACGTGTGCAGACAGGGATGTAAATATTGCTGCCTGTTTCCTGAGGGATGTACTGAGCTGCCATTAACTTTAATGGGAAAGATGCTATTCACTTTTCACCTCGTGGTGAGGTGAAAAGGAGTGGGTATTGTTTAGTTCTTTAAAAGCTACTAAATATCTGCTTGAACTTCAAATGATCACTGAATATGCTCTTTTTAGAGTAGTCTTACTGCTTTTGCTCTTTCTAATGGTGCTAACTCTAGAGAGCCTGGTGAGGAGGTACCTTTACAGATGTCCTTTGCCTTCAGCTTTCACATTCAACAGCTTGGAAGACCAGAAGCCATCGCTGAAAATTTGGCCGTCCTGAAATCAGTGGGATATGTGCCACTGGCTTCAGTGGAGTCAGGATTTCACTGCATGTTGAGAAGATTACCTTTTTTTTTTTTAAAAAAAAAAAGTTATTGGCAGAAAGGAAAGCCGTGCAAATCCAATCCAGTTAAACAAACATCTGATGGGTTTGGATGTGTAACTCCTATTTTATGCTATTAGAGGCAAATTGTGCTGGAACCTGCCCATGCTCGCTGCAAGCAGGAGGCAGAGCAATCACTGATTCATAACAGCATGCAGTGTTCTTTGAAAGCCAGAATTTCCCATACATCTGTAAGAAATGGTTGCAATGCTGCCTATCTAGAATACTGTCAAAGACCACTTTAGAGAGGGGAAGGTGATTTTATTGGTGAAATGGAGTAAATGTCACTCACACTCTTGGGCCCATATGCTGATGCTGACAAGCACCAGGAGGGGTATATACCCAAATCAATGCATTCAGGCATCCAGATATGAGTACTCAGCTAGTCTGCCTGGGACTCCTTGGCAGGTAGGACAAGGGATGCCACCTATGAAGTCCTCCCCACATGCCCTGTTTTTTTCTTAGGTTAGTGACAGCAATGTGGGTTTGTATGTGCCTCTTTCATATCATCTAGAAATTAAGTAATCAGTAATTCAGCCTGGCCCACCTCCATGTCTACCAGTCTGGGTGACCTGGGAAGCTGCACACAGACCATCTGGGTTCTTCATGTGCCACCAATCCAGGTATTGTCAGCAGATATTGCACTCATAAACCTTCCCCTGCTGCTTCTCTGGGTGGTTGCCCACCCTGCCTTTTTCACTCCTGCTCCACTCATAACGCTCCTAGGGATTTTACTGCAGTTTTCTACTTGTTGATGCAAAATTCAACAGACTTGTTTTTTGTTTGCAATTTTTTTTTCAAGGTCTATACAAAATTGAATGAATTGTGAACCCCCTTTCACTTTACTTTGAAAGTGGCTAAGAATAATTTTTCCTCTCAGGGAAAAGATCCATCTTTTAATGGGTCTTTTGTCAAGATTGCAAAACCTCTCTGAATAATTACTATGTTTATATATATTTTTTATATTACATCATATTGAGAGGTCTCAACAAGACATATTTTTGTATGTTTATGCTAAAAAGAATCATCTCTTTGAGCCTAAATGCTTGGCTTTGTGATTAACAGACACCCATTTGGTGAGGTGGAAAATCTGGTGCTGGTGCTAAGCCCTCTAAGATTAGTAAAAGGCAATTTTTTTGTCAAACTGTAAACATCACATACTTTCAAAAAAAGATATTGGATAAAGAAACAAGACAGTAAAGAGGTATCTTAAATCTGTTGTCTAATGGTAAGTGCAGCTTTTGCTTTTCACAGACAGTTGCATGTCAAAAACTGTGTGAAGCTGACCAAATTAAAACCAAAACAGATAGCATTCTATCGCAGGAATGAATGAAGACTTTAAAATGAAATATAAGAACAACTTTCCACCCACAGAACCCAGTCCAAAAGCAAGATTTTGATTTATTTGATTCTACACATATTTTTGTCATTAAGCTTTGTAGCGTATTCTAAACTTTTGCTGCGCTGTTATGCATGTTAAGACACTGATTCCCACATGGTGAGCTAATCACAAAGAAAACACTTGTGTCACCAGGAAAAAGAGAAAGTCTGCAGCATGGACACAGAAGATTTAAATGCTCTCTCAGACACGTTCCCCTACAAGATGATGACACCACACAGGATTTCTGAACTCTTCTCCTCTGTCTTTGGACACCTAAATGAGCTCCTTTCAGTCACAACAGCAGAAAGGAGGGTGGATTGTAATGAAACCACATTAAAAAAAAAGAGAGGGGGAAAAAAAAAAGGAAAAGCAAGCTAAGATCTTTAATTTTAGATAGCTAGGCAGACTTAGCTGCACAGTTTTGGAATAAATGAGTCAAACCCACAGATGGTCATGGAAAAGAAGAAGAAAAGCTGTTGATAGTATCAGCAGAGTTTCATTAGCTGGGCATGTGCATGTGTGCATGCAAACATCAGGATTTCCAGGAAAAGAGCCCATACCCTGGTACAGAGCCCATTCACATCTGCTGCAGTCCCACCACTGCTGGTGCCTGCCCTGGCTCAGCTCTTGGAAGGCAAGAGGCTCCTTGGGCATCTTTTTTTCAGAAACAGGAACAACATAATGCAATTTCCAACGAATATGCCAAACTGTTCTTATCTTGTGAGAAGCTCAAATGATAATTTGTGGGTGCTATATATAAATTAGGAGTTCATTATATCAACATTTAATTAACTAATTTATTTATTTATCTCACTTAAAGCTTGGTCATCCTATGGATTTGCTTATTCAGCTGTGCATGTCCTGGGCCTGAAGAGGTGCAGAGATCAAGACAGCTGCCTTGCAGGAGGCTCTTTTGAATTTTCTTCTGTCTAGCACCTGCATTTTCCTTCAGTGATGAGAGAGGAGGGATGAAGAGCAGCACAAGTCCTTGGCCATTGCCTGTCACTTCTGTGCCCTCCAGAGAGACAGTTCATTGTATAGTATACCAGACAGGTACCAGCTTCTGGAGGAGAATCCAAGAGAGATGAAATTCCCTCCTAACCAAAATAAGTTGCAGAGTTACAGAGATGCCCATCTTCACTTCCAAGCAGAGCTATTTCATCAAATCTGTCCTACCTCCTTGTGGTGGAAGGGCCAGAGGCATTGTGCTGGCCTATGGCTCTACAGAGAGAAGCATTAAACTAAACACTCCCAAACTGACAGGCTGGTCCATACAAACTTTGTATTAATTTGGGATGTTTTTCTGTGAAGTCCTTTTACTGTGTGAGCCCAACTCCATTCATTGGTTAAATCTGTGTCCTCACTAAAGGTATTTGCCAGTGTTACCACTGCTCCTTACTGATGTACCACCTAAGGGGTTGGGGGAGGAAAAAAGAAATCCAGGGATGCCCTTGCCAAGATGGTTTTCACTATGGTCAAATACTAAAGCTAGACTCCATATATGATTTTTATTTAGTTTCATATTTTATTTTCTCCTGCTTTGCCTGTTTGCTTTTTTTGCATCCGTGGGAATATGTGTATTTGTGTTTGGTTTTTAATTTTTTCACAATCATTTCACAGTCTCCCTTCTGATGTCTTGGAGACCACACATTAAGGAAGACTGGTTGTAGACTAATTGTAAGACTTTACTAGTAGCATGAGTCTAAGCTTGAAATTACTTCTGCTCTTTTATTTTTCTTCCCACAAGCAGTATCAAAATGCCAACAGTCATGAAAATATTTTTAATATTTTCATTTTTCATATTTATCTTGCATCATCCAGTGCACTCACATGCTGGAAGCATAAACCCATTAGGGTATGGGACAAGCCAATGAGTTACTCTGAATTGACTTAGGGGCTGCATCCTGGTGATAACTGCAGTTGCCTTCTATTTTCCCTTCATGTGGAGTAGTTTATCTGCACTCACACCTGGGTAACCTGTCTTCTGCTGGGCTGTGAGGCAGGAGCCCACACCAAGTTGAACAGCAAGATCATGGCTTTGAGAATTTTCTTCTGATTTTTAAGGTGCACCACAGTGGAGGCAAGAAACTGAAACACAGGCAAAGGAAGTAGTGAAATGCCATGGGAAAGAAAAAGGAAGACATGTACACTTCATTAAATAAATTCATTTTTGTGTTATGCTCCTTCAAAGTGAAGTAAATGAACACTGCACAGAAACGGTGCTTCTTGTTTCTTTTAGATGTGGGGTACTTGTTAACACTGTTAGATGGACACAAAGCCAGATGGCTTCATTTTGAATTGTTATATGGTGTTCTTTTTCCACTGTGCCTAACAAAAAATCATTTATGGAGCAAAAGCAGAAAAGAACCCCAAACCTCCTTATATTACGTAACTGTTAATTCAGCCTCAAAAAGAAGAAAAGGAAAAAAAAAAAAAGAAGCCATTTGGGATCCCAGGGAAATATTATTGGATTGTCGCTGAAAATTTATTGCTTAAGACAAACATTGGATTAAATGGCAACCATTGTAATGGCACCTTTGTGGCCAGTACATGTATTCATGGGAAAGTGGTTAATATTCCCTGCAAAGCAGCTGAACTTTTCAGAGAGGCAAAAAAAGTAGTTTTTTTCAGAGGCAGTCAATGTTTTCTGAAAATTCACACTGCTGAATGAGCCCAGGAGTTCTGGATGACTGTGAACAGCCCCTGCTACCAGAGCTTTCCCAATGGTGCCCAGCACCCAGAGCACAGCCCAGAGCCCCTTCAGGAGCACTGTTGTTGTGTGGGAAATAACAAAAACGAAGCAGAGAGGAGCTGTGCATCATGTAATGCGATGGTGGCAGGGCCAGGAATAAACCTAGACCTCCTGGCTCCTTACCTTGTGATCTCCCCACTAGACATCTTCCTGTTTTCCTTTGAAAATGTTGACAGCTTACTGGAGAGGAAAATCTACAAACATTACACATTCCACTGTCAAAAAAGGGGCTTTGTTATTTGATATAGGAACGCTTTTAATTATTGAGGTAACTTCACAGCATGAGGTCACAGAGGCCAAATTTGTTAGCAGCATTTATGAGTGATCTCTCCATGAGCAGCACACAAGTCCAGAAGAATTGGCTTGACATGCTGAAGTTTTTTATGCAGTCCCATTCAAAAACATTTTAAGAACAAGCATCATCATAACTTCTTTGACTGGAAATAAAATTTGTAAAGAAATTGGTACTGATCCAGTGAAAAAACTGACCTGAATTCTCATGCACTACTTGAATCAGCACCAAAAATTGTTCCAGCTCCTGTTTCTTTGGATTTTAATTTCAGATAGAAACAGATGCACACAAATCCAAAGAGACGGTTTTCCCTGTAGGAGCCAAGAATTTAAACAAAACTTTGTACACTTTCATATTGACTGTACTTCAATAGTTTAACTTTTCAGACAAACACAAACATGTTATTAACAGGGCCTTTTAGACATCTGGATAGTTAATTTGAATGTTTTCGTAAGTCACAGAACATTTTTGTTATTTCTTATGAATATTTCAATGAAATATGTTCACAATAAGCCAGATTTGTCTCTTCATTAGAATGGAAGTATTAAAGGGGCTAGAACTAGAGTATGTCACAGGCTACAACTTTTCACTCCATTTACATGAAATGCACAGTAAAAAGAATATGTATTCAGCCATATAAAAATATGATATGAAAACCTGATTGTTCTTGATTTGCCACCTTTTTTGTCTTACTTAATGGTACAAGACACATTGAATTCAGCACTGTGACAGACTGGGAGAACCTAGACAGTGTTCTTAAAAAACTTCAAACATCAACCTACATCTAACAAGGCAAAGCACACATCTTTGGGAATTCTGCATCACACTCAGAATCTGCTTTGGGCCTCAATAAGGCTCATGGGTTTAATGGGCTGTGGTGCTGGGGTAACTCTGGAATCACTGGAACTTGTAATGAGCTCTGCACCCCTTTCCAAGCAGGTTGTAAAGTGACTGTGATATTACAGTGGCTGTGCTACAAAAGGATGCATTCTTCCACGGCTGTATTAAACAAGAGCTACAGTAAGCAGCGCTGATGCAAATGAAAACAGCAACTACAATGATGACATAATAAATATCAGCTCTTAAAGAATTCCACAAAGAGAGGTATAGATCTGTATCTTCATAGTGGTGATGGAAAAAAACCCAACACACCATGTAGCTTATGTTCAATCAAAGAATGAAAGATGGAAATTCAGTCCAGCATCCTTCCTATTTCTGGCTGCAATATTCAATATATGTGCATGGGTATGTTATTCCTGGGGGTGATCCTGCACTTCAGATTCCCCTTATCATCTGCTTTGCCCTGGATGTTCGTAGCTCCTGCACAAGGCTCAGAGGTTTGCAGGGTTGGGGCTCCCAGGCACCACAGGCCATGCAGTCTACTGTGCCCATATTGCTGCTGTGGTGTCACCATCCGAAATCATGACGAGCTCTTCGAGCTTGCTCGTGTGCCAGGCTGCTAGGTCCTGGCTTGTACAGCCAGGGAAAGAGAGTTATGACATCTCAGAAAACCCTTCTCAACAAGCACTTGGGTTAGTGTCACCACTACAGCTGTGGCATTACATTCAAGAGCAGTGGGGCAATTGGTGCTCAAGTCCCTGTGTTATCCCAGCCTGCCCTGAAAGGATCTCAGGAGAGCAGTGGTGGGCCACGCTCAGGCTGTGTCGAGATGAAGAACGAGGGATGGGACCACCTTGCTTTGAAATGATTTATTGCTCGAGTAGCCAGATAAGATATAGTCTCAAGGCGTGAGGTTTAGAGGAGCAACAAGTCAGCCATAGCTCGAGGAAGTCACGAGTTTTTCTTTGCATAGCAATAACACTTTAGCCCAATAGGCAGTTGACACAGAGCTTGTTTTCACTTAATAACCTATCATCTTTGCTTAATTTTGCTGCACTGTGTCTGTGTCTTAGCCAATAAGCTGACAGGTCACGTACTCATACACACCTCTGTTACAGTTTCTAGATCTCTAACCTACCCTATAACTCACACCATTACAGCTCAAACCTCAAGCCATTCTACAATATAATTTCTTACATACTCTAGGCATATTCTTACTTATAACTATAGAGACATCAGTTTATAATTTCTCTACCCAATGTCTGTGTACCTTCATCTAAGCTCTTCCCAAGGCTGCAGATTGAACCCTTCAGCATCTGTGGAAGTTTCTATTCTTTGATTTCCAACAAGGCTGGTCATTCCAGGCTTTTAGACTAGATTTCACGGCTTCATCTTCCCTTGAATGTAGAGGATGCTAGGATTTGTCAGCCTCAGGTTGTAGGTGGTCCGCAGGACTCATGAGGCTCTTGAACTTTGACATCACAGCGGCACCAGTGTCCCTCTTAAGCACTTTACAGCAGCTCTGAATGTGGCCAGCATATCCTTTCCTAGCAACATGATCTGTAAGGGAAGACCTTTATAATCAACCTTACACATTCCCAAAGAAGGTATGGGGGGGCTGCACGTGAGCCTAAGAGCCTAAGCTTTAAATGTATCACCCTTGTAAACCTTCATGGATGTTTTTGTGAACATAATACCGCACCTTCAGAAGCAGAGCTTGTTTTCTGCCTTCACTGACCTGAACTTGTGAAATACTTTGGATCTTCTATATCATATAGCAGGGTCAAGGATTTTAATTTATAGAGGGTCACAGTTGCTACTCCCCTTAAACACCAATGGAATTTTTCAATATCCTTGAAGTAAATCCCTTTTGCAAAACAGTAAATGCTAGTATGACAGTATGTCAAACATGGATTTGTTCCGAGATTATTTACTTACAATTAGACAACTGTGCTGGCTCTCAGAGAGACTAGTCAGCAAAATCAACATTATTTGAAAGAGCAGCGGGATGGCCAGTGTTTTAGAATCCAAGGAATGCGGTTTTCATAAATTCCACAGCCTGGTGAGATGCCACAGAATCAGCTAATTTGTTCTTCAAAGTTTTTTGAGGAAGGCTATTTTACAGTATGCACATTTTATAGGGTTTCCATTTTGTGAGGAAAAAAGCTCTCCATTTTAAACCTTGTGAGATGGATATTTTCCCATTAAGAACAAAGTATTTTCCATCCTTCTTTTTTTTTTTCCTTTGACAAATGTGTATGTGTACACCTACACAGCTCTTGGGCAGGGCAGGGCAGAACAGGGAATCAGCTGTAGCTGCAGCAGCTGCCAGGACTGAAATTGCTGAACACGAAAGGACAGCCTGTTTGCAGCTCCAACCTGCTTCATGTCATTACTAGTAATTCTGCATCTTGCAGTTCAGACTCTTCTTTGAAACTGTTTCTTCTTAATAAGCATTCCTTGTAAATCCTAGCTGTGTGGTTTGTTCATTCCTGAGCTGAAAACAAAAGGTAGAGCCTATAGTTATGTGCAGGGAGGCTTTAAACAGACATTCTTCCTGGTGTATGTTTTCAATAAAATTTTAATTATCTTCTTTGCTGGACTGGCATGTTTGTCTTTGTGGACACAGTGTAGTTCAACACATACTTGTAAAGAAGAGCAGGGACAGCAGAGAAGCTGCAAAGCCCACTTGGGAGTTAAAAAATGGGTGCTTAGACATCTTTTACACACACATTGAGGGGCTGGCTTTTGATTTAGCACAACCCAACAAAGAGCAAAGGCAAAGCAGACATGGAGAGCTCTTTTCCAGCGCCAGGCAGAGCAGCAGACAGCAAATGGAGAGCTACTGGGGCAGAGCATCTGCGTGGGAGAATGACAATGACCTGGGTGCCTCCCTTGCCTGGGTCACTGCACAGGACACACAGACTCACTGCTTCTTCTGCTACAGCCCTCAGAGCATCAGTTCTGGCAGGGCCAGCCCTCCCAGGGATCCCTGGTGAGACCTTTGTCCCTGCCCACCTCAGCTCTGCTGTCTCCTTGCTGCCCACAGCAGCCCTGCTTCTCCTGCCTCCTCTTTGAGGCCATCTCTGGCCTCTTTTTTTTTTTTTTGTGGATGCTTTAAAAATCTCTCAGGCCCTCCACTTATCTACCCATACCACCATTCTTAAATTTTCTCTCCAGAGCCAGGAGTCTGCATTTGGTGTATGAGAGGCTCTATAATAAGCAATATTCTGGGCACTGCCACTATTTTTCAGTTTAATTAAAAAAAGTTCTTGACATCCCCCAAGTTTGATTACAATATCCCATTAAGTTTTGCTTGGTCTTTTCAAAATTTGCCTGACACTTAAAATCTGACTTCAAGATAGTTTCAGTATTTCTTGTTTACCTCTTAGTGATGAATTCTGTGAGGAACCACATTCTCTCCCTTTCTATATCCATCACAATCAGTGAGGACTTGGCTCCAAATGGAGGAGAGCAGATAAATGTGTAAGACAGCAATGCTTCACATCAGGTGTGTCAGGTAAGGAAGTGCAAAAGGGAGAGGAAATCAGAACTTTTTTATGTATGTTACAAAGTGCTTTTCAGGTTGATCCTAAAGGGTAAAAGGGTCAGTGAAAAAGACAGCAGATTTTCTTACAGGTTTACACATTTGAATTCACTTGATAAACTAAGTACGGTCTTTCTGAAACATTAAAGACAATTTTTGCACTCGGTGCTCGCATAATGATGTAGAAACACATGCCAGAAATAGTCTCAAGGGAGGAAAAAGAAACAGTGAACTAGGAAACCAGGCTTCTGTTAGGGCAGATAATTAGAATATCTGAAGAGTGGCAAAATTCCAGTGCCAAAACAGCTTAATTTCAAATCACGGAGGAGGTTTCAGGAAGATGGAATATAACAAAGGCCTAAGAGAATTTCTTCTAGTGTCTGTTTAGCTTTTTGCAAAGTGCCCATGTGCTATGAACTTTGCTTCACAAACACACTCCCTCCCTTTCTAGTCTTCCCCATTTGCGCAGTTTGTGCCTCCACTACTTTATTATCTATTCTTCAGAATTTGCAAGTAGACATTGTCTACCACCTTGAGCATGTGAAATTTCAGGTGCACGCACCAGAACCAAACCACATGCAAGAACCAGACCCAGACCAGCACCAGAGCTGGCTGTAGATGAGAGGGGTTCAACACTGCTGCCTGAGATCCACTCACACAAGCTGGCTCTATTTCGCATGAGGAGATCTGGGGGTACAACAGCCATCGGAATTTATTTTCCCTTCGGGAAAGGAGAGGCCTGCTAGTGTAGATCTCTTCTTTACACTTGGTTGTGTGAGGGAAGGGGGAGAAGGAGGCAGCGGGCAGCAATGAGCAGAAAAGCAGGAAAGAACAGGGGATGTTTTGCTCTGCTCCATTGAGTAGCCGTGCCCTGGTCCATTTGTTGTGCAATTTAAAACTGCCTGTCAGCAACATTATTTATGGGAGTGCACAGGCTGAGTCTCAGAATCAGGAAGCCAAATCCAGCTTCCCTGATATCACGCTCCACCCCGGCTATTACATTGTTAGCCTTATTTCTTACGAAAACTATTCCTACGTGACTTTTGCAGCCTGTTTGTACAAGAATCTGTGTGTCAACTCTCAAGACCAGTGTGTCATCTTTACTTAGAACTTTGCCCTGCTATTCACCCATTTCAATCAGATTTAGCAGAAAGACACAGAGCTCAAAGTCGCTCATTTCCTAAACATTTGATTGAGCCATTTGTCCACATAGGAAAA
The DNA here is from genome assembly GCF_971803275.1 of Cyanistes caeruleus. Lineage (NCBI taxonomy): Eukaryota > Metazoa > Chordata > Aves > Passeriformes > Paridae > Cyanistes > Cyanistes caeruleus. The sequence goes on from NC_141701.1 coordinate 48,206,970, forward strand.
CAAGAGCCAGAGGAGCATCTGTTCCTGATGGGAATGCAGACAGAGCTCAGCCTTTGTTCAGTCTGGAAGTGGCCATCTGACCCGTGCCCACGTGCACGTTAGGGCTGGCCAGCTGGCATGCAGGCACATCCCAGCCAGCCACAACTTCTGCTGCCCAGAAGATTTAGGAACACTGAAACATGCTGGAGAGGGTATCCATATTGCAGTGGTGGAAACATGTGGGATGTGGGGGGAATGGAAAGCGTGGGGCAGAACAGCTTGTTCATGAAAGCACAAAGAGGAATTTGGATGATTCATCAGGAGGTGTAGAGGCTATGGGGTGCAAATCTGAGGTGAGGCTCCCTACAGAGCACCTCAGCCATTCCATGGCTCCTGGGCTCAGCATGACCTGGCACACATCCAGTCCAAATGTGAGACAAGTGGCCATACCTCCAGAGCAGCACTGAGCACATTTGTTGACATTTTGTGTACTTCGTGGCCTGGACAGCACACTGGCAATAACCAGATGATGCATAAATTCACAGATCATAGTTCAAGAAGGTTTAGGAAAAAGGACTTTTGATAAAACTAAGGATCCAAAGGAAGCTTCAGATTGGAAACAGTAATAGGAAGGGTCCAGGGACATGCTGATAGCAGTGAGGGTTGCATTTCTTATAATAAACCAAGGGGCTGTGATTTAATCTATGGAATGACCAGACACAAAAGGAATTTAAGAGGAATTTTCTGCCTGCAGCATAGTGGACAGAGCACTCAGGAAAAATGGGGAAAGAAGAAAAAGATGTAGTGTGCAAGCATGGACTGAAAACTATCGTGGAATTTATCTAGAGACTCAGAAAGGGGCACACTTAATTAGAAAGGACTTCTAGCTTCCCTCTGTCCCAAAATGTCTCTCATTTGCCATTAGCAGCTCAGCAGGCACAGTATGATACAATTACTCATTAGGTAAAGGAATTTCAAACCTTTGCCCTAAGAGAATGCTAAACTTGTCACTCAAACTCAATCCTGCATCTTTTGATGAGCCTGAGCAATACTCAAACAAGGATCACAGAGCTGGGATTTATTTTTGTTTTGTTGCAAGTGCTCAGGGTTTGAAATGGAGAGTTTCCTCCTGGTCGTGAGTTGGTGTTACACTGCAGTTGTCCTGCACACGCCATCCTCCTGCCTGCTCTGTGGGCTGAGACAGGCTACTCTTATCTGCCTAAACTCATTTTCCTCATCAAATGCACCAAATACAGCCTCCCCTTTTCTAACAAAATCACTAGCTCTGAGTGTGATAACCATATATTATATTTGGGCTGAAGGGAGGATGTGGACAATGAGGTTACAGAGGTTTGTGGCCATGTCTGCACAAATGATTCGTTTTATGTGTCATCATACTGGTGTTGCTGTAACTTTTGTGGTTTAAGGGTGCTATTTTTTTATTAGACTGAAGGGCCTAATTAGAAAAGCTTTTAGATTTCTGTCCTTTTTTTTGCTCACTCTGGCAGCTAGGCTAATAAAAGATATTTCCTCCCTCTACAAATCTAACTTTTCTGATTAAATCTCTACAAGCTAAATACTGCACTGATTTACAGCACATTCAACATTATCCCTGTGTGCCACTCTTTTCAATGACTAATAAATAAAAATACCAAGTTAATGTACATCCAAGGAGTTTAGAATAAAGTCTTTGGATTAAACAGGAACACATGTAGCTCGCATATCTTTATTTGAATAAAGTATATGGAAAAACTAACAAAGGTTACTATTTCAACTGATCTGTTTTCCTCAGAAAACTTTGCTGAGTAAGACACTGAAATGTTAAACTTTGTTTCTCTTTCCACTTCTGTTGCTTAAGGAATTTTCTGCAATACTGTGGGGTGTGTGTGTTGGGAAAAAAACGCTGCTTTAACATTTCTTTGTAAGTCATTTTGATTCTCTTTTGTTATGCCAGAGATTTACTGTTTCTTTTGACATCACAGTGGCTGTTTTTGTAAGGACTGCTCGGGACAGCAGCAAAGCAATCCTGCTCACTTCCATCCCCACGTACAGAACAAAAAGCTGAGAGATACCAAGTAGTTTTGACAATTGTTTTGTGAATAAGAAGGAATTAGCAAAATCATACAAAATTTTCAGGAAAGGATTAAAAAAAACCAAACAAACAAAAAAAAAAACAACCAAGGAAGGAAGGAGCAAAGTTATCCAGGAAAAGCACTACTTAGTTTGTGACCAAACCAAAGAGCAGCATCTCAGGTTTCTTTGGGAGGCCACTGCCTGGGATCAGGTGCTCCTACAGGATGTACTCTGCAAGCCAAGATTTCTCCCCAAGGCTTGTCAGTGGGACTGTTTGCCTTCCTCAGTGGAAATACTATCCAAATCATCCAAAACCAGACTGAATTTACCACCTCTGATTTTTCCTAGGATACTTTTGTGGGCAGAAGGACTATCTCCCCTAGCAAACCAGGTTATCTGTCAGCAGACAAGCCACCACCCTGCAAACACCTGCCCTTTTACAGCAGAGCTACTGTTGTGCAACTCTGTGGTTTCAGATGATTCCCACAGAAATCTCCATCAGGAGATTCCCCAGACACTGAACTCATAACATTCTTTGCTCAATATATTGAAATCCAATCCTGATCCTGGAGAATGGGTACTTTCCATCTCTAAATACTCCCTTTTGTACAACTGGTTACAGAAGCACTAAGATTAAAGTCCCTGAGACTTCCCTAAGAGGTTGCTCTAATTAACGAGAATACAGTGAAAAAATGGAAAAGCAGATCCTAGTTTTTGGAAAAGCAGCTCAAAAGCTTTCAGAAAACATATATTACCTCCACAATCTAAATAGACAGAATGAAAGCGCATTCAGAAAATATGATGAGGAAAGCAGTGAAGCAGGTGTCCTTAGATTGGAGTTATGGACAAAGTGACAATAAGCAGAAATACCTTTATTTCTGGCAATGTCAATTTTCCTGTCCTGACTAACTGGGAAGAAGCTAAAATTAAGTGTGAGCTGTTATATAGTTATTGCTGTATGAGAGCCAATACTCCAGGCAAAGCAGAGCAGACCTCATCTCTGCAAATATTCTGGGTTACTTGAAGAAGAAACTAGAGAATACAGTGAATGTATTCTCCAGTTTAGGCTTGGTACAGCATCAGATAGGAGAAGGCATTTACTTAGAATAGGCACTTGCTGGTTGGGTAAATTCCTCTAGTCCTTTCTCAGATTTGTTGTGCATGGTGTTTTGATAAATAAATAAATTAAAATGCAAGATAATGCACCATATACCAAGTGCTCTCAAGGAATAAAAAGCATCTGCCTTATTGTGATCCCACTGGCAATATGCAGACATTGACTGCAGCTCACCATCATTGACACAAAAGCATTTAGAGACAGGATGGTGAGCAAAACACAGTTTTGTGAAAGAAGATGAAAGAGCTAGGCGAGAGGGACAGATTTACCTGCATAATGGCAGGTGGTCAAAACTCTTCACCCCGTGTTGAGTGCTCCTTCACGGGTGGGAGCACAGCAGAGTCTCTCAGCAGTGGGATAATGTCACTATTGCAGCCCAAGGCCATTCAGTACCACGCTGCCACCTTGACTCAAAGCATTCTGTAAGGGATAGAAAAGGTAGGAGATCCTATGAGCACATCTCCCAGCCCTAGGATTTCCCCAGGGAAGTCTTCCTTCCTGGGCAGTCCCATCTTTGCCATACAGACAGGGCCAGCACAGCATCCTTTGGCATGGAGGGGTTAGCTGCAGCTCTTGGGGTGAATAATCCTGCCAGTGAAACTGCAAGATGATTTATAGAAAACATTTGTAAAAAGCTTTTGATTGGAGAGGCTCTGGGGACATCTTGGAAAATCTAGAGTGAAAAAAGCAGCCACATAACTGGGTTCCTAATATAAATGCCCCCACCTGCATGTGCAAATAGGGTTTTCATCTAATCACAAAATGGGAGCTGTCTGGAAATAAATCTCTTTCATTTTACTGTTGGTTTCTTGGCTACTTGGAACACAGTGAATAAGAAATGGAAGAGCAAGACCTTGGAGGACCGAGTTACATAGTAAGAAATAGAAGAAGTATGTGCTAAGTATATAGACTTGGTATTTGTGGCAAATGTCCGCATTTAAGTGGACTTTTCATGTTATATGAATGAATGTTTTGAGTTGTTGACAAAATTAATTTTTTCTGTTTTATCCATGACATGAAAAATCCCTTTTCTATTTCTGCAGTAAGTCCAAACACCAAGGATAGCAAATACTCTTTAACCACAAGCAAACAATACAAACATGGAGTAAAGTATACCACATTGTTTGTTTGGGTTTTTTTGTGCAAAGAACAATTGCCTTAAGTGCACATAACAGAGTGAATACAGCTGCTTGGCTGGTCCCACTTGGAAAACTGCAGCTATATGGTTATTTTTAATACTGACTAGTGTTGAAATAAGTAGATCATAAGGCTTTATTCTCTAAACTGCTTCCTGCTCTGACAACAGGTGTAAGTCAAGTTATTTGAGGGATAAGAGAGCACTTTCCATGACTATTTCAGTCCTTGATTGTGTTTGCTGATTGCCAGAAGAGGATGCTTCTAATGAGGTTATGCATGTGAAGATTCTTCTGGCAACAACTCATATTGGTTCCTCTGAGCAGAAGTGAAAACATTTCATTGAAGAAGTTTCTGTTGAAATGTGTCTATATTCATTTCTCTGTACAAAAAAAGAAATATCATGTATTAGCTCTGAAGCTAGAACAGGAAGGAAGCTCTTCCTTGAGCTGAAAGGATGGAAAGAGAACTTCCCCATATAAAATGACAAGAAAGAGTGAATAAAGATAGTAGCTATCAGCAAAATTAAGTACATATCTTTCATTTCCAAACCCACTTCCATTCTTCAAGAAAAGTGGAAGTGGGTTTTGGACACAATCTGATGAAACAACTACTATTTTCTAATGCTGCTTTGACACAGAACAAGACTTCTTATTATCACTTCTTAGGAAGCTGTTCCATTCTGAGCTCCATGGGAGTGTGTGCACTTCACAAGCAACAAAGGTCCTCAATCTGTTTGTGTATGTGAGAACTGAAGCCTGACCCAGACACCACAATCCTTGACATATGTAGCAAGAACAGAGATTAGCTCTGATTTCAATAGTGTAAGCCCTTTGTTAACACAATGACCTGTAAGAAAATTAGGGAGCCCCTGCTACTTACTTACATGAGAGCACTTTATTAATCTACTGTGCCCTTTCACATGCAGCTCTTTTAACACACACATTTCAGGCAGATGGGGAATTGTAGTGTATTTTTTTTTCTCATAAATGCCCCCATAATTTATGGGACAGATTTTATTTCCTCCATGTCTCAAGACATGGCAATTTACACCTGTAAGAAACCATTTCAATAAATAATTATACTACCAGTGGGAAAGCATAGATGCCATGAGATGGCAACAAAGGACTGTGGCAACTCTGTTAAATGATTTTATTGAAACAGTGAGATCTGAGTGCCTTATACCTCCACAGAATTATGACAGTGGTTGAGGAAATAGGAATCATTTGTCCATTTGTTGTTTCCACATTCCTAACATCAGAAAAATGTTTCAGTAATATTGTTAATATTTCAGAGGTATGCAAACTAAAATACAGGGTTTTCTCTTAGATCCTTGTACTCTGGGTAGCTCACACAGCTCTTATCTAAAATCCAGATACTTGGGACCTTGGGAATGCTTCTCCTACTTGCTTATCTGTATGGTTCCAGCAGGATACAGATAGCAGCTTTTGGTTTGTTGCCTTGGCTGGTGGCTAAAAGCAATGTCTAAAATTAGTGTCAGGCCTTTTCTCTTAAGTAAAGATTTTGTTGTGTTTTTGTTTGTTGGGCTAAAGATTCAGAGATGGAAACATTTTCTTAGGAGAGCTCAGAAGCAGAAACTTCTGCTAGGGAAATTTTCATGAATAAGATGAATAAGTGCCTGGATTTTTCAGTACTGCTGATTATCACCTAGAGAAATTATGTGTAGAAATATCTAAACTTTGACTCCCTCTTGGAGCCATAGACACACACTTATCCATTAGAGCTGGAGAGGAAAGCATCACAAAAAAGAAAATTATATGCAAATGATGTAAGTGGATGCCTTAAGTGGATTTAGTTTCTTTCCACAAGGCACTGTAAGACTAAAAGACTCATGTTAGGTCTGAAGGAAATGGTGAATGATGGCAAAGTGTGAGTTCCCATCAATCATGGCTTGGATGAGGCTGTTAAATTTGCATTTAGTTAACCTGAAAATGTAACACCTGATTTTACCTCTCTTGCAATTTTATACCCTTCTGCCATAGAACTGACAGAAATCAAAAGTGCATCTGTGTTTCCCAGTAATCTTAATTGCATCAGATTGCATTTAATGTCTCCACTGGCACATAGTTTAACTACAGTTGTGGCCATATTCCATAAGGATGTCAACATCACTTCAAACTCCACCTAATCAATCCATAATGAAGTTTTCTGAAAAACTCTCAATTTCATTGGTCCTTTCTTCTTTTAACTGGGCACAATACTCCTTCCCAGAATGAATAAATAGAGAGTAAATGACTTACTGTATTTTCATTTTGGAAAGATTAACCTGATTTAATATCTTCTGTATGGATATATGTACCTGCCCCCAATATTCTAGACAAAACTTAGTGGAATAATGATGCCACCTTGGCTATTAATAGAATGAGTTCAGCTGATTAGTCAAGCTTAACCTACTTGTTTTGACAAGGTCTTCAAGTTTACTTCTGTTTAAACAAGCATAGAAAGCTTCTCACTGATGTTTATTAAGTATAAACCCATATTTTTCTGTGATGGCAGTGAAAAGAAATAAATAGTTCAAAGGTGCAAAATAAACATTTTAAAGTATACTTTGCAAACCAGGTGATCCCTGTCTGGTTTGTTTCCTCAGATGCAGTGAAAATATTCAACCCATTTAGTAACAGGAGACAATTTAGCATCAAAGTCCTTTGTTGCAAGTGAGCAAGAAATACTATTTTATACATTTATAGGTAAAAGGATGGGTGTCATTTGTCTTAAAAGTGCAATTTAATGGAAGGAGCTGCATTACTACCAGGAAACTATGAGTTGCAACTATATATAGTAAACTTAATTAAATTCTAGGTAGTAAATTCAATTAAAGTGCTCTTGAAGAAACTTCTAAAGTCTAAATGATAGCCCAGGTCGGATGCACAGAAGACATTTTGTAAATCCAACCCTACTGAATTTATCTACTGAATTAAATGTACTGGCCAGATACTTTGTTTTCCACCAATTTTCCTATGACTCTTTCTCTGCTATATCCCCCTCCCTCAGACAGTGACAACTAAGGAGACAATTAAGCCCTTAATAGAGGAATGTCACTGAGGCAGGAGAGGACAGGAGCCCTTTTATTTGGTAATGCGTAACAGTGGCTGGCAGAGCAACAGTTCCCCTGGAGCTATGGCTCTTAAAAAGCTGCAGATGAGTTCCTGTGCAGCTCCTACAGCTGTTCTTCATCTGTCTTGGTCTCTCATCACCCAGTAAGTGAAAGATATATCATGTCATGCTTCCCCATGTGTGTTTGAGGTTGCACCTATGCATGGATCCTCAGGGCCAGTACCTTGGCTGTACAGGTTGTGTAGGTTGTGCAGGGGTGGGTGGACAGGGGAGATGGCTGGCTGATGCACATCATTGCCTAACATCAGTCTGGAAACAGAACACAGCCTGGACCCAGAAACTGGAAGTGAAGACAGCTCTGATAACTCACACATTGCCTAAGCATCCTCATCTGCAATGAAATCATTACTTATGAGTCTGAAAAACACACAGCTCCTTAATGTTCTGGTTCTCTTTCAGCCACAGCTCTGAATCGTCTAATCTTACCTGTCCTGGCTTGTAATGACAGCCAGCCCTGTGGGGTGGCACAGAAGAGCAGGGGGTGGCACCAACCAGGTGGTACAGGGAGGAGGGTAGAGGACGAGATGTTTCTGCAATCACCCACAGGCAACTCAGCTCCTGGGAGAAGCTGGAGGCAGTTTCTAACATCTGGATTGAGCAACAGCTGTGATTTGCTAATCAACATAATTGAGATGCCTCCCTGGAACTGCCTCCAGAGGAAACTCAGCATCTGAGCAAATAAGACAAGCAGGAAGGATGTGGTATTGAGATACATGGAAGTCTGGTCTCCCATCTCTCTGTCCATGTGCAAACACCTTTCTTGGGTACCCTGCTCCTTCACAGGGGATTTATAGCAGACAGTGGCAGTGTTGCAGCCGTGTGGGATCAGCACATGGAAGATACTAGCTGATGGCCAATCCTGTCTCTGGTTATGGTAGTTGAGCTGATGGACATACATCTCTCTGTCAGTGCAGTGTTCTTGCCCAGGAAGCATTTCAGGTCCTGTGCCCAGTCTCTATCTTCAAACACCAAACTTGCCCTTTGGACTCTATTCCAGTCCAGGAGTGCCAGGATATCATATTTGGACTATTTTTTTGTAAAAAATTAAAACCTCTTTGTGCTACCCCACACTGTTCTGCTCTCTCCTCAGCTGCCAGCCCCTATGGCGATGGTTCAGCATTTCTCTCCACACTGCTGTTATCAAATGCTCAATTTTCCCTGCTAAGCCTCTTCTTGAAAAAGCCTTTTCCCCCTGTCCTCTAATGAATATCTATTTTGTATGAAGCTCCATGGGAAATCTTATGTATCCCTGATAAATATCTCTCCCTTCCCAAATGTTACTTTGAGTGGTGAGGAAAGGACAGAGGAGCAGGGATAAGCAGAAAAACAAGAAATGATAATGGAAATATTTTACATTCCTCCAAATGCATGAAACCGTGCCTACAATTTCACAATTAAAACTGGGATTCAGCTGTCTTTCCCCAGAGTGTTGTGAAATGATGGGCAGCATTTTTGCAGTTTAGAGAATTTGAAGACCTTTCTAAAATATATCATATAGCAAAATTCACTGGATTTTTTTTCCCAAGATAATTTTCTGTGACAGCTAATTTCTTATTAACAAGTAATCACATCACTTTCAACTGTCTTGAGTGCATGCCTCTTGCATAGATGAAAACTGCCAAAGTTAGAACTTTTCAGGAAAATGCAACAATTCCAAATAATATAATTAAAAACAAAAGCAAACAAAGCACGCCTCACAAACAAGCAGAGGAAAAAAATCCCTGTCTTACGAAAACAGGTTATCTTATCATTCTCGAGTAAATTTTCCAGATTAGTCATCTCTCTCAAACACACACAGTCCTGCTGTCTGAGCAGCTACCACATTTTTTGCTCACATGTACATAATTAGTGCTTCATGGTTTCTAACACTTGTCTATCACACCCAGTGTCCAGGAATGTAGTCTCTTCTGCTCAACAGTGCTTGAGGCTGAGCCAGACCTTGGGCTCTCACTTCTGCTCTGCAAGGGGTCTTTGTTATCATGCCTGGCTAACCACCTACCTCCCTAATTTAATATACCCACTTTGAGAAAACAGACCCTTATCTTTATACTCTTTAAAATTTTTGGTCTCATGTGGGAATTTCGAATTGCCAAGTAGAACAGGGTTATGTCTCAAGTTACCTTTGCCTCATGAAGTCCTGAGATTTTATATTCCACAGATGGAAGGTGTAGAAGGCAAATCTACCCACAAAGACACAAACCCACCATATGCAAATCTCCTTTACTGTGACTATACATAAAGATAAAAATAATGGCAAGCTGAAGAGGTATGTTGTTGTAACCTGTACAAAGTGAAATATATTTCCCAACTAGCATTCCTAAATATCTTATTATATAAATGAGGTTAATGGCTCACACATAACTGCTTTTTAAACACCTCTTTTAAGACAATGATGACTTCCATTTTTATGCAAAGATGCATCTATCTTTCAATGGTTCTATATCACTGCATAAAGAAGAGCAGGAAAATCACAGCTCAGGATTTAACAAAAAAGCTCAACATTTAAACTGGGATCACCTCTCTGCCATGAGTGACATAGGCATATTAAACTTTTGTATTTAGGGTAAAAGTGTGCAGTTAATTGCTCCCAGCATTCTGCCCTGTCTAAGGTCTAAAGCTAAGAGCCTTCATACTGAAACTTGCAGAAGTTCTGGCTTAAAACAGCAGAAAAATATTACTGCTGTGAACTAGATCCTTAGGGCTATACCAGATGTGCTCCTGGCCTAAAGCATGAGTCTTTTCTCATTTAGAACCCTTTAAATTATGTGGGTTGATGCTGGTTTTATTTTGGGAAATGGATAAACTGTGGTAGAACAGCTTGTCTCCAGTGGCTGAATCTTGTAGGGTCCTATAGCCCACCCTAAAATTTTCCCCCATAAATAAATACGTATAACTTCAGTATACCTTTCATACAGAAAGCTGAGAAGAATAGCTCCTGCTGATATCTATAGCTAATTGAGCTTTCACACACTGAATTTCTGTGAGGATGCTGTTACTGGTCCTTTCTGAATAGCTCTGCTTGTGGTCATTTCGCTGTATGTATTTACTGCAAGCTGAGCCACATTCTTTTTGGACCCCTGTTGACTCGGGCATAGTCTGTACATTGAGTTGAAATCTTGTTCATGCAGAGTGAAGTCAATACAAGTATTTCCAGGGGCTCAGATGGGCTTTGATGGGCCCTAGCCCAGGACAAGCATTTACAGCATTTGGAGCCAGAAAAAACTGAATTAGGTCATCTGGTCTGGTTTCTAGTTAACCACAGGATATGCAAGTTTTATCCAGATATGACAGTATTGAAATAACATTTTTTTTTGCCTTAGGAGATTAGAAAGTGTGTGCCATGAAGAGGAGAAATGGAGGTCCCTCTGTCACAGTGTGGCACCCTGGCTGCTGGGACTTGCTCAGGAGAGAAGATCCCACATGACTTCAGCTCCATTGACAACCACCGAGTCACAGATGACTGTGCAGTGCAGTACTCCCTTCCCAAATCCTGAAGGAAGCTCAGGACTGTCAAACAGCATCAGGAAATTTAATCAATAATGTTTCCATATCAAACTCATGAACAAAGGAGGTAAGCACAAGTCAGGCTGACATATTTTGGGGGCAAAAAAGACTGCAAATACCAGTTAAATTAAGCCAGCTTAATCCTCTCATGATGTGTGTGTATAGTACAGTATTGAAAAGAAATATGGTTGTACTAGGTTAAATCAGAAATATGTCCAGCCAAGTAGTACTTCCAAAAGCAGTAGATACTTACAAGAAATACAAAACGCAGGGAAATATAAAGTCATCTGTCTCATAATCAGTGGTTTAGGAATCTTTTGAGCTGGAGGTTGGATGTGGACCAATATGCTGCAATAAACTGATGGAGGTGTCTCTTCTCCAGAAACTGCTAATTTTTTTTTTTTTTTTTTAACTCCTTGACTTTACTCTCAGAATCTGGATTAATCCCCTTTTTCTTTTAATATGCTTAACACCATCACGAAAACTCTGTGTGAGGGTAAATCCACTCCCGTCTCGTAAGCTGTCTCAGTATTTTCCTCACAGCAAAGAGGAAACGTCTTATTTCAAGGCTGGATTTTTCCAAGTCTAACTTCCTAGTGCTAGATCTTATCATGCTTTTGTCAGTACACTTGAAACTGAGGATGGAAAAGAGATTTTTCTCCTTTCCTTACTCTGTTGTACTGCATCCATTTTTAAGTAACAGCCATGCAGGTTTTTAAAAACCTGATCCACTGGACCATTTAATCACATGATTTACTTAAGTACATAAGTAATCCCATTGACTTCCATGGGACTGCTCTTAGGTTAGAAGTTAAATGTGTGGTTAAGTGCTTTGCTTGAATAGTATTTAAGTTCTTTCTAGTTTCTCCTTTACTTTCTTCCCTTGCTCATGATACTTGATCTGCACAGTGCTGGAAGCACAGTGTTTCAAGTAAATTATTCAGTATGGGATCACATAGGTTACGACACAGCAATTTCCATTGCAGCTTTTGTCTAGCACAGAAGGAATTCTGACTGATGGATACCAAGGGCTTTTTTTGATGTTATTTTCTCTGAGGATCTAATGCTCTTCATTCCTGCTAATTCCCTCTGCTGCCTAGTTTATTTGTTCAGCAGTGCCCTAAACAAGAAAGGTTTCCTTCAAACAATAGGCTGCTTTGCACTCTGTGTGTGTGTGGTTTACTGAATCCAGACCTAGTGAAAATGTACTGGTCTTCAGCTGGTATGAATCAGAGCTGTCTGCACAGACAAAGGAGCTTTGCTTATTTACATCAGCTAACGATCTGACCTGTTGTCTACTGTTTTAATATATAAATGTGTCTATGTGTGCAGTTAAATATGTTAGACCCAGGCAGAGGAACAAGCATTCAACCATCTGTTTTTGGGCTGTGAGATATAATATTGGAGGCACAAGGGCAAAGACTGAAATCAAAGTTCATTTCTTCCTGAGTTCAGGTATGGAAATGTATAATGTGGTATTGTCCCCCAGTACCAATAGCAAAATACTTCTGAATAATATTTGCAACATAATTATGACTGTACTGTGGACATTTGAAAGTTTTCTAGCACCTAAGGTGTTTCAAATGCATCTGCATCATTGATGAATTTTTAGTAGTAGTCACAGACCATTCTTGTGCCCTACATACACATGACCAGGGGTTCTGGCTGCTTTTGCAAACAATGTGAAGCAGCCATTTCAGATCAGTCAGGCTTGGAAATTAAGTATTACCCAGTTCATGGTTTCAATTATTTTCTGAAGATTTCTATATCTGCTCTGTTAACCAGATGCAGAGCCAAACCCCTTCTATAAGGTGTTGAGAATATACAGTGAGATTACTCCTTTAAGTACAGTACTACCCCAATACTCCAGATTTGCATACCCCAAATATCCTTCCAACAGGTGAAATTTCACAGATTTCTTCATTTAGAGAGAGCATTTTGTCCATTGTGCTGAATATTCACAATGAGGCTATCTTCTAGGATTTTTTAAAACATACTTTGTCTGCAGGAACAAAATAAAAACATAAGGAATAAGGAATCCCTACAAACCACTGTCCACAAAGTAGGATGTATGATACTATGCTGGACACTAATGTAGCTGACCTAAACCCTAAGTGAAAGTCTAGCATGACTTTGAAGTGTTAAGAGCTTAATGCTAAGTATATTATTGTGCTCTGTAGGAGTTTGCCTTCATCTTTTATGAGCTGAACACTTTGATTTAAGTTTTGAAAAAGATGATGATTTAAACGTGCTAGCTCCCATCTCAGCTGACTGCAAGTTGTGCTAGAAAATGGCAGACTGGATTTTTTACAACTTGAAATAATTTCTGTATTTGTTGTGCTGTAAGTATGAATGATCAGACCCTGCTAGCTTCCATGCATGATAGATATTGCAAAATCCAGCAGGATGTCCAAGTTTCCCATTTTGGCCTGTATCATAAATATAACAGAATCATAGAATCACAGAATGGTTTGGGTTGAAAGGGACCCTAAAAAAATCATCTAATTGAACATCCCTGTCACAGGTAGGGGACATCTTCCTATAGATCAGGTTGCTTCCTGATAGCTGAGGTGCACACACTCACTGTGCACACTCAGATCTGGACTGGTGAATGCCACAATCCTTTTCTCAGTGTTTAGCATTTCACAGTATCTGAAAATGTATTGAAGTGTAGGCAAATGCCCCCTTCTATCCCAGAATGGCTTCATACCAGAGCAGAAGGAAATATGAGGAAGAAAAGATTTCAAGAGTTATATAGCTGTCCTGTTCTGCCACATGTGCACCTTCATGGGCTTCCTACATTATTTTTGCTTGCAATAACGATTTAGCTGTTGGTAGAGGATATTAATTCATACACTTCCAATTGGAAACACTATTCTTGTCTGTGTCTCCACTGACATTTTGTACTTTGTGGTTTTTCCTATTTCACCTTCCTTTTCCTTTCTGCCTTTTTTCTTTCATTCCTAATTCTCATCTGCTCTGAACTCAATTTTTCTTTTCTTTTTTTTTTAAATTTTATTCTCCTCCCTCTGGGTTACAGAGACCCTCTCCTCAGGTCTCTGTAACTAATGTTCTTTCACAGTGCTTTAAAAAGCTTTGAGTTTTGAGGCAGATGCACGGGGTAGGGTACCAGTTATATAAAAGGACAGCTGTAAAAACATGTGCAACGGCAATTAAGCAAGAACTCTTAGAAGCATGAAGTCATTAATCGTAATTGCAATAAGGATCTTCTTAGAAATTGTCCTTAACATTTGAAATGGAGAAAATGTCAGCTTCAGGCAGCATTCCAGTTTTGCTTACTCCACTTCCATGCTACTGCAAGCAAGGGGACTGACTGTGTGTGTCCGATTACCAGCTGCATTGAGGAAGCTTTATATTCAGACATCCTTCTTTGGGATTGCTGTCCCACAGGTACTGGAGCATGGTCCACTTTAAATGCAGCAGAAACAAGAGGCCAAGCTACCAGGGAAAGGATTACTCCCCAACAAAGCAATTTCTAATTTCTCCATTGAATATTATCAAGGCCCTCTCCTGAGTGCCTTCAATCCCTTTCCAGCAGGTTAGGGCAGCTACCATCTTCAGTCATTGCTCTGCACCTCCCAGACTCAGTCCTCTCAATTTCAATAAACTCTGGATTGGTTTCAATAATCAGTCACTCTTTTAACTAGGTGATACAAGCTGAATGACAAAGATATGCTCAAGCAAACCAGATGAATACACAGAAGGGACCCTGTTCCTTTCAGTTGCAGGCTGAAAGCTGATATATTATGTCTGCATGCAATAAAATTTTTTTGTTTTAATGTTCCTAGGGAAGCTTGAAACTAAACCCTTGCAAAACATCTGGTTCAAAACTTCAGCATTTTAATATTAAATGCTTCCTGAAATCTGTGTAACTGTACCACACAGGTTTGCTTCATACCTTTCTAATAAATTGCTTCTAGCTCATTTTGTTATCCTTTCACTGACTTTGATATCTCCTGCTGATAATATAACATCAGTAATAGTGCTTCTTCAAGTTTAGTAGTTAGCTGATATCCTAACCACGGATTCTGAAGACAACTGCGTAATTTTTAGGTTTCAGCTTCATATTGTCTTTCACTCAACACTAAGATTTTAACTTTCTGCTCCCTAAAGTGAATTAAATTTTTGTTACAGTTTTGTCTTCCCAAACATAGTCTTCAGTATCACCACAGATCCCTTCTGCAATACCTCTGGATAAAGTGGGAAAAAACTTTGCATGGTCATGTGAGCAACAGTTGTCATATTACTGCTGGGACTGGTATTCAGAACTTTGTGTCAAAGCCCTGAAGGACTTGGAAAACAAAAAATTTCAGCAGTGAAGTGGAAGATTTTTTTTCCCCACACCGAATTGTGATCCTTATCATCCATGGATAGATGAACAAAAGGAAATCAAAAAGGGCTCATGTATTTTAAAGCGTGCTAAGCCTTGTGAAGCTGGTCTTGCTTACCCCAAAAGCTGTAGCTTAATAATACCAGCTAAAGCAAATTAACATCTCAGTGTGATTCTCCAGGTTTTGCAGGCTGATTTCTGCCTTCTGCTGGTTTCACATTTGTGTTGAGCACAGCACAGAGTCCTGACCTGGCATTGCCTGACCCTCCTCCAGACAGGGTAATTGTGTCAGCCTGACTCTGAGCTTCAGGGCTTGTGAACTTCGGGATCCTGTCATGCTGACACAGCTGTGCTGCACTGGGGACCAGAGCTGGTAATTTTGCAAGATGTGTAGCTTAGACTGACTGTAGCTATTCAGCTTAATGCAGCCTCAGCTCCTCTGACTGAGGTCTCAGCACGGCTGAGAGCACCTCAGAAGCATGCCTCTCTCTCTGGGATAAAGAAGGAGCCTTGGTTCCCAGCTTCAGGTAACCAGGTAGAGCTCAAAGACTGAATACTGAAATTCAGGGGGCCTTTGAGAGCCTCTGAAACACAAGAGAAAGCAGAAGCCACTCAAGGGCTCCTGAAGCACTGGGAAGGATTAAAACAAAACCCAAACAAAAAACCCCAAACTTTTACAGCACATAAGTTCAATTCTACACCCTTAAAACCCGTACTAACTTCTAGCAAAGCTTTGTGCATGCTTTAGATTAGCCATGCAATTACACCACAAACCCCCACTAGGATTTAATTTCAATTGAAAGCAGTAGAACTAATAGTGTGCTTACAAATAAAGCTGCTTACAAATAAAGCTAATTAAGATTTTGTAGAACAAGGGACTATTTCATACAAATACCAAGAGATTTAATGTCAGTATATAGCACTTTCCATGACTCATAGAGTCTATAAATATGTACAGGTATTTTCAGACTGATCATTATATGCCTGGCCTGGCTCAGAAAGACATGTGTAGGAAATGTGTAGCATAGTAGGAAACAACTCTTACAAACAGAATATAATTGTGTAAATATCTAACTGGAACAAAATCCTATAGCTGATGTACAACACAGGAAATTCCATTTCAACATATTTCTTGATGCTTAATCCTGCCAGGTGGAATGGATCAACAAAAAGGGAGAAGTCACAGTACATGGTGAAAAAATGTTACACATTTGTGGAGGTCATCCAATGGGACCTAAGAAAAATCTGCAAAGCAGCTACAAGTCTCATTGCTCAAGTTCAGCTTGGTTCAAGCTCAATGTCTATATATCTTGTTACAATTATTTACTTTTCAATTTATCAGTATCTTGCAAAAAATCTATTTTAACTGAAATTCCTTTTCAAGATATTTTCCTATTTTTTTTCCAAGAGATAACTATTATTTCAATTAAAATAGAGTAGTAGTGGAATAACAGGGGTGGGAAATTGGGGTAGGGAAAAAGACACTTTCTACAATTAGGTCCCAACATCTTCTTCAGATCGTAGTATGTAGTATGATTTAATATAATAAGAGTACCTTATTAATTTCAACAGCACCAATAAGCACTGAATCATGTGCTTGTATAAGAGTGGGAAAAATGGAAAATGTCTGCACAATGTCATGACATGACATGCTATACTATAGCTGATCAAAGCACTCAAATTCAGAGGAAAATAAAATAATAAGAGGAAACTATTAAACATGGCAGCTGAAATGGAGAAATGGAGATCTCCACAACAGGTCACTGTGAATCAGATTTGGAATGTTAAAAGAGAGTGGATATTTAACATGAAACCTGAAGGTATTATTGATGAGATTTTTGTCTAATTAAATTCAAAACAGAAATGAGAGCGGAAAAGCTTTTCAGAGTAAGCATGATTAACAGCTGCCTTTCAGGAACAGGGTGTTGGGTTCTTAAGTGCACTTCTAATGTTAGTTTAAGCCCAAGATTAAATTTAACAGACATACTAGCTCTATCAATTTTGTCCTTGGGTTCCTTATACCTCCTCTTTCAGCCACTAGATTATATATATGAAATAACATGAGAGCAAAGAACTAGGATTTAGTGATTTTGTAAAAAGAAATAGATGCATATAGTAGTGCCTATTTCCATGTGGTTACATAATGGTTATAATAAAGTATGAGGAGTAACATCTAAGATGAAGCAAGAGACTTTGCAACTCTGTGTCTCAGCATCAGCCTAAGGATTGGCTTTGCAAGGTGCAAGTGTGTGCTTGACCAGACACTCCCAAGAAGACCTTCAGAAAGCAGTCAATTCTACAGGTAAGTGGTGGGATCTGTGCCAGAGGCATTCTCCAGCCTCTTCCCCCGGGGCAGGAGTGCTGCTCTCTGTCCCCACAGGGCTGGGGCCACCTGCTTTCTCACAAACTCCTGTGAACTACGAATGACATATTGAAACCACCCTTTTTACTCCAGATTGCTTAAAGCTTTCTCTATATACAGTCAGGCTCAGAAAGAGTAGCAAATGAATGCTGCTAGTAAATGAATATTAGCAAAGCTAAATGTCAAAAATGAGTGAACAAACCCTTGCATGAAAGATTAAAGTCTTAGGATTCATTACACTTGTAGTCTAACAGCACACGTTTCACAAGCATCTGTAATAGATTGTCTTCCTTTGTGCAAATGTATTTTCCATTTTCACTCTCTCCTCAGCCAAGTGTGAGGTTCAGAGGGGGAGAGAGAGAGACTGCCCCTTCTGCTTCAGCCCAGGACCCAGGGATCCTTAACAGTCTGGCCAGGGGATTGCAAGGTCTGCAAGGGTGTCACAGAAGAGAACTTGAAATGTTTTGGGTAGTGATGAGTCTTGGTCAAGGAGTAAGCAGCAACTCAGTGACAGCAATTCGTATAGATTACAACAAAGCACATATTTCATTCCACCCATCATTTTCAGAAAAAAAGTGTGATTCTTCACTCTTCCTGATAATGTGTTCAAAACTAAATCCGTCAAATCTCTTGCCTAAGCAGCATTAATCGTGCGAGATCTTAGCCATCAATCGTTGATTGGCTTTTATGAATGATTAGGTAAATAAAATAGAATAGAATGTCTTAAAGCTGCTCTTGCAGACTGTGAGCTACAGACACCCACCCTCCCCATCTCCTCTTTGACTAAAAGGGAGTGATATTGCTGAATGTCACTGGGTATATGATTTGCTAACAATACCTGTCCATATTTTATATCAAGCATCTGTTGCTATTTAAATATTTCACTTCAAAGTAGCCAAAACTTTGTACAAGTCAGATCTCAGACATATCTCACAGACATGGAGAAACTGAAGAAAGTAGCATTAAGTGGGCAAACCCCCTAAACATTGGCAAGTACAACAAAATGCCAAAAAATTGTTTATCTCATTCCAGAATCTGCTCAAATGCCAGCCTGCATCTGGGCTCCTAATCTTTTCTTCAGCTCCTGTACCTTCAGAATGTGTACAAAGAAGGCCCTTACATAATGCAGTGGTTTTTATAGCAAGCTAAAGCTATGCTGAAGAGATAAAATGTTGAAAGCTATTTTTAGACAAACTAATGGTATCAATTTCACTAATAACATAAGCTGCAGGTGTCTCCTAAAGTAAAAAGTAAGACAATGGAAGGCCTAACACTACAAAAGGCTACAGACTACAGAAAAGTAGGAGTTCCAAATTACATTAAATCAGGCAATTCTGCCCAATACTCCCTCTGGTGGTTTTGCCCACAGAGATGAGCATGAAGTCGTATACATGCAAAATCCTTCAGCCTAATGACTAAACGTCCTGCTAATAGGATTAAGTACCTTCTCATCAGATAAGTAGAACATGGCAAAATCCCTGACACTCCCAGAAATTAGATCAGAACACAGCCCAGCCCCTTCCTGACGCAGGGAGCGATTTTGCAGAAGAGGTGCAAAATATTAATGGTAAATATACTTGGTTTTCTTACCTTTCTTTGGTTGTGTGTTTGTATTTCTTTGCAAAGTTAATTGGTTAATTTCACTGTAAAAGTAAGGGTACAATATGCAAGTAACCATAGAAGTAAATCCAGGCTATAAACAAATTCAGGCTGTTAATTTACATATGCTCTTGCAGCTGATAATTGCATCTCCAAGGTTATATTGGCTAACTACAAGGCACCTGAATACTGTGTTCACTTAATAAGATGGGAATCATAAAATGCAGTTGCATGGTTTCTGAAAAAGAAAGCTTTCACCTATGCTTTTAGGAGGGAAATAAAGCAAATGTCATTTCTTTCCCTTATTTTGCAGGGATTTCTTCTATTTTATAAAATTGATCTAATTGCTAATTTCTTGGCACACTTATTGTTGTGTCTCTTATATTAAGTCTTATTCTGAAGGACAGTAAAAGGAATTACATGTTTGGACACAAGAAGGGAACAACATTCCAGAAACTTCCTTCTTTAAAACTGGCAATAGTGTTTAGCATGGATGTATTTATAATATGAGATCAGTAATTAGTGTGTTTCACAAAGTAGAAAAGGAACAAACTGAGAAGCATAAGCTTTTGCTTTTATACATACATGTCCTGATTATGTTAACCATTGTGCAAACTCGGTGGAATTAATCTAATTAATCTAAATAGATAATTACAAATGAGGTCAAGCTTCTTACTCATGTATTTTTCACCAAGAGTAGCATTTAGGTGCATGCTATACATCTCAGAAACCATAGTTCAAGACAAAATTAACGGGATCTTGTAAGATACTTAGTATTAGTATTTATATTTACTTAATATACCCAGATATCTGAGCTTCCTGACAATGTTTACGTATAACTGCACCAAACTGTTTTTCTTTAACAGAAAGAACATGAGGTCCTCTTGGATACTTATAATACATCTGCTGTGTCTGAAGGGCCATCAGTGTGCACCAACGAAGCAGGAGGAAATGAATCTCCGGGATAACCTCAAGCGTGCGTATGCTTTTCCTGCCAGGGTGTGCTGGAAGCCCCTGGGCACACATCTCCAGCTGGGCACTGCATTTTAACTTCCACACTCACTGGCATCAAGAAGTTCCACTTGCTTGTGTGGAGCTTAGAAACCATAATAAAGCTGATTGAATGCCTACACACACACACACACATACACTAGGAAGATAAGAACAAGCAGGATGAGAAAGTAAAGGGATTAACAGACAACCATCACCTGCCAGAAAAAAAAAAAGTATTTACAGGATTTTTATAGGTCATTTGGTTCCTTGTAGATCATCAGAATACAAAAATTTAATTCAAGAGATTTTGAACTCTTTTGTTTGTTCAAATAATCTTTGAAAGTATTTCCTCTACACTTACATACTTCACTGAAAAAGATGGCTTTTACAAACAGCTGAAATAAAAATACTTAATTCAGAAAATAGCAGCTATTCTGCACACACACACATCTCTAAGCTTGGCTTTATTTTGTGGGTAGAAAGAGGATCAGCCATTAAACAATCCTGTGCTTCACTCTATCTTGACAAGATTTCTGTAATAAACAAACAAGAAGAGGTGAGGAAGAAAGATATAAAGGAAGAAGCGATTGATGTGGTTTTGGCAGTCTCAAGGTGATATGGTTTTGCTTGTTTTCTATAGTTCCAGTGATAGTAAGGGTATTTCCACAAAGTAAATAAATATAGATAAAGGATAGGCAATCATGTAGACAATCATGTTCAAGGTGCAACGCATGGGCCAGCCCAGGTTTTCACCAAAACTCTACAGTCATTATGTCACAGGAAATCTGGAAATTGAATTTTTGTGAAAACAGGTTGAAGTCACGTGTAATCTACATTTTCAAAATGCAGAGAGAAGCTGTCACAGGCTTCTAGCAGAGAAAAGATAAATATAAAGGTTATGTCATTAGAAAACTGATGAGTGATCCCTGGAGATACCAAAAACCTAGGATGATGTCCTGTGCAACCTGGATTGACCTTGCTTTGAGGGGGGAGGAGGGGGGAAGGCTCAATGATCTCCAAAGGTACCAGCCTCAATTATTCTGGGACTCAGTACTCAGCAGTGGGACAGTCAAATATATATTTTGAGTTACATACAGCTGATCCTTGCAAAAGCTCTGGGCCAGATTCTTATCTGATGGAAATTGTCTTGGCTCAGTGTTATTCAGCATTCGCTATCTCAGCTTTGGCTCTGCCACTATAGGGAAACATAGAGCTGTTTCATTCTCCTTCATCATCAGTGCATGACAATTTGCAATAGTGTTAAAATCTGATTAAGTCACTGTATAATTTGGCTTTTTTTTAGAATTATCTGAAGTTGGAGAGAAGTATGTAGATGAAGAGGTAAAGAAAGCTTTGATTGGTATTAAGCAGATGAAAATTATGATGGAAAGAAATGAAGATAAGCACATAGATCTGATGAAAACCTTGAAGAAGAGCAGTGAAGAAAAACAGGTAACATAAATGCATCTGTAGGGTTTATATGTTTATCCTGGGAAGAATG
The DNA here is from genome assembly GCF_971803275.1 of Cyanistes caeruleus. Classification (NCBI taxonomy): domain Eukaryota; kingdom Metazoa; phylum Chordata; class Aves; order Passeriformes; family Paridae; genus Cyanistes; species Cyanistes caeruleus. Next base: position 48,228,718 of record NC_141701.1, read on the forward strand.
TAAACCAAATTGTATATACGAAACAAGCAGTGTACATCTTTTCATACAGCCATGGGACTGAGAGAAAATCCGCTCCTTCCCCTTTGTCTCACTAGCAGAGGAAAATTGCACACACTGCTTGTTTCTAAAAACCCCTTCACTGAATTCACACCAAGGCAACTGCAGGCCACTCTAGAACAGTGTTTTGTGCAGAAGGACCAGCAGCTGTGCCCTCCATGTCTCTATATTGCAGGGGCACAAGATGTTTTCCAGCTTGCTTTGCAAAACTTCAGACCTGCAGGAGAATATCAAAGCCACAAATGATACTGTGCTCTAAAGAAAGTACAGTGAATCAGGGACATTTCCACTGTCTTAGTGTAATGCCTAGGCTCAGAGCCATGTGCTCAGATGATCTGAAGAAACTGAGGTTTAATGTATATTTTAAAAAAATACAAATATCCTAACTTTGCTTCAACAAAGTTGAAGGAAAATTCCCTCCTGGCTCAACATCTGGTAGTTAGTTTAAACTATTGGTATTAGCAAGCCAAAAAGTACCTGATAGCTTTCTAACATCTTAAGGAACACCAGTGCACTCCCACAATCAACATTCTTGCTAGATCTTACTGGATGATTTCATTTACACAGGACTTACATCCACAGTGAGAGTTCATAAAACACTGAATAAATGTATTAGAAAGATCAGAAAATAACTAAACATAGATTATGAAAACTGTGGTTACTGTTTCCATCAAGCACATTCTGACACAAGTTTTCTTTTATGTGAGTCTCTTCCCTATTGGAATAACAAAAAAGAATAAGCCCCACCAATTAAAACGTTTCTGTCATACTTAGAGACAACTTGGAACATTGTTTGGAAACCAAAACTATTAAAATATTTTGCAATTGGAGAGAGAAATTGATGATGTGCAATCTACTTTGATAGGAAGAATTTTTCTCTTTCCATTGTCAAGTCTATTCCAAACTTGCTGGTTCTGATCTGCTCAGCTTTGTGCCCTAACTGATGATGTAAATAGAAGCAGCATTGTAAAATGCATTTTGTTGCCCTTCAGTATGGAAGGAGTGCCTCACACTTCCACGAGAGCAAGAAAAAAATCCCCTTACTACATCCTTTTGATTAGTACACTCACAAACAGCAGAGATGCTCTACTTTTATATATCTCTGTATTAGAAAGACTTCATGGCGAGGACCTACCCTCGTGAAATATCAATCCCTTAAAGGTAGAGAAAAGTAACAGAAAAGGACTATTTGTGGGACAGATGAATACTGTTGAGATGATATGGAGAAAAAAATAACACAAGTTGAACACATGACCATGTGGGAGGCTGAATTCTTACACAGAATGATGTGTGAGTTTTTTTCTTAACATCAAAAATCCTGGTAGACTGTAGAGATCCATTTGTTTCTGTAGGATGTGCCCCCTGAGAGAACAAAAAATCCTATAAAGAAAAGGCTTTCAATTTTCATTTCCCTCCATATGTGACTGCAGCTGAGAAGGCAGCCTACCCTAGTGGTTAGGGATTAGCAAAAAAAGGAGCCATAAATAGCAAAATGAGTGATCAACATTAGAATACTAATTCAGATGAATATTGGCCTGAACTGAATCTTTTTCCTTATTTAGCAAGCCTTGCGACTTATGGATGAAGTAAAGGCAAGACTGGAAGAAGAGGAAAGACAATGTCAAGTATCCTTGAAAAATCTATGGGATGAATGTGAATCTTGTTTAGAAAGTACCTGCATGAGATACTATACAACTTGCAAACATGGTGTGTCAACCTTTAAGAGGAAGGTAGGAAGAAACTTTGTATCTGAAACTTTGAGAACAGTCTTGAGCTCACCCGAAGTTTTAGAGACAGAACATATTTTTTTCTCAATACCTAGGTCTGCCAGTTATATCAGCTTACTAAAATTAATTTGATTTGGAGGGTCTGGAAATATGAAGTTATATGGTAGAGATTACATACGATTATGGTCATGGAATGCTGAGCCAAAATGAGTTCAGTTGCACCCTGGCAAGATTCCGCGGAAATTGATGATTCCCCTAACTCCAACAGACTCATTCCAGATACACAATGTTTTCTCTCACAGTGGGACTTGCATTAAGGTGCTTGATAACTGTGAAAAATACCACATAGATTCTTTATGGTCCATCTGAAAATCAGCAAAGTTATAAATGTAGATGTAGCTACCAAAATTACATGGGGGAAAAGCCCCCACCTACTTATTACATCATTCTTTCCTATATTTATCTTTAATAAACACTTTAAGTAACAAATAAAGCTTTAAAATGATTTATCTCTTATAATAAAGGAACCTGTCAGCAAAGGAGATTGCCCTAATTCCATAGAAAGAAAATATGGTTTCCTGACTGGCCCATTATTACTATAAAATTTAACAATTGTAATCATATTTTTTTGTTTGGGCATACACTTTAAGTGCAACAAACTTCTGAAGCAAAACTGTAATTGCTGCTACTAAAACATTAGCTAGATTTCCTAGCTTTCAACACTCCCATGTACTGAAAATGCAGTAACTTAAACATTAAACATAGTGTGTTTCAGACAGGGTTTGGAGCAAAAGTGTTTAATATTTGTGCATATTCTTAAATCAGGTTAAAATCTGGGAGATATTAAATTTAAGACTATTTGTGATACTTTCAGCTTTTCGATACTGCTCATGGGTAGCTCATACAAGTGTTTAGGATTTTCAAGAGTCAATGGATGCTACAATTACTGCAGTTAAAGTTCTACACTGCATTGTCACTGTCTTTGACCCTCTTGGTAACTTCCTCCATTAGTTATTTGGTTTATTTGAAGCATTCAAAGTAAGAATTGTGTTGTGTTGTGTTGTTGTGTTGTGTTGTGGAAAGGGAAAAGGGGAAAAAAAAAAGAAACTGGAACAAAGATGATAGCTGTGGCTGAGGATACACAGACAGCAGGAGCAACAATGGCTTAGGCTGTTCCTGCAGTGCTGTTTCACACTTCACCTTTCCTCTAAGCTGCACTAGTGGTCAAATCAAGCTGATGATTTGGGGTTTTTTTTTTAAAGAATAATATATAAAACTGTCTTTATCTATATCTGTCTATATCTATCTATATGAGTGTTTTAGCAGAATGTTTCTTAACCCTTATCCATTTTCAAGTGTCGTAGAGTGTGGCTCATAAAACCACTCCACTGGCTCAGGCCAGAGTAGTGCCTTAAAGTAGGGAGCAGGGAACCAGTGGCTGAGACCAGGAACTGGAATTCTGTAACAGCAGAATTGACACTTGGCCTTTTACACAGTAAAACCATGGACTCAGAACCACTGCTTTACTGATTTTGCTGGTTTCCATTTCCACAATGATGTAAGGATTTGCCCAATGGTGAGAGAGGGCAGGCTTTTTACAAATCAAGGTGAGAACAATCACAGATTACACTGACATAAGCAGACAGAAATGCATCTCACGTCTTTACAACATAAAGTCCAAGCTGTCTGTTGGAAGAAACCCAAATGATAATAACTTTGACCCCCTACAGATTAAAGGGCAACTGGCAGACTTTTACTCTAGATCTGATTTGGAACTAATGATTTAGATTGAATGCACTTCCTTTCTTTGAGGTCTAGTGTATTAAATTACTTCAGAGAATATGTTGTATTGGCAATTATTACAAAGGCATTGTTTCTATCAGTATTTGAAAGAGAAAAATTAGAGACACTTACCTGAGAGGAGAAACCAATAACTTGTCTGTTGCCTGATCTGTCTCCTTCTTATACACAGGTTGAAGATTTTTTGAGGAAAATACCTCCACTCATATTTACTTTTCATGAGGATCAAGGAAGAGACATCCAGTCCAATGAAAAGCCTGAGAAAGAGGACACCCAGCTAGCAAAGATGGAAGACTTATTTAGCCAGCTATTATCAGACGTGGGTTCAATATTTGACAGAAGTTTCATTTTTTTCAAGCACATGCAAAAAGAATTTGACCAGTCTTTTCAGACATATTTCATGTCTGACCTGGACTTGAGTGAGTCCCCCAGTATGCCAGCTTTACCTGAGGTCACCACCAGAACTGACGGCTCCCAGAGAGGCTGGGGCATGCCTGGCTTCTTACAGATAGTTTTTGATTTCAGTAGGACGGTGTTCGAAGGTGTCAGTGAGGTGATCACCGACGTGTTTGATGAATACAGAGATTATAGAAGAGATGTGCCAGAACAAACCAAAGGCAAGTGTCAAAAGATGAAAATTGACTGCACTGTCAATGACATCAACCCCCTTGGGATGGCTAAACTACAGCAAATTACTCAGTTTCCAGTATGTGAGTGTGAGATATGTAAGCAAGCTCTGGAGGCTATGGAAATAGGATAGGATAACTATCAGTTAAATGAACAAATAGAAGTCACTTAGAAATCTCAGAGGAATGTTGTAGGGGGACTTAGGGGTCTTACACAGCCTGATTTTCATGGCAATTCTCAAAGCATTTGCAGGAGCTCCTCAGAAGCCCTTAAATTCAGGTTGGATGCAGGTTCTCACAAGGCTTTAATCTCAGCATTTGTCAGGATATGATTTCTATCATCTCTTATTGACATGGTCACCAAAAAAATCAGGGTAATTCTGTGAGATGTCAAGGCATATTCCTGCCCTTGCAAAATGATACTAAGTTCAGCTTGACAGCTACAAGTCCTTTTGTAGGCTACAGCAGCAATATAATTTGACAATAAAACATCAGCCAATCAAAGACCAGCCATCAGGTTTTCCAGTCACCAGAAAATTCTGGGCATACCACTGATGATGACATTCAGTGAAGGAAAAGGACCATGGCAAACTTTAAGAATACAAATAAACCTCATATTTGACTATTGCAAATAGGATAAATCACAGCGAGCACATGCCATAACTCTGAATGGCAGGTGACACAAACGTTATATGATTATCAGGAAATACAAAGTGACTATTGAACTGTGTTGTTTTAATTTTTTACTGTATCATAAGCCATGTTACCTCAGAAATAAGCTTTGGTACTGTGTTCTCATCTAATGTATGTGCTTATGATACATGTTGACTTCTAAGGATCAAAAAGATCTTACCAAAACTCACATGCTGTAGAAATAATGTGTAATAATATCAGCAATTGTTTGGTTATGTCCAGGGAATAATGTCTGTCATAAGACTTTATAAGGGAATATACTACAGCAGCATGAATTCCTTGAAAGAAAACATGATCTGAATCTTTTCCTGACTTCTCCTTTTTAATAATTTATTCCTTTTATTTTTGTTGGGGGAGTGGAGGTGAAGTGGAGGAGTAGGGAAGGGGATTGATGCAAAATACTTTGGATTAAGGACAAGAAATTATATTCTAGCACTCAGGCTTGGTAATGAATGCATACTTAAAAAGACTCTAAGTTTAACAGCAGTCTAAAAATACTATGACTTCATTCTAGATCCTGACAGAAGTGGCATGTTTTCAAAAATTGTGTCAGGGCGCCAGAGACTTCAGTGCAGGGAGCTCCGGGAGAACTCCTCTGGATGCCCACAGTTTCATGAGAGGTGCCAGAAATGTCAAGACAATCTTTTGCATGGTAAATAACTATTTTACCTTTTTTTCTTTTTTTTTTTTTTTTTTTTTTTCCTTCTGTAATGCATTAATTTGTTTATGCATTGATAATGCACTGGTTTATCGATTTTGAGATTTTAATTTTCTACTGGGATTAACATTTAGTCATTGAGTTTTTACTGTAACTACAATAACCATTGCTCATTCCAGATGACTTCAATTAGCTTTCCCCACAGTCTCCACAGAGTGTCAGTATAACTCAGTTATTAACATACCGCTGGTGCTCCAATGACACGTCCCACAGCCTATAAAATAATGAATAGGTATTTTGGTAGAGCTGCCATCCTGCAGAGGAGCAAGATGTCAGGCAGCACTCGATCCTGCCTGGGAGCAGCAGTGCTGAGCAGAAGGGGAGGAGAAGCTCAAACTCCTGACTGTCGCTTCCCCTGCTGACAACCAGGTGTAACCTCAGGTATCATTCAGCTCCTCGCAAGGAAAGTAAGTGCGCAAGAGCCTGTAATTACTTCTTGTTGCACCCTGTCTGCAAATAGAACTGACATGAAGGACAAAAAGGGGACTTCATGTGTGACATATATAAGGAGATGGCAGAGCTCTGTCAGCACCATCCATGGGCACCTGAAAAACCTTCAGACTGATCACCTAGAACTGTTGCCAGGAGTCCCACATATCAGTCTTTCCAGAATTATTTAGATCTTAAATCCAAGGAATATGCTTAAACCTAAATGTCTTCAGAATATCTCCAGTGTGGAAAAAATTAAAGAGCAATGAAATACTTTTAAAATAATATGAATCTGAATAGAATATGAAAATAATATGAAAAAGGAATATTTTACCACTTACCTTTTTATCTATACCCATGTATTACACATACCAGTTTGTTACTGTACCATCAGCTTGAAGGTGCCCCTTGATAATCCAATTTGACGTGAAAGAAATTGAACTTTTACAGAGCAATTATTGTATAGAAATTTTTCTTGTTTAAAATCCATATTTTAGTAAAGAAAAAAAGACCAATCTTCAGTTTTGAATTTGTGGCAGATGGAACTAGTTTCATAATACTGTCTGGCTGTTATAAGATGAATATTAGGTCTTAACACTCAACAGGAACACAGGCTTTCTTGTAATAACCTCTATAACATAATCACAGAATAATTAGGGGTTAAAGGGACCTTTACAAGCCATCACCCCCCAGAAATCAGCAGGGACATCTTCATCTAGGTCATGTTGCTCAGAGCCCCACAGAACCTGATCTTGAATGCTTCCAGGGATGAGACATCTACCTGTTCTCTGGGCAACTTTTTTCAGTGTTTCACCACCCTTATTGTAAAAAACTCCTTGATCACATATAGTCTAAATCCATCCTCTTTCAATTTAAAATCATTACCTCTTGTCCCCAGTGCCTGATAAAAAGCTTGTCCCTATCTTTCTTACAGGCACCCTTCAGTTGCTGATAGTCACAAATTATTAGACACAATAAGTGTCCCCAGAGACTTCTCTTCTGCCGGCTGAATAACCCCAGCTCTCAACCCATCCTAATAAATAGGAGAGGTGCTCCCACCTTCTAAGTTTTTGTGGCCCTCCTCTGGACTTCCTTGAAGAGGTCTATGTCTTTCAATGCTGAGCAGCTGTTGTAGTTTGAGACAGCCCCAACACCAGGCGTCCAAGAGAGTTGCTTTCTCATCCTCCCCTGCCACAGCTGGGCAAAGCAGGGAAAAGAAAAAAAAGTTAATGAAGGCTTCATGAGTGAGATAAAGACTGGGAAAAATATTTCAAGGGCAAAAGAGGCTCAACTTAAAGAGTTCACTCAAAGTGAAATTTATTACTAACAGAATCAGAGAAGAATAATGAGAAATCAAATAAACCCTTAAAACACCTTCTCTCCCCCAGCCCTTCCCTCTTTCCCACTGACAGGTCAGGGGACAGGACATGGGGGTTTCTGGGTCAGTTCAGCACTGAGTTTTCCTTCAGCTGCTCTGGGAGAGGAGTCCTTCCCCTGTGAGCCCGGGGTTCCCTCCCTCAGGAGACAGTTCTCCATGAACTTCTCCCGTGTGGGGCCACTCTCACGAGCAGCAGCCTCACGGCACCTGCTGCAACGTGAACTCTCCCCACGGGCACACAGTCCTCCCAAAACTACCACAGCGTGGGTCATTCTTCCATGGGGTGCAGCTCTCCAAGGACAGGCCTCTCCAGCCTGGAAGCAGGGCCACTCTCTCCACTGGGTCTCCCACTGGATCACAGCCTCCTCCAGGCATTCATGGCTCCAGTGTGGGCACCTCCCCATGGACTGTGGGTGGATCTCTGCATCCCCCATGGATCCCCATGGGCTGTGGGTGGATCTCTGCATCCCCCATGGATCCCCATGGACTGTGGGTGGATCTCTGCATCCCCCATGGATCCCCAGGGACTGTGGGTGGATCTCTGCATCCCCCATGGATCCCCATGGACTGTGGGTGGATCTCTGCATCCCCCATGGATCCCCATGGACTGTGGGTGGATCTCTGCATCCCCCATGGATCCCCAGGGACTGTGGGTGGATCTCTGCATCCCCCATGGATCCCAGGGGCTGCAGGGCACAGCTGCTGCACCATGGTCTCACCATGGCCTGCAGAGGAATCTTGGCTCCGGCACCTGGAGCACCTCCTGCCCCTCCTTCTCCACTGACCTTGGTGTCTCCGTGTTGTTTCCCTCACCTGTTCTCACCTCCTCCTCTTCTCTGACAAGAAGCAAAATCCCATGACTTTGTTTTGATTTTCTTCTTAAATATGTCATCACAGAGGCATTACCAACCTCACTCATTGGCCCAGTTTTGGCCAGCAGCCTGTCCATCTTCAGAGCCATCAGGGATTGGCTCTGCCAGACGGTGGGAATGGTGGGAAGCTTCTAGAAGCTCCTTAGAGGAGCCAAACCAATACAGGAGTCCAGACCTGGATGAAATGCTTCAGGGGTCTTGTGAGAGAAGAGTGGGGGGGCAAAATTACCTCCCTCAACATGCTGGCCACGATTCTTTTGATACAGCCCAGGATCATTTGTCTTTCTGGGCTGTGAACACACATGGCCAGTTCATGTCCAGCTTTTCATCCATCAGCACCCCCAAGTCCTTCTTGGCAGGGCGGCTCTAAATCTGTTCATGCCCCAGCCTCTGTTGATAGCAGAAGCTCCACAGCAAGGTGCAGCACCTTGCACTTGGCCTTGTTGTACCTCATGAGGTTCACTTGGGCCCACTTCATGAGCTTGTTCAGGTCCTTCTGCATGGCATTCCATCCCGGGTGAGTCAACCACACCACTTAGCTTGGTGTCTTCTGTGAACATGCCAGGGGTTCACTCAATCCCCCTGTCCATGTCATTGATGAAGACATTAAAAAGTACTGGTCCCAATACAGACTCCTAAGGGATGGGATTTCCTGTGATGTCTCTCTGGGCATGAAAACATTGGCCACTCCCCTCTGGATATGACCATCCACGCAATTCCTCATCCACCAAACATTCCACCCAACAAATCCATATCTCTCCAATTTAGGGAGAAGGATGTTGTGGGGGACTGTGTCACTGACCTTACAGAAGTACAGATAAATGACTTCACTAATCCTTTCCTTCTCCACTGATGGAATCACTCCATCATAGAAGGCCACTGGTTGGTCAGGCAGGACTTGCCCTTGGTGAAGTTCTGTTGGCTGTCCCGAATTGCCTCCCTATCTTCCATGTGCCTGAGCAGAGCTTCTTGGAGGATCTGTTCCATGATCTTTCCAGGCACAGAGCTGAGGCTGACAAGGTGGTAGTCCTCAGGGTCCTTCTTACAACCCTTTGTAAAAATCAGTTAATTACTTCCATTTTCCTAGTCACCTCTCTTCCATGACTTCTCAAATATCCTGGAGAGTAGCTACATCAGCCAATTCCCTCTGGACACACAGACTTAGATATGTTAAGGTTCTTCACATGGATTCAAAACTGATCTTCTCTTACAGTGGAAGGAATTTTGCTCCCTCAGCCCCTGCCTTGCAGTCTATATGCTTGGGATAGATTCATAATGGAATATGAGCCAATAAAAAAAACCCATAATGTATAAGAAGACTATGAAGTTGCTATGTGTAAAATTTACCAGACCTTATTTAGCATTAACATAAGATCTATTACCATAAAATATGATATAAACCTTATACTATATGATATATAGTAAATCACTTTAATATAACAAATGGGATAACGGATTCATTTAGTCATCAAGTCTAAACTAAATCTACCATAAGTCAGCAAAAATTATTCTCCTTTTTTCAGCATTATTTAAAGATACATCCAAACCATGCCTTCTCACTAGACTTTTTTTAGTTTTTATTTCTTCAGACAGAGAAGACGAAGTACAAGACATAACACTGTCTTTTCTAACAGATTGCCCAAATGTTCCTGAGCTGCACATAAAGTTTGATGAAGCCTTTAAGCTGGTTAATCTCTCAGGGGAGCAGTACGAGCAGATTCTCCAGGTGGTTCGGCATCACACAGAGGACACTTCTTACTTGTTGAACAAAATGAAAGAAAGATTTGGGTGGGTGTCTGAGTTATCCAACATGACCATCGGACCAGAAAACATTTTCAACATAGTTAAGGTAAGGGTTGTCTTCTGAAGGGAGCTGTTGCTGCCTTTAACCTGCATTTTGCTCATGCTTACGCTCCTGGGGGTTGTGGATGTTTGTAATGTTTGGATTTACAACACGATGTTCCTACTCATCTTGAATTTGTGTATGTTTGGTAATCCCTCGATGAGCTGAAACTCCTGAGATTAGAAACTATTTTCCTCTAAATCCTTTTAGACTGATGGATGGCTGACAGGCTAACCTGAGTCACTGTCTGATAAGAGTAAATTGACACTAGCGGCTTTGACTGGCCTCAGATTACCTTCACAGATAAATCGCACTGCACCAGTCACTAACACATCCATATTGGATCGATGAATGTCTAGCTATCTGTGTCTGTATTTATATATTCCAAAGTTCAAAGAAGGCAAATGTTATACAGATTTTTGCAGTGGAAGCTGAACATGCTTGATAACATCGGTCAATATTTCAGTAAATACATAATGGTTATTTGTGTCTCACACACAAAGATACATCCAAGGTAAAGTCAATCCATTTTCCTGGGCAAGGGACAAATCTTAGTCTCTCTTCTAACTTAGAAATCCATTGAATCCATAGTGAATTACTATTACTACCAGAACTTTATACAAAAATGATGGTACAGTCCATAAAAAAAAGGACAAAATAGGAACAGGAAACAGACACACTTTCCCAACTGATTTTGAGATATCTCTTCTAGAAAAATAAAGCTACAGAACTAAGTTTGATTTAGAAAAACACATAGGAATGAATAAATTCCGTCACACAAATGTTGTATTGAACTTAGTGGGACAGCTCAGAAGTTTTCATTAGGAGAACAGAAGCTCTTTATAGATGTAGCTCATGGTATAAATATTAACATGCAGTTCTTTAATATGGTCTTGGCAGTGCCATGTCAGCTCTTTCCACCACCTACATAAATTCAGACACCCTCTGTCTTTTCAGAAGAAAGCAATTTAAAGAAAGTAGACAAGCCTAAAATATTCCCCTATTTAATTTTCCCATATTACAGGGAGTGGGCACAGTAGGTATAAACAAAACTGAAAGCACACAGCAGTTTGTAGCGTCTAAAGTACTGATCTCTTCTAGGTGGTACCTGGGGATCCCTCCAGTAAAGACGAAACTGTGGTAGATGTGAACATTCTGACTTCACCTACTTTCACCATTAAAGTTCCTCCCAACTTAGATCCCAAGAGTCCTGAGTTCATTGAATACATAGCTGGGAAAGCACTCCAGTTGTATAAGAAGAATTTTTAAGTGGTAAGTTAATTCTTTCTGCTTTCACAGAGAACACACCTCTTCGTAAGAGGTGTTTTACATTGCAATAAACTTTAGTTGGAACAAGATTCAATCATGGTGTATACAAGACTGCCTTCTCAGAAAGGACACATTGTTTGTGTTTTCCATAATATTTGTGTTTTTATCAAACACTCAATGTTCTAGCCTTCAAAACACAGACACAATGATATTAAATTATTTGACTTATTTAGCTGTGAGACCCTCATTCTTTAAGTAACAGGTGGGATGAGGTAATGTGATGATAAATATTTCTTCAGAAAAGAATTGTCTCAAAACCACAGTCCAGTGTCCTGGCATTGAAAACCACGTCTTTGTGTTCATTCATCATGAGTGGACTGGAATTACCACTATTCACTATGGTTTTTTAAGTATCTTTTCAGTAGTATTTGAGAGCATGCTCGTATTATTTCTGATGATAAAGGAGTGCAAAGTGAGAATCACCACCAGGACTTGGAAGAGCTGTCCTACCATAATATTTCTGCATTAGCAGCACACTGCTTAACTGTGTTTATTAATACAGACTGCAGTTCAGCTTGCAGGATCATGCACAGAAAGATCCTGTTCATGGGCTTCAACCATTTCTGTAGAAAGGACATACAAGAAGCCTCCCTCTTTGTTTGAGACGTTTCAGGAAGCGGAAGGAAGAACCAGGCAGAGAGGCAGGGAGAAAAAATGCTTCATATTCTCTAATCCCACGGGGAATTTCCAGGAAAGATGGAATGGTTTTAGGTGGTATCACACTGCTGTAGAACTTGTAAACCACCCTTTCCTGTGTTTCCCTTCCCAGGGGACTCTGATGCACAGCTTTAGTGGCCTCTGACTCTCAGAGCTGTCTCTTCCAGGGGAATAGAGCCACAAGACACATGCAACTTTCAGGCAGATCACTGCAGGGTCCCCAAATCTTCTGAGAAGGACCAGATTTGGACATTGCTTCTCTTTAGGTCACAGCTGATTTCCTCAGCTGAGGAATTGAAGCATGATCTGCACACAAAGAAAAGTCTCAGGAGGCAGGGAGGGAACATTCAACATTAACAAAGTAGATGAAGAAGATTTCAGCATTTTGTATTAAATCTGCTTATTCTTTTGAGGTCAGAGGCAGAATTTTTGAGCTGATGAAAGAAATCACTCCCACCAGAGAGGCTGAGGTGGGCTGCAGAATTTAGACAGAATAAACCTCACCGTGTACTTTGCTTAGGTAAATGTTGGTGAAATTACATTTTAATATTTATAAACATATGAAATAAAATGCTCCAACACTTTCTCTATCATTTATCTTCAAAATTCTCTGTAATTTATATGCAGTTACAGATATAAATGATAAATACTCTTTCAGATCATGGAATACTAATCTTCAGGGCCTAGTGATGGCAGTAATTATTTCTGTAGTTTGATGATGATTTTTAGCCTGAATCTTAGTCTGATTTTCCTGTGGACAGGATTTTCCTCTAGCCATTCCATACCTGAGAAAAGTAAGTGGTGTTGATTTCAAAATCACACCACCATTTTGCATTCAGTTTGCACAAGGCTTACAGCACATGAAAATGTAATGGATAAAAAAGAGTTAAACTCTACGAGAAAACTGGACAGATCTATAAGAACAGAAAGGGAGAGAAAAAAAAAAGTTTGCTTGATTTTCATGTTATGCATGTTTCTATAGCAGGACGCTGGTACATTCCACATATACTTCTCCATTCAAAACCAAAATGTATATTCTTTCTTTTTTTTTTTTTTTTTCCTTCTAGGAAAGAAGAAGTGTGAATTCTTTCTTCCTGAAATAAAGTATATGCTCCTTAGTTGAACTACCCCTATGCTCAACATAGCTGTTAAATCACTATGGTTAAAATAGTTGCATATAAATAAAATGTTGCTTAGTAAATACTGTGACATATAAGCTATCAACCAAAGACTGTAGAAATGTTTAAACTCAAACTCAAACCCAAATCCATTTCAATATTAATTTAAATGTTATTTATGTTGTCAGTAATGTAATCTTTGATAACAAGCTATGGCTCTGGTTATGCAAAAATTTAATGACATAATCAGCTGTAAGCATAAAAGTAATTTCTATTTTCATACTTACATTCAAGCACGTTCTTAAGCCTTTTCAAGACTGATCCCTACAGATGTTGCACATTCAGCAGCACATTCAGTCTGAATCAACCAGATTTCCATCTGTATGTAGCATATTATTTTGCTGTGAAAATATTTAATTTCTTCTTCCAGTTGCTTTTGATGCTTATTGTGTACATTAAATGACTTATCTGAATATGCACTAATGAGTAAGTCTTCTGCCTTTGGCATTTCTTACAAACAGTAGTTTGCCTCTGGAGTTTATTTCTTAATTAATTAACAGCCCTTATCAGTAGTTTGTTTCTCCCTAAATTATACACGTCAACTTTCAATGGTATTTGTAAATGATAATAAAGGTTAAGAACTGATATATCTCTCAGCTAGAAGCAGAGCTCTCAGTGATTTGGTATCATTTGCTGTGCAGAGCTTTTCTAAGCATTTTTTTGCACACAGGTATATGCACTACTTCCAACTGTAGCTCTGATAAATAAATCATGCTAATTTCAAAGTGTACAAAAACATCTATATTAGATATGAGCAGAGAAAAATATCCACGCCCTACTTACACTATGTTTTCCTGTACTTCTATACATACACATTAAGTATACAAATTTATATGAGAAAAAAAAAGCCATTTCACTCCTTTAATAAGTGGAAAAGATTATTTTTCTGTTTGCTGCAAGGAAAGTTAGTATTTTCTAACCTGTAGTCCTCTGTGCTCATTCATTATACCTGTATTTCGGGCTCCTAATCATGAGAGATTATCAGTCATAAATCCTGTAAACACATTGCTTGTCAGAAAGCTGGGCTTTATCTCAGAGATAAGTGATTCTTACAAAATTCTTGTCTTCCAAGAGATACTAAAAAAGAAATATTCAGAGAAGAATCAGTTTCTTCTGACTAGCAGAGGTTATACCCAGAGAATTTTCAGAGGACACCATATTGGGAACAGTTGCAATCAGACACAGATCGGGATGCAAAATGACACTGGGACATGGGAGAAGCTGAGATCAACACGATGAGAACCAATAAACCCAAGCGACCCTTAGTGAGCAGCAAACGTGCCAATAAAATAGGAAGCGGGAAGATGATGACACGGCATGGCATGAAAGGAGCCTGGCTGCAGAAGCGCAGGTCAGGGTGACACTGATGGGGATGGAAGGTGAGCTGTGCATGGGGCACGGCACTGCAGGGGGGACAAGGGAGGCTGCCACAGGGGCTCTGGCCGTTCGGGATATCCTGCCTGGGGGGATCTAGTGCCAGATGCGTGTGGCCTGCCAGGCCCAGCGGAAGGCTTTGGTCTTGTTCAGCTCCAAAATGGGATGCCTGAGGCTGCAGAGAGAGGGAGAAGACAAATGCCAACAGCACTTTTCAGCACGGGATGAGCCTGGAGAGCGCTTATGGCGCCGCTAGAGCAGAACGAAGTCACAGAATCACACGATCAATCACGTACAAAAAGACCTCTGAGCTCACTGGGTCCAACCTCTGACGGAACACCACCGTGTCAACTAGACCATGGCACCTTGTCTTTCCTCAAACACCTCCAGGGACGGTGGCTCCACCACCTGCCTGGGCAGCCCATCCCGATATGTGATCAAGCTTTCTGTGGAGAAACTCCTCCAAATATCCAACCTAAACGAGCCGGTATGGTTCGGGGCACTGGCTCGGGCCAGCCCTCCCTCAGGAGGAACAGCTCCGTGCGGGACCGCAGCGTGCGGCTGCGGACGAGGCGGTGCTGAGGACCCCTGCTATTGGAAGAGGAAGGTGAGGGGGAAAGGGAAAGAGACAGACGAGAGAGGAGGTAGCGGTGGTGCCGCTCCGCCCCGTCCGCCCCTCAGCTCCTTTTGGCGGGAAATACGGGCTTTGGCGGGAAAGCGGGGTTTGCTTTGGCGGGCTCGGGAGCGCAGCGCGCAGCAGGAGCTCCGCAGAGCCGCTCGCCCACCATGCCCGCCGACGGGGAGATGCTGAGCGCTGCCGCCGCCAGCCCGGAGCTCGGCGAGCAGCAGTACCTGCAGCAGGTGCGGCACATCCTGCAGCACGGCCACCGGCGGGAGGATCGCACCGGCACCGGCACCATCTCCGTGTTCGGCATGCAGGCGCGGTACAGCCTGAGAGGTGCGCACCGCCGGGACCCCCGGCCCCCTGCACTTGCTTCTTGCTCCTGCCCCTTCTCCCGCTCCTACCCCTGCCCGCCGCGGCTCTAGCGGCACTGCCCTGAGCCGGGCTGAGTGTGGGGGTCTCACAGGCCGGGGCTGTCCCGTTCCTTCCCACCCCAGGGATCTGAACACGGGAGTTACGCATCCTCTAGCAACTCCTTGCTTCATATCCCCACCTCCCAGTGCCAGGTGGTGGCATTGCCCTCTGTGGGGGAAAGCTGAAGTCTGTTCCCCCTGGCAAATGGCTGGTCCCCGCTGACACTCTGAACTCTTTTGCAGATCAGTTTCCACTGCTCACAACGAAGCGGGTGTTCTGGAAGGGAGTGCTGGAGGAGTTGCTGTGGTTCATAAAGGTTCGGTATTTGAGTGTCTCTGTGGGTGGTGGGCCCGAGAGTGGTGTAAACAGAGCGAACTGGTGGGCAGCATTAAGGCATTTGGGCAACTGCAGATGCTTCTGTTCCTGTGACAAAAGAAGTACAACCCCCTAATGCTGTGACCACACATGGAAGGCGAATCTTCAAGACATTCTGGATTTTAGTGCAGACTTGCTACCAGTAGGATCAGAACAGTTTCTCTCCTATTTCTTTTTAAGGGAGAAAATTTGAAATAATGAGGGCTTGGGCTAATTTGAATATACTCCACAGTTATAAAGCCTAATACAGTCTCTTTTTCTGGTGTTCTAATCAGAATTAATAATATGAGAGAATTAAAAATATGAGATAGATAGTAGGCAGTTTAATGATCTGCTTTTTAATACTGAGATAGCTTGATTTGAACAGAAAGAAGCAGTGTGGAACCACGTATGAAGTAAGACTGATGTAAATGTTAGGCTTTTTAGTAGCAAAAAAATGAGATCTAACAGAGCTAATAGCTGAACCTAGTGTAATAAAATTCAATGATAGGTAGTTCATTGCAATATAAATGTTCCTTTATATGTTGTGATATTGTGCTGGTATGGGAGAGTCTACATAACCATTTCCTATATAGCAAGAATGAAATACACATTCATTTTTTAAAAGCTTTTGGTTTTGTTTTGGGTTGGTTTTTTGTTTGGTTTTTTTTCAAATGTGAAAGACTAGACACTCTGCAAAACAGCATCATTTCTGTGTTGGATTTTTTAGTGTCCTGATTTGGACTTCTTGTAGGATTCAGTGACAGTTTTTGGGTTATTTTCTCATTTTTGCCATTTTAACAAAAGGATTTTTAAGACCTTAAGCCTACTATAGGTGGCTTGGCAAAGACTGTGCTTAGGCCTTACATTTTTTGTCAGTCTATTTGCATCAATCTGTAAAATAACATCTTGTTCTCAGCAAATATGAAATGACATCCCACAACTGATCTTAAGGCTGTTTGTGCATTCACAAAGTGTGAGAACCCAGAGTTAAACAACAGCAGCATGGCACTTCAAACTTCAGCCCAGGATGTTGCTCACAAGTTTTGTTCTGTCCATGTGCAAAAACCTCATCCTGTACATTAATTACACTGTTCTTCCTTTAGGAGTGGAGAAATACTGGACTAGCAAAGCTTAATAGAGCTGTTTTAAATCATTTCCTCTGTGTTGGAATTAGGATGCAGACTTCTCACTGTGTTTTGTAGGGTTCTACAAATGCCAAGGAGCTTTCTGCAAAAGGTGTGAAGATTTGGGATGCTAATGGGTCGCGTGAGTTCCTGGATAAGCAGGGTTTCAGCACCAGAGAGGAGGGTGATTTGGGACCAGTGTATGGTTTCCAGTGGAGGCATTTTGGAGCAGAATACAAAGACATGCACACAGGTAATCTCATCCAAATACAACCTTGAGTGCTCAGTGAGACAGCTGTGACACATCACTTCCAGAAGTCTGCGTGGAATGGGCTGTTCTTTGTTTGTTTTTTTTTTTTGTTTTCAGTACAGCCTCAAATTGCAGCTCAGATATTAGACTTAATATTGGCATGTTGACCACCAGCAGAATACAGTTTTATGGTAACACAAGTGATACAAACTGTGAATTGACACATCTGAAAACTTACAGAGTTTCTCATCTTAAAAGGTCTAAGGCACAACATAGCATGGAAGAAAAGAACATGAAAAATTCCCATCTTACAATTAGATTTCCTTAAGTTGTGTTACTAATGGATAGGTAATTAGCTTCAGGAACTAACATAACTATTTGACAAGGCTAATGGAATGGAATGGAATGCTGGCAGAAGAGTTCCTGGACATGCTAATTGTGTATTACTATCTGGTTTGCCAGCTTGGGTCTCCCTGTAACCCTAATTTGGTGTTGCTGCAATAAGAGTTACTGGAAAAAAGTAGCTACTAGCCATGCTGATTCACTGGCATGAGTCAGAACACTGATTAGCCACTAATGGCTTTTTTAGTCTGAAATTCATTCTAATGGTCAGTTAATTTCAGAAAAATTCTTACATAGATTGTATTGACCCTAAAATTCAGCCTATGAGTGTCATTGGGTGAAATGTAATATCCTGTGCTACCCATGATTAAGGTTCCTTTCTGGAGCTAGAGTCTATGGAAATGTAGTTTTCATACCTGACCCTGAGAGTGCTACATGGATTTATTTATTCATCTGTCAAAAACTTCCTACTTTTGACTGTGTAAAGAATGCTAGCACCTGGCACACTGGTCTGGGTTTTTTTTTTGGTTTTTTTTTTTTTATTTTTAATAGATATATAAGAAGGAGCACTGTAGCATGCAAATTGAAAGTCTAGAAAGGCATTTTTAATCTGGAAATGCAATAAGCAAATCTGTCTAAATACCGTGACTAACTAGGTGGTAATAACTTGTCCATTCCAGTACAGATCTTATCCTATTTAGGTAACAAGTCATCATGAGTGATAAAATATCATCCTTTGTCCTGCTAGTTTTTTTGTATTGCAACTTTTGTTTCTTGGTGTTTAGTGATTATACAGAATTTTTAATAGTCTTAAAAAAAGTCAAGTTGTTGAAAATGGAATAAATAGGAATGGTCCTATTTCAGCAGGTGCTAAAGGTACTTAAAGCACACAAAAGAGTTGAGGGAACATAGGAAAATATAATGAGAATTTTACAAGCTCTGGAGCATCCTAAGAAAGACGAAGAACAACCTATGTTTGGATGGTGCCAACTTACTAATCAGTTTCAAAGTTGCAATAAAATCTTCAGTGGTTCTCATTTGGGTATTACTTTTCACTGGGACATGGGCTGGATATTAAAAAACACCATGACTTGAATCTGTCCGGTTTAGATCTTATTTCTTATATTTCTTCAGATTACTCCAACCAAGGAGTTGATCAGTTGCAAAAAGTGATTGAAACGATCAAAACTAATCCAGATGACAGAAGAATCATTATGTGTGCTTGGAATCCCAAAGGTATTGGAACAGCTGGTGTAAAGTCAATGTGGTTACACATTATATTGCTGCTTGCTTAACTGTGCTCTGTTCCTGTGTCAACAGTCAGTTCCATTCGGTGTCCTTGTTCATTCTTTACAAAACTACTAGGAGTGCAGTAAAAATGGCCAGGGGTTATAATCTTGATTCTCTTTCTACTTAATCCTCATGTTCAGACTTCAAAAATAATGAACCTTCAGTGTTCCTCTCTGGGTTAAAGTGAGGCATATACCAGTGTCTTTGACATACGGTCTATTCAAAGACAGTAACTCTTATTTTAAAAAGGTAAAAACCCAAACCATAAAAACTAGATTAAAACAATGTGTCTGGCTTTTAGCCATGTAATCTATTGTAAACTTAACCCTTAAAACTGGAGAACAAAAATATTATTTGTGTTGTAATTTTCTCCTTGAACGTAGATTCATGTGGTGAACCTGTATCATAGGAATGATAGGGTCTGTTTATACATAGATATCCATTCACTTTGTAGGGCAACTTCTAAACAAGAGCTACTGGAAGAGGATGTTTAACTTTCACCAGTGATAGATCTGTGCTCAAAAAAAAAATCACACAGCATTTTCCACTGTTGTCTGAAAGGGTATGCCACATGTAATTGCTGTTACTTTCAAGGGTAAATGTTCTCAGAAGATATCTGGTGAAAGTTTTCTTTGCCAAGCTGTAATTTTACTCTCTACACTTTTTTGGAGTAGAAAAACACTCAAAAGATCTTCTGGTTTCTGATCTGTTTTTTTAAATGATCATTACTTTTATATCTCAACAAGCACATTGCAGTGGGAAGAGAGTAAGATGAGGCAGTTATAATTCACTTTAGGGTATATGCTTAATTTTACTCTTAATGTCTTCCTTTAGGGAATTCAACTGTCTCACCAAGGTTAGTAGAGGTAAACTGCTGTGCTACATTATGGCATAAATCTGTTCTGTGGAATATCTGTTTATGACTTTCTGGTCATACAACCCAGGAGACAGCTTGTCATGACTTGGACTTAATTGCTTGGGCAGCAGGTGCATATAAACAAGAGAAAAAGCAACAGAATGACAGTGCAGTTGGCTCTCTACTGTATCTCATTACATGCTTGTTTAGGTTTTGCATCTTCTACATTCATAACACACTAATGCTGTTACTGTTTTCTCCCCCCCCACCTTCTGTACCTCAATTCCTAGATATTTCCCTGATGGCTTTGCCTCCGTGCCATGCCCTTTGCCAGTTCTATGTTCTAAATGGTGAATTGTCTTGCCAACTCTATCAGAGGTCTGGAGACATGGGACTAGGAGTGCCCTTTAATATTGCCAGCTATTCACTGCTCACGTACATGATTGCCCATGTCACAGGGCTGAAGGTAGGCTATTTAATCATTTTATTTATTCTTGTTTGAGAAATGAGGGACTAAAACATAAGGCTCTTCATATCATGTCCAAGAAGAACTGGAAGGAACATGCTGTTTGAAATCTTGCTGAAATACGTGTAAAAAAGAGCCCTGTGAATTCAATGTGAATTGCCTCTGGTTTTTATGGGCAGTTAGAATCAGCGATGTAAGAAGTTTTAAATTCTGGTGAAGCAGAAAATCCTTTCAGGGCAAGACTGACCTGTTCACTAGTCTTAGAAATCTGAACTGAGTGCTTGTCCTTATGGGATAGTAATATACAAGTGATTAGATTTTGTAGCATGTGTTTATTGGAAGTGAACAGTACCTCAGCAGTTGCTGTTAAGGTTCTAATTTGGGTATTCTGCCCACCTAAATTCCGGCTGTGTATTTTTTTGATTTCCTAATGTAAATGATTATGTAAAGTGGTAGTATGTGCTTAAATAGCTCCTGCCCTGACTTCAGAGCTGCATTTTGTAATTTGTCAGAGAAACTTAAATGCATGACAGTCTTGTACAAGGGAAAACCCCTTTTCATTAGGGCACATAAAAAATTGTACTAGAAAGGCCTTCTGGGACTAATCCTTCTGCCACCAGCAACATGAAGGGGAACTTCTTAAGACAGGGCAACAGGGAAGAATCAGACTTCACAGCAGCTGCAGAAATTAGCCCAAGATACTAAAAAAAGTGAAGTTAAAAATTACGCCCAGCTGTTGCCTGCCAGCCACTTCCTCTCCTGGCTTTGGTGGTTTTCAGTGTAGCGTATCTGAAGGCTGATAGACACTGGTCAGGGGCCAGTAAAAGAGCCAATGAAACCTCCCCACATTAAATTTGATTGTTCAGGGGCTGCTAAGTCTCAGAAATTGCAAGCTTGGAAACCCTATCTGGGTGCTTGCCTGTGCCTGACACCTCCAATGCTGTTTAGTAGTGGCTGAGGCAACTGCTCTGAAGCCAGCTTTGGTGAGTTGTACTTACTAGAGGTGGAGTGGAAAAGCTGGATGTCACTGCTGCACCTGTTTCTGTCCCAGTGAGCAGATCAATATTGCTCCATTCATCTACCAAAGCTACTGTCATAGCAGTAAGATAGAAAGATTGAAAGTTTTTTGGTTTTTTTTGTTTTTTTTTTTTGGTAAACTAGTGGAAATTTTATTGTATTTTCCATTAATTATGCATTAGTCAGAGAAGTTTGTGCCCTTCACTGCTTCCAAGGATACAAACCAGCACAGAAGCTGCAATTCCACACTAGCCAGATGCTGAGAATCAATACTGTAAGTATTGCAATGTTTTGCTTTCTTGGAACTTGGCTGTTTGAAAACCACATGTATTCTTCATTCTTTTCAGCCTGGAGAGTTCATACACACCTTAGGGGATGCTCACATATATCTGAACCATGTTGAACCTCTGAAAGTCCAAGTAAGTACTTGGTACTCTGTTTTTCTATCTTCCACAGTGCTTATTCAATGTAAAATTATCTTGATATTTTAAATATCCTTTTGCAGTTCTTAATTTGTGTGGCTTTTTTTCTCATTTCTATCCTAATAACTGTAGTATCTTAACATCAGTTCAGGTTGCAAACAGAAATACAATACAAGCATGATTGAAATGTACATCTGTGTACTACTTTAGAACCAAGTTAGACGTCCAGAATCTGTACTTTTAACTTTGAAAATAATTCCACCTAATCAAAATAATACAAAATAAAATGTCTTAGTGATACATCAGAAAAGGATGACTTAAAAATCACAGAGTAATACTATTTAGCTGAGAAAGGCTACATTTTCTTCAGAAAGTAATTTGTTGCAGTATGATAAAATCAGTGTTTGATTTGATTAGACTAAGCTTGGACCGATTGTCCTTATTATTGGTATGGTTCAAAACCATCCAGAGAAGTAGTTATTGATTCAGACCCAAATGATGAGAAGTGAGAAGCTGTAGAATATTTGATGCATGTTTGGGTCAGATTTTCCAATTTAATTTCCCCTGGAAGGAAAATAATCTGTAACCACCAGAACTGATTTGCCAACTGAAAGTACTTGCAGTGCATTTGGGCTATCAGGGAATTCACCTGAAAACTATGTTACTGCTCCCTGTGAAAATACTAAGGTGGATTTTACCTAACTGTATTGGAATTTTTTTCAATTTTTTTTTTCTTAGAATAAATATTGGTGGGAAGGGAAAGCCTACATAGTGTAATCTGATTTTGAACAGAGATAGAGAACACAAAGTCTCTGCTTTTAAGTATTAGCTTTATACAGTAAGCTTGCTTTTATTTCAGCTTCAGAGGGAACCAAGACCTTTCCCCAAACTCAGAATTCTTCGTGAGATAAAAGACATCAGCTGTTTCAGGGCAGAAGATTTTCAGATTGAAGATTATAATCCTCATCCACCTATTAAAATGGAGATGGCTGTCTAATGCTATAAACCAGCATTAAATATTAATGTGGAAATGTACCTAAGCTACTTAGTTTCTCTAAAGTGGTGGGGTTTTTATGTACTTAAGAAGTACTAATGTACAAATTTGCTTTACTGTTAAATAGTCACAGACCAGATTTGCCTTCAGTCCTGATACCTTGTAGTTGTACAGGACAGATGATTATTCCTGATATGCTATGCAGATGTTAAGCCAGTTTTGTTAGAGAGCTACTTTTACAGGTTGTTTCAGTTACCAGTGGTCATTTCTGTTACCCTTGAGTTACTGTGTGTGAGAAGCACAGGCTTACGGGCTTGATTTGGGACTGAAAATAAGAATTTGTATGTGTGATAGAGGCTTCCTTCACAAGGTGGGAGAAATTGTCAAATATATTCTAAAAAGTGTATGTTTAATAAAGCTTTTTAAAAAATACCTTCTGGAAGGCACGATGCATATTTAATTCTGGTGTGAATTTTTATAGGTAGTAGTAAAAAAGGGTTGGAAAGCAAAGTGGCCTGGAGGTGGGGTAACATCTGGCAAGGAAAAACAAACTTCCCGTGGTCTTCACAGATGAACCATCAGGAAGGCAAAAGATTTTAATGGAACCTTGCTGGAAATACAATCTCTGTATAATGTCTCTGTAGCTGCAATTTTTTTTTATTCCCCAACCCCACATAAATTACTAATTTGATATAAATCAAAGAGAGTTGCAGTTAAATACAGGTTACCAGATAATATTAGTAGTCAGCTGTCTGTCACCATTTAAAACCGGATCCCACAAACATATGGACTACTTTTGCAGCCTGAAGCATGAAAACCTAGAGATCATAGTAGTTTTAAGAATGGGATTCATGAATTAAATTCTAGCAGAATTCAGCTTTCAGTTCCCCTTATCCTTGTAACTTCTGCAGTAACTTATAAAATTTCTCTTCAGGAATTTAATTGTGAGTAGATGTGTGGTTAATATTCAGACATAGGATATGCAATACATATTTGAACATGTGGAACAACACATAGTAATTTTTAAATTAAATTTTAAAGTCAATAAACTGGTAGATAATTGGAAAAATTTACTATTTCAGATAATTTTAAGAATTTAGTAATCAATGTGCTTTCATTCCTGTATAAGAGGACCACTGACTCTTTATTAAACCAAACTGATCACGACTTTGAAATGCATAATTTCTATAAAAATTATTTTCATGTCATTATGCTGGTTTTTCTTATACTGATCACTGATATGCAGACAAATTTTTTGTAGCACAAAAAGTTGTTCTCTTTTCCTGACATTTAGCCCAACACAAGAAATTGCACCAAAAAAAAAAATCTGCTCGTTGTAAGCACACCAAAAGTTAAGAGACCACTGCATATTAGAGAGGTTCTTAATATACACTGTAGTGCATCATTCTTGAAGAGAGATGATCAGATTGTGCTCTTTCATATTAGATCCTGTGAGAAGCTTGGAATGGTCAAACCTCATCCTTTTGTGAGGCTGCATTAAATGGATGCTCAGTAGCTGGCCTGTAGTCAAAACACACTTGGGTCCTCTCTCAAAATACTGACCTCACAGGTAGTAGCAGCATTCTTGTTACCACACCTGAGAGCTTTGTCACATGTTCCTCCTAATAAACTTCATCCCAGCTCTACTAGTCTGATAGTCTAAAGTCACCTAGTTCAGATGGTCCAGGTGTTACCTTTTCATTAATGGTATGTCCCACCTGTAGGTTGTCAGCCCCCTCTGTGTGCATACTTTTATAAGTTAAAGGTTCTAGAGTGTTCCTACAGTCCTCTAAAAGGAAACAGATTAAGCTGCACATTCACTTAGCAGTTCTGCCTACACTTAGCAAGTAAAGTTCCTCTTGCTGGAAACCGCTTTATGTAACACTGCGGATAAGGTGGATTCTGCAGGACATTTTGGCAAGTGTAGCCAGAGAGGATGTGAAGTAAAGCTGGCCTCAGGGCTTTACTAGTGGGAATCAGCAGTCTCAGTGGTTATCCAGGACAGGAATACCTAGCCAAGAAAAGAATTCAGAATGAGAATAATTTACTTCTCTTCATAAATTGCAGAGGAGTTAGGTGTACAGACATACATAGCATACATAAGCACACCAGTCTCTATAGCTCTGGAACAGCTGGTTTTTAGTATAGGAATTAGTTACAACTTCACTGTTTCCCTTTATCAGCACAGTTTACCACCAATAGCAGTTGAAGTGAAGCTTATACCTTGAAGACCAAGAAGGTTTATGGTGCTCAAAAGATCAGAAAGATGTAAAAGGCATTTCAGCAGCACACTTTAATGTGAGTAAAAGTAAAAATACATTTTAAAATTCATAGGTATGAGACTTCTAGGAGCTTTCATGCAGAAATATGAGTATTTGAAGAAGTTTAATATATAAACAGGAGGTACTCAAGGAATTTTGATTTGCAAAATACAAATACAGTTCATGCTGCCAAGATGTCTACTATGACTGCAGGACATATTCAGAGCAATGTTTTAGGCAAAACATGAGACATTGCTTTGATATTTTCCAGAGGTGCATCCTTGTATCATTTCTCCACTTTCCAAGGGCCATTCAACAACTCACAGATAGCAATGAAATTTCTTACTACTTTGGTCAGATATCAACTTCTACATTCCACCTTAGATGAGTTTTGTAACCCACACTATTTCTGACATGTTCTGGTATGTTGCAAAATTTGCCTTACTGCAGTACAATAAACAATACTAGTTATCTGATTATGGTAGATGAAGGATCAGGAAAGAAAGAACTGCTGAATTTTTGAGACAAACTTCCATCTGATCAGCCATCAAAATCAAGTCTTCTAATGAGTCTGACTTGGTGAGTTTGTCACCATAGTGACTGGCACCTGTGAAGTGTCTGAATATGGAATGCAGCCCAGGTTTCAAGTGCCTTTGTTAAGGCCACAAACAGTTCACATTCACCTGCTTGAAATTTAACTCACCCTTCTAACTTCCCTTTGCAGCCCACTGGAAGGTGAGCTTGTGGGGTAACATCACAAATACAAGCTGTGACCACCATGTAGCAACATGTTTTTTAAGGAAAAAAAAAAAGAACAATAACCACAGTCAGTTACCGGAATTTTTTTATATAACTAACCTGTTTTCATGCATTTCAGATAACTGGATATGATCAAACATTATCAAGTGCTGGACTAATTAACAGAGGTCCCCAAATCCATACTAGAGATGACTGCCACTCTAAGACATCCAAAGCCTTTCAGTGCATGACATGAAACAACAAAAGCTTACAGCAATGCATACAAGCTTATGCTCAGAAATTGCAGTCATGACAGCTGAAGAAACTAATCAGGCTGCCTTGAAGGAAGGGGAGAGAAAGATTTTCTTATTGCTGCTGCATTTTGCAGAGGCTTTCTCTGGAACTTTTTGGCCATCAGCAGCACAGACAAGCTTTCATTCACACTTCCTTGTCTGCAGCTGTCAATTTGGAGACAACTCAAGGCCCTGGCTTGTAGAAGATATTTAAATATCATTCACTTGTGGCAATGTAAGGGAGAAAATGGAAAGTTAAGACCTGGAGACTCCCAAATTAACATAAGAGCTGCTGGCAACTCATATAAAAGCATTTGAACAGTGTCCCTCCTGTGCGTGTAAATCCAAATTATTTAAATTTAAATGAGAGTTCACATGAGAATTTGGATGAACTTCAAGGATGTTGTCAGTATTAAAAATCAGCTTATACTTGTAATGTCAAGAACACTACACCTGACACAATGAACTGCGGTACACTGAAAAAAAAATCAATGTGTGCCAAAGGGCATAGTTGTACTGCATTGAGTTTGGAAGTTACTGCCACTTAACTGGATGTTGAATCTCTTAAGTGAAAGTGAAGTGAAAATGCCGAGTGAAAATGGTTGCTCCATTCCCAGCCATGGGCTCAATGTGCACAAAGGCACGCTGAGTTTGTAGTGAGGCTATTATGTAATGCTCACACAAACTGATTGGGCAGCTCTGCCAGATAATTGCCTCACACACTCCTTCAAAATCTTTTTAGCATTTAGGCT